>NC_045614.1:156183484-156808484 GCF_009829155.1 Mustela erminea
AGTGGTCATTGTAACTCAAGGAGAACTTTAGTCTTAAGGATTTAAGTCTTAAGGATTGTGTGGCTTATTTTGGACTCGGAGTTCTGTGATTGGTTCATGGACTCAGTCAGAGTTTGTGATTGGTTGGTGGACTCAAGAGTTTGTGATTGTCTCGTGAGCATGGTGGGAAGAACTTAAAAACACAGCCTATTCCGTGCATCTTCCATCTTCCTTACTATCTAGAGTCCTTCTCACTGTCATTTATTCTCCTGTACTTAGTTCCTAACCATTGTCTCCAGGTTACTCCTGTTGATGCCTCTGCAGGTCCTTCTTATTCGTGTTTGACCCATACGTGTTCCAAAAATTATCACCTTGTGGAAATAGGCAGAATACCTTCTACTCCAGTTTGAGCCATGTTTCATGATTAGACCAGATGCTGGCTTGGCCTTTCAATATTGTGTTCAATTTTTCAGAAAAGTTCACTCCCTTATTAATGTAGTCCCTTTCCAAATGAGGAGTTGTTTTTCAGGAGGTATAGAATCTCAGTTGTGCAAAATCAGTAAGTTCTAGAGACAGCCTATACAACTGAGTGCCTGTAGTTAACAATACTATATTGTGCTTCTAAAAAAACACTGGGAGGGCAGATCTCGTGTGAGGTGTCTAACCACAAAATGAGAAGACTAAAGAGGCCCAAGAAAACTTGTGGAGGGGATGAATATGTTTATTATCTTGATTGTGCTGATGCAGAGGTGTAATGCATATGTCCAAACTCACCACACTGTATGCATTAAACATGTGCAGTTTTTGGTGGTGGTGGTGTCCCCCCCCCAGCTGCACATCAGTTATACTTCTGTAAAGTGGCTTAAACAACAGCAAAACAACAATACTCCTTCCCCAACCTGCTACCAACATCTCTGTACTCAGAAGACTCTAGTATAGGTTTAGATAGCTAGGTTGAGAAGGATTTCATTCATCATCAAAATCCTAGTTTTTTTCACCAATAATCCTGCCCCTTAAATCCTCATTCTTATATTTAGGTTAACTCAGTTTTTGCAACCCGAATCCTCTCTTAGTGGTAAATTTCTTCTTGCATAACTTTTCAGTTACTTATGCAAATAAGCCCCTCCAGAAGTCCCATTACAGAGCATCAGGCCTCCCTTCTGGAACATTGTAATACAGAGGGATATTTCAAAAATGATGTCTGACAAAAAGTGAGAGCTCAGAATTTGTCTTTTTATAGATGAAAGGAGATGGCGCCATTAAAAAAAATACCATCTTTGATTTCTATTTAGAAATTCACTCTTCATCCCCATGTGAAAAGGGTTAGGAATGGTCTCATGGCAGTGGCCTCTTAAAATCAGCACAGAATTCTAAAAATACAGGACCAGTCTACATGGAATACAGTTTCTGGGAATGGACTAACAGATGGAGGCAGAGGCTTCATGATAACTGAAAGTCACGAAAGACTGCAAAGTGGGGCTGCATCATTTTATAGTAATAATAATAATAATAATAATAGTGGTTGAAACCTAACTCATTTAATTCTAATAGTGATACTATTATTAGTTGCATATTATAGGTGAAGAAAGTGGGAAATAGAGAGGTGTCACACACATCATGTCACACAGCTCAAAAGTAGCAGAGCTGGGTTTTGAACTTGTGTTGACTCTGGAGCCCAGTGACTTGCTTAACCATTATGGTACACTGCTTCAGGTTTAATAAAGAATGGTTATGGGAATAATTTTGTAAGGAAATAAGGATTACCTGTTCATCTTTTCAACAATTTCTACATGTGTAATCATTATCTAATTAGGGTCCCAAAGGGTCTTCAGACTTTCTAGATTTCATTCATGGCTTTTGTGTATGGGCTGTTCAGCATACCTGTGCTGGGGGCGACTCTGGCCTAAATGAGCTCCATTAGAGGTAAAGCGGTTTGCAAGGATGAGTGGGTGAGGATGATGGTGGTGATGGTGGGGTGATACCACAGAGGGGGGTACAGTGTGGTTGTATGGTCCCCATGAGGCAAGGCAGGCAACATTTACAGAGCAAAGCCCTGCAGGGCTAGTTTTTTCATTCAAGGACTCAGCTTTTAATACCACCTGCTATAGCGGAGAGAGTATTTGACATTGTGAGAGAGAGAGAGAGTGAAAACTCCTATATATATCTTTTGAGTAAATAGCGTCAGTCTTCCAGGCAGCATTTGGCCCAGCAGATATTCTTTTTCTGATTGAGCCAAGGAATTGTCTGAAAGTTTTCCATCTAAAATAAGAAAGGAGGGGCCCCTGGGTGGCTCAGTGGGTTAAAGCCTCTGCCTTCAGCTCAGGTCGTGATCTCAGGGTCCTGGGATCGAGCCCCGCATTGGGCTCTCTGCTCAGCAGGGATCCTGCTCCCCCTTCTCTTTCTGCCTGCCTCTCTGCCTACTTGTGATCTCTGTCTGTCAAATAAATAAATAAAATCTTTAAAAAGAATAAAATAAAACATAAAATAAGAAAGGATTTCAGGTGATATTGTGGGGAGGGGCATTGCCCCTCTTTTATATGCTGTATTAAAGAGGGAGGGCAGTAGCAAAATCACTTTTCTTGGACAGTGTTTAATTGAGATTAAATTAGACATAGTATTTGGATTAGGTTATAAAGATTTCAGAAGTGACAAGGACTAGAGTTGGAAACTCTGGTTATTAATGCCAGAGTTTTCTCACCTGTGAAATAGAGCAAATACTGTGTCACAGGGTTGTTATGAATATTAACTAAGATAACATCATTTAAAAAAAATGTGGAACACTATATAAATGGAAGCTCTTAACATTAAACATACACATCCTTTCAGTACAGCATCCATTTAGCAGTATTTTTGTTTTTAAACTTAAAATCTGTGATTCTTTGAGGATTATTGCTGACAGGGATTCCTCTCCATTAATTCCGCTCAAGAATCCGACGTGTAACCTTTCCTTGCTTTCCCAAATAAAGATGTGCTTGGTTGTTTAGAGCCCTGTCAGAGTTGATCCAACTCTGTTTCTTAGAATCCATGTCTCCCCCAAGCCTCTGCTTTAAAAGGCTTCCCTTTCCTAGATCCTTGTAAACAAGACCTCCCTGCCTGCCTGTCTATTTTCTCCTCCTGCAACCCGCAGCTCGGCCACTGTATTTGAAGTTTGGCTTCTGTGGATTTTGGAAGGCCGACTTCATCCTCCTGGCTTGTGTAGGTCCCGCGCCAGCTCTTAGCCTAGCTAGTGCCCTGGAGTCTCGCTGGCATTCTGTGCGCTTGCCCTGCCAGGTACACCTGTGCGGCTGGGAGCAGCCCTTCCCGGTGATAGCACTGCCTTGCAGACAAATTACCAACAAATGGAAGCAGTCTGAAAGTTGCTACTATGTGGAGTACGTGAACTCTGTGATTTTTTTCTTTGTTATTATTATGTTTTTGGTGGGGAGATGGGGAATGGCAAAGTTATGCTTGATAGTAGAGAAGTGCCTTTCACTTTTGGCTGAAGTTCTTTTTTTGTTTTGTTTTGTTTTGTTTTGGGTAATATCTTTTTTTTAATTTATTTTTTGTTTATTTTCAGCATAACAGTATTCATTATTTTTGCACCACACCCAGTGCTCCATGCAATCCGTGCCCTCTATAATACCCACCACCTGGTACCCCGACACCCCCCCCCCTGCCCCTTCATAACCCTCAGATTGTGGAGTTTCTGCTGGGGAATTGGCCGGCTGCTTCCTCTCACGCTAGGGTGAGATTCCATGTATCCCTGTGGTGATTCTTTGATAATGATGCTTAATTCTCCAACTAGCATCCCAGGACTAGGGTTTACAAATACTTTTTTCCTCTCAATAACTCCTCTCTTCTCGTCTTCAACTGAGTTTTCACCTTACCTTTCATTCCACAAAACTTCATATACCTGTAAGCTAATTTTTCTACCTCAGAATTTACTATTGGCACACAAGTGCTATTTTCAACAATTTTGACAGTGAGAAACATCCCGTTGTTAGCTAGGCGGCTGTTTTGAGATCCTGTTGTCTTCAGTTCAGTAAATCATCAGGTGTATTGCTAAGCAGGTCATACAATGTTTAGAGGTGCTAATTGGTTACATATGACCAGTGTGTGAAAGTAAAGGGTAAAATATGTCAAAGAATAATCTAGAAGCCCTATGGCTATGGTTCTTTCCTGGGAACCTGTTGCAAATTATGCCAAGTTATTAGGCTCTACCCAAGATCTAATAAAAAAAAAATGAAAAACTCTAGATGAAAGTCCCACTTACTTGGTTTGATAAGCCTTCAAGCTGACTTACCTGAAGACTAAAGTTTGAGAACCACTGCCCCATGGAATGAGGCACCGTGAAACCTTAACGGGCTCATGGTAGCAATGCTCAATAGAAACTGTCCTATTCTAGATTTGTATATACCTGCTGAAGAATGTGAAAGTGTGTCAGCCTTTTTTTACTGAATAGTCCAGATGTAAGTTTTCTAGCTAATTAATAGGAATGATGTGTTTTCCCCTGTCACAGAAATTTGAAATAAAAGTAATGCTAGTTGCTGTAAGGAAGAGCTCCCGTCCCCCTATATACCTGAGTTGAGTACAGTAGGATTGTAGGTTGAGTACAATAGGACAGTCTGTGTCATAGCCCAAGAGCTTTCAAGTCAACAGGCAGTGTCTAATTCTCAATTTTTCAGGACTCAGTCTACGGATATTTCTGACAATCTCAACATAAGACTTAGGAGTTTGCCCTAGGGGTTCTATCTGTCCATAAAAAAAGAATGGGCCGGCAAGGAATTATTTTATGGAGAATCTTGGAAGCATTTTGTATCACTTCTGAACATATTCTGTGCAGTAGATCTGGTCACAGCACTGCACCTCAGTGTAGCTTTTAGAGGGTGCTAATTGGTTATATATGACCAGTGTGTGAAAGTAAAAGGGGAAATGGTCTAGGAATAATATAGAAGGGAATTGAACACTGGAGAAATGAACACTGGAGAATGTGGTCCAGCTGTATTCTACAGGAAGAGGAGGAAACACATTTTGGTAAATAGCCGTCTCTGCCACAGGTACATATTTATTTTCCATATATCTTCTTTGTTTCCATTCGAAGGAAAACTTTATTGTCATGTTATTATATAAGAAGTTTGAAGTATAGTTCTGATTCTATTATCCCCATAATGTTACAAGTGACTTAGAGGCTCTGGTTTCATACAGAAACACAGTGGTGATTATCAAAAGCAGCACATGTGCCAGTGGTCAACTCTCTCTATACTTCTGTAATTTGGATTCCTGATACCTGGTCCTTGATACCTGAACATGAAATTGAATTGATACATATCACATACTGAAACTTACTTCTAGACATCAGGGACGAAATACTCAGAAATCACTTAACTGAGTACCAGCTATATCCAAGACGTTGTACTGAATGCTAGACAAAACACTCTTTGAAACCTCTGTCCTCAAGAACCTGGTGCTCTGTTGAGTAGGACAAATACATTAGATGATTATTATATAATACCTAAGTTAATTTGTATGTATGAATACATGGACTCAGTAAAATAAAATTCAGGATGTGGAAAGAAATGATGTCTATTATTGTAAATCTTGGAATTAATTTTGTTCTTGTCTGTACTTCAAAAACCCTTTTATTACTGAAGTGATTCACTCAAATAAGTTACTAGTATATGTGAGAGCATAATCCAATGCTCTTTTTTTAAACAGTGTATATTAATCAGTAATTCTTGAAGAAATTCTACAATGCCAGTTAAAAGAAAACCAAACAAAAACAATCCTAAGCTAACTAAAATGAAGTTCAGCTACTCCATGTGGGTTAATTTTAATCAGGCTATAGGAGAAAACAAAGTTTGGAAGACACCCAAATAGGATTTATAGAGATTCGTGTTGTAAGATTTTTCTGCTTTATATGGATGTTGATAAGTTCTCAGAAGAAATTTATAACTGCAATAGAAAACTGAATGAATATTGATTATTTTTTAGCTACCCAAACTAATTGACATCTAAAGCTTTGTAAATCCTTTCAGATGAGGGTGGGTATAAATTAAAAACTAATTAAAGCAGAGGCTTATAAAGACACCATCTCCAATTCAGTGGGTTATACATTTTTTTGTTGTGTTTTAGAAGATACCCCTTCCTCTTTTCACCCAAACTCCTGCCAAACAAACCCTAAACATAAAAATTACTTAAACTGCTAAAAACCGGTTTATATATGCTGTCTTTTTTTTTTAAGTACAGTTATTTTAACACAGATTAAAATAAATTAACTCAAACATACCATGCGGAGACAATAGGACTGATCAGCCTGTTCTCTGGATTCCCCATACTTCCTGTTAACAAGCCCTTTATCTTGGAAGACACGGAACATCTGGGATCCGAGCATTGACACCTATTAGTTACAGTGGTTTCCTTTTACCTTTCCAAACAAAATGATAGATAAACCTCCAGGAATCTCACAGAATTGGGTCCTTAATTGACCAAATGAATGGCTGTCTCTCTTTCAATCCAAATTGAAAAGCATGCCTTTCTGAAACGAGACAATATACAGCGAAAAAGATATTCCTGCTGCAGCTCCACTGGTAACCATCAATGTGACCTTATAAGCTCTCCCCAGTTCCTTCCCTCAACAGCTACCCAAGTGATTTTCTAAAACTTACATCTGTTTCACCCTCTCCTGAATAGATGGGAGGGTACAGTCAACACTCTCAGGTTTGTCACCAAGGGCCCCTTCTCTCCTTTTAGTCTCTACTCCCCACTCTTTCTTAGACCCCTTACACTATAGCTGTAATGAAGATCTCCCATTCCAATGAGACCTCCTGCTTCATCATTTCAGTCTTAAGGTCCTTATAACCTCATCTTGTTTTGGTGAAATATTAATCTTCAAGATCTACCTGAATAATTCAACTGGCCTCCATGTAGCTTTCAAGGCCAACCAATCATATCCTGTGTTAATTTAGGGAACATTCATTGAGCTGTTGCTATATGCCAGGATTGTTCTACTCATTGGGTATTTGGTAGTGAAAGAGGCTCTCTTATTCCTTGTATAGCTCACCATAAGATGTTGGGAGATAGCTGACAATACACAAATTAGCAAATGAATAACAATTTCAGATTTTCTTCATTTTGTCTAACAGCGATAAGTGTTCCCATAGGACTCTGCCTGTAGATTTGCTAGACTCCCCATATTGCACTCCCTCGGAATGAAACTGTCATGTGCTATTCATTGTAGCCTTCACATCCTCCCTGCCCTAAAATCATCCTGGTGTCCAGTACATTAGCCACACTGAATGTATGTGGATGAATGAATGGTTAATACATTTTAATTAGTTATGCTACAACTTGTTCATCCAAAAAGTGAGTGCTAAGGTCTTAGAACTTGAACATTTTCTTTCTTTATTTTTTTTAAAAGGTTTTATTTATTTATTTGACAGAGAGAGAGGGCACAGGTAGGCAGAGAGGCAGGCAGAGAGAGAGGGGGAAGCAGGCTCCCTGCTGATCAGAGGGCATGACCTGATCTGAAGGCAGAGGCTTTAACCCACTGAGCCACCCAGGCGCCCCAGAGCTTGAGCATTTTCAAATAAGCCATCCAAAACAACCATGTTAAAAAAACACTTTAGGAGCTAATTCTTTGGTATTTTAATTTTTGTTTCTATAATATTTATCAATTTAATCTTTAAGTGAATTTTGATAATTATAATTTTCTCAGAAACTCATCCAATGTATGATTTCAGATGTATCCAAATGGGCTTTACAAAGTTTTTAATCTCCTTATCAACAGTTATAGCTCCTTTATTGTTCATAATGTTAAGTATTTTGTTTTCTATTTTAATTAAAAATTCTAGACATTTGTCTATTACGTTGCTTTTTATCTGAAGATTTTCTATATTATGTTTTCAGTTAATTTCTGTCATTATCTTTCCTTTGGTTTTTCACTTTGTATTCAAAATGTATAAAATGTTTTAATGAAAGAATATGGTTTAATGCATTTTTATAAAAGTAACATTACTCAGTTATTTCATTTTAATTGAATTTGGTTTTAAAATGAATATAAATCATTTTAATTTAAAATATGTTAAAGTTCCAATATTGCCATTATATATGAATTGCAATTTCTAGTTCATTTAGTATTTGAAAAAATGGTCTTAGAGCATTCAAAATGTTACATAAATAGGTTTTAGATGACTGTATGCTCCACCAGTGAATCCAGGGAAGTATTTCCAGAAAATAAAGTCTTCTGAAACCTTTTAGCTGCCACCGTCTTTGAAAAGAGTTATTTTTTAAGATCATGTAAACTTGTGACTTAGGACTCTATGTAATAAATGTCAAATAACCAGCTTCTTTGAATATTAATGAGCTAGCAGATAATGTATATTTAAAATCCCAGAGAATGAGTTTCTTAGCAAATTGTAATTATCAAAGCACACTTAAAGATTAAATTTATGAATATTGAGAATGAAAACTGAAATACCAAGGTATTATCTCTTAAAAGTTCCTTGATCTATCTACATGGTTTTAAAGGAGGTTTATTTGGAAATGGTAAGATAGAGTTAATTCTGATATTAACCTTTTAAAGGCCTAGAAGAATAAAATTATGGAAAAAACAAATGTCTGTCTAATGCTATAAAGCTACATGATCATGGTAGCTCATGGTAGCTACATGATCAAAACTTGAGAAAACAGGGTGGGGTTATGGACATTGGGGAGGGTATGTGCTTTGGTGAGTGCTGTGAAGTGTGTAAACCTGGCGATTCACAGACCTGTACCCCTGGAGATAAAAATATATGTTTATAAAAAATTACATAAAAACTTGAGAAACAATAATGAAACTCTATAAAGTTAGAAAAATTCTGAATAAAACAATACTAAATCGAATAATCAGTATATAAATAGAATATATGAAGAGGAATTTATTCTAGGAATGCATAATTTAATATAGAAATTTGTTTCTTGAATCCATTGTTAAGTAAGACTAAAAACTTTATGTTGACCTCACCAGATCTCAAAATGATATTGATGTCATTTAAAACATTCTGTTAAAAAAAAAAAGAAAATTATGTTAAACTTTAAATTTACTTGTAAGTTAAGGAAAATCAATGAACAATGTCACTCTTAAGAATGAAAAACCTAGAACCATTTTTATTTAATGAGAAACAAGGTGAAGATGTTTGCTGTGAGAAATGTTGTTGGATATATTCCAGGGAATTTTAGCTAATTGGATATGAAAGAACTATGGGATAGGGAGAGACAAAATGATCTGTATTTACATAAGAGATGACTACCTAGAAACCCCAAGAGAATCAACAATTACCAAAAAACTCCCAAAAAACAAAACAACAACAACAAACAATATTTAGAATTACTAACAAAAGTTTTTACTTATTTGGCTACTTAAATAAATGAATATTTAAAAATCAGTGCTTTTTAAACATAATAAAAAAACAGGTAAAAAGTATGAAGAAAAATATATTTTTGACCATATGACAACAGACTTTAATGAAGATCAGCATTATTTACATGAAAGAACTACAAATTGAAGACCCCCCTCTTTTTTAAAGATTTTATTTATTTGACAGAGAGACACACAGTAAGAGAGGGAACACATGCAGGGGGAGTTGGAGAGGGAGAAGCAGGCTTCCTGATGAGCAGGGAGCCACATGCAGGGCTCTATCCCAGTACCCTGGGATCATGACCTGAGCTGAAGGCAGACGCTTAAGGACTGAGCCACCCAGGGGCCCCTTATATCTCTCTTTTCATAACTGGAGACATGCCCATTCCATGAATATTGTAAACATCAATTCTTCACAACTTATTTTGTAAATCCTATGCCTTTCACAAATATCTCAATCTTTCTAGTTTTTCTAACGTCAAATAGGTGGTTGAGAATAATGAACACTAATGATAGCTAACACTCATAGATTACTTAGCATATTTTCCAAGCTTTATGTATGTTAACTCATTGACTCCTCCCAGAAATGGAAATAGACTTTCATTAATCCCCATTTGCAGTTCAGGACTGAGCATTCTATAAATTACCCAAGATTATGAGGAAGGGCACCTGGGTGGTTCAGTCATTAATCATCTGCCTTCAGCTCAGCTCATGATCCTGGGGTCCTGGGATCAAGCCCCGCATCAGGCTCCCCACTCAGTGGGAAGCCTGCTTCTCGTTCTCCTACTCCCCTGCTTGTGTTCCCTCTTTTTCTCTCTATCAAATAAATAAATCAAATCTCTTAAAAAAAAAAAAAAGAAAGAAAAAGAAAAAAAAGATCATTCAAATCTTGGGTGACCATTTGAAAAAAAAAAATGTTAGCCCCCAATTTTATAGCAAATACATTTCAAGTGGAGCAGGAATTTAAACATTAAAAAAAAAATTTGGGAAAAATGTTGGCTTTCATGATATGGAAAGATTTTCAAAGCATTAAAAATAGGGGAAAAAAGATTAAGGTTGAAAATAATTTATTATGATAATAAAATATTAAATCATTCAGAATTAAAAAAGAATAAAATATCTGAATATTACACACATATATTTAACTCCTGTAATAAAAAGCTGGAAAAGATGGATAGATTTAAAAAATAAGAAATATAGACTGATAATAGCAGTCTTACAATTTTAAATCTTGCTATTAAAAAAAAATAAATGAACTTACCAAATTGGTAAAGATTAAAGTTAATGTTTAATTTAGTGTTCATAGCAGAGTGTAGTACTGTAACAGTTCAAGCATGGATTTCGGAGCCATCTGCCACCCATTTATTCACTGGATAAACTTAGAAAAATTCCTTGATCTTTGTTTCATTGTCTTCCCAAAGTGAACAATATAAAATCAAAATCCTCTCTCTACTCCTCTGTGCTGCCACACACCCCTATCCAAACTCGGTATCTAATCCTCTTTAATTTGAGGTGTAGAAAAAAACATAGTATTAATTGGGAGACCTGACCAGAAATCCTAGTCCTGTGTTTCCTGGTTGAATATGGAGGCAAAACCTCTCAGCTCTGGATGAGATCAGCTTGCATGTGGTTGCATTAGGTCAATCATTTTCAAGTACATTTTGGACAACCCAGGGTGTTTATCGGTGATGGCTTGGTGGCTGCTCTAGCAGGGTAAGAGTGGGCACAAGAAAGAAGCCTGGAAAAAGGTGTTCCAGACTTCAACGTTTGCCTTATCTGTGGGTGATGCATGCCCACAAGAACTGTTGCTATCCCCAGTGCATAAAAGCATGGCATGCTGGGAGGAGAGGAGCATATGTGAGAGTTGACTTTTTTTTTCTTTTTAAAGTTTTTTTTTTTAAATATTTTATTTATTTATTTGACAGAGAGATCACAAGTAGGCAGAGAGGCAGGCAGAGAGAGAGGAAGAGAAGCAGGCCCCCTGCCGAGCAGAGAGCCCAATGTGGGGCTTGATCCCAGGACCCTGGGATCATGACCTGAGCTGAAGGCAGAGGCTTTAACCCACTGAGCCACCCGGGTGCTCCCTGAGAGTTGACTTTAAAGAGCATGTCCTTTGATAAACCATTTCCAGGTGTGCTCTTTCACCAAATCACTTAAATCCTAAGATCCTCTGTTTTGTAAGAAGGCCCTTCGGCACAGCATCTTCCTCCAGCGTCACAGTGTGGAGGAAGGCATGGAAAAGTAGCAAAGAAGAGTAGATGAATAGATCTTCATTTGTCCTTGCTTCATTTTTATTTCATGTCCTACATCCTGTCTTAGCTACTGCTTCTAAAGGAGCAAATCTTTGTTACTTGTTTCTCCAGGAGCCACCTTACTCAGCTTCATTCTTGCTTTTTATTTTCCATCTTCTGGTAGCGAATGTTTGCTCTTTCTGCCACAGGAACACAAAAGCCATGGAGCAATTGCCTGCAGGTTTCCCTCTTTGTTCCGAGGCTGAGCTGAACTTGAGGAATAAGAGCTTTGATGCTTTTGGAATTTCTATGCTGGGAACCCATTAATATTGATCCTAATTCTTTGAGAAACAACGCTGACAATATTCGAGAAGCAAGATGTGTTCTACTTGTTACAGAGTTAGAGGAACATCACTATGGGGTAAATTGTTGCTCTACTGCATAGGTGTAAACTAATAGTTGTATCCTTTTAAAAAGTATATATACTTTATTTGGTTTTCTACTATAATTCTTTTCATTTAGACTGATGCTGAATTCAGGATTCTTTCAGTAAGGGACCCCTCACAATGTTTTTCTTTTGCTGGATTTCCTACAGACCTAAGTGCCTCTAGCCTGTCAGTCCAAGTGATTGTGCAGGCTGAGCTGAGGCCCATGATCTCCTGCATATCTTAACAATGTGGTTGTTCCTGGAGCAGAATGATTGGCATACAGCAATTCCTGAATGACTACAACTAGGACCTTCGAACACATTTACCATCTGTTGAACAGGGATAGTATTTCAGGACATCAGAATGTATTTAATAACTTCTTCAAGGTTCTTTCTTGATTTCCCAGGATGATCACTGAAAATATTGAATAAAATTGATCCCTAGATAGGGCTCCATCAATTCCATGACAACAAACCACGTTATTCTTAGAAACTAGAAACGGACACTCTGTGGACGTCTCTGGTATTTAGGAATTGATAAATCTGGTTTTAATAGTTATTTTTCTTACTTGTTCCTATCATACTGTTTTGTTGTCCCAGAAGGAGTTAACTTATTATTATTGTTTTTATTATTGTTGTTGTTTTTACAATATCTTATTAAGAATACATTAGCCGGGGTGGCTGGGTGGCTCAGTGGGTTAAGGCCTCTGCCTTCGGCTCAGGTCATGATCTCAGGGTCCTGGGATCAAGCCCCGCATCGGGCTCTCTGCTCAGCAGGGAGTCTGCTTCCCCATCTCTCCCTCTGTGTACCTCTATGCCTACTTGTGATCTCTGTCAAATAAAATATTAAAAAAATAAATAAATAAAAGAATACATTAGCCGTGGTGGCTGGGTGGCTCAGTGGGTTAAAGCCTCTGCCTTCAGCTTGGGTCATGATCCCAGAGTCCTGGGGTGGAGCCACGCATTGCATCCAGCTCTCTGCTCAGCAGGGAGCCTGCTTACCTCTCTCTCTGCCTGCCTCTCTACCCACTTGTGGTCTCTGTCCATCAAATAAATATACAAAATCTTAAAAAAAAAAGAATATATTAGCTAGCAAGTGCATGCATGTCAGTTTTATTAAGGAACTCAAATTTAATTTTTCTCTCCTTTTGAAATTATTAAATACTGAAGAAGAAGTATATCGGAATGCTACATGTTACATTATCGTGTCTAAGTATCCCAGCAGATAAAGTAATTTCAGCCTTTTGACTCTGATCTCAAAAGTGATTTCTGCAAATTTGAGGTGCTAGGCAAGATTTTGACTTTAAAGCCATATTTCATCATTGTCCAGATGCCAGAAAGCTAATCCTTGTGGAAGGTGTCTTTAAGCATTACTAATGTCTCTCCTAAGTATCAGGTCAGTGTGAAGATTACAAAAATACATCCATCTAAGGCAAATTTGTGGGCTTTGCATTAAAATTCAGAGTATAAGGTGACCAAAGAGTTGGTGCTTTGATAGATTTCTTAGGAAAACATTAACAATAGGTTTTAACATACTTGTTTTTGAAATAAATTTTATAGGCATTTTTTATGACATTTTGGAAAATTTTAAGCAGCTGGTTTTCAATTTTGTTTAGCCTTAAGAATATGCTTGCATTGTAGGCAAGTCCGATAGAACTGCCTAGAGGTAGTGCAGAAAGTTCCTGGGATCATCAAACAAAGAATAAGGTAGAGACATGTGAAGTAACAGAGCCTCTCAAAGAATGTGGTCAGTTGTAATAATGGGCCTTGTACATGGGGGTCCACTTTGAGTTTTCAGGTTGACCAGGTGTTTGGATGAGTACGTGATCATGATTATGTGACTGGTGGAACATACACGGGAACAGAGATCAACATTTATTTTCCCAGTGTTAATGAGAAGACTTCTAATCTGAACCCTGAAATGGAATGGCCAAGTGAAGTCGCATTTTATTTTAACCTCTCTTGGGGGTGATGACCCTCCCCCAATAATGTGAGTAGTATTAGGACTCAGAAAAAGTGCATTTTCAGTGTGAGAGACCAAGACTTCTACAGGTTCATAGAACAGCAGATATCCAACATTTGGACTCTTACTTATGGTAGTTAATAAGGTTTTACTTGTAACCAATTTGTATGTGGCAAAAGACACATCAAGAGGCAAAGCAGAGGGTTACTTCATTTTCTGCTGTACTCCTCCCAAAGAAATGCTCTAGGTCAGTGGTTAGGAGGCCAGCATTTGTGTTACCCTGAAGCTTGGATTCTCTTCACTCTTGGCTTTTATTCATTATCAGTGATGCAATACATAATCTGCATCTTAATCCTCAAATGGGTATTCTGTCACCCAAGTTACCAGATTTAATTTCTGGAATCTAAGTGTAGAGTTTCCAACTAAGTCTCTGCACATTGCAACCTATGACTTAAACTTTATCCAGGTAGAGGATAGAAGCTTTCCAGTCCGGAGGCTTTCTAAGCAGGTAAGGCTGACCCTGGCCTATCAACACATAGATTCATACACCTATTTTTACATTCAATTTAAAGAGGATCATAGAACCTCTTTAATTTAGTGTAATTAATTCTTCCCTCCCCATCTGCAGATGTATGTATGCTATTTTATTGACATGTCTAGATCTCACATTGAGATTATAAACTAGAACTTTGGAATTTATACTTCTGACTTCACAAATATTAAATACAAGGCAACATTGTTTCTGAAAATATCTATACCTATCTTACGGAGCTTCTATTGAAACAGAAGAATTTTGGCTTTTATTCTTGCTTTCAAAAACAAATTCTGACCTAGAATTTCAGTCACGTTAAGGGTTTTCCAAGACCTCTATCATATACAACTCAAAACCATTAAAAAAAAAAGTCAACCATGAAGCTTCTTTCTATGTTGAAAAGTGTGATAGCAATTCCAAGTCTCATAGGATTAATTTTTGAAGCAAAGCTTGTTAGCCTTTCCAGAAAGTAGGTCAAGGTCCTAATTCTTGTTTTCTGACCTATTAGGAGAAAAGGGATATGATCAACTGGCTGATGGAAGGAGGCATAGTGACAGCAAAGGCTGTGGGGGTGGATGAATGGGAAAAAGCCTCCCCACCCACATCCAAGTTAGCCTGTGCAATAGAGGTGTCCTAGCCAGTCAAATCTTTTCCTAAAGATTCTTTGCAATCCAGACTCCCACAAGGATGCATTTCCTTCTGGTTGTTTTAAAATTAGAAAATAAGCAGTGGAGGTTGCGGGGAGAGAAGATCTCAGAGGAGACCTTGGGCATTTGTCCTACCCCCAGTTTTTCTGAATCATTCCGCAGTTAGGAAATTCACAGCCAAGTTTTCATTTGACCGCACTTTCCTTATGCCTCTACCCCCAAGTGGGTGAGAAATTGCAAAAGGAGGAGATTACTGGCCTCAAAAAGTCGATGGTTTCGCTTTATGTAAACACTTCTTATAAAAAAGCCTAGTGGTGTGCGATTGGAGTCACCTACTGTATTTTTGTAGTTTATCAGACAAATCCTCTTCAGTGAATTTCTTCCACCATACTGCATTATGAGAGTGGGAATTAGCCTCGTTCTGAACACAGAAGTGTCCCCACAATGGTAGTTATGAAAACAGTGCTACTTAATATTTTCTTTGATTGAGTGATCCAAAGGGAGCCCCTGGTGCATATTGCTTGGCTTTGTTATTTTCAGACCCTTAGGCAAGAAGCCATTTGCTTCAACATTTAGGCAATACCATGCTAAATGTGGAGTACAGACTGGAAATCCCAATTTGTCAATTCAGATGGCATTCACCCAGAGAAAATATTGGAATACTTTAATCTATCTCAAGGCATTTAAGCAGGGTACATATACTCTAGTGACACTTCATATTTTTTCCTCCTCCGGAGAAATTTGGGGTCCATTAAATAGATTCAGAGCAGAGATCTGAAGCTCTTTTAGAGGAAAATGATTTAACAAGGTGGAAGAATTCTGCACAGAAAAATGGAGGGTATGGAAAAGCTGTTTCTTCCTGTGTGTTTGTCCTGATCTTTCACCCTGGTTTAACTCCTTTCTCCTCTGCATTGTGATTATATGTATTTGTACGTGCTCTGCCCTCTGCTCCCTATGTGTCCCTCCTGCTCCGTCTGATAACTCCTAGACATCTTGTAGGTCTTTTTTTAAGTCAAGTTTTCCCTGGCCCTGTACCATTCAAATTCTGTTATTCTCTATTCCCTATCATTCATGGTCTTTCTTCCCTTTGTAACACTTAGGACTGTTAGTGATTTTATATTTACCTACATGCTTACTGGCTTCCCACCTGTTTTTTAAACCCAGCTGGTTGGCGTTGTGAACACAAGGATCCTCCCTCCACCCCCATCACCAGTGTACAGCACAGGCTCCCTTCCTTTTTAATATTCAAGACTATTTATAACAGATAGTACAAAGTGCTATTTATAACAAGTATGTGGTATTTATAACACTAATATGCAATATACCTTTATTATCCTGAGTTGAAATTAATACATAATATAACCTACCTACACACATAATTTTTAAAAAGTCATGTAATTATTAGCTACAATAGAAGAATTAAAGGAAAAGCAATTATAATAAAAGGCCATGTTTTCAATATGTAAATGCTTAGGCATCACTTTCTGAGAAGGTATAATGAAGTGGGCAGATGCATATATGTATTCATGGCATCAGTTGGCTGTGGCACACACAGCACATCGTTTTGTTGACTCAAGTGCCATGGCATAGTCATCAATGACGTGATTTTCCAGAATTGTGACGACCTATTAAATTCTTAACCAAATTGTATGGAAATATTTCTTTAATATATTTGTCTTCAGAATTCAGTATCTATTAAAACTGTAAATCATTCATTGTACAATGAATACAATACAGAGATAGGTTCTAACCTCAAAGAATTATAAAATAACTTCTCGCCTTCTTGACCTTCGAATGAGATTTGATAGTCATGCAGGTCTGGGACAGTTATTTTTTGAGCAGACTGTCCTGTATATTGTATGTCAGGTGTCTCCCAGATACTGATGACTTAGTACTAGGAGTTCTGCCAGTTATGGTGACAACCAAAAGCTACCATAGTTAAATTCCAGATTTTCCTGGGATACCTCCAAAGTGGCACCACCTATGAGAACTTCTGGTCACACCTATTGTAGATGCTCCATATATTTTGAATGAGTGAACATATTCATATTCTCATTGTTCTGTTTTTATTTTTAATTTTTATTTTTTAATTTTTATTTTTTTTTGCTTTGTCTTTTTTGAGGACTTCTGCTTCTAGACCTAGTGTACACCTTGATAATGGAAAATGCTCAACTATTTATGTAATTGAACAAAAGACGTGAATAATGAAGATTTCCAAGTGCTGCGGATTATGGTCAGAATCCCTCTTTGCCGGTCCCTTCCAGAGAACCACATTTCTCTACTTCAGGAAGTTCTGATTTTTAATTGCCTTGACTTCCAGCAGGGGCACCAGTGAGGAAAAATGTTACTAAATTTTTCTTTGACCCACCACTGTTGTTGTTATCCTAATCTACCGTATGCTGATGATCACTACTTTCATTAATAGGCTGGATGACAAATCTTAATGAAGTTTACCTGTGAGTTTTCAGACCTTCATTTTTGGTTTCATCATATAAGTGAAACTTCTCCCCCCCCCATTTGACATTATTCTTCCATGTAATGATTTTTCTGTCAGCAGATCCAGACACACAGGGAAAACAAAACTTTGCCAGGCCTGGGAAAGATTGTGAATGCTAGGAACAACAAAGACAATCCCATAAGAAAGGATTTTGTGGGGGCACCTGGGTGGCTCAGTGGGTTAAAGCCTCTGCCTTCCGGCTCAGGTCATGATCCCAGGGTTCTGGGATCGAGCCCTGGAACGGCCTCTCTGCTCCGCGGGGAGCCTGCTTCTTTCTCTCCCTCTGCCTGACTCTCTGCCTACTTGTGATCTCTATCTGTCAAATAAAAATATAAAATCTTTAAAAAAGGGGCGCCTGGGTGGCTCAGTGGTTTGGGCTGCTGCCTTCGGCTCGGGTCATGATCTCAGGGTCCTGGGATCGAGCCCCGCATCGGGCTCTCTGCTCCGCAGGAAGCCTGCTTCCCTCTCTCTCTCTCTCTCTCTCTGCCTGCCTCTCTGCCTACTTGTGATCTCTGTCTGTCAAATAAATAAATAAAATCTTTAAAAAAAAAAAAAAAAAAGAAAGGATTTTGTGGATTATTTTTCCTGTATCTATACTGATGACATTTTATAGTTTATTATGGTCAAGTGACAGTATCTGAAAATTTTCAAAAGGAATTCAAGTAGTTTTTGGTTGTGCCAAGTCCCTGGATTGCCGTGAGAAAGGCTGTGCTTGATACTGACTTTAAAAGGAACTGTGCTATCTCAGATAGTTAACCTATTCCTTGCAAATTATTTCTCTTGTGAGGTTAAATTAATGCTTGTAAACAGCTCTGTGAATGAGCTATTTCAATAGAAGATGTTTCAGAAATGCAAAGTGTTATTGTTACAATTTGTGCTTATGTAGATACATCTTTACTTTCAGCGCTGGGCCATGATTGTTCAGGGATGGCTAAACCTCAGACTGAAAGTTTAGATAATGAGGCCAGGTATTTTCACAGTTTCTTGCATTTGAGAATCTCACAATATTCAGCCCCAGTGCAAATACAAGTTGGGTAGCATTCATAGAAATTCAAATCAAACAGTGTGTGTATATATATGTATATATACATAAATGTGTGTGTGCATGTACACACACACACACACACACACACACACACACACACACAATCTCCTTTTTGCAGGAGGAGTAACTGGCAGATGGCAGGGACAGAACTGCATGTTCTGTTCTCTATTTGGCTACCTGGTGAGAAGTCCCAATTCTATAAAACATTAAACATGCAAAATCAAAGTGACAAGTTAAATCCACTTATATCAGGTTGATTTTATAATTTAGGATGTTTTATATCCATGAAACTAGTGAAACTTGATTTCTGTTTCTCTAATCCTCTTACAGCACCTGCTATCTGTATCACCCATCATTTATCATGGCACTTAATCCTATCTCCCTTGTGTTGTTACCTGTTTTGTGAATGCATATCTTGTTTTTCTAATTAGATTATGAATTCCTGTGAGATAATCTTTTCCTTAAATTCTTACTTGCTTTTTGGCCTGTAGTAGTAAATCCCCATATAATTATTACACAACATAAAATAATAAAATGAAATCTTATGTTGAACAATGTTATAGCTGGTTTTCCCACTAAAATTTACCTAGCAATTACCATTTGAGTAGTATCTCCATATATGTGTGTGTGTGTGTGTGTGTGTGTGTGTGTGTGTCTGTGTGTGTATCTCCTTTTCCATTACCATACCTTTCTCAGCAAAATATCAAATGAAATGTAGCCTTCAAAGAATAATTGAAATCACACCCAATCACTTCAGATTATGTTAAAGTTTCCATCTTGGTGTTCTTTATTCATTTGAGAGGTTGTTAAATTTCCAGAGAAGCAGGTGGTTTGAGAAATTTGTTTCTTACCACCCTCCTTTTTGACCCTGGACTCTGAAACACCAAAGCCACATGTTCTATTCTCGCATCAACAGAATTCCTAGCAGAGGGAAGGTGCTCAAAGATATTTGAAATAATACAGCGTTGACTATTTTCTAGACCTCTAAATTGTTTGTGTATGTATGTACCTATATATGTATGCTAATACCTTTCCCCAAGTAACATAGTAAAATCAATAGAGTGTAAAAATGTAGGGCTGAAAAACATTCCAAAATGAGTGTGTTTCCCTTTTATCTGGTTGTATGTGAGCCATCTATCTCAGCTTAATTATCCATCTGACTGTATGGACAGACTGAATGGACAGCAGAATATGTTTCACATCACTCTGGTTTTATAGGTATCACTATAATTATATTATATGGCCGCCACACTGTATACCAGACATCAGCAATTTCTGAAGTGTGTTTCAAACAACACTCTTTGTGTAGGAGGTTAATAGGTATTACTAGGAGGACAGCTTTCATGGTCAGACATTGGAGCAACTCTGTGCTTTGGGCTAAGCTAAATGTTAGTCTTCTTAGAGGTGACGGTTATTAAAGCCTATAATAATACTAATGTGTTACTTAGATTCCCAATAGGACCATGTATTATTATACAGTATTTCTCAAACTTATTAAACCATAAGAAAATTTTCCAAACCATCCTGAGAGACTGATGTTTCTTAGAACATACTTTAAGAAATATTTTAATGGATTCATTGCTGATTTTTCCCCCAGTTACATTTTACTCAATCTAACCAAATAAATAAATACTATCAACATTGTTTTTAATTGTAAAGCAACCAGAAAATACATATTTACTAGAACTGCCAGTCTGAAATAACTATAGAACTTGTCCTTTTGTAGTGTGAATGGTCATATCTCTCCATTTGAAAAAAAAAATCCATGTTATCATCCTTAAAGTAATCTCATTTAACATTCTAGATAAAGAGTTGACTATTGCTGTTTATTTTTTTTCTTATATCTGCATTGATGAGTACAATAGAGTGAAACTAGTTTAATCTTTGGCGAGGATCTTAAAGTTTCTCATGGTCCATGATGAGCATGGTTTTCATTTTATGGTGTTGTAGCTCTAGAATGTTTGAATCAATGTTGTCCCCATACCACAACCTGAAATATATAGTTTAGATTTGAGAAAGTCCTATATCAGCTTGTTTTCTTGTATCTTCCTCTTTGCCATATAAACAGTGAGGAATGTGAAATGGTATTATTTCTTGGGAAGTTGACCAGGGCTGCTTTTTCCACAGAAACTATCAATTTTGAATGAAAGAAGAGAATCAACCTACATCGATTCCTTGCTGTGTGATCTTCAGAACAAGCCTATAAGACTCCTATGATTATATTTAAGTTATACACAAGGAAGACAACTCCCTCCTCCCCTCCCCATCCATGGCAGAAATGAAAGGCTAATTCAAGTGTGTCAGATTCCAAAGTTCAGTGTTTTCTCTTTGGATCATGTTGTTTTCCAACCAAAGGCTATAAACAATCCCCTCAAAGTGATAATCCACCTCCTTCACTCAGACCTTTTTTGTGAGTTCATTGGAATTCAACTTTAAAAATACCTTTACCGTATCTGCTTTGTTAATGTAATATATGTATGGTTAGGGATGTCTTCAGCTCCAAGCATGAAACAATACAGAGCTAAAGCAAATAGGAGCTCTATATTTTTAAGTTATATTAAAAAGGAATCCTGTGCTGGAAAATATTGGGGCTAACCTCTCTGCACTTTTTAGCCTTTACTTCATATGCTGTTTGTCTTCAAATTTACAAAAATGACTGTGGTGTTTTCAGGCATCATGTTTGCATTGAAAGCAGGTGGAAGTGGTGGTGGATGAAGGGAGTATGGTGGGACAGGTCAGTGCAAATGGTTTCTATCCCTTTTATTACAAGAAGTTTTTCTGGAGTCCAAAGCAGATCTGTTTCCATATGACCATATGAGGTCATATGGTCACACAAGGGAGTTGGAAAGGAGAGCTCACCTTGGTAGGCAGATAGCTGCCCCGAGCCTAATGTAGAATTTGTTAGGAGGACAAGGGAATAGATACTGCGCAGGTTACTAATAGTGTCTTATCATTTGCCACATACTGCCTTATCAGCTTCAATCCACATTTATGTTTCCCTTTTATTAAGTTTATTGATTGGTTTTGATGAATCAGCCTCTACAACTTAAGTTTACAAAACTGGGTTATATCTTTTCTTTCTCCCCCCCCCCCCCTTAGGATTTTTTTACTTGAGAGCTAGAGAGAAAGTGTGAATGGAAGGAGGGAAAGAGGGAGAGGAAGAGTGAGAATCCTCAGGCAGACTCCCTGCACAGAGCCCGATGGGGGAGGGGTCTTGATCCTAGGACCCAGGGATCATGACCTGGGCCAGAATCAAGAGTCAGATGCTTAACTGACTGAGGCACCCACGCATCCAGAGCTGCATTATTCCTAAATATACTAGGAGTGTGGATTTTCTTTTTTAATATTCACTGTAAGCAGAATTTTAGATAGAGATAACATTTATTTTATTTATTTTATTTTATTTTATTTTTTTAAAGATTTTTATTTATTTATCAGAGAGAGAGGGAGAAAGCGAGCACAGGCAGACAGAATGGCAGGCAGAGGCAGAGGGAGAAGCAGGCTCCCTGCTGAGCAAGGAGCCCGATGTGGGCCTCGATCCCAGGACCCTGGGATCATAATCTAAGCTGAAGGCAGCTTGAGCCACCCAGGCATCCCTGTGGTCAGCCTTTTAACAATGTTTTTATACCTGAATCTCCATGCTTGAATCTTGGTACTCCTTTAAGTTCAAAACTTGCCCTGTTCCCTTTTATGTAGGAGTCCATGAACCATCATGGATGGCGTGGGATGGATGATATTCTGGCTTAGGCAGCTGTCTCCATCCTCCTGTTTGAGGTCTTCCTTTGAGGTTCTTTGCCTCTGACAATGTTACTTTGTACCCTCTTCAGCACTGCCAACCATGGCTCTCCTAAGGGCTCCCCCCTACTTTTGCAAATGTTGGGACCAAACTCACTGTTTTCTTCTCTACCTCCATTGAGAAGATAAATGCATTTTTGGAAGACCTCTATAATGTACTAGTTGACAAGACCTTGATTTCCTCAATCCTGCATTCTGGACTTCAACTTGTATACTTTTAGGTCTCCTGCTCAGAAATCTTCCCTTGTGACTCTAATCTCCTTCCATCTCTTTTACTCTCCAATTTTCTCTCATATTTCATCTTATAGACAAAGTTGCTCACTGTGTTCACTTTCTCATTATATCAGCTGCCTCCTGACATTCGTAGTCCCTCTCTCCAGCTCATGCCCTTTGAATGTCTAAACTGCACTACCTCTAAAAGTGCTAGTTCCCTTGTGCCTTCTACTGTATCCATCTAGAAAAGCTCCCTTCTATATGAATGCAATGATTCACTTCATAATAAATACATGGTATCACTTCATCCTCACAAGGTATGCAAGAAGGACAAGGTAGAGTTTATTTTCCTTGCTCCATGGTTTAGGAACCAGAGTATCAGTAAGGTTAGATGACTCATCTGAGGAGACAGTGGTGGTACATAGAGAGTACAAGGCAAAGTACACATCTCGGGATCTTGGCTCTAAAGCTTTTTCTCTGGATTAGTGATTTTTTAAAAAGTTACAATTTTTTTCTTTTTACAGATTTTTCTTTTTCTTCATAAATTGAGGTCTTGCCATATAAAGGGGATAAGAACAAAGATGCTTTTTTCTGCAAGTGGAGTCCGAAGCGTCCAGAGTTCTATCTGGTCAGCTTCCTCTTTACTATTCAAGTTGGCTGTCCCTTAAGAGTTTTGTGGAAGAAATACATTTTGGATAGTTTTGTATCCTCAAACCTCAAGTAACTTTATTACCCATCAGAAACACATACTTCTTTCCATATATAGTGATTATACAAAGCTTATTTTAACAAGGGAAAAGTAAAACATAATCTAGAGATACATGAAAGCTCTTCCGAATGGAGAAGTAAAAAACAGTTTGGTTTCTTAGGGATTGGCCCTGGAACCTGTCTTATTTAACATTTTCATAAATGATTTGGAAGAGGGAATGCATGGTGAATTATCCAAGTTTGCAGATGACACTGAGCTCTTCCAGGTAGTGAAATGCCAAGCAGATGGAGATCAACTAAAGGGAAAACTTGCCAGCCTGCATGAGTGGGCAGAAGAGTGGTAGATGATATTCAGTGTGGGCAATGAAAGGTAATTCACTTAGGAAAAAATAATAAAAGCCATGCTTCTAGAAAAATAAATCTAGTTATCTGTTAGTCTCATAAAAGACACATCTTATAGACCAGTCTTTGAAGTAACTCTTGAGTATATTGACAAATCAGGAAGGGAATTGAAAATAAAACCAAAGAAACATTGATCTTGAATTAAATGATGTATCATAATGTGGGATATTTAGTTCATTTGCCAAACAGTTCTCATTGTGTGCCTGCTATGTATCAAGCTTGCTTCTGGGCATGGAAGCATGGAAGTCTCTTTGGCCGTTGCATCTCAAAACAAAATAGAGACAACAATCTATAAAATATTTAAAGAAGCCAATGACGATAGACTACAAATTAGATAAGAACTATCAAAAATTAAATATGAATGTGTTTATAAAAATTTTTGAACGTTTTAAGAATTTTCCCTTATCTCATTTGATATTATAATTATGTATGAGGTAAAAGTGTAGGATTTTTTTTTTTTAAAGGTTTACAGATGAGGACTCAGAGGGTAAGGTAATTTGAATGTTCATAAAATACTGGAAGGTCAAGACTCAAGCATGGATTTTTTTGTTGTTGTTGTTTTTGGTTTTTTTAAAGATTTTTATTTATTTATTTGACAGACAGAGATTGCAAGTAGGCAGAGAGGCAGGCAGGGGGCGGGGGGTGACAGACTCCCCATTGAGCAGAAAGCCTGATGCAGGGCTTGATCCCAGGACTCTGAGATCATGACCTGAGCCGAAGGTAGAGGCCCAACCCACTATGCCACCCAGGCGACCCAAGCATGAGTGTTTTGACTCCCAAGTTCTGTACCTTTTCTGTAGCACCACAGAGATTTACTTGCCAATAAGTGAATTGAAGAAACTTGTTACATCCAACAGTAGAAAGGTGGGAAGTGTAAATAGGTTCTGCGTGGCTGTATAATGGATTATTATGTAAACCATGGATGAGGCTGATGAAGATACTCATACCTAAACTCTTTCTATGTCTGTCTTTTCTTTGCTTTTCTTTTTCTTTCATTCATTCATTCTTTTTTTTTTTTTTCTATTTTTCTCTAGTATGTGGCTTCAGAAAAATCATGTGTATCTAGGTATATTCTAGGCTATCACCCACAATGTCTAGGTCACATAACTCTTTAGGACTAAATTATAATGGCACAAGCAAAGAAACAAGAAACACACAACCCAGGGTGCCCCCAGATGGTGGCATACTTGCGTGTTTCCTAGCTCGCACTCTGGATGACTGTTGCAGCGTAGAATTCTCGAAGCTACACGTTTTGGCCAAAAATGGAAGAAGGATCTGCAGATGAGAAAAGAATGAGAACAGAAAATCTCAGCAGATAAGGCAGATGGTGGTTAAGAATCTGGAGTTCAAAGGTAAACTTGGAAGAGAACTGTTAAATAACCCAAAGAGATAGAAGTTGATGAGACTAAAGGAAGTAAAAGGGTGGGAAAAGAGTGAAGGGAGAGACTGTGGGGTCAGAAAATTGAGTGAGTAAAAATTAATTTAAAACAGAATAGGACTGAGATTGTCTGTCATAGTCCTATTAATTTTCCTGCTACTTCATTCTGCCTACTCCTATGCTTCAGCTTGGGAAACTAATACCCTGGAATAACTTAATTCTTACTATGTAATATAAATTTGTACTCCAGATTTCTTTTCTAGGGAGTAAACAAATAATTATAAGAGATGTATGTGTGTTCTTCAGGCCCTCTGACCTTTTTCTCCATTTGAGCTTGTTTCTGTTAACATTGGCTACTTATAACACAACCTCCTCACCCATTCCCATTCCTGCTGATGGCCCCAGCTCTGGTTAATTCACGCACATGGAAGCAGTCCTCTGCTAACTCTAGTTCATTAGAGCCTACCTGTCCCTTGAGACTGAACCCCGTCTCCATAATCTATTCATTTATTCATTAGTTCATTCGTCCAGTTGACAATTATTTAGTATAAATCGGATATATTAATGAAACTGTGCTTATCTATCCCCATACATCTATTATACTATGTATAGTTCATTTAATTTTGCAGTAGATTATTTGTGCATTGGTTTGCCACAGTAAAAGTTTGTCAAATCTATTGTAAGTTACTGAAGGGAAGGGACCATGATTTTTAATTTTCTCTACCTATCTTGTCCATAGTGCTGAAATGTAGTAAAACCTTTTGCTTGGTTGATTGCCTCATAGATTAAAGTTGTCATTTGATAGAGAACACATATATATCATCTGCCTTGAAGTACAGAATAAGGATGCATTCTGTTTCTCTAAAGAATCCTCTCTTTTACTTTGCAAATGAAATTTCACAATTCAGAGGACAACCCTGTCTCAAAAACAAAACAAAACAAAACAAAGCCTTCCAACAGTCTGATGATGCTTACAATTCTAAAAGAGATTTGTACCTGTTACACCATTTAAATAATTTTCCCACTTAACACTATCTTTCTATTTTAGCTGCTTTCCTAACTTTGTCACTCAAAGCTTCCTTCTTAAGCATTCACTCTGCTATTTTGTCCAACTCCTATTCAGAGCTTCTTTTGGTCCTAAACTTGGACTCTTTGCTGGAAAAATCCTGTTGTGACAGGCAGCTGTCACAAAACCTGGTGTTGGTTGTTTATAGTATATAACCAAGAAACTTCTGTCATTGACTCTTTACCTAGGATCATAGCCATTGCAGATGATAAAAATAACAGGGGACTGCAGTACAAGGACAGCAAGCAATGGAACATGTAGGGAGGTTTGTGAAAAGGAAGGAGCAAGGAAAGAACAGTAGGTGTAACCCGAGATGTGAGCGTAACCATCTAGCCAAAAAGAAAAAAATAAAAAAATAAAGAAAAAATGAAGCTCACTAGGCAAGACTATGTAAAAGTAGCCATTTGGGGGAAGTGTCTGTAGTCTGGAGCAAATACCTTGAATGTGGCAAAGGGATTTAAGCCACTTTCTTAGGGGCCTGTGCTTACTGTGAGCACATGTCTTTGTCCAACTGGTTTAACGTTGAGGGGGCCATCTCTCTATTGTATGTAGCTACGTGTTCTTCGTAATGCCTGACGTGTCATAGTCATTCCACAGAAAAATGCTGAATTAACCTTTATGGTTTAGTTTAACAGCATACCTAGCTATTACCTTAGCAGAAAGCAGAAGTCTGGGAGAAGAATAAGCCTGGAGGGGAGGTTACCTTTGGTAGCCCTATCAGCTGGGACAGCTAAAATGCGTCAGTCGGCATGTTGGGTCAGGACAGAGGGCAGTAGACAAAGGAGGACCATGGGCAGATGTTGCTAGGGGTCCTAGAAATCATTTAGGATGATTCACTTGTTTTGCATAGGGCCTGCACTCACCACTATGTCTTTGGTAGACTAGCTTAGTATTCTATTGCAAAAATGTTATGACTTTCTGCTTTCTCTCAGCCCTCAAATTTCACTTTCAAAAATATATCCAGTTCCCCTCAGTTGTCCCATTGGACTGTGTTCGATAATTCTAGCAGGGGACTCCTTATTTGTAAATGTTCAGTTATTCCATTCCAAGTGTTTGCATCGCAGCCTTTCATCAATAGTTATTTTCGTGTGTCTTCATTACTTCCTAATCGTCCACTCCTCAGTTTACTGCTAAGAAATGAATTCACCATTTTAACCATTGTTGAGTAGTCCTTGATTTCACGTCTGCCTTATTTATTTAGAAGGTCTATTTTCTTAGTCTTTTGGAATCAAAATTTTACATATAGTCAGTTTTTCTTATTATTTTTAAATCCCTTTGGCTAGCACTAACGCTTCTATCTTTTATGGCCATTATCTGCTTTCGGCTGTGAGAAACTGATTCATATTCTACAGTAAACGATTGTTTCTCATTAAATGGTAAATAATAATGCATAATGATGGTACCGCAAGGAAAACAGAAGGTGGTTTCCTGCCCTTGTAGTGATCACTGTCTAAAAAGAGGAAAGAGAAAACCTATTGACATGACTGAAATAGGACTGTTCATCACTTAATTACTGCTATCCAGAAAACACCACGTATTCCAGGTTCTGGGGGTGGGGGGAGGCTTGGCAGCTCTCTCAGTTGTGTGATTCTGGTGAGGGGAGACCCGGAGGTCTGATCCCAAGTTACCTTCATTGAACAAGTGAGTCTTGATGGAAGCAACTTTGATGAAGGCTAAGGCAGAGGATTAGAATGGTAACCTTTGCATATTTGAAAGGGTGTAAGCTCCTGGATGCCGATGTTACCCCCTAACTACTTGACCTCGGAAGGTAAGAGAAAAGGAAGTGGAGATTGGAGCCCAGACTCAGGACCCATCTTACTTCGGTTATACAAAGAAACAAAAGCAATCTTCTGAAATATTTTAAAGATTTTTTGTTTAATTATTTGGCAGAGAGAGATCACAAGTAGGCAGCAGAGAAGCAGGCAGAGAGAGAGGGGGAAGCAGGCTCCCTGCTGAGCAGAGAGCCCAATGCTGGACTCGATCCCAGGACCCTGAGATCATGACCCGAGCCGAAGACAGAGGCTCTAACCCACTCAGCCACCCAGGCACCCCTGAAATATCTTAATCATCAATTGCTGCACAGTTTGTTGGGCCACATGTATTTTGTTCACCTAGGCTGATCTTCAGGACTTCAGGACAAGAGGCTGGATCTTTTTCCTATCTACTGCCTTTGTTCGTGTCCATATGCTCTCACATTACAGTGGAGAGAACCTTGAGTAAAATGGAGATGATAGACATTGGATTAAGTTGTGATATGATATATATTATATCAAGTCTAAACACTGCTATCTAAATTGGCTGAACTCTCTGGCATTTAGCTCCACCATGTCTGTTCAATTATTATTATTTTTTATTTCCTTTCAAAACAAACCTACTTGTAGCCACTGCCCCTTGCACGTGTATATTCATTTCCATGATTAGATTTTTCCTCTCTGTCTTGGGGAGCCCTCTGCATTCTTTAGGCCTATGTTCGAACCTTTATTCTTCAATAGCCCTTTTATCAGTATTCTGTTATTAAAAATTACTGGTAAGAGTTACAGCCACATGTTTTTTAGTTATTTTGTGGTCTTGAATCATCCATTAAAATATGAACTGTTTAAAGGCAAGTACCATAGTTGCTTGTACATTCCACAGCGATAAGCAGGGGGCTAACATGTAATTGAGTTCTAATAAAAGTTTGTAGATTGAACAATTGAAGAACAATAATTCCTACAGGTTGTGGAGGTGAGAGGAGTTAGTCCAGCGGCATGTGTCTCTCATTCCCTTGTGGATTCTGTACATACAGATTTTACTTACTAGCTAAATGCTAAACCAAAGCCACAGAATTACCACGGAGTCTGGACAATCAACTGTGTCTTGGTGAACATAAAATGCTACTCACTTCTAAAATCCTCTCCCCACAAGGAGGTTCTATGGACCCTCCTGAAGGCTTATAGCATTGCTTTTTATTGATTCCCATCTGCAAACGACCCAGTGCTGTTCACTTGGTATAAATAATAGTGGTGACACCAACAGATAGCAAAGTGATCCATTCCTTTTAATGTCAGAATACTCTGAGGGGAGTTCAGTCATTTGTCTGATGGCTTACTGGTAGGGTTGACCATATCATTTATCGTTCAAGCTCAGGCACTTCTGAGAACGAAAGGGAACTTTATCAATAATTACACTGGGCCATAGATAAAAACTAGGACTGTCCAAGGCAAACTAAGATGTGTGATCATCCTGTGCATTAGAATCCCAGAATTTCCTTCTGGAGTCACAGGTGTTGAGGGTGGAGTGGAGGCCGTTCTGACCACTTAGCTCCTTTCCCTTATGTCCTAATTTATTCCCTCCTGGCCTTGTGGTTGCTGTTAGGAATTCCAGACATTAGGACTTCCACCCAGAAGAATGACAACAGAGGTATTTATTCCCTTTTCCCCCCAGTGTATTAAAAATTGTGCTTTCCAATAATTATGTACAGGACCATTTTCTTCTTTTCATTATAAACTTTATACCCAACACACTTGTATTGAACTTTCCAATGAGGAAAGCCTCCCTCTTCATAAATGAGAAATAAACACTTAGTTTTTGTATTTACCTGGTGTTAATGCCCATGAGATGTTACACCCAGGGGCTACCTAGGTTGGTGGTGCAATGGAAGTTTTTATGGAGCTGTAAGTGTCCCCCAAATTATTATAATTAAGGTTATAGCCACAAATGTGTTTAAACCCGAATAATTTCACTGAATGAAGCATTATTTAACACATTGGACTTTTTGAAGAAGTCTTATTTAGAAGCCTGTTTTGAACCAAGAGTAGTCTTACTGTATGTAGAGGGGATGATTTTTGTGAACAGCAGGGCTTAACACCTGATAATTACAGTGGTTTAAGTCTATCCCTTCAATTTTATTAGACTTATAATAAATCCAGTGGTTTTTATAATAATGGTGGTTTAAGTATATCCCTGCATATTATGAGAATTACAGAAAATCCAACAGAGCTGTGAGTTTACAAACAAGCAGTATTTTATTTATTTATTTATTTGAAAATATTTTATATATTTATTTGACAGAGATCACAAGTAGGCAGAGAAGCAGGCAGAGAGAGGGGAGGAAGCAGGCTCCCCATGTTGCCGAGAGCCTGATGTGGGGCTCGATCCCATGACCCTGGGATCATGACCTGAGCTGAAGGCAGAGGCTTTAACCCACTGAGCCACCCAGGTACCCCCAAACAGGCATTATTTTTAAAGTTTCCGGAATTAGCAAATTTTATCAGTCGAGATGAGATCATATTTTCTGGGTACAATTTTAGAAAAAAATGTTTTAAAGCAAACTGAGGGTTGCTGGGGAGCGGGGGGTTGGGAGAGGGTTGTGGGGTAATGGACATTGGGGACGGTTGTGCTATGTTGAGTGCTGTGAAGTGTGTAAATGTGGTGATTCACAGACCCATACTCCTGGGGCTAATAATACATTATATGTTTATAGAAAAATTAAAAATTAAAAAAAAAATCTACCTTAAAATTTCAGAATCGAAGAAAAAAGTTTTAAAGGCATATGTGAGGAATGCTCTAATTTGGAGTTTTGTCCTTATTAAATATGCAAGGGCAACATGGAACCATGGATTAAATGAAAGACTATCCCAGAAGTGAGGCAGAGTTTTCTGAAGTCAAGTTTAGTGTTAAGTGAACATGGACTTTTGGAAGCCACTTTGCTGCTATACGGAGCTGCTGAGACCCTTTTTTCCCCTCTGTGGCCTGTTCCTCAGTAGATAATACTGTATTTGGAGCGCAGAGAGAACTACACTAGTTTTCTTTTTACTCTGTGAAAGACCTTCTCTCCTCTGTGGTCCAAGGAAGAGGAGGATGAGTCCTTCCCCTAGAAGGCAGTCCCTCATCCAGTGAACTAGATCCCTGTCCCCATCTTTGGGTGGATGGGCGCTCGCTGGCACCCTCTTACCTGTATCCCTTCTCCCACTATACTTCTCCTCTCCTCAGCTCTCGTTTCATACAAAGCACTATATTGAATTATATAGTTTCATGAACATCTACATCGTGTTTAAAAACTCATCATTGTCACCTGGTTTGCTTAATTAAGTAATTTGTTGACATAAACAGGATCTTTGGCCCAGCAGAAGCTGTAGCAGATGGTGTCTAAAACCAAAAATAATCATTAACCTGTCCTGTGGAAGGTGTGAAACAGCATGTTTAGAAACAAGCATGACTATAAGATGGCTCTTCACAAATGAGAAATGCATTCTTCAGACGCTTACAGGATAAGGAGATAGAACGGATGAACGTGGGACCAAAAAGGATTGCCGCACCTTTTTAGTAGGAGTGAAGGGTTGTGAGTTCAAAAGGTATTAAATGTACTTAAAATATTACAGTTCAACAACATATTAACATAGAACATATATTTCAATATGATTACAGTTTCTTTAAGACTTTTATTTGAGAGATAGAATGAGAGAGAGAGAGAGAGAGAGCATGAGAGGGGGGAGGGTCAGAAGGAGAAGCAGACTCACCGCTGAACAAGGAGCCACATGCGGGACTCAATCTCGGGACTCCAGGATCTTGACCTGAGCTGAAGGCAGTTACTTCATCAACTGAGCCACCCATGCACCACATGATTACAGTTTTTAAAGATTTATTTATTTTAGAGAGCACGAGCATGAGTAGGAAAGGCGGAAGGAGAGAGAATCTGAAGCAGACTCCACACTGAGCACAGAGCCCAATGTGGGGCTTTATCCCATGACCTTGAGATCATGACCTGAGCTGAAACCAAGAGTTGGATGCTTCACCGACTGTACCACTCAGGTGCCCTGATGACTGTTATTTCAAATACAATCAATATGATCACATATTACACATTTTAAAACATTTAGTCTTGTATATAAAATACTAAACGTAAGTGTACAAACACAAGTGTATTTGTAAGTGTAAGTGCAGCCAATGAGTAATAGTGGTTATCTGTGCCAGTGCTTTGCACTCTCAGCTTTTTCACTACTGTATTTTGTTTCTCACTTTGATGTGTAAAACTTTCTTTGTTCCTCCTCTACCTTTACAGATTCTGTGTAATCACATTTGTCTGATCTGAAGCTAATATTTGTGTGAACGAGAGAAATTAAGAAAAATATGAACTCTACGTCAAACTTAATTAGAGCAACTGAACACTGTTATTTAGCACATTATTTTTATGTTTGATTTTGTAGTTTTGGACCAATGTTAAACTGTTAAAATAACATCTTTCTCTCTTAGCTGTTAAATATACATAATTTATTAATCCCTCTCTCCTCAAAACCATCTTCCAGGAAAGAGGCTGGTAAAAGGTAGCATATGGGTATGGATAGGTGATTTTAGATATCTTCCAAGAAGTCAACGTCCTGGCCCCTCGTGGAGACACCTGGATCATCGAGGTTAACTGGCTTTATTGGGTTGCTTTGTCAGTTTCTGAGAGCCCAGTGTGAGGGTGTGAAGGCAAACAGTCACTTTTAAAAACAGGCTTCCCTAAATAAACACAACTTAAACAATAACTGCAAACTGATATTTTGATCAACTGCATGCTTTCAGGTCAAGCTTCACAATACAGAGAAGGAAGAAATATAACTGCATATCTCTATTGTATCCCTTCTACATAGTAGGGACTCTTCCCATCACTGATTCTCACATGGCCCAGCAAAATAAGCATGGTTATTCCCTGTGTTACTTCAGATGAAGAAATTCGGGTTAGCTTAGTTATGTGACTTGCCTGACATTACCCAACCAGTAAGTGGTAGAGCTAGAATTTAATTTTTTTTTAAGATTTTATTTATTTATTTGACAGATTAGGGATCACAAGTAGGCAGAGAGAGAAGGAGGAGGAAGCAGGCTCCCTGCCAAGCAGAGAGCCCGATGTGGGGCTCAATTCCAAGACCCCGAGATCATGACCTGAGCTAAAGGCAGAGGCTTAACCCACTAAGCCACCCAGGTGCTCCAAGGATTTAATTTTTGGTATGTCTTACTTCACAGCCTATTCTGCTTTGGAAGGGAGAAAAATTTAGCTCTTCTCCAATTAAACTGATGTAAAGCAGCATCATTTTTAAGCCAGGGATCCCTGCATGAATGACTTCACTCAAAAGCATTTCAAATAATGCATCATTTGGTTAAATTTTGTGCATGTGTGGTTTGTAGGACTTTGAATTTCTTTCACCAAAGCTACTTTTTCTATTTGGTGGTGAAGGGATGGTTTCCCTGCTGATGAGACCTGGTCTTGGGATATGACGCCTCAGGTTATCAAGGTTGGGATGTACTTAGTGACATGTCTGGACCCATGTGTAGGCTGCAAAGAGCCTGCTGCCTAAATGTATCTGTCCTCCTCTGTCTTTCCATACAACAATATGACCCCGAGGCCTTCATAGCTTCTAGATTTAACTGACTTTCTTGAACCTTCTTATTCAATGGCTTTTGCTCTCCAGGAAATATTTGATTTTCATGCTGTTCAAAAAGGATATCATAGGGGCACCTGGGTAGCTAGTTGGTTAAGCATCCGCCATAGGCACAGGTCATGATCCTGGAGTCCTGGGATCTAGTCCCAGATCAGACTCCCCGCTCAGGGGGGAGTCTGCTTCTCCCTCTGCTCCTCACCCAACTAGTGCACTCTCTTTCTCTCTAAATAAATAAATAAATAAATAAATAAATAAGTGTTAAAACAACAACAACAACAACAAAAGGGATATAATAAGCGCTCAGTTACACACGTGGAAAATGCAACCCACACACTAGCTGTTGCCATCTCCCCTGTGTTTAAGGAGAGGGCACCCTACTTTGGCTTGCTGATGATACTTGCTTAATTGTTGGACATCTATAGTATTTGCTAAGCTTTTCCTTAAAAATATCAGTTGATCTAGAGCCCAGTTTCCCTGCAGTGATGTCCTTCTATTTGTACGTGAGAAACTGGGCTCAGAAATAATTAGTAATCCCCACTAACTACAAATGGTAGAAGACCAAGTTGGCATTTAAATCCCTGGTCTCATTTTTTCCTCTCTTCCCCTGTGATCCTCTGCCTTGTTCCTCAAATTCTGCATAGCACTGAGATCATATGATAATTGTCTTTCTCTGATTGACTTATTTCGCTTAGCATAATTCTCTTTAGGAAAAAAATGAAACAAGATGAAACCAGAGAGAGACACAAACTATAAGAGACTCAATCTTAGGAAACAAACTGAGGGCTGCTGGAGGGGATGGGGAAGAGTTGATGTGATGGCTGGGTGATGGACACTGGGGAGGGTATGTGTTGAGCTCTGGGTGTTGTGTGAGACTGATGAATCACATTCCTGTACCCCCTTGAACAAATAATACATATAATAAATTTGAAAAAATAATAAATCCCTGGTCTCAAGAACACCATATTGCATCCCACTGTGCTGCCCAAATGATTTTTGTAGCAAATACTGAAATCTCTATTTGAACATCAGAGACTTGCTGTGAGCATTCCCAGCACATAATGTCACATACCTTTATAATGACACCCATAAATCTAGGTGTGACCTGGGTAACCAGAGAAAGAGTAGCACAGAGAGAGGCAGGAACTTTTATCTCCATGCTTAAGGACTTACGTGACAATAATCCAGCTTTAGAAGTGGGCTCAGCAACTTTTTATTTTATTAAAGGTCTTAAAATGATAAATTGGTTATCATCGGGAATAAGAGAAGGAGTGAAGAGAAGCTGCTTCTGCTTTCCCTTTACCCATTCATCTATCTGTCGATTATTTTTATGATGAGTATTATTTGTCAGGCATTTTTCTAAGTGCCTTGGCTAAAACCATGAACAAACAGAGATAATGTAATAAATTATAATTATGATAAGTGCAGTGAAGGAAATGTGAACATTTTCAAATATCAAAGGATATAAAGTGAAGCTGGGGGAACATCAGAATAGGTGACCAGTGACTAATTCTAATTGTTTGCCAAAGCCACTTCTATAAAATGGGACATTCCCTAGGCTTCAGGAAGGTAAATTTGAACATAGCTATGCAATTTGAGACTATTCTTGTGCCAGATAGTCTTTTCATTCATCTCAAAGGCAGGAGATTGACTTTACCATACCTTCCTGTCCAAGCTAGAGTCAAGATTTTATAACGTTCAGGGTGAAAAACCTGTCCAAATGTAAGCCCAAAGGCAAAGGGAGAATTCTCTTCTCTGGAACTTTACTCAGGACGCCTTGTTTAACCCAGAAGATCTAGGAAAAAAGTACCCTTCCAAAGTCCCTGAAAATACATTACCTGTATTCTCAGAGTATATGTAGGAATGAGGGGATACTTGCGGTCTGCTTGAGCACTATGATCTTTAGAAAGGCAGTATTTTGAAAACGTTAGGTGATGGCGACTGGCCTGGGAAACCGCTAAAATAAAATAATGGCCCTTCTTTGTAGCTCTGAGGTTGTCTCTCTACCTTGTCAAGATGAGTCACATTGAGCCACATTGTATCAAAAGTTGTTATGTTTGATTCCTTCATTCAACTTGCAGCTTCTTTGCCTTGGCAGTGAGATAGAGATTCCCTAATGATCACAGTTGTTTTCCATTATGCATATGAACTCTGATTAAGAAGCTATCTTGATGTCTATTAGTATTACTATTTATTATTTGTCAAGTTCCTTGACAGTAACTTCATTTGTGGATTTTCTTGGAACAAAGGTCCTCAGTTCACAAAGTTCCCTGTCTTTTCCCAGGAAACAGTTCCTTTTTTCTTTTTCTCATAAAGACTTTGTTTTTAAGTAATCTCTACACCCAAAGTGGGGCTCAAATTCAAAACTCCAAGATCAAGAGTTGCATGCCCCAGTGACTAAAATAACCAGGCACCCTAAGAGTTCCTTTTTAAATTACCTTTTCTCTGAGAGTTTTTTCGAACACTGTCATTAAGGTTTTCAGGGAGTTGGTTGGGTCAGATGTGGCACGTACTCTGCCTCTCTAAGGAAGCACGTATAAAGTACACAGGAATCTTAACATTTTTGCTGACTGTACCTAGCTTCTCTCTACTGGTACTCTTTTGTTGATGTTGTTCTGAAGAAATGGCTAAAGTAGAAAGCAAGCAGATAGAGTTATTCTAGCCATCTGCCTTTGTACAGACAAACTGAGGGTGTGTTTAGAAAGGGAGCGCTTGGGGCCAGGCAGTTGTAGTGTTAAGGTTGCACTCATCATTTGCCCTGCTGACCATCTGTGGTGGTGGGTCCTTCTTCTTCAGACTGTATAATGGGTCTTTCTGTAGAAGACTATGGCTCAGATGCTGTACTTGTATCATAAATTCTTCGAGTTTTCTACATTTGGAATACTTTTTTTAAACTTTAGATTTCTCTGAACACTTTGGTAAAGCCCTGAAATGGCCTTATCCTATCCTGATTCCCAAGAAAACATATCCTTTAATCCATTTCCAGCACTTCTTGCTCTCTGCTGGTCACAGGATGGCAAAGAGCAAGGTGTGAAGAAGTGAGGAAAGTCAAGTCCTCCGACCTTGAGGGACTCATGAAGAGAAGGCAGAAAGTCAAAGTATCAGGTATTACCTCTCTCAGTGAAGTTTTCAGACTTTGTCCTCATTCCCCCAGTCCTCCATGCCTTGGATTTTGCCAGCTCCTGCCTCTAGAGCAGAGGGGAACTAACTACCTGACTCCTGAGTCAGGCTTCCTGGGGGCGGGGGCAACAACATAGTAAAGAAGAATGGGTAGATTTCCAACAAATATGGGAAAAACATTAGTATGACCATTCCTCATTTTTTTCTTGCCTACAAACATTATTTAGTGTCAGGTCATCTCCAGTATCTATTTAAGACAGAAGCCAAATAATCTAGAAGACTTGCATAGCTTGAATTAACTTCCTGCACTGTCAGAGGAAGAGTGTGCCTCTGGGGATGATGAAGAGGCTATAAATCAGGCCTTCTTTGTCCCAAATTGTCCCTTCTTGTTCCCTACCCTGCAAGCTGGTATTCATCTTATTAATTTAGCAAACCAATATTAATTGAATGCTTACTGTGTGCTACTGTATAAGGTATTGTGTTCATAGCAATGAAGCAAACCTTTCTTGCACCTCCTGCTCCCCACTTATTTGAGCTCACGTCCTTATTAGAGAGAACAGAACTTACACCAAAGAGAATTATGTTCTACAGTACGTTAGAAGTCAACTGTATTGAAGAAAACTAGGTAGGAAGTGCTGGAGTGGGGTAGGAAGGGAGGTTTCATTCTTTTAATGGAATATAAGGGAAAGTGACATTCTGGCCGTGTGGGAAAGGAGGTGTGGCAAAACCATGGATCTCTCGGAAGGCAAAGTGGTCCATGGGGAAGGGGAAGCTATTATAAAGACACTGAGGCCCCAGCAGGCCTGGAGTATTCAGGGAACAGCAGGAAACCAGCATGGTGGGTGCAGAGTGGGCAAGGGAGAGAAGAGAAGAAGATGTTCAAACAATGGATTGAGTAGGGTCTCATAGACCTGGTCAGGGCTTAATTTGTGTAGTGAGAGGCTGAGACTTTGGGAGGTTTGAAGCAGAAAAGTGGCATGTTCATTTTCAGGGCTGTAAAGGAGTAAATTTGCCTGTGGTGGTGAGAAGAACCGGGGGTGGGTTGAGGATGAGCGTGCCAGAAGTAGAAGCACCGACACCCTTGGCAGACATAGCCAGGAAGCTGTTGCATGATCGAGGTGGGATAGGATGTTGACTTGGAGCGGAGTGAAAGTACTGTGAAGTGGTTGATTTGGGACGTCTGCTGAAGGTGGAGCCCGGCAGTGTTTCATCGTGAATTAGATGTGGCATAGAGGCAAGAACGGAGTCAAATAGAAGTCCAGGGATTTGGGGCTAAACAGTTCAAAGAAGGGAGTTGTTATTAACTAGTGTAGGACAAACCTATAGGTAGAGAGTATTTGGGGAGGGGAGGTCAGAGAGGAGGGGAAAAGATCTGAAGATACTTCCCTGAGAACCCCATATTGTGTGAATACGTTCATTAGACTTATTCTTACTTAGTTGTTTTCAGAAGTACAGAGGGAATTTTTTTTTTTTGATTTTTGAAATTTTTTTGAAAGATTTTATTTATTTATTTGAGAGTGAGTGAGTGAGAGAGAACATGAGAAGAGAGAAGGTCAGAGGGAGAAGCAGACTCCCTGCGGAGTTGGCAGACTATACGGGACTCCATCCTGGGACTCCGGGATGAGGACCTGCGCCGAATGCAGTCGCTTAACCAACGGAGCTGCCCAGGAGCCCAAGAGGGAAATTTTTTCAAAAAATGAGGAGGGGGGAGGGCTGATAATTTCGGGGCATGGCCCTAGAGCCCACAAATGTATTTGTCTACCTAGGAGGTTTGGACTGTGAAAAGCACACAGGCCCTGTGCCCATGAGATGCTGAGGCTTTTAATGATCTTGGACAACTCCCTCATTCTATGTTTCTTTCTTTCTTTCTTTCTTTTTTTAAAACGAAGACTCTTAATGTCTATGATGCATTCCTCTGGCATGTTCATGGCAGGAACCCCTGTAGAGAAGTGAGCAATAGAAGCTAAAACAAACTGTTTCATAATTTTGCCCTCCCTCATTCATATGCTACTATTCCAGGACTTTCCTAGTTAGGGCCATTGTCAAGTTAACTAAATCAAGGCAGACAACCAAAATGAGTAATTCAGTTTTTAAAATCTACTTTGGCTTCTCTATTATCAAGTTTGGCCATCTGTCTTGATGAGGTTAAAATGATTACTATATCTCTTCTCTTTTTGGTGTTCACTACGTACAACCAGTGTTGCTTTTCATGTAGACCCTCCCGTGCCTGAAAACATATCACTAGGCAAAAAAGAATGGAGCCTCCTTACATTTTGAAAAATACATTTTATGATGTGATGTCATTGACTTTGATGTCCTTCAGGATGTGCTGGAATATTTTGGGGCAAGGAATCAGAGCATGTGTCCTATCTTACTGTGGCACTACTATCCCATGGTGCTAAGCAAGAAAAAGGCTACCCTGTCAGCTCCTCTGATAGGGTATAGGAGATAGGCTCATCATAAGGCAGATTAGACTCCCGGCATCCAGCCACAGGGTGCTCTGGACATAGGAATGCACTAGGTACTTGTGGATGTTGCACTATCTTGTGTTTTTGGGGTTGAGAACTTCCTTTTGAAACTACTTGTTGAGCTGTGCCATCTTACGGAGGCAGATATGGGGTCATTGTGAATTCTGCACTTGCTCTTAAACTCAACATTGCTCTGATGCCAGCATTCTGAGCACACAAGCAGTTATGCAAGAATTGATTTTTACCATGGATGGGGTGGGGGTCTGAGCAAGCACCTTGGTCAACAACCAGCTCTGGAGGAGATGTGAAACCCGTTATTGATCCAGGGCTGAGAAATCAGTGACTGTTGTATTATATAATTATTGATGGAGCCAGAAAATGCCACGGGCAAAGCACAACTTACTATTTGTTATGCTGGATTGTCTCTCTCGTCTGTGTCAGACCGTTGTGTTCCGCTCTCGTGTTCCCATACCATGTTTATTTATACTATGTGCAGTTAGCTTTCATATTTCTCTTGTGATTCCATCTTGGAAAATGAATACTGGTTTTGTTCAGGGGCTGTAAAAGAAATAAATTTTTCGAGACACTTGAATGGGCCCGAGCTAAATACCAAAATCCAGACCAGAGAGAAGATGGAGCTCCGAGAAAGCTAATCAGAAGGGTGTGGAAGGGAAGAACCTTCTCTGTGTGCACCGCTTGTCTCCATTCCTTCTCACCACGTTCCCCCAGTGAAAAGGACACAGGTGGTTGGTGTAACCAGGTGGTGGGTAATATTGACTGAGTACCTACTGTCTGTAAGGTCATGCAGTAAGCCCCTAAGGAGGGGTAAGGGAGGTTTGAGAATGAGAGATAACACCATTGTAGCCCAATTCCTGGATGAATTGCTCCTGTGTAGTACTCCATAATCCTTTGTTCGGTTTTACCCACGGCTAGCGCCCCATCTTTCTTCTTTTCTCTTCTTCTCTGGGGTGCTGTTCTTTTCTTTGTACTTATCAGCAAACGTACAGCTCCTAGATAAAACACTGGCTTCTTCGATGATGAATGTGTGTCTTTGATTCCATAGCTATATATCAAGTTCATGAACACAGAACAAATGTCTGCTGCAGACAGGGGGCCAATGAAGAAATCTTGACCACTGTCTGGCTGTTTCAATTGATATATCTCTGGGCTACAGGGATATAGGAAGGCCATGGACAGTGAAAGGCTAGCAGCACTGGTAAATGTCCCTGTTCACAGTCCCCAGCTGGCTTCTGTTCACAAGTAGTTAGGGAAAATATTAATTGCATTTAGGATCTTAACTAAATGTTTTACTTAAAGGTGCTAGTGAAATTAGGGAGTCTTAGTATGTCAAAAGTATCTTTCAAAGAATTAAAGAAGAGACAATTTTGAGATGAAAGTTAATTATTAATCAAACTACCTATGCTAAAAGAAAGAGAGTCTAAATTAGATATAAGGGGAGTGTTTTCTGTTATTTGGATGATGGTGCTGGAGTTAAAATAAAAATTCACTTTTATGGGTATGAGCATTAAAAACCTTCACTCAGAACTGCACCCGTAGACATTCAAGTTATTATTCTATAATAGCTTACTTGAAATTTCCTGGAAATGAGACTTGGTAAGTGTGGATTCCTTAGCACCAAGTTCAATGTTTTAATGTTCAGCTGTTAAAACGAGTTCTTTGGGATGAAAACAAGTTACAGCTGCTGCCCATGTTGCTTATGTATGGAGAGCACAACACAACTGCAATTCCTGAAAAAAATCTTCATTAAAGTGTGAACTCTGCATACGTCTATGAATGCTCTCTGGTTTTTATGAGAACTCTTTCACTTCAGAAACCATGGAGATATCTTTAAGTTTTATTGCATGCCTTTAACTATTTGCATGAATGTTGTCTTAGAAGCACCCAGGAATTAATCTTCTCTTCAGTTCCTTGAAGAGGAACTGTTTTCATATTGCTGTCCTGAAGTATCATGGGAACGTTGCTTTTAAAAATTCCAAGATTAATTTTATTCCTAGAAACTAATCTAATTTTTTAATTCTGATACCAGAAGTGAGTATACAATAAAATATTAATCACTAAAACCCATGTCTAAATGAAGCAAAGTATTTTTTCCTTTCTCCTGTAGATTTTAAGAAGCTAGGCAGAGATAAAGGAAGAAGCAAATAAAATTGAAAAATGACAAATTCAATAAATTTGCTAGAGAAAACTTTTCTTAATATAGCAAACACAAATGTTTAGGACCAAAGATTCAGGCAATATATTCCATTGTATGTGTTCACCTTCAAAACTCAAACTCATACCTGTAGGCACAAGTTGTTTGTTTCCAAGCCATCTCTCCTCTCTGGTGATAATCTCAATCACAAAATATTATATACATGAAAGCTGAATTTGTTCAAATATTGTTTATTTTTTCCCTTTTCTGAGCATTCCATAATCTTGGAGTGTGTGTGTGTGTGAGAGAGAGAGAGAGAGAGAGAGAATGAATGAATGCAGTGTCTATCTACGCCCAAAGTTAAATTTACTGGAAATGTTTAAAACATCCATAGGGGACTCATTATTAAAAATAACCTAACACTATTCCAAGAAAGACATTTTTGCCCTATTTCTAAGCTTTGTCAAATGCACAAGGAAAAAAATAATCAACATCTTAGAAAAGCAATTGGTCAAAGTTATTAATGAGGCAATTCTCTCTGCATAAGGCATCATAGAAAAACTAACGAGAGAACATGTGACAATAAATTGCAGGCTACTTTAGATTATGTGACATTCTTAATAATAAAAGAGTCAACTTCGGTGGGAGAGATCGACTTTATGTGCATTGCAAGTACAAATTTCATACTTCATGCATTGTATACTACCATGTCCTTTTTTCTTGAACCAGGACAGAGTCAGTCTTTGTGGACCCTGAGGACTTTATAATTTCAGGGTCTTTTCTTAAAAAACCAAAAAAATTTCTTTTGTAACATTTATAAAACCTGTGAACGTGTGGTGAGGAACTTCCACAGGATTTAGGAAGGATGGTGTGCAAGTACAGGGCCCTGAATTTAAGCCTTATTGGCTTCATGATAAATCTGAGTCTGTCACCATTCCTTTACTTAAATAATCAGAAATCTATTAATAGCTGATGTTAACATTTAGCTACTAGCCAGTTAATTAAATTATGTGTTTGCTGTATTAGTTAGGGTTACTCTGCTCAGTATTGCAAATAGACGCTCATTATGTCAGTGGCTTAACACAATAAAGGTTTATTGAGACATACCTGGATGGACAGCCATTCCCTAAACAACATCTTGGTACCATGAAAGGGTAAACGTGAATATCATGAGCACTGAGAATCTCTTTCTTATTCATCCTTTTTTTAAAAAAAATCCCCTTCAGAACCTAGTATGGGTCAGACACTGTACTAGGTAGGTACTGGGGGAAAATACTGTATCAGACATGGATTCTATCCTCAAGGAGCTAATGGTCTAATAAGTTGAGACACTGTGTTTACAAATGGCTTTAATGCAGGGTGGAAAAATTTGTATATTCAGAAGAAAAATATATTTGAAGGAGCATGATTGAAAAATTCAGTGTATTAATATTTAAGGAAATAGATTCACATATTCCACGTGCTTGAAATTTTCTTAATTCATTGAAGAGTTTTATTACAGAGATTTATAATTTATAATCCAAACTTAGTTTTTTTTTTTCCTAATATGAGCAGGCAGAGTTGACAGCCAACAATAGGCGATCTTTTGCAATGTTTTGATTTATGGAGGCTCTATTTACTTTAAAGACCTAGGAAAGAGAGTTAGTCTGGTGGGAACAAAGGAGGAGAGACACCCTACAGCTCATACACAATTTCTAGCATCTCCTTTGCATCCTTCCTGTGGGATGTTCGAAGCATTTATGATGAGCTGTAGCAAATTATACCAAGTTATAAAGAAACATCCTAGAATGAAGTATTGAAATACGCTTTGTAGAGGAAACATGCAAATTTTTTAAGCAAAGATTTTTCATATCCCATTTCAGTTTAGCCAGAGAAAACAGACCCTTTGACAAATAACAGAGCACTTATATAAAATCACAATCTGTTAAAGGTCCAAACTCAGCAGTTCTGCCTTTCCCTTGATTCTCCATTCTCTCTCTAGTCAGATGTATTCAGCAGCTTGGGCCTACAGTCCCACAGGAGTCTGGGTTTGGAGTGGATGCCTCCCCTGACCAAAAGTACAGAAGCTCGTTCGCCAAGACCTCCACATCTCCTGGGTTTCTGAGCTTACAAACCTAGTTTCTTGCTCAGAACACCTGGCTCTGACAGATCAGTCCAGACCCTGATCAGACACCAGAGAGAGACTTGACGGGGAAGTGGGCAGCTTGGCCAAGGGGAGTGCAAGTAAAGACAATGAGGTGTCTGCTCATAAGTCCTTTATGTGCATGTAAGATTTAAAACTTAGCATGGACGTAGTGGATGTAGATGCTGCTTATCTGACCTTGAGGTCTGATGGGTGGGGAAGCCCTGCCATCGACTCCTCCGTGTAGGCGGAGTCTGTGTGGTTTTGAGCATTTTCCTAGTTACAGCTAGATTCCCCCTAAGGGCTGAGATGTTTATATTTGCCCATGGTTTGTTTTTGGCATGGGGGATATGATAAAAATCAGGATCTATACACTCTACTGAATGGACTATGATGCAAGAAAGAGCTCTAAACTAAGTAAGAGGTGGAGTCAAGTGTTCAGCCCTAGTTCCTGGGCCAAAGCAAGTAGCAGATAAGGAGTACTGGGGTTAGGGCCTTGGAGCATAGGTTTTAAAATTTTATGAGTACAAATGATTCTTGAATGGTGAGGCTGAGGTAGCCCATACCCCTATTCCCAGTTATCATTACAGCCCTGGATCTAGCGTAGACCTTGGTAGACAGAAGAAGTCATCAGCTTAAGACCATGTGGATTTGAGGAAAGAATACAGACTGGTTTCAGAAAGGTCTGGACTCAAATGCATGTTGCATCATTTAATGTAATTGTGTGACAAATGACAAGTCCCTTAACTTGTTTAACCGTTAGTTTCCTTCTCTGTAGAACAGAATTAATGACTCTAACTTCAACAAAGATATTTTGAAGATGAAATGAGCTAATGCATTTGTCCCTGGCTACTAGTGGTAGATCAAAAGACAGCAACCGATCTTATTTAATACAACTGTATCCAATTTAAGCTGAATACTGTTTAAAGGGAGACATTTTGGGCACCATTTAATTGATTAGAATTGAAGTTCAGAAAGCCTGTATAACTAATTTCCTACCAGCATAACATGACAGAACCAGTAGTCTAAATCAAAAGTGATTGACCTCAAATACCACTTTTATTCTACTTTGTCATGTTGGCTTTGAGAACACCAGCAATGGGATGTGTTTGAAGACTGCATGCAGGACTTACGGAGTTAAAAAAAAAAAAATTATAAGTAACAATTTAGTGGAGATTTGGTTCTTGGATATCCATGCCAACTGCTTGAATTTTCCAGGAGAAGTATTTCCAGGATCTTAGTATGCTGGCGAGCAGAAAGATTGTCGAGGAAGCAAATTCTGAAATGGCTCTATGGATGAATGGCCAGCAGAGTCCTCGGATGACAGAGAAGTATAACATTCAGATGAGGCTGCCTTTGCTGTGGCTCTGAGAGGCCTTCACATTAAAGGGGAGGTTTTGTGAGAAGTCCTATTGGATAATAAGGAGCATGTATGAGTTTACTTCCCTTGCATCACTTGAGTTTTAAGGCATTTAGGTAATGTCAAAGTCTGAGGCAATCCTGTACCTACTAATCTGGATATAGTTTTTTATCTTCAACAAAAATTGTGCTTCTGAAAAAGATGAAACTTACATGAGCTACTTGGATCCTTTCTGAGATCCTCTGTCTTTCTTCCTTTCTCTTTCTTTCTCGCTTGCTTTCTGACTCACTATCCTTTCTGAGACGGAGAAGGGCTCTTCTTGACCCTGGAACTGGGGAACAGCCAGTTTTGAACAGACTTGAGTCGCTTCCCCAGCCTTGTCAATGACAGTGAAGTCTCCAAATAGTGCTCTATTAATTGCCATTACTTATTATTGAAGTTACAACGAAGGATCAGAACATCAATGGCCAGAATTACTGAAAAAGGGCAAAGAAAGATCATCCCTCAAGACCTGTTACTAAGCATGGCCTTGGGAAGAATAAGAGTGGAAAAATCTATGAAATCTATGAGTGCCTTATGAAATTGGTATAATCCATTAAAATATGGACTTTGGTCTAGCTGTGATGCCAAGATGTTCCCTTTTGTCAGAAACCCTGTCAGTGGCTTAGAGCAGGGGTCAGCCAACTTTTTAGGTAAAGGGCTAAAGATTAAATCTTTGAGGCTTGGTGGGCCATACAGATTCCGCTGCAAGAATCCAACTCTGCTTTTGTATCACGAAAGCTGCCATAGACAATATGTAAGTGATTGAGGATGGCTGTGTTCTGATTAAACTTTATTTACAAAAGCGCATGGCAGAATACAGTCTGCCCATCAGCCTTAGTTTGCTGACCCCTGGTGTGTAGTTGAAAAGAGGTAGAATGGGAAGGAAACTCATCCAGTCAACCTTCTTGTTTTAGAGATCAGGGATCTAAAGTCCAGATCGAAGGTAAAGCAACTCATCCAGCTGCTTCCTGCCAAATAGGGAATTGGAACCCAGTTTTGTGGCTCCCTTTATAATAGGGTCTCCACCATTCCACACTCTAGCTTGCTTTTTGATTCATCTTTCTCCAGGCCTGTCATCTCAGCCTCTAATCATTAAGCACATGTGGATCCTGGTATCCGTACAAAACATTGTGAATCTAATTTTTAAAATCAGAGAGAAACATTTTTGAAATACACTTTTCTTTGTGAAACTGCCCAAGAAAACCACTCTAAATGTGAGTGACAGAACTCTTACTTTAAAAACATGAAAACTTGCAAGAAAGGTTTCACAAGGATTGCTCGAAAGCTCCTTTCCTCTAATGCTTCCCGTTTGTTACCAAACGTCCTTAGTCTGATGTTTATTTTAAGTTTACGACTGCGACCTCCATAATTTTTTAAAATGAAGTCAAGAATGACCCAGATTTACTGAGGCTTTTGGTATGAGGGCTTTGTCATCTTTTCATCTTACAACTTGGGCCTAGTTGTTTAATTCATTTGGAGGAATACTAGGTTTGTTGAAACAAAGGACCTGGACAGAGGCAGCATGATTACTTTCTTCAGAGAAATTCTATAATGCATATGTATTTCATTCCTATAGCATTTTCACTCCACTTACCAATAAAACAGATTTGGGATAACTTTCAAATCTGTTTTGTTGATGGAAGTTTCATCCATTTAGATTTGTAGTTCATAGTTATCTCAGTGGTGTGGGTGTTCCTATTAATCACAAAAGCACAATGAAATGCTTCTCAGGCTCCGGGTATGCAACACAATGTGGAGTACAGTTTTGGCCATTATCCAGCTTATTTGGTCAATGTAGACAGTCAATCTAGGTAATTGAGGACCTAAATTGGATTTTCTGGCCATAATTATCCCTGTTTGTCCATACACATCCATCAAATTTATCAGATAATTGCCATATAGCTTCATTTTGTGCTGTCCTGACTCAGGTTGGTTAAAAAAGAAAGAGTTGGCCTGAGAATGAGGAGCCTTGGGTCTAGTTTTGATATTTTTTGTCACTACTGTATGAGTGACCTTTGGGCAAAGTGCTATCATCACTGTATTTTTGTTTATTTCTGGATCTGGACCTATCAGGGTGATATCTGAGGCAACCTTCAATCTGAATGTTTTGGGACTGGATTAGGCCTACATTGCTGTAACTATTTGGCTTTGTTTTAAACATATATATTTATAACTGCATGGCCCACTTAAAAATAGTTAAAACGGCAAGGTTTATGTTGCTTTTTCTCTTTTTTATTTGTTTTTAAATGGATTTGGGGAATCACAGAATTCACCCATCACTTCCAAAATGAATGATCTAATTTTTTGATCTTCGTGATTAAAAGAACTAACTGCCCCTTGTTTTGGTTACTGAAATAACCAAATGAGGTTGCCTGTTGGGTATCTATCTTCTCCATTGTTTATCACAGGACTATACTATTATGACAGAGAGCTAAGCAGAGCCAGCCCTGATGGCCTTGGCTCCTCCCATGTTATCTGGGATATGCCATGGAAGGAAGAAGAGGAGAAGAGACTCACCATTAAGGTTCTTCAGTTTTGCAACCCATAATTTGGTCCAAAGCAAACCAATGTGGCTTTCCCTCTGGGCCAAATGTTGTGAGCTGACATCTTCTGTTTGTTTCCTGAAGAGGAGGAGGAAGAGGTGATCCAATGAAAATGCGTCACTTAAGATAAACACCAGTATTCTAAGAGTCAGGGGCATAAAGTTGCCCAGCATCTCATACCTGGTTGTACCGTGAATCTTAAAGCTTAACATATGAATTAAAGGAGAAGTTCATTAACTTGCCAGCATCTTGTAAATGACCTAAACTTAGAATCTTGAGAATAGAACTTACAATGGGATTTAAAGGAAGTGGCATAATAGCGTTCTCTCTTCCTAATCAGTGTTTGTCCTTCCCATTTTTCATTTCCCTTGCCTCCTGACCTCATCAACCCTGACTACCTTGTTATTGCTTGACTTTTTCTCCACGTTCTTCACTCCCAAATCTGACTAGCTTGTCTCTGATTGTCTCATCTCCGCTCTTTACCAGCTGTCAGCTCCTGAATGATCTCTTTTCATCCTGCACTTTCCACCTTCTGCAATTTTCTGCTCCGGCACTGTGAAATTCAGAATACAGTTATCTATGACTTGGAAATCATTCATTGTTGGAGGAGGTGGGACTTCTTTTTATGCCCCAGTGGTTATTCGTTTGGCCAAGGGCAATTAGAAGAGAAAGATGGGAGGGAACGGGAAGGTGTCAGGAGGGCTCTACACTAGTTTTCAGCAGCTCCAAAGAATTAAAACCCCCAGGAGAAGTGAGAATATTATTCTGCCTTGCAGTTCTCCACCTTGACTCCACTGGAGACTTATAAAAACAATGACACCCTATTTTATTATCAAGTCACACCAGACCCTCAATATTCCTGGATAGTTAATCTGATAGTGCAAAATCTTGACATGATCTTTTTTTATTCTGTTCCTTGATATGAAACTGGGTAGATATGTAAAAACAGATATACTGGCTTCGGCTTAGCTACAGAGAAGCATTAAAGCTTCTGCTTGACATGCTTGCTGTTTAAAATATTTTATTGCTATTGTGACCACAATTAAACCACTGACTCCAAGTTGGCTGCTCTTCTAGATATTCATAAAAGTTTTAAATATTATAATAGAGAAAATAACAATATTTTAACCAAGAAGTATGATCAAGGATTGAAATGTTCTAGTTGGCTTAAATTTCCAGTGACCTTTAGGTTAAATTTGAATACTATATAAATATGCCTCGGAGTTTAGGGACATAATTTCCTCGCTGATGCTCCTCATTCAAGCACAGTTTGCTAGGCTCCACCCCTAATGTTTTGGATTAAGTAAGTGTGAGGTGGAGTCTGAGAATTTTCATTTCTTTTTGTTGTTGTTGTTTTGTTTTGTTTTTTTTTGTTTTTTGTTTTTTAATTTCTTTTCAGCGTAACAGTATTCTTTGTTTTTGCACCACACTCAGTGTTCCATGCGATACGTGCCCTCCCCAATACCCACCACCTGGTTCCCCCAGCCTCCCCCCCACCCCATTTCTAACGAGTTCCCAGGTGATGCTGATGCTATCGATTTGAGGACCCCACTCGGAGAACCACTGTTCTGCAGGTATTATTCGGCTATTTTCTCTTAGGGCGTGTTATTTTAATAGAACATATTTATAGAGCTATTTACGGATCTTTATAGCCATTCATTTATAGGCTCATACTCTTTTCCTGATACAGATCTGTGTTAAGCTAACATGCACTGTCAGGCGGTTGAGATTTCATTGAATTTGGGGGAATAAAGGACCTGGACTCTAGATGGTAAAGTCCACCTGTTATTTTCTAAATTCGACCAATCACGTTTTAAATTTACAGGTTGACTCTGGTGATGAGTAGAAGTTTTCAAAAGGGAACTTGTGCAGAGATCATCTGACTATCTTCTGCGGCCTGGATTGCTCTCTTTTCTGCCTCTTGAACTTGATTTGTGCCTGCTTTCATCACTCCTGCTGCCTGGGTATCAGTTAAACAGGAATTCGGGGTGCCTAGATGGTCACTCAAATTGAGAGTAAAGGCCCTATGGAACACAAATAAGCTGATTAGAAATAGCTTTCATGGACCGAATTAGATTGGAAATCTGTCCAGGGCCTAAAATTACTTAAGAGAAATAGGACACAAACCTGAACTATGTTTCCCAGAAACAGCACAAAACATACGTGATTACGAAAATACAGTCTGTGGTCAGTCTGTGGTCTTCTTGCTTGGACAGGCTTTTCCAAATCATTTACATTAAGAAACAGTGTTTATTGTCATGTTGTTCTGGCAGTGTATCAGTTTTCATGAAGTTAGCTCTGGTGTAATACAGTAAGAACAGATGCTTTAGCAAACTTGAGATCATGGGCATTCTGTATCCTCTGGGACATGTGATGGTTTGAAAAGGCTGCTTGCATGTTAGCGAGGCCTGAGGTGAAGGCTCAGTCTCCTGGGGATGACCCAGAGGTGCCTGCTCTACTCCTAACATCTGTGCATGTCATTACACAGCACCTGTCACCCTGGCAAACTTCTGGAAAGTCCACACTATTTGGATTACTTCCTGGTAACAATCAACCTAGATACCATGGCTTAGACATCCCAATCTAATTTTCTAAATTATTTTTCCTTATGTGATGTTATTCCTATAAATCTATAAGTACTAAGATAATGAACCTTGAGGGTTATTGACAATAACTATGCCCATGGGTAAAGGGGGTGGTATGTGACAAAAAGGCTTATTTAAAATAGAAATTAAATTGATCAAGTTGATCAAATGAGAAATTCAGAAGTTTATGCTACTCAAACTTCTATTTATTCATAGATGAGAATGGAAAGATGAAAGCTTTCCTATTTTCTCAATTCCCAACCCATTACCCCTTAACTTAAATTACATTAATCCAAAGAAAAAACAACTTTCTGTATCTATTGAAGATGGTATTGTGATTTAAAACCACACCGTCACTTCAGTAGTCTCTTATGAATCTATTTGTTTAAGTGACTTCCATCAGTTTACTGATGTAGCTTCTTTAAAATCTCATCAGCAAACACATGTTTCTTGAATGGTTCATATCATAGCCTTAAAATGTATTATACTTTTCAGTTTTGGAGGAGAAATTACCTTGCATTTGTAACAAAACCAAGTCCTAGCTTTCAGTAAAGGACTGACCAAGTCATTGAAAATGACGACAAGAGAATGAATTAACGATGCACACCATTACTGTCTCCCAACACCTCTCAGCAGAAAGTTGCAGAGTCCAGATTCCAAGCCAGTCTTCTGTCTTCAAATCCTAGGTACTTTCCAGTTTGCCCTGTAGATGTTTTATTGCTCTCTGAGGGAGCTTATACAACAAATGGGGTAGAGAGTAAAACACAAGTCCAAAATCAACAGAATGGTGCTAGAAAGCCACTACAGTATAAATAATAAATAATGTGTGTGTCTATATATATATAGACACACACACAGACACACACACACACACACACACGAGGAAAGTTTGCTATGTGCATTTATGACACCCCGAGGGACTTATTTTTGTTTGTTTTTTAAATTAAAGTTCTTTACTTGTGTTCTTTTTTATTTATTTATTTATTTATTTATTTATTTATTTATTTGACAGACAGAGATCACAAGCAGGCAGAGAAGCAGGCAGAGGGAGAGGAGGAAGCAGGCTCCCTGCTGAGCAGAGAGCCCGATGCGGGGCTCGATCCCAGGACCCTGGGATCATGACCTGAGGCGAAGGCAGAGGCTTTAACCCACTGAGCCACCCAGGCGTCCCTTTATTTGTGTTCTTGATAAAAGTTTATTTTACTTCCCTTTTAAGGTTTATTGGGTACATTTTGCATATTTTAAATGGAAATCCAACAGTCTTGGTCCCATTTTGTAGATCCTTGCCCTTCATGCAGTCCTCAACGACTTGACCCTGGTCCTTCAGCTTGCAGGTAAACATTATAGCTAAACCCTAAATCCACAGGAGATAACCAAAGTATTTAGTAAGTTGTTTGTATTTACTAAGCCACTTTGCACAAAACTGATGGTGGGAATTAATATTTATTATTTACACATGCGGAAAGATATACATATTTATTTCCCTTTAATCCTATCACTGTTTTATAAATATTGTACTTAATCCATCAATAATACAACATGCTTTCATTAATACCACGAAATAATTAGAAAACATTTATGATAATGATAATATTACTTTGTACAAATATACAAACCCATTAAACCCTCAGGGAAAATCACAGCTGGTAAGAATGTCAGACGCACTGTCTGATCTGAAGTAGAATAGTAGGCTGCTCAGTTGACATTTAATGGAAAATTAAGCTAACTAAGCAATACTTTTACAATAGACATAAACACCTTGACCTTACATCTTGTAAAAGATTGTCTTTAACATTGAGTCCTACCTTGTAAATTGTCTATATCACCAATTCTTAAAACACATCCTAGTTTCAACTCCTTTCTAAAGGTTGTGTTCTGACGTTTAGATGTTGACAATGGTTTTCCATGGTGGGTCAGTGTTTTTCATTGAGCCTTTGCCAGTTGCCTTTATTTTGGTTCATGGATCCTGCCGTACTAAACGGCTTGATCTGATATGTTTTAGAAAAGTAGTGACATTGATTCATGTCACACTAGTCTTACTGCATGTTTCCAAGAAACCTCTAGTGACCATGCAACTACCTATATGGATTAACACAGTGCTGACCGTGTAAAAGTATTCACGTCAGTCTACCCAAAGATTTACACTTCTACATGGCTATTTTTGTAATGTGGCATTTCTTACATAATTACAAGGATCAGTATGTTTAGAACTACCAAGAGGATCCCAGACTTTATGTTATGAATATGATCGTCACCTCGTACCGCACCATTGACAATGACAACTTGGGAAAGTTACCTGTTTTGTTGATTGCCAGTTTTAACATCTGGAAAAATAATGCTTACCCCATACAGAAATTGAAGTTTTAAAATGGATAACTTATGTGGAAGCATTTAGTATCCTGATGATAATAGACTAGTTCCTCTGTAGACCTAAGTTCCCCCCCCCCCAATTCTTTCCATCTACCCATCCTTCCTTTTATCAACCTGAAATCTTTCATTCTCTTTGCTTATATCTTCTTTCAAGCACTATGGCTCTATTTATGTTACAGTTACTACACGTATATCTCTTCATCTTTTGAGGGCAAGGGACTTGACTTTTTACTTTGTACTGCACTGTGGCTAACACAGTGCTTTTTAGAAAAACCTGCATGAGATAGATTTGTTTTAATTAAATTGAATTTGTGATTCACTCAAATTAACAATTCAGAATTTCAAAATCTGTGACCCAGGGAAGGGGGTCTGTCCTCTCTCAGATTACCCCGGTACTCTTTGTAATCTCACCCCCGCCAACACACACACACACGTGTGTGTGTGTGTGTGTGTGAGAGAGAGAGAGAGAGAGACCACACACACACAAGACACAGGTAGGAGAGAAATGGCATCAAGGCCTATCACTTTGCTGGGTGTGCAGCATGCTGGAGAATTCTCTCTCCTGTGGAAAGAACATTTTCTCTTTGGAGACAGTTGGGAGAGAAATATCAATATGGGAAAGGTGGAATAAAAGCTAGCAACTGAGATGAACCAAAATACAGAGAAACAGCAGGCGCAGGTAGAAGAATAGAGAAGCACGAGAGCGTATTGAGCCTCTGAGGGGAGGTGCTCCTGGTCTGGGATTAGGGAAAGATTCCCATGGTGAGGGCACAAAGAAGACTGCATTGACCTAAGTGCTCAAAGGGAGACAGGGTAGGACTGAGCCTGCAAGCCGCCCTGCCCAGTGCTTCAGAGCCTTTCTTTATTACTTCCTAACTAAGTGTCTTCATACCATGCTTTGTGTTTGCAGTGGGCTTAGCAGTCATGTTTTATTAATTAATCCTTACAGCTTTGCTCTGGGCTACATCTGTATTATTAGCCTCATTTCGTAGACAAGAAGGCTGATGCACAGAGGCATCAGTATCCATACACAGGGAGGTATATGGCCTGTCACAGGTAAAGGCCTCACTCACAGCAATAGAAATCCCCTATCCTTTGGCACCTTAAAAAAAATGCATCTGATTTACGCTACTCTGCCTTCCCCATTCTCGAAATACCTTTCACCTTTTTTTTTTTTTTTTTTTTTGTCAACTTGACTACCTTTTCAGACCCAGCATGCTAAGAATGGGTAATCCCATTTTTATTAAAGTGAAAGAAAAAAAGCAGAAACGTGCTACAAAACTGTCATGAGAATCCCATTAATCATCCAAGCAATCAGATTGTGGGGCACCGAAATCAGTATTAGCGACTGATGTCCGAAACTATCCACTTAGGCCTGTCACGGGTGACATCTCAGCCATCCTTTCTGTCACCCGGCGAACACACAGGCAGTTCTTTCCAAAGTGGAGGAGGTGGAGTGGGAGGGAGGAGTCTGTGACAGCTCTGTCTGGATGCTCTGGTGGAGAGGGCTATGTAATCAGTCTAATCTCTAGGGAAGAGTGGTGAGGTTTCCAGAAATTTAAAAAAAAAAAAAAATTAAAATTCTACCTAATTTTTTGAATGGCTTCAAACACGAGGATTTTCTTCACTAAAATCAACCCACCTGAAATGCTCTTTTCCTCTTCATTGCTCAGTATATGCTTACCTCTTCCTGAAAGACCGGCTCAGTGCTATAAAAACTTTAAGGTTACCTCAGTGTCTTCCCGAATGGCCAGCCACACTGTTGGTACTGTGTGGGTGTGGGTGTAGGTGTGTGCGTGGCACTTATATAAGTGGGTATTGTTCTCTTAAATCACTATTTTTGCAAATGTTTCTATTTTGTCTTCTTACATAAAAATATCTTCATTGAGGTATTATGTATTTATTTATATTCTCATCCATATCTAGCCAGTAGCTGATTTTGTATAACTTTAAGGCTGGCTATGAGGGTTAGAAGAGAAACCCTAATGTCCTTTCTTCCTGAGTCTTTGAATTATGGATATGAGAAGAAGGTCCCTCTGCCCATCAACATCTGAGATTTTAACGAAGGTTTTTAGTCTTAGGGTTGGTGGTGGGTGAATAGATTGGGAAAGGGGAATAAGAGTTGCAGCCCGTAGAGGGGACATTATGCAATATTTAATCCATTCATTACTTTGACAGAGGGGAGAATTTTGGATTAATAAAAATTAAATAGAAATCAGTGTCACAAAAGTGTGCTCTCAATGTATGTTATTGGAATCTCTGCCATTCCCTTCAACGTGCGCGCAGAACACAGCCCAGAAGCCTGTCAGAGCCTCTCAGGAGTGATGTTTGTTGTGCCTGAAGAAGGAAGAACTGCTGAGATGACCAGAAGATGCGGTAGTGGTCAGACAGCTGTCAGCCTGCCCATTCTTGGGCCTTTGGCATCAATGCAGATGAGTTCAGGTTGATGAAGGTGCACAGAGGAATTGAAAAGGGACCCACAAGCCCAGCTGCTCTTCACTGTCGTGAACCTCAGTCCTCTCCCCTGTCCCACCAGGGGACTGGTTGGTGCTTCATGGTCAGTTTCCCACAGTATTTTAAGTAAGAATTAATTTTTTTCCCCTGTGTCAGAGGTTTGCCAGATTTCCAAGCTAATTAAAAGAGCACAGACAGGTCTTACGTTTTTCCCTACTTAGTGAGTTATTGGCAGGATTTCTAGTCTTTTAGGTTAGAGTTTGTGGAAACAAGTCCGAAAACACTCTGACTGACTGGCAGTTCGGATCACTACTGTGGTGGTGAGAAAGCCACGGGGTGAACTGTGAAGGAGCTGCCATTCCTTAGGCAACACCACTTCCCGCCGTGTGGGGGATAGGCTACTCGCTTCTGCTTTTACAATATGTATGAGGGGATCCTCTGCATTTTAGAGGTGGAGATTGCGGCTTGTTTATGACTCTGTCCTTTTTGCCTGACGCAGGGTTTATCCTAGAGTAAATATTCCAAACTGCTTGAATTACTTTTTTTTTTTAAATCCATAACCTATAAATTGCATCAGGAACAACGGAGTTCACACTGCAAAAATAAAATTAAGATAGACACCTGAGATTTACTTTCCATCTTGATCTCAGTACTGCTCTATACCATTTGATTTTTGGATGGTTTCCCTTTTGGTCATTTTTTTTTTCCCCCCTGTGCTTGGTTATTGGTAATATTCCAAGCCATCTGTCTGGCTAGGCCAGTCATGTATAGTGGCACCAGATATGTTCCTGTGCATAGAGGTCATAGTCACAGAATGAATAAGGTCATCTGTTGTAGGCCAAGCTCTGAGGAACTGGAGGAAATAGATCAGTATAGGATATTTTTTAGAATATAGGTACTGGGAGTGGGAGTGGCAAAGTGGACAAACATGTAGAAATTGAGCAGAATGGAGAAGAAGACATGCAGCTATACATAGATCAAAAAGGAATCCTAGAATTTCTGCTACAGAAATGGGCAGATCTACTTTGTTTTAGACTCTTTTCAGTCTCTATGCTTAAGTATCTGTTTTTTTTTTCCCTTTAGTTTTATTTTAATGAAGTTTGTCTACATTTATATTTCTGATTTTTAATTTTTTTTATTTTTTAAAAGATTTTATTTATTTATTTGACAGACAGAGATCACAAGTAGGCAGAGAGGCAGGCAGAGAGAGAAGGGGGAGGCAGGCTCCCCGCTGAGCAGAGAGCCTGATGCGGAGCTCGATCCCAGGACCCTGAGATCATGACCTGAGCCAAAGGCAGAGGCTTTAGCCCACTGAGCCACCCAGGCGCCCTTATACTTCTGATTTTTAGCCAGAATTTACAGACTTCTATGATTTTAAGCTTTTGTAAGGAAACCCATTTCAAAAATGGTTTTACGAAAATTCCCATCACCATATCACTATTTTTTTTTGTGGCCCTAATTTCTCTAGTGGGGTCCCTTTTGACACTAAACAAAGGTTTCAGTATTTTGCATTAACGTGTAACTGACCTAAAGTAATACTCCCTTTAGGCATATTTTCATCTAGTAAGATGAAATACAACAGTGATTAAACCAAAGATCTAGGATGCTAGTGGCAGAAATTAATGTGTCAACTATTGATCAATGGGGAGATATTTTTATAGCCTGGGTCCTTTCATAACACTCATCAACACTCACTACTTAGGTTTACTCTTCCAACATAGGAGTGTAACTCAGCTTGTATGGAAGACAAAAGATATGAGCACAACCTGAACAAATCAATTCTGTGCTGTCTGGAACCATAAAAGATCCTGAATAGACAAAGTAATCTTGAGAAAGAACAAAGTTGGAGGTAGCACACTTCCTCATTTCAAATTACCAAGCTGTATTAATCAAAACAGTATGGTACTGGCACAAAAATGGATGCATAGATCAGTGGAACAGGCAAGATACCCACACTTACATGTTCAATTCATCTCTGACAAAAGCAGCACAACATACATTGGGGAAAAGACGGTCTTTTCAATAAATAATGTTGGGAAAATTGGACAGTTACATGCAAAAGAATGAAACTGAACCACTTTCTTACACCACATACAGAAATAAACTCAAGATGGATTACAGATTTAAATGAAAGACCTGAAACTGTGAAAGCTTCTGGAAGAAAACATAGGCAGTAAGCTCTTAGACGTCGGTCTTAGCAATGCTTTTTGTTTTTTGGACCAGCCTCCTCAGGCAAGGGCAATGAGAGCAAAAATAAACAAATGGAATACATCCATCTAGAGAGCTTTTGGACAGTGAAGGAAACCATTAACAACATGAAAAGGCAACCTTCTGAATGGGAGAAGGTACTGGCATATGGTATATCTGGTAAGGGGTTGATATCCAAAATATATAAAGAATTCCTTTGGTTCAATAACAACAAAAAACCTATGAAAAATGGGTGGAGTATCTGAATAGACCTTTGCCGAAGAAGACTTACAGGTGGTCAGCAGACCATGAAAAGATGTCGAACATCATTAATCATCACGGAACTGCAAATCAAAACCACAGTGAGATAACACCTTCTACCTGTCAGAATGGCTAGATTAAAAAAAACAAACAGTAACAATAGTTGGCGAGGATGTGAAGGAGATTGAACAATTATGCTCTATTGGTGAGAATGTAATAGGTGTAGGTACTATGGGAAACAGTGTTGAAGGTTCCCTAGAAAATGAAAAATGGAATTCCATATGATCCAGCAATTCTACTTATGGGTTTTTAATTCAAAGAAAGCTAAAATACTAATTCAGAAAGGTAATATGCAACCCTATGTTCAATGCAGTATTACTTACAGTAGTCAAGATCTGGAAGCAACCAAAGTATGCATTGATAGATGAATGGAGAAAGATAATGTGGTATGTATATATAATGGAATATTACTAAACCCTAAAGAAATAAATCTTGCCATTTGTGACAACATGAATGGACGTAGTGGGTCTTATACCCAGTGAAATAGATCAGAGAAACAAAAACTATAATTTCACTTACATGTAGGATCTAAAGAACAAAACAAAACTGAAACAGACTCATAGAATAAACTGGTGGTTACCAGGGAGAGGGAAGTGGGCAGACAGGGGGAACAGGTGAAGGGATTTAAGAGGTATATACTCCCCATTATAAATAAGTCATGGGATTTAATAATGTACAGCATATGGAATACAGTCAGTAATTTTGTGATAACATTGTAAAGTGATAGATGGTAACTAGACCTACTAGTGATCGTTTTATAATGTATGAAAGACACTAAATCACTATGTTGTATATCTGAAACTAATATAATATTGTATGCCAATTACAAATGAATAACAAAAGTTTCATCTTAAAAATCCCCCAAACTCAACAAAAATATAAGCACACATTTATGTTGAAGTAGATGGTATATGATTTTTTTTAACTATGTAAAATCAGTTCAATATGGACTCAATTCAAATATTAGGTGAATATCCTTCCTACTGTTTATTTTCTCTCTGCTTCAACTTTTCCTCTTCTGTGATAACTCTCTATATGTAGACTGTTGGCATGAGTTACATTTGCAGAACTCTATTAACTCAGTTAAGTTAAACCACACCTGTATTATGTAATCTACTTTTTCTGCAGTTAAAGGGAAGTGGGATATTCTATGTTAAAATGTTTACCAGGTAATGGAAATTTAATTTTCAAGTAAAACCTGTTAATTTGTAACAACTTAGTATGTTTTTATAAACTGTACTGTATATTCTTAGAGGACATCAATTGCCATTCATCTTTTTAATGACCAAGGACTCAAACCATCTTTATGGATAAAAACTGTGCTCCCACATGCAATGTTAACACTTGTAGATCTTATTAGGTTCCTGAAGCCTGATGGTCTCCATTCTAAATGCTTCATAAGTTATATTGTTTTGGTCGTTTTTTCTGCCTCTTTCCTCAATGTTCCTACTATTTCTTGCCATTTTCTTTGTAAGTTAAATGCATGAAATTTAGTGCTTGGGATTTATAACGATTTTTTTGTACATTCTTAGACCTTTTTGTGATTAAATTTTCTATTTTTGTCAGAGTTTGAACAGGTCATGGTTTCAGTTGTGTTTCTCTTGAAGTGGGCTTGAAGTAAGATTCGAATGCAGGTAATTTGTTTGGCAGATAATTTCAGGAAAAACAGGTAATGGAATTTAGAAATATGATCAGGTTGGAGGGAGCCCAATGAAGGGTGTTTCTGTGGCTAAGCCCCACTGGGAAGTGTTGGGGTATTGTGAGGAATAGGCCTTTCCACCTAGAGACAAGGTATTTGTTCTTCAACTACCCATCTGTCATTAGCTGGGAGCTATTCCTGGATGTTGACTCCCAAGTACCTCTAGCCTGCCACATAAGGCCTTTGGTTAGAGAGTCACAACAGCTTACAGTAGGACATGGTGGACATTTTCTGAATGGGATACCCCCCAATGAATTTGGGAAGTTCACTAATAGCATCTGCTATCAGCATGTTACAGTAAGGAATTTTTTTAAAAGATTTTATTGATTGATTGATTGATTGATTGATTGAATTGTTTATTTATTTATTTGACAGAGAAAGAGATCACAAGTAGGCGGAGAGGCAGGCAGAGAGAGAGAGAGGAGGAAGCAGGCTTTCCACGGAGCAGAGAGCCCAGTGCGGGGCCTGATCCCAGGACCCTGAGATCATGACCTGAGCCAAAGACAGACGCTTAACCTACTGAGCCACCCAGGTGCCCAGGAATTTTTGATTTCATGGGGGACCACTGTATTTAATACCTCTTTTTATAATTCTAGCACTCTTTGAGATTAGATATTTTAAAGACTTTTTAAAAAAAATTTTAGAGCAAAAATGTGAAAGCGTGAGTAGGAGGAGGGGCAGAGGCAGAGAATCTCAAGCAGACGTGGTGCAGAGTCTTGAGGCAGGGCTTGATGTCAACAACCCCGAGAACATGATCTGAGTCTAAACCAAGAGCCTGTCGCTTAACTGACTGAGCCACCCAGGTGCCTCTGATTAGATATTATCCTAAACCGTTGGAACAAGCTCTGATATTGACCTATATAGGCTGCCGCTATATAGGTCAGCTGTAGCCACTATATTAATCATTTTATTAATCCAATGTATTAATCACATTTCAGTTTAAATTTTCTTCTGAGTTCTGATTTACCATGATATTAACCCAATGCATACACACTTCCTTTCTGGTTTCACTGTGGAAGTATTGGGTTAAAATCATGGCAAATCAGATTTGTTCCTTTATAGGATTCAGTCTAGCTTAGCCAGTTCCCAACATGGTGCTGCATTTGAGGAAAGTCCAACAGGTGAGTTGTACATCCAACAGGTGAATTGTACATGTCCCGTAATATTCTCACAGCATCATTCAGGATGTTATTTTGCATAGTATCTACTTGAGAAATGTCCTATGACTTTTTATTTGTTTGTACTGCTCCATTGTGATGGTATGTGGTAACTTTCCACTAAGCCTCTTTGCCCTCTACCCTCCAAGTGCATATTATGTGTCTTATGCAGACAAACTATCTTTTCTCATACACAGGCAGCAGATGTGATTAGAGGGAAATCTAATTTATCTAGAGTACTCCAGAAATGGAAGGAAATTACTTCACAGCAATATTTGTAAACGCATTCATCACACACACCCAGACATTCCAACACCAGCAGATGATGGCTTTGTGATCTCTATGTGGTCTGTTTCAAACTGCTTTCTAATGGTCTATATAAATTCATTCCTTTTATGCTTCTACATGGTGTTTAGAGTATAAGACAAATGTGTTGGACAAGGGGAGGTTGGTGTAGTGTGGACAGATTGCTGTTCTTTGTATCTCTAATGGTCCTCATCTGTGAGGCAGAAACCTCTGGGTTCGGGTTCCTAGTCGAAGTAGACTGTGTTTGGATAGGATATAAAGAATCTTATATTTTTACATCTCACGTCCCCTTAAATTTGTTAATTTGTACATTTATTCAAAATCCAAGACCTTTTTGATTGCCTACTATGTTTGGCATGAGGTATCTGTTCTCTAGACATTGTTACCTCATTCTCCTCATGTTGGCTATATATATGTTAAGCAGGAAGAAACAACTTTGGGGGGAATGGTAGAAGGAGGAGGCTGGCAGGGTCTTAGGAAGTCTTCAAGGTACCTTTCCGGGGTAAGAAGAGAAGAAAATTGATGAATTTAGATTTCAAATGCAACACAAGAGCCTGTAACCAGAGCCTGTAAGAACTTCGTTTGAAAGGAGCATCTTCTTTCTGGTCCAGGTGCTTCTGAGTGAGCAGCATGAACATGACATTGGCCAGTTGTTTTGGTGTACAGATGTGCCTCTCTCTCTTTTTTTTTTTTTTTTAAGATTTTATTTATTTGACGGAGAGAGAGGAATCACAAGTAGGCAGAGAGGCAGGCAGAGAGAGAGGGGAGGAAGCAGGCTTCCTGCGGAGCAGAGAGCCCGACTCGGGGCTCGATCCCAGGACTCTGGGATCATGACCTGAGCTGAAGGCAGAGGCTTTAACCCACTGAGCCACCCAGGCGCCCCAAGATGTGCCTCTCTTTTTAAGACATGAGGCAAACCCCTCTGAGCCTCCGTTTCCTCATCTGTAAAAGGAAATGTTTAGATTACTCCCTTCTGGGTCTGTACTAACATGAGACTATCTGGTTTTTAAATACAAGTATATTTATATTTTGCTTTCCTTCAAGTAATGTTCTCCCTTTCTTCCCCATCTCATATCCCTCTCAGCCACAATAAGATGGTTTTGTCATGTTTGTTATAGACTCACTTTTCTTAGTTGTACCTATTTAATAGAAGATCTTATTAACAAATACAATATACCAAAAGGAAGAAACATACCCTTATTGCAGGAATAACATAATTAAACACAAAAAAATCAGAGGACAAAGGAGAACATATTACCTTTTATAAACATTAAGGGACAGGAAATAAATGTCACTGATGGAGATCTATTTATACATATCAGAATGTAACCTGGCACTATGTACTTTATTTTTGCATTTTCCCTTTCATAGAGAAGTTTCCCAGAATGTTGTGGAAATTGGAAATAAATGAATGCCCATAAAAATAATATCTCCAGGCAATTGCAATATCTGATGTAAAGAGTATCTACAGGTTGTGAATTTTAACCACAGTTGGCTTCTTCTGAAAATGCTTATAACAAAACCCAGAGGCACTTAAATCTGATATATTCAATGGTTTGGGGACCAAGTGGATAGATGCTCTCAACTTATATTTAATTAATACATAATAGATTTAGTTGTAGTCAATTTTATTTTGGATAAGATGGAGCAAATCCAATTTTGCAATGTCTTCTTAACACTTTGGAAAACTAGCTTTGGGGAAAAAGTCAGAGAAGCAAAAGATGAGAATACTAAGTGGACATGAAGAATTCTGGTGATCTTAGGTTTCTTTCCTCATACTGACAGACAATAGTCATATGCTTTCTATCCCCTCATACCTGTTTTTTAAATATGTTTTTAAAAAAGAAAATGTGGTTATCTGTACTTTGGAAAGAAAACTGGGATGTGAATGTAAGAAATAATTCATGTAAAAAAACAAACAAAAACAAAGAGCTCTTTAAAAAAATGTTATTTTTGTACAAAAGAATTCTTACTCTTTGCTTTCAGAGTACTGGATATTGAATCCAGCCATACTAATAGAAAATGCAGACACTAGGAAATCTGTTAAATATTTATTTACTAAAAACATAATTTTTCAGAGGGCAGTCAGAGAAGACAAAGCTGTGCGTTAAATATGAGCTCCCTGTCCAAAAGAGAATATACACCGGCTCCATTTAGCAGGGCTCCCCGGGCTGCAGATGAGGAGCCGGGACCTTACTCACATGCAATTATTAACACTCCCAATAAATCCTCAGGATCCCGATCCCGCTGATATATGTCATGGTAGAAATAGCTTAGTACACGAAGCGACAAGAAATGCTGTTCCTGTCAGTGGCAGAGATACTGCCGTCCACATTAAATCAGGGGCAGACGGAGACACTGAGAGCTGGGAGTTCATAATGCCGGGACTTCTTGTCTCCCACCGTACCAACTCTATCTTAGACACTTGTTTCCTTGCAAAGCTTTGACAGGACATGGGATCTGAGACCAGGGTTGCCAAGTGATCCCATGCCACCCTGGGCATCTGGAAACTATTTGTTTTGGTTTTTTGTTGTTTTTGTTATTTATGTAAACATTCAGCACACTTCTGTAGCCTTGAGCAAGACATTTCTGCTTCCTTCTCTGCAGTTTTGTCACTGGTAAAACTAAAGAGAGTATTTGTTGTGAGTGTTAGGAAAATTAAACAACCACACTCTTCCCCAGTCACTAGGGGATATAAATTTGTCAGGGGAAAAATAATCACCCTCAGCATTGCTCTTCTTGCACTAGGCTTATTTCTAGCCCACACGTAGAGTCACTGAGCTCTTGAGAGGGGGCTCTGCGCAAGACCTTTGAGAATCCATTGTCTATTATCTGTGTGGAGTGATACCTTAAGAGTGGAAGGAAAGTTGTAGGGGTTCATGAACATCCCATGGAGGTGAGACACTGGCCACCAGTGGGCTGCTGACTCATACCTACTTTGTCTCCAGGAATAAGGAGTGGTGCATTCCATTAATAGACAATATTCTTTCTCCTATCTCTACAAATGTCCAGCCAAGGCGAAAGCCACAACTCAGCCGGTACGTGTTCTCCCCAGAATAGAGTGAGGTGGCTGAAGGGGAAGAGGATGGGGGAAAGCTGTGGGAAGGCAACACATCATGCAGTTCAGTTAGCTTTCCCCTGCCAAGGGAAGGAAACCGCGACTGCAGGATGGTCAGCCACGTGCTGAGTGCTGAGCAGAACATATGATGTGCAATCAAAATCAGACCTATCAGGCAACATGCTGTTTTCAAATGTCCAAGGCAGGGTTTCCGTTATTCTACTGAAGCTAAATCTGTAAATGTCATGGAAAAAGACAGGCCATCTTTATGAGAACCATGGGACTTCCCACTTGAGACTGTGCAAAAAAACCCAGTATGAAAATGACCTTTCCGTACTAGCCTGGGCCTGGCCTTTCTGGTCTTTCCAGGGCCATGAATAAGCACACACTTTTGAAGATAGAAAAAGAAAAAAGGAAGAGGTGGAGATTAGGGGGATGAGTGCTTTCAAAAGCAAGTGCCAGTGTAGAGGTAGCCTCTGAAGGTGGACCAGATACCAGACTGTACCAAGGGATGAGACTGAAAGAAGAGACGGTGTCCAAGGCGGTGGACTTGAGAAGTGACAGCCAGGGGAGGGGCCGCGTGGCCGTGGGCGCGGCTGTGCTCCGTCTGCATATGCAAGCAGACAGGAAGTGGGGCAGATCACACTCCAGCCGTTTGTACAGCTCCGTCAGGGAGGATGCCATTTTTATTCTTCATCACTACCCTTTTTATTTTTTATTTCAATTTTTTGCCAGTCAGGTATGAAAGCCCAAGGTGCTTTGGTACTAACTTAAGTGCTTTTGATTTATTGTCTGAAGCCAGCTTTTCAAGTTCCAGAGGCACTTGCTCTCTCCCAGCCATTTACTATTTGGAATAGTAAGCTTGCTGTTGTGTGTGGAATTTTTTTTTTTTTTTTTCCCTTCTAGTTCCAGATGAATGACTTTGACCTCTTCTCTACATTGCCGGAGAATTGAAAATATAACCCAAAATGAAATGGAAAAAAGCACAGGGTATTTGGAATAAAAGCTGATGAGAGGGAAGTCTATACAAGGACAGGACACTCTTGCAAGCTTGGGGGAAACTGGAGGTCTGGGCAGTCTGTGGGTGAGGACGCAGGATGGTCAGGCAGTCCCGTGTTAAGTGGATCGGGAACTCATACATTCCAGCTGACACTTAGGATTCTTGAAAGCTGACACTTAGAATTTTGGAGCTGTTGAGGTTTATTGTTAGAAGCATTATAAGGGATTTGTTGGTGATGCTGCTGTGTTACAAAATACCGCCTTGGTGAGGACCCATGAGGGTAGGTTCTCCTAGCCCTCAGAACTTCGGAGGTGGGGTTGATTTTAATCTTCCCAGCAATGCAGAACTTAAAGTCGACTACGTGATCCCATTTGCTTGGGCTTCTGGGTGTTTTAGAGCCAATGTGCCGCCTAATTCAAAGTTATAGGAAGTGTATGGCACACGACCTTGTGTTTTCTCTTCCAACTCTCTCTTGTCATACCTGATCTGTCTCTTTTGTCTATACATACGTAAATAGTAGAAACTTGACTCAAATATTTAGATTGAAGCTTATATACATAAATTGAACAGTCACACAATATCAGAGGTGTGTGTCTGGAGTGAGAAGGGTACTCATGAGAAGGTACTCAGCAGTGATTTGGGTGGGTAGTCTGACCTCCCATGTAGAATATATGTTTAGTACACTGTCATATGAGCAGATAACCTTTCTTAAGCTCAGTGTGTGAAAACTGCAGCCCTAAGCACTTGATCTGGCTAAGCACTTTATTTTTATAATTTCCTTTGTACTTTATTATAACCCTGTGTATTGTAATAACCGCAGTACATTAAAGTACAAAGCCTATATGTATGGGAACACATACCAAAAAATGTTCTTTGTGGGAACCAGTTTTCAGCAAATAAGACAGTCTTTTTCAGCAAATCTGACAAAACTGACTGGGAGTTTTTTTTTTTTTAATCCAAGACCTCAAATCTAGTAAGTGGTGGAGCCAAGTTCCCAACCAGGGCAAGTCTAACTCCACATAACATTCTCCTAACTTTGGGGATAATAGGTCTGAGTTCAAATTCGTGTCCTTTTTTTACTAATGATGAGACCCTGGGCCAATGACTTAATCATTCTTATCTTCGGTTTCTCCCATGCCTCAAATGGGAATAAGTATAGTACTTAAATAATATTTAAAATGCTCAGAACAGTGTTTGGCATTTAGAAAGTGCTCAATAAATCAATGAATATTAGCTATTGTTATCATATTTAAAGAGTATGTCTATAGTATACATAATTAAAATTCTTTTCCCACCAGCACAGACATTTCTTCAATATTCAATTAATCACGTCTTACAACTCTTTGCACATATGCCCAGGCAGTGACTGTTCCCAGGAGAGCCAGTGTTGGAATGCACATGTCGACGTTTCAAATGTAAGGTACTGCAAGGTCAGTGTGTCCCAGGAGAAGGCCAGCTGCCAAGAGACCTTGCAGGGTAGCATTTCCAGGGTGAATTCATCACAGCTGGTGTCCAGACCTCAGCATTGCGGGTCCCAGCATTTGGTCTGGTTAATACCCAGAGCTGCTTATTCAGGGGGGATGGCTTGTACCAACTCACAAAAGACTGAAGCATATAAATTGGAAAGCCAGTGTATTAATTTACAATGAAAACTATTACTGTTAACTGGACCAGACATTTGCATCAGTCTGACCAGTGAATTCCTGCCCTGTAGGCAAGTTGCATAGGGGCCACATTAACAGAAGGTTGCTTGGTGAGCAGGATGCTTGTTTCAGATGCTTAGTCTCATCAGACTCTAATGGCGGCTTGCATCCGTCTCCATCCACCTGCCAGAAAGAACAGACATTATCTAAGTAGCTTGACCATGCCGAGATGTCCCTGCCCTGGACCAGAGCAGAATGTGCTTCTGTGACTTTTCTTTTTTTTTTGTGGTTCCGTGGCTGACCAGTCTCTGTTTCGGATTGGTTTTTTCTTTCTTGAGGAAGGTTGCTGTGCTCACAGGAAGGCTGCTGTGCTCCAGAAGCCATCTTTCCTCTTCACGGTAATCTTTGTTCATTTAGTAGTTTAACTTTTCCAGGACATCTTCATTGCTGCTGGCTGTTCCGAATTCTCCTGGGCATGTCATGTACCACGTACACAGTGCATATTCTACCCAGGGTTACCACAATCTCCCCTGCCTCCAGCTATCTGTGGTTTTCTCATCATCTATGTAAATTCCTACTAAATGAACCTCCGGCTCTCTCCTGAAACCTACCCAGAGCCCATACTTGAGCTGCCATAACTGCTGATGCTACCAAGAAAGAGCCCCATAGGGGGTTACTAGCCACCTTAAACATATTTAAAACAAAATGGCTTGTGATTCATTAATAGGTACTGTAAGGACTTGATGTTTGAATAATGATGTTAAAAACTTTTGGCAATTATTCAAGTTAATTGTACTTCACTAATGATCACAATGTTAATAAGATGCTATCACAGTTTTTAAATCCCACCCCCGCTTGCTTTCCATGACATCTAGAATAGAATCAAGTGACCTGGAATGGCCGAGAAGAACCGTGGTGATCTTGCCCTTGGCTGCCTCTCAGAATTAACTTCCTCCCACGCGTCTCCCTCTTGCACAGTTCTGCAGACTCCGTGACGGTTTGGGACTGTGCCAGGTGTGCAGCCGCATCAGTTCTTTTGCCCTTGCTGTTCCCCCCCCTGCAGTGCTCCCCCACTACACATTTGCATCTGCTTGGTTCTTCCTCTCACTGAGTCCTGTTCAGAAGTGACCTCTGCAGAGAAGTTTTCTAGCACCCTCTCGGGCTCTCTTCTCCCCCTGCTTTCTTCTTCTTTGCGGTCGTCACTTCCTGAAACAGTATTTGCATTATTTGTGTTTCTGAACAGGATATATTTCTTTATCTTATTCACTACCATGTTATTAGAGCCTGAATTAATAGCTGGAACAGGAATGAATGAATGAGAGAATGAACTTACTATGGATGATCATTAGATTTTGTTATCCCTCATGTTGTGCCCGGCAGCTCAGCTTACCTCAAATGATGTCTAGGTTCTGACTAAGCCATTTCTATGACGTTTTATTGTGGCCATATCAAAGGAATCCTGAGGAATAGTCAGATCTGTGAAGAAGCTCAGCCAAGGGTTGGCATCCAAATCTTTGTCACTGTCAAGTAGTTTCCATGAATGTTTATTTAATCCCATCTCTTCCACTTCTTTTGCACCTCGCTTATCTTTATACTTCTCTACCTCTACCCTGTCCTTCGGTTGTCATCAGTTCTCCTCTGCATTTTTTTTTTCCTTTGGAAGATAAGACAGTGAGGGGTGCTTCCCATAGTCAACAACCACTTACTGTACCCCTGTCTCTTCATCCTCAGTAGCTGGAACCCCGGCTCTTGCCTTGAGGTCTTCCTGCTGCTTCCTCTCTCCTCCCCTCCCTCACCAGGTGAATTCTGTGACTGAGACGTTGCAGCATTTGATTTCCGTCTGGCTTGGGGAGAACTTGTGATAATGTCCCACGAAGTGTTACAGTGTACATGGGTGGGACCATGGGGTCATACTGTTTTTATAAAACCATTCTCATTTTTGTATTGTTTTCTACTTTTTTCCCACCTTTCACTCAGGAACATTAAATGTGGAGATAGTGAAATCAGAAGCCTGAAACTCTAAGTTTCATTTATCTTCACCTCCCAGGAAAACTTGAGGATTTTGAGAATGATTGAAATATACAAGGTATATTTTTTATGCCAGGAGAATCTATTTCAATTTGGTTATTAGGCAGAAAATTAATTCTTTTTTTTTTTTAAAGATTTTATTCATTTGAAAAAGGGGGTAGGAGCGGGGGCAGGGGGATGGTACAGGGAGAGAGAGAAGCAGACTCCCCAAGGAGCAGGGAGCTGGCCAGATGCAGGGCTTGATCCCCAGGACCCTGGGATCATGATCTGAGCTGAAGGCAGATGCTTAACCAACTGAGACACCTACGCTCCCCCAGAAAATTATTTCTAACATTGCTTTTGAAAACTCATATATTTTTTTTTTTCTTTTCTGGTGGAGGTGGGGATTTGTGGGCCCTATTGAAACTCCTATAGATCAGTTCACAGATTCTTAACTCAGGACAATTTTATTCTCCAGATCTGTCTGTTACTGAGTGGCATGACATTTTGCTAGACAGCAGGCGCTAAAAGATATACTCATCCTTCAGATTCACTCATCCCTGGAATACCCAAGGTATGCCACTGGGATGTCTTTGAGCAGGTTCACGGATGCTGCTTAAGATAGTATGCTGCATTAAATGCAAAAAGGAAGTGTTGAAAAGCCTTAAAAATGCCAGGAACTGAGAGAGAAATGTGAACTCTGTTTTAAAGAATCATGTTTATAAACGCACTGGGACCTAAGAAGCAAAAAAAAGGAATTCCAAGTTTATTCTGCAGCCCTTTGTATTTAAAAATGTGTCTGTTGGATGGGTGTGTGTTTCTGAGTATTTATAACTCAACCGAGAAAGATAGGCTTGTGACTTTGTTATTATATAACACACGAATAAGCTACTCTGCGTTTTGTGACTGTAGATCCTGTAGGACAGTCTTTACTTTTACTGTTAGGCCTCTCTGCTTGGGTTGCAGGCTGTGCTTATAGGAAAAGACACATTCTCTCCGGGATTGATTTAAACCAAGCCATTCTGTATGTTGCTGCTGTGGCTTCCCAACATTTCATGGAGATGTGACGTTATTGAAGTTGAGTTTTAATATGTCACTCCACGGTTTCCTTCCTCTGACCCCGTCTCTACTCAGCCTGCCATACAGCTGCCATCCATTCTCTGTGCTTGTCCAGATGAGTGGAGCTGGCTTGTAGCAGGAATTACTTCCACGCTGGGAGACTTTCTAGGACTTCGCTACTGATGATCCTTTCTTGGCTTTCTACATGATGTCTGGGACAATCTGAGTCGGCCTTTTAGATGAGAGAAGGTGATTACGTGGATGGCATGATTTGAAAGATGACAGGAAAGCTTTTTTCTCCCTAAATCATTTCTACCCAAGTATCAATGTGCCTGAGATTGCTTTTCCAGAAGCATTTCTTTTCATGTAAACCTTGCCCATTTTACCTTCAGAAAAAATTGAACATTCATGCACTAATACGTTAGAGTGAGTGATGCTGTTAGCATCATTGGGAAAGATCTGTACCTCAGTTCTGGGATCGGAGGAAGACATTTAACTATGAGAAAGTGTTTTCTTTTCTTACAGATTTTAAGTAGCAGAGATTTCCTCATTACCTTGTAATTATTAAATCAGGTCAGAATCCTGGGAAGATGGCAGCAACACTTTAACAAGATTCACCAAAATATTTCTTTTTCCATTTAAGCAGATGAGTTCATACGGAGGATGGAACACTGGCTGTCATGAACCGATGACCTACATCAGTTTTCCACATACTGAAGAGATCATGCCACTGTTCCAAGTCTTATCTGTTGATGCTTTCAGACATTCTGGGTTAGGATGGAACTTACTTAAGTCTCTGTATGTTCCCTCGGTATGTGGAATCCTGAGGAAATGGGGGAAGTTAGAGTATGCCCCCATTCTCCTTGTCATCAGGAAGGAAAGTAAAAACAATGATCACGCGTTATTGACTATTTTCCAGCATTGACAGTATCTTGGCCAGAGTCCATGGCCATGGTACCCAGATAATCAAAATAAACACTAATGTTTATTGAGCAATCACTTTATGCCAGTAGGTTTGTTATGTATATAATTCATGATATTCCCAACAACCTATGAAATCAATAATACTATTATTCAAATCTTACTCAATGAAATTAAATAATTTGTCCAAATTTTTACTTGATGCTTGGCAGACAAGAGACTTCACGTTTATCTAATTTTAAAATGCATGTTTTCAAAGATGATGTCAAGCTATATCCTTCAACATGTTAGGACTGAGAAGGAAGGACACATTGGTCATTACAAACAATATGGCACACACACACACGCACACACACACAACACAACTAGGTACAGTCAAAAGGTATAAAACAAAACCAACAATAAAACAAAGGGAGAGCTACAGCTGTTTATAGACAAAAGAAATGCCAGAATATACATAAACATAAAAAGAAAATAATAAAGAAAAAACAAATACATAAATAAGCTGACACCAAGTTTTCCTAATAGTTTCCTAACTTCCAATAAAAAATCTAAGAAGTAAAATAAAACAAAGATTATTTGAGTATAGTTGACATACAATGTTGCATAATTTCAGGTGTATAACACAGTGATTCAACTTTTCTATAGATTATGCTGTACTCTCCACCAGATTCCATCTGTCTTCATCCAATGATATTGTGATATCATTGACTATATTCCCCATGCTATACCTTTTATTCCTCTGACTTACTCATTCTGTAGCTGGAATCCTGTATTTCCCACTCCCCTTCACTGGTTTTGTCCAGTCTCTCCACTCCCCCTTCTCTCCAGCAACCATCAGTTTGTTCCCTGTATTTGTAAGTCTGATTCTGCTTTTTATTCACTTTTTTAGATTCTATACAGGCATGAAATCACATGGTATTTGTCTTAGTCTGACTTATTTCACTTAGCATAATACCTTCTGGGTCCATTCATATTGTCACAGATAGCAAAATCTCATTGTTTTTATGGTTGCATAATATTGAATTTTGTGTGTGTGTGTGTGTGTGTGTGTGTGTACACATGTGTGCACCCACACCTGATTGTCTTTGTCCATTTATCTATTTATGGACAGTTGGGTTGCATCCATATCTTGGCGATTGTAAATAATACTGCAGTAATCATAGGAGTGCATATATCTTTTCAAATTAGTGTTTCCATTTTCTTTGGGTTATTATCTAGTGGTGGAATTATTGGATCATATAGTATTTCTATTTTTAATTTTTTGAGGAACCACCATACCATTTTCTACAGTGCCTGTACCAGTTTACATTCCCACCAACACTGCGCAAAGGTTCCTTTTTCTCCACATCCTCTCCAACACTTAGTTCTTAACTTTTGGATTTCAGCCATTCTGACAGGTGTAAGGTGATATCTCATTGTGGTTTTGATTTACATTTCTCTGATGATTAGTAACTTCGAGCATCTTTTCATGTGTTTGTTGGCCATCTATATATATTCTCTGGAAAAATGTCTTTTCAGGTTCTTTGCCCATGATTTAATTGGATTGTTTTCTTCGTATTGAGTTGTGTAAGTTCTTTTTTGTTTTGTTTTAAATTTTTTATTTCTTTTCAGCGTAACAGTATTCATTGTTTTTGCACCACACCCAGTGCTCTATAAATCCGTGCCCTCCCTAATACCCACCACCTGGTTCCCCCATCCTCCCACCCCCCGCTCCTTCAAAACCCTCAAATTGTTTTTCAGAGTCCATAGTTTCTCATGGTTCACCTCCCCTTCCAATTTCCCTCAACTCTCTTCTCCTCTCCATCTCCCCTTGTCCTCCATGTTATTTGTTATGCTCCACAAATAAGTGAAACCATACGATAATTGACTCTCTCTGCTTGACTTATTTCACTCAGCATAATCTCTTCCAGTTCCGTCCATGTTGCTACAAAAGTTGAGTATTCATCCTTTCTGGAAAAAAGGTTGATATCCAGGATCTATAAAGAATTCCTCAAACTCAACACACACAAAACAGACAATCATATAAAAAAATGGGCAGAAGATATGAATAGACACTTCTCCAATGAAGACATACAAATGGCTATCAGACACGTGAAAAAATATTCATCATCACTAGCCATCAGGGAGATTCAAATTAAAACCACATTGAGATACCAACTTACACAAGTTAGAATGGCCAAAATTAGCAAGACAGGAAACAACATGTGTTAAGGAGGATGTGGAGAAAGGGGAACCCTCCTACACTGTTGGTGAGAATGCAAGTTGGTGCAGCCACTTTGGAGAACAGTGTGGAGATTCCTCAAGAAATTAAACATAGAGTTTCCCTATGACCCTGCAATTGCACTACTGGGTATTTACCCCAAAGATACAGATGTAGTGAAAAGAAGGGCCATCTGTACCCCAGTGTTCATAGCAGCAATGCCACGGTTGCCAAACTGTGAAAAGAACCAAGATACCCTGCAACGGACGAATGGATAAGGAAGATGTGGTCCATATACACTATGGAGTATTATGCCTCCATCCGAAAAGAATTGTGTAAGTTCTTTATGTATTTTAGATATTATTCTCTTTGGATGTATTAGTTGTAAATACCTAAGCAGTAAAAATTTGAGTATGGCTCTATGAACTCAGTACTTGGATTATAGAATTAACTAGATTGAAAGGATGGCCAGGGAATTTTTTGAGTAATGAGCATTTGGCCTCATGATTCTTAGGCTCAATATTCTGGGCTTAACATACCACTTTTGATTTAAGTCACCCTTAGGGCCAACCAACTGTCATTTAATTCTTCATTGTACCTTCTGTTCAATAGTACTTAAAAATCTTACTTTTTTAAAGCCACATCTTATTACCAAGTTCAGGAAACTCATTTAGAAAACGCTCCCCACCCCCACCACCAAACACACATACCATATGATATCTTATTTGTACCTTTCTTTTAAAATATTTTTCCTAAATTGGAATTAGCACTTACTCATTACAGACAAATTAGAAATGTAGAACTTTATGATAAGGAAAATGAAAGCCTAGTACAATGTTAATCACTGCTAACACATCAGTGTATGCCTTTCTAGTATCTGAATGCATATTTTACCAGCTAGAATCATGTTGAAATACAATTTTGTTTTCTGACTTTCTTCCATGTTAACATGATAACAAAAGCATTTCCCATCTTTTTAAATCCCTTTACAAATAGCATTTTGATGGCTGCATAGCAGTATGTCTAGAAGTAGTATCATTTTCTAGCACTTTCTCTAATGTTGAACATTGGTGAGGAGACATCAGATATCAATATTCTGTGTTCTGCTACCAATTACTGTTGGTTCTGTAAGCCTATGTGTTGTGCAAGTTGTTAGTAGGAGTTTTGGGCTGGAGGCAAATATGCTTTATCTCAACCCCACCTCAATTTAGATAGAATTTAAATTTATCCCCAACATAATTCCTGACTCTGTGACACCAGGCTACGCGTGGGATGCGATGGGGAAAATGGAGCTGAGAAGTAGAGATTGAGGGAGAGAGAGAGAGAAGAAAGTGAAGAAGGGAAGAGGGAGGCACTAGAGAGAGAGTGGCATAGAAAGAATGGGAACAAAGGAAAGAGAATGTAGAGTAGGATGAAATAATGTGTCAATTACATGCTTATGCCTAGTCAAGATGGCCAGGATAGAGTTAGCCTTTCAGAATACCAGGTGTTAACTAGCCATCCACTCACCTTCTCTGAAGCCCAAATCAGCTTTTTTTGGTATCAGCATGTGAATTTATGTGACATATTCCATCTTCAGATATGAGCAATCGTAGCACTTAAGAAGCCAGCTTTGTTTCCAGGAATCTGTATTATGTTACAAAACTGGGGAATTAGATTTCCTGCTGCCCTTTTACCTCCTCCACTGCCTGGTATTAGCACAGTTGTCTTCGTGATGGAAGCCCTAAGTCCTTGGCCTCAAACCAGTCCTGCTCCCCTGGGGCTCACACAGCAGTGTTCTGAAATTCCTACTTACTAGCTCCTTCAACAAGACTGATGCTGAAAGGCCTTTGCTTCTGCTTTCAGCATTCATCACATTCCTTATAAATGAAACATGAATGTAATTCATATTTCTTCTAGGGAGAGAAGTTTTAGAGGCTTCATTTATTCATTCATTCGACAAATATTTATCGGGTCCCTTCTGCACTTAAAATACCATGGCAGGCACTGTGAGGGATGCGGAGAAACACAAGCACAGTGAGCAGGGATCTAGTCTACTGTCAGGTTAACTTGACCTCTTCTATATCTCCTGCATTTCTCCACTCAGTCCATCCTAACTACCATAGCCTTATTTCAAGCACCCATTATATTCTTCTTGGGTGACTGTATTTTTAAAACATCGTATTATTTATGTACTTAAAGATCATATTATTTCTATACTTAAAGCACTAATTGTCAGGCTAAATCTCTAAATCCTTAATATGACCTTCAAGTGCCTAGAGAATCCAGAACCAGTTAATCCTCAGATAAGCTCTTTTGACTCCCATAACTTTAGCTACCTTGAATTTCTTTCAGTTCTTTGTGCATGGGTGTGTCTTACTACTATGATTTTGTGTATACTGTTGGCTTGCCAAATTCTTCCCATCTTACCTTCCTCATTCCTCTCCTATTTACCTCCTATTTGCTGTTCATTAGTAGGGTCCTAAATTAGACTTAACTTTAACCAAGGAGATTTCCCTGTCTGCTCATCCTTCCCTCCCATCTCTAGACCATTAATTTATTCCTTCTCTTTGTGCTTCATGGTACCTTGTACTCTTCATACCACTCATTGGACTTCTTTCTTACTTACATGTACCTCTTGCATGGAAAATTCCAAGAGGTAGGTGTCATGTCTACCTTGTTACCTTGTTTTCTATTGTGTTCCCATCTTATGTTACAGTGCCTATTATATTTTTAAGTGGTAAAATTTATAATTATCATAGTAACAAGCCTATATTATTAAGGAGCCCGCATATACACCAGTAATGCTTCATGTGCCATACACATTTATAGACTCCATATAGGGTAAGACTACATATAATTAAGTGGTAGGTTTGTGAGGATGTGATTAAGTGTTAGAGATATCACATACCACAATTAAGAACTTAGATCATTAGAACTTGGGTGGCTCAGTTGGTTGAGCAGCTGCCTTCGGCTCAGGTCATGATCCCAGCGTCCTGGGATCGAGTCCCGCATTGGGCTCCTTGCTCGGCAGGGAGCCTGCTTCTCCCTCTGCCTCTGCCTGCCATTCTGTCTGCCTGCACTCGCTCTCTCCCCCGTCTCTCTCTGATAAATAAATAAAATCTTTAAAAAAAAAAAAAAGAACTTGAATTTCTATCCTTTTCTGTTCCTTGCCTCTTGCCCAAACTACCTGCCCAGTCTGCTTCAAATTACATATTTAATGGGCCGCCATAGGTAAGTTAAGTAATATTATTTCAGGTATTATGAAAGAATTTAGCACTTGGAAGTCTACACCTTCCAGGAATGTTCTCCCAGGGATTTCACAGTGAGCCCTACACGTGATGCCAGAGGAACAGCTCCACCCAGTCAGTCACTCTTTCACTTTTCAATCCTTCCCTGAAAATTTGATCAAGATCTGCACCACGCTGTGGCATATTGCATATGTCCCAGAGGGGATAGGCTGAGCGGACAAAATCTTGGAGTAAATCTGAATGACTACAGCTTTTGTGGTGTTTGTATTAGTATGTCAAGGTATTGGTGGTTTTAAATGACTTCTGCATATTAAATGAAACTTCAGCAGACCATGTTTTGCTATGTGATCGCAGACTAAAGAGATAGGGAGGAATAAGAGGAATAAGGGAAAACTACAACATATATGGATCTAAATGATTTCAGTAAAAGCTAATGTTAGCTGAGTTTCTAGCACTTTGACAGATTTTAAACATACAGTAATTTACAGTAATGCAGTAGTATACTATTCCCTTGTATTAATGAGAAAATTAGAGCTTGCGGAAGTTTAGTAAGTTGTGCAAGTTTCTATGTGTAGGATATGGAAAGGAAGAAGTGCAGTGGAGGGTGTGTGATTGCAGGGTCTGAAACCTTTAGAGCACTGAATAGAGGGATTAAACAAGTGGTAGAGGAACTGGGAAAATGAAGGTAGAGGCAAAGAGGCAAATGTGAACTATTGGCAGGTATTAAGAATGGAAGGGGAGTGGGCATCTGGGTGGCTCAGAGGGTTAAGCCTCTGCCTTTGGCTCAGGTCATGATCTCAGGGTCCTGGGATTGAGTCCTGCATTGGGCTCTGCTTGGCAGGGAGCCTGCTTCTCCCTCTCTCTCTGCCTGCCTCTCTGCCTACGTGTGATCTCTGTCAAATATATAAATAAATAAATCTTAAAAAAAAAAAAAAGAATGGAAGGGCAGGAAGCAAGAAGGATCTGGACAATGTAGATGAGAGATGATTGCACACAGTCATCAGGATATGTATTCTTAGGACATATTCCCCACTTGCCAGATGCCTTGAAAGCCCGCATGGAAATGGACAGGAGGACTTTCCAATTTGGAGCTAGAAACCCAGTGCTGCCTTGTGTCAGGTGATCACAGGGTCTTTTTAGCTTAGCTCCAGGCACCAACCGCTCTTCAATTTCCCCTAATACATGAGGAACTGAAAATATGGAGACAAGTAAAATGGTATCTGTAAAGCTGCGAAATCCCTTGTAAAAAGGTTATCACCGCAGAAATACTGGCAGTTGTCATTGCTGCAGCCGGAATAAGAGTACCTTGAAAGTCCAGTTGATAATTTCCTTGGTTCCGGTGCTTCTTCTAATCCACTGATGAAACTGTGTAAGTATCTGCCACAGAGAGAACTGCAGAAAGAAGGGGGGGCAACTTTCCTGGCCCCCATTGACCTAATAACAGGAAAAGAGGATTCAGCCCATGGTCAGTAAATCTCCCTGGCTAAAGGGGTGAGCACCAAGTGAATTTGTTGCTTGACAAAAGCACACAGCAGAACCCTTTAATATGTGGGAGCTGTTTCTGAGTAATTCCCACCTTCTGTGACATGCCACCCTTGGTCCATGTTGTCACCACACTCCATAAAGTCTGGCCTAGACTGGTTTTAATTAAATCCCCCTAAAGGATGGTCAGATCAACCTGTCTTTGCTGAAAGAGCAGTTGTGATCTAGTGTCCTAAGAATACATGCTACCCCCTGGCCATCCCCAGAGGCCGTCTCATTGCATTTCTGATCAATGTCTTTATCTCTCCCTGGCTTTTGAGCAAAAGCATGACGAAAACAGAGAATGAAAACATAGTGCAGTTTCCATAGCAACATGTTTAGAAAGAAAGGAACGGAAGAGGGGAGAAAAGTAGAACTCTACTATGATTTTGGTTCTGAACACCAGTGAATGGGCTGTCTGTCCTCAGCAGTCAGTGCCAGGGTTTATTTAAGTAAAAGCAGTAGAGATAGTATCAGAATCTCTTCAATTCCAGATTGTTCCAGTAGGGGGTGGAAAGAAGACTAGCATGATGCCTGGATGGAAGAAAAACAGTCGCACATGTACCTTCTTGCTCTGATACTGGTCACCCTTTTAAATAATACGATCTATGAATATTTATTCTGATATCCTGGTACCTTTCCTAACTTTGGGGAAGATAGCATATAAAACGTTTGTTACCTGCTTCAAAGAGCTTATTAACATAAAGCACAAACAAATACTGAATAAATTTTCCCAAGCAAAGCAATGTACAACACGCCGATAAAATGCAAACTGAAAGCAAATACTTTGAGTGCATATAGATTCAAGAACCAAGCATTGAGTAGTGTTCATTTGGAAGCCTTCATGGAAAGGGCACCTGGTCTTGTTAAAAGAAAAGGCTGGGGGGAAGAAAAGTGAGCTGACAGGAAAACTTTTTTGTTTAATTGTTTGGTTTTTTTTTTTGCTTTTGTTTTTCCCCCCTGGGTGGAGTGAAACAGAATGAAACATTCCTCAACTTGTAGGTGAAATAGGTAAAGTGTGTCTGAGATGGTGAGGTTGACTTGGCTTTCTAACTATATATTTCTTACAAATATATTGTCTAGGAAAGATTAGAAAAGGGGTTTAGTAAGGTAGGTGTTTAGTGAAGAGCAGAGAAATTTACATTTAATTTAAAAGGCCGTAGGAAATTTTCAGATGCTCTTGAGTCACTTGGGTCTTGAGTAGTAAGTGCTTGATTAAGATGCCACGTAGAGGTATACAGGACAAATCACTTCCTGTGTAAGATAGACAGTATTAGAACCAGAAGAACCCAAAGTGAATTGTACATGCATAGGCCTTTTGTATGGAAGGTGAGTCTAGCTGTTCTAATAGTGGCAAGATAGGAATCAACTGAATATCTACTCTTGCTTGGACTTGGCATATAATAAAAATGCTTGCTCCCGTTTAAGAGCTCATGATACACCAGATAAGGCAATCAGTGTAGCCCATGTACTATCACACTTGTAATCTTCAAAGTAACTCACAGAGATTTATTACAATGCCCATTTTCTAATTGGGAAACTGAAAATCTGGGAGGTTAAAGCTCTACCTGAGACTGACATTTGAACCAGACTCCAAAGTTCATGACCTTTCTCTTGGAGAACACTGTGATTTGTGCAGTAGGCTGTGAGAGCTGAAACTAAGAGGCTGACATGGCTTGACACTGGATGGGAAGAAGGTGAAGGAGAAAACCCCTAAGGGAGAGGACAATGTTAATGTCATCAGGAGTGTTGGAGCTATTTGGAAGACAGGAGTTTTCAGTGTGGGGAGAAACCGTCCCTGTAGTTTACATTGATTGCATTTTAATTGATAGCAGCAGGGGTAGTTCTGTGCACCTTTCGATAAGCTTTGCATAGTCTGAAAATTTCAGATATTGCATGGGGATGGGAGCACTGAGTTAATGCACTTTCTGGACATGCTAATGTATGCCCTAGGAGGTAGAAGAAGGTCAGCCTGAAAAGAGAACCACCAGCAGCTGTGGTTAGAATTGTTCTTTCTACCAGCCTTCAGCAAAATGTCTTTTTAACTTTCTCTCACCCTCATCTTGTGAATTTGAAGCCTTTTGGTTGAAGTTTTAATAGAACTTGAGCTAAGTGTTCAATCCTAAAATCTTAATATATGTGTCTAAAATTCATCCAAGTCCTTATATAAAGGCATGTGAAGAAAGAATGCATTTCGTGTTTCTTCGCATATTTTTTCTCAATTCTTTTCCAGAACGATAACCCTAGGGTCTAATAGCATGGCTTCTGCTTCTCTATCTAATTTGCATGGTGAATACTTTATAGTATGAAATGCCCATTGATAGGCAAGAAAAGGAAAAAAAAAAAGATAGTGACTGTTTCATGTCAACAATAGGGGAATTTGAGTTTGGGTTTAGTTTAATTCTGAACAGTGATAAGGGGGATTAACATTAAGATGTGGCAATGCTGATGCTAGCAGCTTCTCTGTCCCTTGAGGGAAAGCAGAAGTTTCTTAGCACAGTGTCAAGAAGGTAGAATCTAGAGGCAGAGACCTAATTCAAGTCCTGGCTTCACTACTATCTAGTTGTGGGACTTGGGCACTTACTTTATATATTTCAGCTTTTGTTCCCTCATCTGAAAAATGGAAATAATATCTATATCAATTACTATGATAAGTATAATTTTCAAAAGTGCTTAAAATGGAATCTTGTTCATTGTGTGGTTGGAGACTGCTATTAAGAGCAAAGATGGCTAGATGGATAGTGAACCTAATATAGCAGGAGAGAAAAAGTCCTCTACAACATTTCAAGGCCACAGTGAGGGCTTCAAAGTGGAGGTAGGAGATGGTTCCAGAATAGAGCTGGGAAATGGATTTTCTCAGATACGCAGAACTGTACACAGTGCACATGTACAGTAGGTCATGGGAGCAGTGGGAGCTACAGAGTATAGCAGGGAGAGAATGTGTTTATGGATATCGTATATGTTTGGGGGGGTGCCCACACAGATACGTATTCTCCCCCCCAACACTCTCTGACAAAAACATAGATTGGCAGAAAGAGGTTTATCCTCTTTCCTCCTTGTTCAGTCTTGAACATAAGTGGAAAAACAAAATAACAGAAGGAAGCAGAGAAGGCTCTAACATTTTCATATACACAGAGCAAGATTTCCCAATCAAAACCCAAACTGACAAGAGCAACTCTTGTGAGAAAAATGGCCCATTTTCTTCCTGACATGGACCCATTTCATCATTTGGTATGATGGTTACTCTGGTGGCAGTTTTACAGAATATAACTTTGAGAAATAATTTCTGTCATTACTCTGGTTGTTCCTGGGAAACCACACCCAGGTTAGACTTGCCTCAACACTACAGTGTTTGTGTAGAATGGAACTGCCTTTGTGTCTAGCAACTAAGACCAGGAAGGTCCCCTGGTTTGGGCGTGAGCAGTGGGCCCCTCTCTACTCTTCAGTCTTCTCTGAACACAGTTGTCAGTGACTTCGGACTATGCAAGTACCTAAAATTTGTCCAGCTTCCAATCTGTAACCATTTCTTTTGTGTATTTTTATTCCCACATCTATAAACTTGGAATTAGAGTATCCCTATGGTATTTCATGCTTCGGTCTTTCGAGCTAATAACTTCCTATCAAGTTTCAGTCCATCCTTCATGTGGGCTAAAGGGTGGATACACTATATGGTGTGTTCTTTTCAGTAGCTTCTGAATAAATAATTAAATGCTAATGTTGCTTTTTTTCTTAACAATTGTTCTTAAGTGCTAAATCAACTGCAGATTAATTGGAACTTTCTCACCATTTTCCCTTTTCTCTTCATAAATTAGCTTTCACTTTCATTTTCTTTCATGGACCTTTCCCTCCTTCTCTTCAGGCATTCTCAGAGGGCATCTAAAGTTCTTTGGCTCTGTAGTTTTGAAGTGTGCAATTTGGAAGGAATGTGGGTCTGGAGGGAATTAAATTAACTAGAAGCACTCTGATTTTTTATTAAATTGCCTCTTTCAAAGATATTATAGCACAGTCCAGGTATCCATTCTAAATTTTCTTCAAAAAAAGGGAAAAGGCATTAAAGTTCAGACCATTTTAGTACCTTTCTTGCTTTACTTTTAAGGTTTGTGCTCAAAATACCTTTATCATGTTTTTAGCACAAAGTCCCAAACATTAAGAAAGTATATTTATTGAATTGAATTTGGTAAAAAAGAAAGACCACAAACGAAGGATTCAAAACGGCCAGAAAATGAAGAGAATGGAAGAAGCAGGAGCAGTAAGTAAACCATGGAGAAGTCATCTCCCCAAGCAAAGGGTGAAAATTCCAAATGATAGATAATGTAGGCAGTGGTCAGAACCTGGTAGAATAATGTGCAGAAAGAACAGAGAGCGTAATCCTGCAGAGGAAATTGAGTCTCGGCCTGTAAGACAGTTTGTGCAGCTGGAATAGAAAATTCTATAGGAACTATCATGGGTAACAAGCGGGCCGCCGGTCAGCTTATTTCCCCCCTTTAGACTGATACAAAGTAGATGTGTGATTGTGAGAGATGAATAAGAACTGTGCTTTTGAGATGATCAAAGGGACCCAGGCCTTGGCTGTGCTCATGGATCCGGTCCTGGGATTCTTGACTAGAGGGTATGCCTCACAAAACAACTCAAGAGAAATGGAAAAATAAAATTAGCTGAAGATTGGTCGTCGAGTATCTGCACATGTGACTGTGAAAAGGCATATTGTGTGGATGACTAGTTTAAGTTTTCAATTATTCTCTTTACTTTCAGTAGTTTGCTTCATGTAGGCACCCAAAGAAGGTAAGGTATATTCAGAGTCAGAATGATGGTTGCAGTATAGGAAAGCCAGGCTGTTTGTGCAGAAATAAAACTGATGCTGCTATTTTTTTCTTAAAATACTTTAGTGCATTCCAACTTCCTCAGTATGTATGAAACCTAAGTTCGTTAGGGTGGCTTGAGAAGTCCCTCTATGGGGGGCCTGACTTCCTGGTGGGAAATTCTTTTCTTTATTTGTTTATGCCCTTTCTTCCAATCCTAATTGAGGAATTCCAATTTTCTTTAAACAATTTTTTTTTTTTTTTTTAAAGGAGCACATGGGTGGCTCAATTTTAAGTATCTGCCTTCGGCTCAGGTCATGATCCCAGGGTTCTGGGATCCAATCCCGCTTCTGGCTCCCTGCTCAGTGGGAAGCTTGCTTCTTCCTCTCCCACTCCCCCTGCTTGTGTTCCCTATCTCACACACACTCACTCTCTCTCTCTCTCTGTCAAATAAATAAATAAATAAAACTTTAAAAAACTTAAAAAAAATTTAAAGATGCTATTTATTTATTTTTTTGTAGCGAGAGCATGAGCAGAGGGAGCAGAAGCAGGCTCCCTGCTGAGCAAGGAGCCCAATGTGGGACCTGATTTCAGGAACCTGGGATCATGACTCTAGCTGAAGGCAGATAGTTAACCAACTGAGCCACTCTGCTGTCCTTCACATTTTCTTACTAAACACAATATGTTCCCTTCTGCTGGAAGGCTCTACTCTAACCGTGATCTCTTGTCCCTTCTACTTTTTTTGTCCTTTTTTTTTTTTTTTTTTTTTTTTTTTGGTCCCTTCTACTTGTAATTCAAAATTTGTCTCATACTAGGGCATTCAGACAAGAAGATCCTTCTCTGGTCTTAGTACTTCCCACACCATAGTTTGAATGCCTCTTTGTCCATTTTTCCTAGTAGACTATAAGTAGCTTTAAGGAATGCCCTATAGTACGTATCATCAATGTTTCCTGCTATTGCCTAGCAAAGTGCCTGTCATCTGAATCTACTCATTATTTATTGGTTAAGTGAAGTGTCAAAGGAACCAGGATAATTTCATTAGAAGGGAAGGCTGAAGAGATAAATAACACTTAATAGAATGAGGGACATAGAGAGGATTCACAAATTACACATCTCATCAATTGAACTACAGACCTTTTTACTATTCTGTAAAATGAAAGAGTCAGAGCTTCCCTAAAAAGGCTAAACTACCCCACAACACTTTTATCATGCTTCTATTTTATGATTGCTGAGTTGTCTTGTATAGTTAAAATTTTATCTTTCACCTCATTGTAGGCTGTATGTGTGTGTGTGTGTGTATGTATGTGTGTGATTTTCCTGTCAGAGACTTACACCATTTCTTCTTTTTTGATTACTCCCAAAGGTCCTGACACAGTATTATGTGAACAGTAGGCACTTTACAGGTTTATGTTCAATGAATTACTTTTGGATAAAATAACCATGGAAGATAGGCTTTGTGAAACTTTTAAAATTAAATACCAAATGATGTCAAGTCTATAATCTGTTCTTTCTACACACTGGTCATAATATTTCTTTAACATAGAAAAGAAACTGACATCATGGAGAATGAGGCTATACCCCATATTTTCTTTAATCTGTCAGTGGAATTAAATATTCAACAGAAGTCCATACTGTAGAATAGACCATATCCAGTTGGGGGGTATCCATACAAATGGATTGAAATAATTTTATAAATGTGAATGTTTGATCTAAAGCAGAGAGAAGTTGATTCATTACATGTTTGATTTTTCAGTCCCAGATTTTAGGGGTATTATTTCTTTAAATGTAGAGATAGGATTTAATTATAGGACCCAGGACAAGATTGTCCTCAAAATCTGAACATAATTGAATAGAACAGTAATTTGCAAACTGTAATTCTTGAACCAGAACCATGGACATTGCCTGGGAACTCCTTAGAAATGCAAATTATCAGGCCACTCTGGACTTACCAAGTCAGAAAATCTGATGGTTGGGCCCAGCAATCTGTGCTTTAATAAGCCCACCAGAGGATTCTGACGCACAGTTAAATTTTGAAACCCTCTGGAATAAACTTTGCAGAGCACCAACTAGGAAGTTTAGATGTGACTGTGGCAACACTGGAGGACTTAAGGATTTTCCAGCCTTGAGCATCCCCTAACTGTTCCGTTTAAGTACTGGATCCTCCTTTAGTCCACATCTTCATGCCACAGAAAACATCAAGAACTGTTCATCACGTGTAGCAAAAGTTGACTGCTCATTCTTACATTATGATCTCAATATTAGCTCTGGAGTCTTTTTTTTTTTTTTAAGATTTTACCTACTTACTTGAGAGAGAAAACAGGAGCAGGGGGAAGGGCAGAGCCCCCTCCCCAAGCCTCCCCGTCCTCTCCCCCACCCTGCCAAAGAGGGCTCTATCCCGGTACTCCTGGATCATGACATGAGCTGAAGGCAGATGGTTACAGACTGAGCCACCCAGGCACTCCTTGCTCTGGAGTCTTGTAAACTGTTTGCTGTTAGACTCCTCTATTTGGAGTGATCAATGACAAAAGTCATTAACAAAACAACCCCACTGTTTGTGGAGGATTTTATTTTGGTGGATGATTTTGGTGACTAATTTCTTTTTAATTTTAATGTCTGGAAGAATATGGCTTTTAAAAATACATGGAAAATAATTTCAGCTCTTCAGATCAAGGAGCAGAAGCAAAAATAAATACTTATGCATATTATACACATCACACATGATAGAAAATGAAAAGTTATAGCTCCATTTTCTTGTATCTCTAGGAAGCTATAAAAATGCACATGTGACTCAGGTCATCTCATAAAGAAAAAATAATACGCAACATATAAAATACAGAGATGTTTAAGAGGATTGTAAAAATCTGGACTACCTACTTATTTTGTAGTAGCAAATTTATTCATTATTGTTGCTATTAATAATAGTAATATCATTATGAATCTGTGCATATATTAAAGAAAACCACTATTTGCATTATCCACAAAAGAAAATTTTCCCTGTGGGACTTGTGGCTTTTGGAAAAGAGAAGTGAAATCATGAAATGCTGAGATAGTCCTACCTTTCTGCTCATGGGTCGAACACTCATTAATATTTATGTGAGGATTTTATTTTGTAGGAGAAGGAGGGGGTTAAATAGAAGATTCTGTGATGAGTACAAGGAATGAGAACATGGTATGCAGTACAAGACTCTGACACATGGGTCACTAGCCACTTTGTGAAGAGGAAAAGCTCTTCCTCGGACAAGAAAATAAAATATCTCCTCTTTTCTTTTTCTTTCTTTCTTTCTTTTTTTTTTGCTTGTAAGTAAGTGAGGAATCCACTAATGGAAGACTGTCTCTTCATGAAACTCAGGAGGTCCCTGGTATACCATCTGAAGGCAGATCTGGAGACTCAGGATAACAGTGGCAAAACAGCAGGTTTCTTCTTGCTCCATTATTTGTGACCATGTTTACTTATAGGCACAGAGTGCATCTTACTTAGTCTTGGACTAGTGTGACATTCTTTTCTGCTCAGTTTCTCTCAGCTGAGCAGAAGCTGTTGAGGACACTGCAGTGTCCCTTTTGAGACTGCAGCCAGTCCCTTTTGAAGTGAATCTCTTTTAGGTCTTTGGTCTCTTTCACTGGTGCCCATATCCATATGTCATGGTGAGAGTTTCATACTATCAAAAGTGTTTATGTTCACAGTTTTGAACTAGTGATTAGTAGATGGATGAACTGGGTCAGACAAAGGAGATATAGACCTTAATTCTACAGAGAACACAATCTACATCAAATTTCACATTATTAATGTGTGTGTATGTGTGTGTGTGTGCACATGCTTAATAATTGAAGACCCCCGTTGTGTCGCTTAAGAGAGCTCATGAACTAGTTTGATGAAGAAGTGTCAGGACTGGACCAAGAGATGATAAATTATTCTGGATAGAGTTGTCTTCCATAAGAGTCAGGCACAGAGGTCTTGACATAACACTTTGGATACTTTTCTGAGTCAGTACTGAACCATTGCTTGTTCCAGTAATAACGTAGGGATAAAATAAAACATCCTCCAAGGAGGCATTTAGTGGTGAGCTAAGGCTGAGAATCTTTAAGGACATTTATCTCCATAGTAGCAACGTTTGACTCTTTGTGGTTTCCACAAATCTTTGTAAAAGGCATTGATCGCCACTGTCAGTATGATTAGAGGAAGCACTGATGCATAGCATGTTTATGATTAAAAAAAAAAAACAAACAATTCATGCACTTAACACATGTCATGAGGAAGACATTAATCTCCTGGGAAATGATAAATTTTTACTTTTTAAAGAAGTGACTTTTATTTTCCATTTTTTTTTTTAATATAACATTGGCTTTTCTGTAAGGTATAACCCAGTCTGAGGACCAAGAAAGTCACACTTACTCTGTGACCTTAAACAATTCACCTGACTTTTTTGGTTCTTATTACCCATGGCTTCAAAGAGAAGTTTTCTCTACCATGTTCTCTACCTCCAAAATTTATGGAATCTAGAACTCATTGTTCCACATAGCTCTTCCAATAAACATTTCAGGATTTGCCCTAAAGAGTTAAGTGTTAGCAGAGAGACCATCAAACATTTAGCCCCTCCCCCAACACTTGCTGAATGCCTATTACATCTTGAGGAAAGGGATGTAGAATGCAAAATTCTGTAAGATGTAATCTTTAGCCTCTGGAATATTTAACATCTTATGTAGTGCAAGAAGAAAGTGTTAATATTCATAAGGTCTTTGCAAAAACTGTTATGTACACCAGGGTCTCTCAAACTTTCACTGTTGACATTTTGAAACAGATGGATAATTGTTTTTGTGGGGAGTTTCTGGTGCATTTTTGGGTGCTTGACAAGATCCCTAGCCCTTTACATCCCAGTAGCATCCCCTAGTTATGACAACCAAAAATGTCTGTAAGATTGCCAAATGTTTCTGTGAGCATCAAACTCACTTGGGTTGATAACCATTGCACTAGTGGAGAGCAGTCACATCTGGTGGGGGGGGGGGCGGTTTCAGAGAAGACTCATTTAAAGAGATTTGATTTGACCTAGGTTCCTAAATCTAGGAACTTAGGGCTAGGTAGAGCTACAAATAAAGTTTACAGTCCTATTTTGCAGGACCTTGATACTCTTAACATCGGGGAGCACTCCAAGTTGGAGAAAATGAGATGGGAAGTTATTGTAAGTAAAGATAGTGGTTCGACATGGTTATTGGAGTAGGACAGAACGGGATTCAAGCCCTAGATCCAACACATTAGTAGGCATGTGACTTGGTTAGTAATCTAATAGTTTCTGCCCATGTTGATTATTAAACGCAATGTATAAAGTCTTTAGCACTGTCATGAGAGGCATGTACCTCTCATGAATATCATAGTGAATTAATATCGTGGTGACTAATGAATATCATGGTGACAGATGTATCAACCACAGGGTCTTGACATTCTTTTTTTTTTAAATTAACATATAATGTATTATTTGGTACAGGTCTGTGAATCATCAGTTTTATACAATTCGCAGCACTCACCATAGCACATATCCTCCCCAATGTCCATAATCCAGCCATCTTATCCCTTACCCCCCTCCCACCCCCTAGCAACCCTCAGTTTGTATCCTGAGATTAAGAGTCCCCCATATGTTTTGTCTCCCTCCCTGGTCCCATCTTGTTTCATTTTATCCCACCCTATTCCCTACAACCCCCTGCCCTGCCTCTCAAATTCCTCATATCAGAGAGATCATATGATAATGGTCTATCTCTGATTTACTTATTTTGTTTAGCATAATACTCTCTAGTTTCATCCATGTCCTTGCAAATGGCAGGATTTTTTGATGGCTACATAGTATTCCATTATATATGTGTACTACTTATTTATCCATTCATCCATTTTGTTTGTTTGTTTGTTTGTTTTCCATTCATCTGTTGATAGGCATGTAGGTACTTTCCATAGTTTGGCTATTGTGGATATTGCTGCTATAAACATTCGGGGGCATGTGCCTCTTTGGATCACTACATTTGCACCTTTAGGGTAAATACCCAGTTGTACCATTGCTGGGTCATAGGGTAGCTCTATTATCAACTTTTGGAGGAAACTCCATACTTCTCTCCAGAGTGGCTGCACCAGCTTGCCTTCCCACCAACGGTGGAGGAGGGTTCCCCTTTCTCCACATCCTCGCCAGCTACTGTCATTTCCTGATTTGTTAATTTTAGCCATTCTGACTGGTGTGAGGTGGTATCTCATTGTGGTTTTGATTTGTATTTCCCTGATGCCAATTGATATGGAGCACTTTTTCATGTGTCTTTGGCCATTTGAATGTCTTCTTTGAAGAAATGTCTGTTCATGTCCTCTGCCCATTTCTTGATTGGATTATTTGTTCTTTGGGTGTTGAGTTTGATAAGTTCTTTATAGATTTTGGATACTAGCCCTTTATCTGATATGTCATTTGCAAATATCTTCTCCCATTCTGTCAGTTGTCTTTTTGTTTTGTGGACTATTTCTTTTGCTGTGCAAAAGTTTTTGATCTTGATGAAGTCCCAATGGTTCATTTTTGCCCTTGCTTCCTTTGGCAATTTTTCTAGGAAGAAGTTCCTGTGTCTGAGGTCAAAGAGGTTGCTGCCTATGTTATCCTCAAGGATTTTGATGGATTCCTATCTCACATTGAGGTTTTTCATCCATCCGGAGTCTATTTTTGTGTGTGGTGTAAGGAAATGGTCCAGTTTCATTTTTCTGCATGTGGCTGTCCAATTTTCCTAACACTGTTTGTTGAAGAGACTGTCCTTTTTCCATTGGACATTCTTTCTTGCTTTGTCAAAGATTAGTTGATAATAGAGTTGAGGGTCTATTCTGGGCTCTCTATTCTGTTCCACTGATCTATGTGTCTGTTTTTGTGGCAGTACTATACTTTTTGATGATGACAGCTTTGTAATAGAGCTTGAAGTCTGGAATTGTGATGCCACCAAGTTGGGCTCCTTTTTTGAACATTCCTCTGGCTTTTCCAGGTCTTTTCTGGTATCAAATAATTTTTAGGATTATTTATTCCATTTCTTTGAAAAAAATTGATGGTATGTATTTTTTTAAGATTTTATTTATTTATTTGACAGACAGAGATCACAGGTAGGTGGAGAGGCAGGCAGAGAGAGAGGAAGGGAAGCAGGCTCCCTGCTGAGAAGAGAGCCTGATGTGGGACTTGATCCTAAGATCCTGGGATCACGACCCAAGCCGAAGGCAGAGGCTTTAACCCACTGAGCCACCCAGGTGCCCCCAAAATTGATGGTATTTTGATAGGGATTGCATTAAATGTGTATATTTCTTTGGGTAGCATAGAAATTTTCACAATATTTGTTCTTCCAATCCATGAGCATAGAATGTTTTTCCATTTCTTTGTGTCTTCCTCAATTTCTTTCATGAGTACTTTATAGTTTTCTGAGTACAGATTCTTTGCCTCTTCAGTTAGGTTTATTCCTAGGTACCTTATGGTTTTGTGTGCAGTTGCAAATGGGGATGACTCCTTAATTTCTCTCTTCTGTCTTGCTCTTGGTGTATAGAAATGCAACTGATTTCTGTGCATGGATTTTATATCCTGACACTTTACTGAATTCCTATATGAGTTCTAGCAGTTTTAGAAGTGGAGCCTTTGGGTTTTCAACATAAAGTATCATATAATCTGTGGATAGTCCTGCCGTGTTCCTGACCTTATGGGAAGAGCTCTCAGTTTTTTCCCATTGAGAATGATATTCGCTGTGGGTTTTTCATAGATGGCTTTTATGATATTGAGGTATGTACCATCTATCCCAACATGGTGAAGAGTTTTGATCAAGAAAGTATGCTGTACTTTGTCAAATGCTTTTTCAGCATCTACTGTAAGTATCATATGGTTCTTGTTCTTTCTTCTGTTAATGTATTGTATCACATTGATTGATTTGTTGATGTTGAACCAAACTTGCAGTCCAGGAATAGATCCCACTTGGTCATGGTGAATAATCCTTTTAATTTACTGTTGTATTCTATTAGCTAGTGTTTTGGTGAGAATTTTCGCATCTGTGTTCATCAAGGGTATTGATCTGTAATTCTCTTTTTTGATGGGGTCTTTGTCTGGTTTTGGCATCAAGGTAATGCTGGTCTCATCAAATGAGTTTGGAAGTTTTCCTTCTATTTCTATTTTTGGAACAATTTCAGGAGAATAGGTATTAATTTTTCTTTAATGTTTGGTAAAATTCCCTGGGAAGCCGTCTGGCCATGGGCTCTTGTTTGTTGGGAGATTTTTGATGACTGCTTCAATCTCCTTACTGGTTATAGTTCTGTTCAGGTTTTCTGTTTCTTCCTGGTTCAGTTTTGTTAGTTTGTATGTCTCTAGGAATGCATTCATTTCTTCCAGAGTGTCAAATTTACTGGTGTATTGTTGCTCATAATATATTCTTAAAGTAGTTTGTATTTCTTTGATGTTGGTTGTGATCACTTCTCTCTCATTCATGATTATTTAATTTGGGTCCTTTATCCTTTTTTTTTTTTTTTTTTTAAATAAGTCTGACCTGGGATTTATCAGTCTTATTAATTCTTTCAAAGAACAAGCTCATAGTTTTCATTGATTTGTTCTACTGTTCTTTTGGTTTCTATTTCATTGATTTCTCCTTTGATCTTTATTAATTCTCTTCTCCTACTCGGTTTAGGCTTTCTTTGCTGTTCTTTCTCCAGCTCCTTTAGTTGTAGTGTTAGGTTGTGTTCCTGAGACCTATCTTGTTTCTTGAGGAATGCTTGTATTGCTATATACTTTCCTCTCAGGACTGCCTTGGCTGTGTCTGACAGATTTTTGAACAGTTGTGTTTTCATTATCATTTGTTTCCATAATTTTTTTCAATTCTTCTTTAATTTCCTGGTTGACCCATTTATTTTTTAGTAGGAAGCTCTTTAGCCTCCATGTATTTGAGTTTTTTCCAACTTTCCTCTGTGGTTGAGTTCAGTTTCAAAGCATTGTGGTCTGAAAATATGTAGGGAATGATCCCAGTCTTTGGCATTGGTTGAGACCTGATTTGTGGCACAGGTTGTGATCTATTCTGGAATATGTTCCATGTGCACTAGAGAAGAATGTGTCTTATATTGCTTTGGGGTGGAATGTTCTAAATATATGATGCCCATCTGTTCCAGTGTGTCATTTTTAAAGCCTTTATTTCCTTGTTGATCTTTTCCTTGGATGATCTGTCCATTTCAGTGAGGGGAGTGTTAAAGTCCCCTACTATTATTGTATTACTGTCAATGTGTTTCTTTGATTTTGTTTTTAATTGGTTTATATAATTGGCTATTCCCATGTTAGGGGCATAGATATTTAAAATTGTTAGATCTTCTTGTCAGACAGACCCTTTAAGTATGATGTAGTGTCCTTACTCATCTCTTATTGTAGTCTTTTGCTTAAAATCTAATTTATCTGATGTAAGTCACTCCAGCTTTATTTTCATGTCCATTAGCAGGGTAAATTGTTTTCTACCCCTTCACTTTAAATCTGGAGGTGTCTTTGGGTCTAAAATGAGTTTCTTGCAGACAGCATATGAATAGATAATTTTTTTAAATCCATTCTGATACCCTTTGTCACTTGATATGAACATTTAGCCTATTTACATTCAGGGCAACTATTGAAAGATATGAATTTAGTGCCATTGTATTGTCTGTAAGGTGACTGTTACTGTATCTTGTCTCTGTTCCTTTCTGGTCTACTACTTTTAGGTTCTCTCTTTGCTTAGAAGAGAGATACCTTTCAATATTTACTGTAGGGCTGATTTGGTGTTTGCAAATTCTTTTAGTTTTTGTCTGTCCTGGAATCTTTTTTATCTCTCCTTCTATTTTCAATGACAGTCTAGCAGGATATAGTATTCTTGGCTGCATATTTTTCTTGTTTAGTGCTTTGAATATACCACGCCAGTTCTTTCTGGCCTGGCATATCTCGGTGCATAGGTCTGCTGCCAAGCTAAGATTTTTACCATTGTATGTTACAGACCTCTTGTCCTGAGCTGCTTTCAGAATTTTCTCTTTGTCACTGAGACTTGTAAGTTTTACTATTAGATGATGGGGTGTGAACATATTTTTATTTGTTTTGAAGGAGATTCTCCATGCCTCCTAGATTTTGATGCTTGTTCCATTTACCAAATTATGGAAATTCTCTGCTATAATTCACTCCAATATACCTTCTGCTCCTCTCTCTCTTTCTTCTTCTTGGATCCCAATTATTCTAATGTTGTTTTTTCTATGGTATCATTTACCTCTTTAATTCTCCCCTCATGGTCCTGTCATTGTTTGTGTCTCTTTTTCTCAGCTTCTTTATTCTCTATCCTTTGGTCTTCTTCTATATCATTAATTCTCTCTTCTGGCTTCTATAGCCTAGCAGTAAGAGCCTCCATTTTTTTGCACCTCATTAATAGCTTTTTTATTTCAGCTTGGTTAGATTTTAGTTCTTTTATTTCTCCAGAAAGGGCTTTTATTTCTCCAGAAAGGGATTTTCTAGTATCTTCCATGCTTTTTTTGACCCAGACAGCAACTTCATAATTGTCATTCTGAAGTCTAGTTCAGACATTTTGCTCAAGTTCATATTGTTGGTACTGCCTCTTGTTTCTTTAATTTTTTTTAATTTAATTTTTTTTTGAGGTGCGTTGTTCTGCCTTGTCATTTTATCCAGATAAGAATAGATGAATGACAGAACAAAACACTAAAAGGATAGCAATGACCCCAGAAAGATATACACTGTTCAAATCAGTGGAGCCCTGAAACTGGGGGAAGAAGAAAAGAGGAAATAAAAGAAAAAAATATATATATATATATATTAGACTGGTGAATAGAACAGAGCAACACACTTGATTTTGGGTGTATTTTGTTCCATTAGAAGAAACTACCTCCCAAAATTTTAAAGAAAGAAAGAAAAAAAAATATATATATATATAAAATAAGGGTAAACATGATGAAGGGATGGTATATGAATGTAGTGATGAAAATTTTAAAAAGATTCTGAAAATGGAATTGATAAAAATTTGGTTGGAAAAAGAAGAATAAAAACAGGAAAGAATGCGATGAGACTGTAGACTAGAACAAAGACATTTGCTAGATTTAGGGTAAATTTTGATCTATTAGTTGAAATTGTATCCCAAAATTTTAAAGAAAGAAAAACATGTAAGTATATAAAAAATAAGACTAAATACACTGAAGGAATAGAATATGAGTATAAGCATGAAAATTTTAAAAAGATTTTTTGAAAAGTATTGGTGAGATAAAATAGTTAAAAAACGTTAAAATAGGAAAGAGGAAAAAATTTTTAAAAAGAATATAAAAAAATAAAATAAAAAAAAATTAACTCTGAAGGACTAAAGAATCTTGGGAAAAAATGTCCACAAATTCTATGTGTTACTTTCTCCTCTCTCCGGAGTTCCACAGTTCTCATTGATCTTGGTCTTGCCTTGAAGTTTTTGCTTATCTTCTGGGGAAGGGCCTGTTTTAGTGATTCTCAAATGTCTTTGCCTGAGGTGGAATTGTGCTGCCCTTGCCAGGGGCCAGGCTAAGTAATCTACTCTGGTTCACTCTCTGTAGCTTTTGTTCCCTGAATGCTATCAGCTCTCCGTAGAGCTTTGTAGGCTGGGAATGAAAATGGTGGCCTCCCAGTCTCCGGCCCGGAGGAGATGAGAGCTCAGGGCCCCGCTCCTCAGTGACCTCTCACAGTAAAGCAGTCAATCCCTCCCATCTCCCTGGTCCCCAGCCACACTCCGAGCTCACCCAAACTGTAAGCAAGCATTTCTGTCTCTGGCAGATGGCCCCGTTTTGAGCCTCAAAACCTAGCAGGTTCATGCAACATGTTCCCGTGCTGCCTCTCCCAAGGAGGAAAAAGGGGGTCTCCCCAGACCTGCCACTCCTGGGGTCTCTGCTTGAAGAGCAGTGGCTGAATGTGCCTCGTATCACTGTTTAAGGTAACCCTGAGCTGAGAGCTCACTCCTTGGCTCACTCTCTGTAGCTGGCTTCTCCACTCCAATACCTGGGAGCTCTGCCATGCTCAGACATGCCTGGTCTTTTTGTGATTGTGTGGGTCCTGAGACCACGCTGTCCCTGCAAGGACTTCACCCCTGACGTAACCTCTGGAGTAAGGTCCCTCAGTGGAGCAGGCTTCTATCAGCACCACGTTCTAACCAACTGAACTAATCGGCCAGCTTGGAGCAGACTTCTAAATGTTCCGATTTCATGGCCCACTGCTCTACTGCTTTCTGGGAGCTGGCTCCTACGCCTGTGGTCTCTCTTCCTGTATTTCACCTTGGACTCACTTTCCTGCACATCCTGCCTTTCAGAAAGTGGTCAACTTTCTGTCCTTAGAATTATTGCTCTTCTTCTCTTCTATCTCCTGTTGAGTTTGTAGGTGTTCAGAATGGTTTGATAATGATCTCCCTGAACTCCTGGGACCCGATGATATTTCAGTCTCCTACTTCTCTGCCATCTTGCTCCTCCTCCAGGGTCTTGACATTCTGAAGTCTGGTCATGAGTTGTGAATTTTTTTGTACCTTCTTATTCATAATGAAATATTCACAGTGAAATTATTTAATTTTATACTCATTAGATTTAATAATATTTCTGATAAGGATGCTCCAACCCACTGATATGCTTTTTTGAGTGTTAGAGGAAAAAGTGTAGTTAAAGCCACCATATGATGGAGTACCCTGCACATGTTTATGGAGGGGTATTGCCATAAGATTATTTATTTATTTATTTATTTGACAGAGAGGGAAATCACAAGTAGGCAAAAGTAGGCAGAGAGGCAGGCAGATAGAGAGGGAGAAGCAGGCTCCCTGCTCAGCAGAGAGCCCAATGTGGGGCTTGACCCCAGAACCCTGGGATCATGACCTGAGCCGAAGGCTGAGGCTTAACCCACTAAGCCACCTATACTCCCAACAACAAATATCATTTTTAATGTGCATTGGGTTTGAGAAGTTACTGCTTAAGCAAGTGCTCAGGCTTGGGTTTATAACTTTACTTGGCAAGCTTACCAAGTCTAAGATTTTGTAGTGTCGTAATGAGGTTGAGAAATTAAGTCAGCCCTCAGTGGTCTTCATGTTGCTGGATTTGGAAACTTGGAACATTCAGATGTATGGCTCTAGGCCTTTGCTCAGGCCTCAGCCACTGAGGCAGGGTAGGACTTGAAATTGGAATCTTGGATATAGCATCTAAATATAAACTAATTGAGTTCTAGCTGTTCCTATTTTTCAGTTAACGAGTTAGCTGTTCAAGTCGTTCAAGTTGTTAGCATTCTCTTGATTCAAATAATTGTAGAGATTAATACTCACAGCTTCTAGTTTTGAAATGTTCACTCCTCAACTTTAGTTCATTCATGTCTTGAAATGTCATGTTAGAGCTAAATTAAGGAAAACTTATATCATGCTTAAAACTGACAGCAGTCAGTTCCCTAAGGTCAGCATCTCTTCCAGCCATTGAATGTTTTATTCCAGTGGGGAAATATATTTTGCTATATGACCTGTTAAGTTTGACCCTTTGGGCAAAGTTCACTACTTATGGCACTGCTGCTTCTAGTAGGGTGCCATAGTGGTCCCAAACCCTGTAGACACATGTGTGACTACTGTTACTTGGTGGCAGCTCCAGCAGTGCCTTCTTAAACATAACTGGGAGAGGCTTACCTGAGGAGAAATGTGATAAGAATCACAACAGGAGATTAATTGCATATGTTCTGTGTGACATGACATCCCATGGGAGTTAGGAATATGTTTGTGGTTTTATAAAGCATACTGTAAATATCAGGCTCGGCTTTGGCTGTGACCCTGCCAAACATGGGGCTAATATCATTTGTCATATTCAGACATTGCCTTTTATAAAACACCCTTGTTCAGGCTGCCACCAAGGTATGATGTGTCTGGCTCTGAGGAAATTGTTGTCCTTATTAAAGGGAGATAGAAGGATAGCAGGAGGGGGGAGATGAAGTGGGATAGGAGATAGAGCAAAAACATGTCACTCGAGGGAGTGGAAAAATGTTCTGATTAATTTGATTAATGAAAGCTGCTAGACAGATTTTCTTATGTCTTCCAAGACTCTCATCTGTTGACCTATGTTTAATAGAAAAATCTGTGAGAGAAGAGAACCTCAGGACTTGCCAGGGAGTAGGGGTAGGTACCTCCAGTGCTTAACCATAATGAAATATTTTGGATTTCTCATTGCAAGAGAGAAGAGTAAAGTGAAAGATGGGGGTATATAGTGAAAAGGAGCAACAGGACCATTTCACTCTGGTCCAGTTATTAGCATACTAGAAAGTTTCACCATTTGGCTTAAAATTTGATCCAGGAGTATGTGTTTGAATTAAATCTCTACCTTAGGTCTGTCTCCTGAGTGATCTGTTCCTAAACCCAGTGCCCCTTGCTATAAAGCCCAATCATTGGTTTGTCTTAATGAATTCCTCGCTTTAGTTAGAGCTCTTTTCAGACTGCATAGAATTAGAACATATTTTTGCTTGTAACAGACAGATGTTCAGAGCATGAAACCCCACCCAAAAGAGGGACTATGATGCATTTTCATCCATCTGGCCACTACAGTGACCAGCAGTGGCTATAGTCCATTAAATAATTATCTTTATTTTGGATAATACTCCTTCCACCAGAGACCCTGGGGGCTTAATTCCATTAATGCCTCTGCCTGTTTCTCTTTCTGTATTTTAACACAGCATGCAGCTTCTCATGACTGGGAGTTTAAATCCTTTGTTGCAATAGGGAAGGTGTGATGTTATGAAAATACTTTCAAGGGGGAATGAAGCTTTTACTGTCTCATTGCTTGAGTAGTTGCAATAACCTGTAGCCTGAGCTGAAGCTGAGTATGAGGATTTAATGTATGGGTCTAAATTATGACATCATTGTAGGAAGCTGAGTCCTCAGATCTAGAAGGTAAAGAGGTGAAGGTGTTCCTTCTGCCTTTTTCATTTCTAGAATCAGTTTCTTTCTTTTTTCTTTTTCTTCCTTTTTTTTTTTATTTTCAAGTTTAGTTTCAAGTTGTGAAGGTGAGAATTGTGCTGTCACTAGAAAGGACAAAAATGTTTCTCAGATTCAACCACGTTGTGGGCAAAATTGTTTGCTTCTCTCTGATTGCCTTTGTTAAAAATGAGCTATCCACTCCATTAATTTACTCATTCATTTATTCATTCTCAACGATTCTCTCTTAAACATTTACTGGATATCAGATATTGAGCCAGGATAAGAAAGAACAGCCCTTAAGGCACTTACAAATAATTACAAGGCACTGTGGTATTATGAAGGGAATATTTGCCAAATACTGAAAGAATCCAGTAGAAGGAATTACTAACAGGTGGGGAGGTGAGATATTGAGGAAAGTACCATAGAGTAGTGATGTTTGAGATAAAACTTGATGGATTAGTAGGTGGGTAGAACCACTGCAGTCAGAGGCATGCACAAAGGCATAGAAGCATAAAAGAGCCTTGCACAGTGGCATTGAGTGAGGAAAGTAATTTAATTTGATCTGACTTGAACAGAAGATGAGAATAGGCTGATTAGCGTTGGGGTTAGATAGGCAGTTTGGCTGGGGCTTTCTATTAACTTTCTTTTAGAAAATTAGCATCAGTAAGAATGTGTCATTTGGATTCAAAGGAGGGCAAAATTTAAGGCACGGAGATCTATATGGAGATCAGGCTTTATATGGAGGCAGTTTCAATACTAGGCACAAATAAAAAATAATTGTGGAAATAACAAATATAGGTAGACTGTAATATGAAAGCCTGTAGACATTTGCCTGTGTTAGAAGGTTAGAAAATTTTTCTTGGATGATGGGATGTTGAGCTGGGAGGTATAGGATGGTAGGCTGACAAAAGAAGAAAAGTCTTCTAGGTAAGAGAGGACAGAGGTGAGGTCTAGTTATCTAGATAGATAGGAGAGGAGAGGGTGACAGACTGAGAGCACAATTTAATTAGTCTTACCTGAGTATAATATGAGATGCAGGGGAGGGGAGGCTAAAAACATAGATGGGACCTGGTCACAATACACTGCATGTTCTATGATCTGGAGCTTGAGTTTGCCTTGTAGGTGATGGGAGACAATGAAAGGTGTCAGTCAAGGAAGTGAGCACAGAAAGATCGGCTCTTTAAAGATCTTCCTCTTCCAACATTATAGAGGATGGATTTGAGGTAGGCAGGATTAGAAATAGAGACATGCCCAGGAATCCTATGGAGTAGCCCAGGCAAGAGATGCCAAAAGTGCAAACCAGGATAGAAATAATACGGATAGAATCTAGTCATAGTTACTAACTCAAATCAAGTCTTTGACTATGTGGTCATATAAGAGCTGGTGTCTTGGTTTAGGTTTGTTTAGAAGTAGAACCTGAAATAAGAATGCAAGTGGCAGTAGTATAGCTTGGAGAGGGAGAAAGAGTCAACAGGGAAATGGTAAAATGGGGAAGGAAATTTGGCCAGTAAAGGACACATTCTCAAACAACTGCAATTACTATTATGGGTAGGTATGCTTAATCCTGCTGAAGAACTTTGGAAGGCATTATGGAAGATATGATTCATAATTACCCACCCAAGTGAGACTCTAAACAATGATGGTAATAGGAGGCTCCTGAATTTCCCTTCTCCCGTGGATACACTGAATATACACAGCTATACATGAAACAGCTTCCTCAGAGAGAAACTCCCTTTGAGACATAATCTTGTAGGTGATGGGAGAGTGCATAAATGCACTCCTGGCACAGTGCCAAATAATTGAGACAGATCCTCCAACTCCCAGCTTCTCTCTGAGGAGCAAAGCGTTTGGACCACATGTGTAGCGCCCCAACTTTTAGGGCTCCTATATGAGGGATGGGCCTTCAAATCAGCTAGCTCTGTAAGTCAATGGGGATTGGTAAATTCATTAGAGCAGACAAAGTAGATTTTAAATGGGTGCAGTAGCATCCATCATGGCTATACACTTAGGCTCAGTGCAGAGGGAATAGGCAAAAACACCATATCCCAGTTTCTCCCTAGAAGGGGTCTGACTGAATAATGTTCTAGCTTCTGCCTCAGGGTCCAGCTTCTAATTAGCCTGCATCTAGGTGTTGACTGTGATTTTTCTAGGAATCTGAAAGTGCCATTGGGTGATTTTGCTATATCCTTACTCCAATAATAAAACAGAGTTGCCAGCTTCTTCCTGGAAGGAATTTGTCCACACTCAAGGGCCCTGAATTTTATGGCAGCAGTCCAAGGGGTGGTCTTCAAATCATCTACCTCTGATAGCCAAGAGGACATGGCTTTCCTGAGTCCCACAGTACCTTATTAAACAACAGCAAAAAAACAGTTACCAAACAGATGTGCAAAGTACTTCCCACATCTACCTATCTTAGGTTCCATGTATAGGAACAGGCAAAAACTCCATTTTCCAGTTTCTTCCTGGAAGGGGTTTGACTACATACTTTCTCAGCTGCTGTCTAAGGTTCCAGCTTCTAATTGGCCTGTTTGTGGTAGCTGACTGGAGCCCTCTTGGGAGCCTAAGAGACCTTGATGGGCATACCTGTTGTCTCCCCCTGACTCACTCCAATAGTTACAACAACCTTCTAGCTTCTCCCTAGAAGGAGGTTACTATCACATCTAGCAATCCAACTGTTATGCGTCCCACCCAAGGAATTGGATTCCAAATAATCTAGCTTGAGAATACAGTGGAATTCAACATTCAGTTCCTAGGACCATATAAAACAAAATGATTGTTCTATTTGGGCACATAAGCTCTCCCAGTGACTGTTCCCTTTGGCTTAGTAGAGAGTGAGTAAGCAAAAGCATTCAGCTTCTGATTTATCTCTTGTAGGTACTAGATTGCACATCTAATGTTCCATTTTTCCCATCTGCTGCCTGAACACTGGGCTTCCAATTAGCCTTTATTGGGAACCAAGGGACTAGTAATTAGTGATCCTCTGGAGAATGAACAGGTGTATAAGCTTTTCATATGCCTTTGGGATAGTGATGGGTCTTGGAACAGCCCCACCTACTGGGAGCCACTAACAACAAAAGTGGCTTAGACAATGAAAAAGGTTTGAGAGGCAACAAGGAGCCTGGGCCAGACTGGTTGACAAAGTTCATCTCCTACATGAGATCAGTCTATCAAGATGGGGAGAAGTGACTTTTATTTCATGCATAGAAACCAACACAGATTCAAGGGAAACCAACAGTATGTTCTAACAAAAGAAGAAATCTCCAGAAACTGATCTTGATGAAATGGAAATAAGTGACTTGCCTAGTAGAGAGTTAAAAATAATGGTTGTAAAGATGTTTACCAAGGTCAGGATTAATGCAGAAATAAAGTGGGGATTTCAACAAAGTGATCGGAATATGCAAAGTGGTAATCCTAGAGCTGCAATAATACCCAAACTGAAAAATTCAGTAGTAGAGGGGTTCATTGATGGACTAGATCAAATGGAAGATAGGGTCAATGAATTTGAAGATAGGGCAGTAAAACTCATCCAATTAGATGAGCAAAAAGGATGAAGAAAAAGTGAAGATAGTTTAAGAGACTGAGCAGATGTCATTAGATGGAACAATATACGTAATATAGAGGTCTCAGAAGAAAAGAGAGAGAAAAGGGGCAGAAAGCTTGTTAAAAACTAATGACTAAAAAAACTTTTCTAACCTGGCTTCCAGATCCAGGAAGCCCAAAATGTATACAAGATAAATCAAAAGACACCCTTTCTGAGATACATTATATTAAATCTTCAAAAATTAAAGACAAAGAGAAATTCATAAGAGCAACAAGTGAAAACCAACCTGTTGTACATAAGACTTTCAGTAGATTTTTCAGCAGAAACCTTGCACGCCAGAAGGGAGCTGGATGATACAGCCAGAGTGCTGAAAGGAAAACTGCCAGCCAAGAATATTCTGCCCAGCAAATTTACCCATCAGAATTGAAGGATAGGGGTGCCTGGGTGGCTCAGTGGGTTAAGCCGCTGCCTTCGGCTCAGGTCATGATCTCAGGGTCCTGGGATCGAGTCCCGCATTGGGCTCTCTGCTCAGCAGGGAGCCTGCTTCCCTCTCTCTCTCTCTGCCTGCCTCTCTGTCTACTGTGATCTCTCTCTGTCAAATAAATAAATAAAATCTTAAAAAAAAAAAAAGAATTGAAGGATAGATCTGCAGTAGCAAATCAGGGAAGCATGCACTGAAATTGTAAGGCCCTAATGAATAAAAGCAGGGTAACGTTTTCTGTTAACCTCAGTTTAAAAAAAAAAAATAGGTTCACTCCCAGATTTTGTTTTGGGTCAATGGCTAGATGATGATTCCACTAATTTAGAGAATATAAGAAGAGGAATGGGTTTAGGAAGAAAAAATTAAATTGTTTTAGACATACCATCTTTGAAAAGTGTGTCCAGGAGAATCAGGTAACAGACGACTTCAAGCTCAAGGAAAAGATCTGAAGCAGGAGACTTAGATTTGGAGTTTATCAGCATATAGGTAATGTTGAAAATCACGGGACAAGTAAAACTGAGGGATATTGTGCAGAGTGAGAAGACTTAGAGCCTAAGCAGAGAACTTGAGAGACCACCAACATTTCAAGCATGTCAGGAGGAAGAGGTACCTATGTCAGAGAAAGAGAGGAAATGGACAGTTGTGTGTGGAGAACAAGGATAGTGTAGAGACACAGGCAGCAGTAGACCAGAGATATCCAATAAGGAGGAAGTCAGCAGTTTTAAGATAGAGGTTTAAGGATGTACATCATTTGGTCTTTAGTGATCCTAGTAAGGATAGCTTGCAGTAGAATGGTTGATGTAAGATTGTACCAGGTTTAGGAGTATGCCTCCTTCTCTCTGTGAATGAGGGGGAGATTAGCTGATGGGTAGGGGGAGATATGATTTCAAGCCAGTGTTTATGGCATATTTATAAACCAAAGTGGAAGGGATCAGAATAAGTTGAAAGCATTGGGAAGAGAAGGACTACATAGTGTAGGAAGATCCCAGGGAAGTCAGTACTAAATGGTGCAGGTGAAGGTAATGCTCAATCAGAAATAAGAACACCTCATCCTGTAAGACTGAAAGAAAGAGGATAAGGTTGATTATGGGTGAACCTAAGTTAGTAGAAGGTAACAAGTGGAATATGCAGAAGAACAGGTTCTTAGTGTTGATGATTCAGGAGGCCAGATCTTCTGAGATTGCGTGGAGTCTAGAAAAGAATGATTAAGGTTTAGAAAAACTGTGGAGATGGGAAAGGGGATTTTTTGAGTTCAGATAAAAGGATTGCTAGACTGTGCTGATTTTCCAGATTGAGAATGTGTACCAGTGTGACTCCCTGATTTTTCCTCCTAGTGCTCAGCTACTTGAATGTGGAAATGGAAGAGACTTAATTGCAGCATTGGTCTCTGAGGTTTAATAGGGCAAGTGAAGTCCACAAGACAGGGGTGCCAGGAAGCCTTAGTTTTCTTTGAACTCATGGTACATGTCCATTGTGAGTTGGAAGATGGGACACTCTGCACATGGTGATAACTTCAGAACCCAGGCTGGTGGAGGATCTGTTTCATGATCTTCACAATCTCTACTGTCTGCATGGCAGGGTGAAGGATTTTGACAACTCCCGTACTTCTTCTTAAGCTTCCACCCAGAAGTGATACACATGAAAGCTGTTCACACTTATCAAACATAGGAAATTCCCTCTGATCACTCCTAATTTCAACGTGGCAGGGAAGTTCAATAAATACTATCTTATACTCAAAAAGACAGAATATTTGTGAACTGTTTGACTACTTTTACTTGAGCATCTGCGATAATGTACTTTACTGTTCAGATTGTTTTACTCTGCTTCCTGCAGTCTATTTTACCTGTGATGTGTCCACATAATCCAACTTTGGGTCTTAGCCCATAATTCTTCAGTTGTTTCCCTGAGTACTACCTCTTGCCTTGAGGTGATTTCCAGACTCCTGATCCAACTCTTGACCTCATTGCTTTCTCTATTTTCATACTGTTGAATTTATCCTAAATATTTCTACTTGCATGTGTTATTTTCACATCACTTGAGAGGTTTGTAGTCACAAACCTCCACTTCTACTTCCCTGCTTTTGTTCATGGTTCTTTTGGAGATCCTGTATCACAACTTGAGAATCCTGCGACATCCTTCCTTTCCCTTGAGTTCAAGTGTCTATTTTTATTTTATTATTCATGGATGTAGACACAGTAAGTGTTCAAAAACATTTTGGCCAGTGATCTTATTTTTATATTCCTTGCTTTTTCTTTCCTTTTTAAGTTTCAAAGAGTAATACTAGAACGATGTTCTGGCTAAATATCTTTCCCCTGTACACACTTTCACTAAGATCAGAGTGGAAACTTCCTTCTCTTCCTCATTATTGAAATAAAGTTTTGCTATACAAAATTTTTTTAAAAGTCATAAATTACAAGTGCCTCCTGTGATGTTAATCACCCAGATCAAGAAGTAGAGTATTACCATTCCCTAGAAGTTATCCCATGCTCCTGCTTAGACAACTACAGCATCTCCCTGCCCCCAAGAGGAAGCATTGTCTAGCACTATAGACTTTTTTGCTTACCTGTGAAATTTATATGGATGGGGTCACATGCTAGGCACTTTATCTTGGGATTCTTATGTTCAGTCCTTCATTTGTAAAACTCATCCATGGAATTGCATGTACCATTGCTCTATAATATTTTATTATTTAAATATATCCTATTTTATTTATTCTCAAGCAGACGTACATTTGTGTTGTTACAGTTTTATATTTTGAATAGAGTTATGAATATTCTTGGACATATATTTTTTTAAATTTCTGTATGCATTCCCATTGGAAATTGGCATTTCGGAGCCATTGGGAATTTATATGTTGTCATTTACTACACTTTTCAAAGAGATTGTACTAATGTATATTCCCACTGCTACGTATAAGAATATCAACTGACCCATATCCTTGCCAACATCTGAACTATCCATTATTTTAGTCATTTTGGTGGATGTTTTATAGTCACCTTGTGGTTTTCATTTAAATATCTCCGATAAGAAGAGAATTTGAGCACTTTTTCATGTGTTATCAATATCTGGATATCCTCTTTTGTAAAGTGACCGTTGAAGTTTCGTGCCTATCTTTTTACTGAGTTATCTGGCTGTATAGTTTTCTGGAATCATTTGCATGTGATAGATATGAGTTCTGTGCTAGGTATACCTTACATTGTATATAAAACTTACTTCTAGATAGATTATAGTTCTGTGTGATGATGGAAAAACAATAGACTATCTTTAAGGCAAAGAGTCCTTAAATAGGACACAAAAAGTACTGATCATAAAAGAAGTTTTGAAAAATTGAACTGCATTAGAATGGAGAACTTGTATTCTTAAAGTCTATATTTATTTTCATGTAGGTGATTTGACATGTGTCTTGCTCTTCCCCTAATGCTTCAGTGAATTGCTTTATATCTGTGGATAGATGCCTCAATGAATCCAGAAAACAGACAGACATGCAATTATAAAGCCTTTATTTTATTTTTAGTTTTTTCTTTGGGCTCATGCTTAGAGAGGTCTCAATCTTAAGAAAATTACATGGTGAGGTAAAAAATAATCAACCTCCAGACACTCACTAAACTTCTAACCAAACCATATTCTAATTTAACTATGAAAAGTTTGGAATGGTTTTCCTTATCTTTCAATGTATATATTTTGTTAACAGAGTTTCATTATTGGAGTTACACAAACTCTGGAAGACAAAAATATTAGGTTCATATTAAATTTTCATGTTTGGTTGTTCTTAGGCATGGTTAAATGAGTAGATGAAGGCCATGTGGTTTGTTTGTTTATTGTTTTGGGCTTTTTTCTTTTCCCATGCATATTTGTAGAATGAAACCTCTTTCACCCCTGCTTAATTTCCTAAGTAGAACTGCATTTCATAACTTACAAAGGAGGGAGAAGGCTAAGGGTTGACATAAGGCTTAGGGTCAGATAACAGAGTCCTAGAATGCAATTAAAAAGCCCTGAAATAGGATTCAAGAGGATATGTTTGAAGTCTTCGCTGAATCACCTAAAAACTAGGTGATTTTAGCCTGGACTCAATACTTTTTTGGTCTGAATTTCATTTTCTTATAATGAGATTCTATTCAGAGTCAGTCTCTGAATTTTAGGTATTTGATTATGGTGAGGGATAATGACATTTTAAAACTCAACCATAAAGAGAGGTAAAAAGCGGTATTTGGGTAGCCTTTCCTCTCCACTGTAAGAGTTCGTCATTTCAGCCTGGGAGCACCTGCAAAAGGGAACTAGAAAGCAGGATTCTGCTTTAATTCCTATTCAGGCTTCCTTTGTGAAGGTTATATGTTCAGGAGAGGTATTCTGGTTTCAGAGGCAAAGGACAGAGGCAGTGACTAACTAGAGGAGCCCGAGAATGATGTGGAGAACAGCTCTGTTCAAAACAGTTCTCTCAATTCATAGCTGCCTCCGTCAGGAAAAGGAATTAGAGATAAGAGTGCTTTACAGAGAGAATTAAAAAAAAAAAAAAATGTGAAAGGCTTTTTTGTTTTAACCTAGGAGAGAACATTACTAAAAAAACAAATGCAGGGATGCAATAAACTAAAAGAAACCAAGAAAGAAGAATTACAAATCTTTCAAGATTTTCACCTAGATGGAATAAAAAATGTGGGTGGATTAAAATGAAGGGAAATGGAGTAAACGATTAAAAATGTGTAAGCATGAGGAGCTAGCAGAGAAGAGAAAAATAGCCCAAGGGTGAACAAAAATAAGGGATATAGTCTTGGGGACTGTGAATTAGAGATAGAGCTTAAAGTGAGGTAAAGATGGAGAAAATTGGAAGGAGAAAAGTGAAGGGCCGTAGATTTCTGAGTCACTTACCACGAACAGAGCAAATTCCTATCTTTAGGTGAGTAATGATGGAAAACTAGTGGGGAACTGGCATCGCTTATATGTTAATTTTCCTCAAAACTGTCAGGAGGAGCTTTTCTTGTTGGGATCGTTTCAAAAGCCCCAGGGCCACTGGAGGAAGGGAAAGGAGAAGGAGACTTTATATATAGTAGGAGTGAGGATTAGGAGTGGAGAAGAACGTGGGGGAGGGGTGCTGTAAATAGAGTCTCATTAGCACAGTCAAGCTTGGTGCCTGATTAATTATGGAGTACTTGATAAATAACGTCCTGAAGTCATGGAAATCAGGAGAAAAGGTACAGATAATTGAATGGAATTGAAGAACTGGCAGTGTTGAGAGCGTCATTAACATGTTTTTGCTGTTGTTGTTCTTCTTGGCATCTGCCCTTGTCACAGCTGACTCCGGGCTTCAGCAGCTGTAAGAGGTTGGTGGAAGGAGGAGAGACAGGGAGAGAGACCGGCCGTAGAAGCTGTTGTCCTTTCACTGACGCCCAGTGGTACAATGGCATTTGTAACCAGCCTTTCTTCTGTAGGAGTGTGTCCCTTTATCTTTTTCCATTCTGCAGAATGTCGGTGTTCATTTCCCAAAGAAGTTAGCCTCCGTGTGTGACAATGGTTCCCAAGACAGGTCATTTTGGATTGTGTTTAGAAACGTAATACAGGGGCGCCTGGGTGGCTCAGTGGGTTAAAGCCTCTGCCTTCGGCTCAGGTCATGATCTCAGGGTCCTGGGATCGAGTCCCGCGTCGGGCTCTCTGCTCAGCAGGGAGCCTGCTTCTCTCTCTCTCTGCCTGACTCTCTGCCTACTTGTGATCTCTCTCTCTGTCAAATAAATAAATAAAAAATCTTAAAAAAAAAAAAAAAAGAAACATAATACAGGTCGTAAGTTTTCTCTGAAGATATTCTTGCTGGTGATCATTTGCTTGGTGTGTGGTATCAGACAAGTCAAGTTTCTGGTTTAGACAGTGTAATAAAACGTTGCAGGTTGTGAATAAGATAGCCCTTTGCGTGACATTGTGCACATGCTTTTAAAAATGTGATTTTTTTTTCAGTTTTAAAACTTTTTTTTCAGTTTTAAAACATTTTTCTCTCCCTGTAGGTATCTGAGCTTTTTAAGAATTTCTGTGGTTTTTAAAATTAGTACACTAGCAATAAAATTTTGAGAAGAAATTATAATACAGATACTTTCAGATTGGTGTAGGAGCAAATTTGGTGAAACAAGCCAAGAAGTGATAGTAATTTCACATCTCTCCCTAGAGGAGGAAAGAGGGTCTCTACCTAGGGACTGTGTCGCATTTGTGCATGGAAAGTAAGCTGCCTTCTGAGACCGGAGTATGTTCCAGGTCACTGGGTTATTGCTTGACAGGCTCAGTTCTGCCCGTGGTCTGCAGCAGGACATGTGGAGATGAGAAGCAAAACAAAGAGTTCCAGGGCCCGAGGAGGAGCAACTGTCTTTGCTGGCTTTTTGGTGCAGATACTAAAATAACTTGGAGAGTATCACGAGAGGTAGAACTGTTCTATAGAGAATACCAACACTTGGGATTCTGCCAAGCTTTATCTATCCCAAGAGGTTTAATACTCAGTTAATTTTTTTCTTTTTTCTTTTGGTTAAAGAAATAGAACTAGTCTAGATTGAATAAAAATTGACCTAAATGCTCATTAGAACGTAAACTTCCTCAGTCTCTTGTAAGACTTGGTTTATTTACATGGAGACCACAATAAAACCTTCTTTATACAAGAGCCCCAGGACATGGATGCACTTCAGGGCTGGACTCCAGAGAGTGCTCAGAGGCAAATGGTTAGAGACCAGAGCACAGAGCAGGAGGGAGCCGTGTTTCTCTACAGCTTAATGCCCTTTTCCTGACAATCTTTCTGCTATATTTGCTTCGCCTCATACAGAAACTTTCTTTTTGTTTATATGCCTTTCCCCTTTGCTCAACTTAGTAGTAATTTTATTCAAAAATGACTTTTTTTAAAAGGGACTCTAATACTTCCTTTGGTGTTGAAAAGGAATGGTTTGGGGCACCTCGGTGGCTCAGTGGGTATGGCCTCTGCCTTCGGCTCAGGTCATGATCTCAGGGTCCTGGGATCGGGCCCCGCATCAGGCTCTCTGCTCAGCAGTGAGCCTGCTTCCCTCTCTCTGCCCACCTCTCTGCCTACTTGTGATCTCTGTCAAATAAAAACATAAAATCTTAAAAAAAAAAAAAAAAAAAAAAGGAAAAGGAATGGTTCATGATGTTTCCCAGGCGAATGACAGAGTTCTTCCCGAGTGGAACTAGTAGACCAGCCAGAGTCCCAAGAACAGTTTGTGTATGAAAACTAATCAGTCTGCTCATGTCAAACATTTACTAGGAACAGGGCAACATGTTATGTTCCAAGATACCTAAGGTGACTGGATCTTGGCAAAATGAGTGTGTAAAACTTCACAAGTACCCAATAAACTAGCGTATTTCAGATCAGCCATATTTTTAGTCCGGGAAATCCAGGCAGAAGTCTAGGGATTCACCTTCATTTCTTTAGCTAATGAAACTACTTCCTTTTTTTTTTTTTTTTCTTTTTAAAAATGATTATTATTTTTATCTGGGTCTGCAAGTCAGGTTTAGAGCAGTCATGACTACTCCCATTTTTTTGGCTGCCATTCTTATTCTTTTATTAATCACTTCTGGCATTTCAGTTTACCAGTAAGGACAGCTCAACAAAAGACTTTGAGATGAAACTTTTAGATTAGTCTGATTCATTCTTTATTGAGCATCACACTTGCTCCACTAATTTGTTCTAGATTCTGCATGGAAATTTCTAAGACAATACAAACTGAACTCACCACCACCTTGAACCCCTAGAGAAGAAAAGCATGAAAATGTATCTCAAGACCTGAGCAAAATAAATTATTATTTATTTTTTTTGTAGAACCGCTTTTCAGAAATTCTACATGACATCAAAATTGACAAATAGATTACATGATGAAGTCATGGGAATTGGTGGTGGGTGGGTGGGGGGAGTTCTTGTTCTATTCCCCCCCCCCAGACTTCATCAGGAATTGTGATGAAAAACAACAATCTAAACAATGACATTTTGGGAAAATGTCATTTTTCCATTGATAATAGCCTTTTTCTTTGTTGAAATTCTTATGTATATAAGGTTTTCTCACAGGAAAACATTTATCCACCAGTAATCTGTCAAATCATTATTGTTAGTAAGAAGCCTACATCTTAGTGTGGTCCTTTTTCTTACACAGGCTGATCTCAGATCCTAGATTGTCATGATTTCGTATAACTTGATGTGGGGAAGACCACAACCAGACACTTGCTATAATTAAAATGTAACAGATACTGAAGGGAGCTGAAGGATTTCTTCTCGCTTTCTATTTATTGTACATTATGGTGTCATTTTCATTTATAAACAATATCCTGTTGTGTATATTAGTTGAACTTGTGGTTACTTTACATTTTTGAACTTCTTTTTGACTTTAACAAACTCGCTAAATAAAATTTTCTTTTAAACTTGTGTTTAATTCCATCTTCTAGGAAAGAACATGGTTTAGTAGTTTAGCATATTTTTTTAAAAGATTTTATTTATTATTTATTTGACAGACAAAGATCATGAGTAGGCAGAGAGGCAGGCGGAGAGAGAGAGGGAAGCAGGCTCTCAGCTGAGCAGAGAGCCCGATGTGGGGCTCGATCCCAGGACCCTGAGATCATGACCTGAGCTGAAGGCAGAGGCTTTAACCCACTGAGCCACCCAGGTGCCCCAGTTTAGCATATTTTTAAAAAAAGATTTTATTTATTTATTTGACAGACAGAGATCACAAGTGGGCAGAGAGGCAGGCTGAGAGAGAGGAGGAAGCAGGTTCACTGCTGAGCCGAGAGCCTGACGTGGGGCTCGATCCCAGGACTCCAGGATCATGACCTGAGCGGAAGGCAGTGGCTTTAACCCACTGAGCCACCCAGGCGCCCCTAGTTTAGCATATTTAATGAGTATACTTCGTAATTTCAGAATGTAAAATGAAATTGTTTCTAGAATTGACGTCTCTGAGCCAGCCACAAGTCACTGATGTTTTATTAAAGTAAACAACCAAAAGAGAATAGGAAAAGACAGTCAGACATTTAGATATTTTGTCAACATGCTGTTAAGCGGCCAGATGTTGCAGAAACATCTGGTGTTTGACAATTTTGTTGAATCCCATGACTGTTTACATGGATATGTCCCCTTCATTCAAAGACCACAATAATCTCTTAGAACAGTGAGTTTCGTATAGCATACCTGAACTTATAGTAAGAAATGTCTTTTATATCATGACTCACTGTATTTGTACATATTCACACCTACATCTGTTTCCCTGCCACACATAAATCTATAAATGAAACAGCTTCACAAGGTAGTACATAACCTTACTATATGTAGTGAATTATTATATTTTCTATTCCATTCCATTATTTAAGAAAAATAACTCTATATTAATTCTTCTGTCTATAGAATTAGTGGGTTACAACTCCCATTTTAGAAACTTTTATCACAGGGTATCCCCCAACCTGGGCTGTCCCCTTTATAGGATAGTGTAGACATTACACAATGACATGTAACCTTTAATAATGTTCAGGAAATGAGCACAGTTCAAATTTTATTCTTGACAAATATACTATGTGTGTTTATGGTGTATTTCTTCTATAGGGTTTCCAGCAAGGAGAGGAAGTAAGGTTGGAGTTAGGGGACAGTGCTTCTTATGTGTGATTGCATTTCAACAGTTGTAATTGCCAACCTTAGTAAAGATTCCCTGAAGAGAAAATTAGCTGTCAGTAGTAGTAGGCATGATCCTGGTTCACTCAGAAGCTGTAAGCTATGTGTTGCAACCATTTCCCACTGCCATCCTTTATTTAAGAAGGGTGTAGCAGCCTCAGTGTACCACATTTGGCTCTGCAGATGGGAAATGACTTACTGCCCCATTGTCAGAAGGCTCTTAAATCTTCTGTTTTTGAATGGCTAGTACCTGCAAATCACCTGCTTGCACTGAGCACATCACCTCCTTTATGCCCTAGTGATCTACAGGTGAAAGTGTCAGAAGACATCTTGTTTACCTGGTGGCCCCCTACCTAAAGTATTTAAAGGCTTCTTATTCAGCTTTTGACCATTCTTCTGACCACACTACTTTTCTAGACTTAAAACAAATTTCGCTAAGGCCCTAACTACCTCCAGAGATTTAGAAATACTGGAATATTTGAGCAAGATAATTCTTATAAATTCCAGAGAAATGAAAATCTCTGTCCTTAATGATATTTGTAGAAGAAAACTAAACCTCAGGGTTTCCTAATGTATAACAATATATATATATTTTTTTTTTCTGAAAAGTACTGGTTGTATCTCTCTTAAATTTTTCCTGCTTTAATTTGAACATATTTTCTTTATGGAAATGCAAAACAACTGCTCCTCACCACTTTTGTAAAAACTCAAAATTAAAATCCCCAGATATTTATGTATTTAACTGAAGGATGAATAATCCTAATCTCAAGTATTTTTCTTAAATATTTTCAAAAAGTATTTATCTCTGGTTTTGTAAATTATTTTGCTATCCTCACCTTCTGTCCTTCATTGTGGAAGCCAGAAATCTAGTCAGTATACTGGTCTGGCTATGGAAGGCTAAGAGTGTCAGGGTTCCTAAACTTTAGCCTTCCAATCATGCATCCCAGCCTTTTCTATATCAACTATTTATATTGAGTATTTATGGTATACTATATGTCAAGTACACATTTCTCCAATGGATACATTTAAGTATGTGGCTATTTGGCTAATAAATTTTGACTTCTGGATTTGTACATTTGTTTTTTTTCCCATTATTTGTTTTTTCCTTTGCAATTATAGATAGTCATTTCTATTCCTAGAGCTTCTTATTTGGGCTGGGCCTCTTCTCCAATTTCTTTGGATAACTGAATTCTATCCTATTTTTCTGTTACTCCTAAGGTTTGTGTAATCCAAAGAATTAGAAATCAACTCTCTAATCCCATTATCCAAATAACTGACTCCTCTTAAATACCAATTATTAATTAAATGTATCCAAACTGTACCAACTAATGAATCCCTGACACATTCCTGTAGTCAACTGTGTCTATATGACCAACTAGTGGTTCTGTGATCCTACTACTTCTGAGTGTATGGAATTCCTATGGCATGTGCTCATCTACCAAAATTCATTGAAATATGTTAGGCATTAAAAAAGCTCTGGCCATATAGAAAATGCACTGGCTGCCAATTTGTTTTCAGATGGGCTGTTGTAGTCAAAATTGAATTTAAGTTGTTTCTTGTTCCTTGTGTAGAGTATCACATTTGGTCAGATTTCGCTCATTTGAATGTTATTGTGAAATGATCTAACACACTCCAGGTACTCACTGTACATACTAACTGAACTCTTGGTTAGAGATGTTGGTTGGGAGGAATACTTGATTTTGTTCCATGATTATGTTGTAGTGCAGGTGATGGAGACATCTGGTAATGAAAGACCACTGAGAAGGAAACATTCTCCATGTTTGAGAATGTTATTTGTTTAGGACTTTTACCTCCTTTCAAGATGAAATGAACAAGGGTAAATGAAGTCTTCTAGTCAAATTTAGTGTTCTGCTACATAAAAAGTCAAATACAGTGTTATACTCTAGAGGACCACGAGAGATAATTAATGGTCCCTGGGCTTGGATGAACAGCAGGGAGAGAAGCATTTGGAGAAAACAGTGCTTTGTAAGTTTCAAATGCTGGGGAAGTAGTGAACTCCAGAAACAACACAGTGTAAATAACTTGCATAGGTATGATGGAAAATGGCATTAATTATATCTCAAACATTTCTCTTTCTTAAGAGGAATTTTGGTTATTTATAATTTTTATTGATATATATTCTGTTTCAACATACATCTCACACATAGGTATTTTTTTCCTTTTCTAGGAATGATTCATTTCCAAACATGTTTTTAGCAGGAATGCATAGACTCACTGACAATAGGTAAATAATGTAGGGATTCATTGAAATGGAACCAATGGGGAAATGTTTAGAGTTTTGTTCATCCTGTTAATCTGGTTCTTTTCGTCACTCACTAGCTATCTATGGACTTCCTCTACTCTGTGTGGCTGGCAATGGAGAGGATGAAAAAGAAATATGAAATACCCAACCTGTCTCTTCTAAGTTCACAGATTATATAAGAATACAAGTCCTATTCATATGAAACAGTGCATAATGATAAGAGGTGGCATGTCCTTTAGGCCAAAATTAGCAGTAGAGAGAACTGTGGACTTTTGTGGGCTAGTGGAGATTAGATAATAAAGAAGGCCTAGAATTACCTGCCACAAACTGTAAGTTTACCCTAGGCCAGATTTTGAGACAGTTCTCTTTCGGGAGGGGAAATTTATAAAACTTCATTCACTTAGATGAGCCAGAATGACATCAGCCTGGCTGCCGCTCCTGTTATATCCTGTTCCCTGTGTTAGTTAGGGCTTGAGCCCCTGTGTTGTACCTGGGACAAAACCATCGTCATATACTCTGCTGCCGATTACTTAATCTAGTTCTCCTGTGCTTTTGTGTCTTTGATATTCAAACAATGAATGTATAATAGAATTGACAGGCTAAGAAATGAATTGTAGTTTATATTCAGTCAGCATTCTTTTGCAGACTTTGCCACCCACACTTGGGATATAACAATTCTATGAGGGTAATACAGGGTAGTGGGTTAGCATGTGGGTATGTTGAAAGGCTGAGGGCCTTTGTTTGGTATTAATTTTTTCTGAAATGTTTGACCATAGATCAAGGTCAGCCAAACGAGGTAGAATTTTGCCAATGGACCAGTAGAGTCATGAGGGCTAAGAAAGTGCAGGATGAGGATGAAAATTGCATTTTATAGGAGGGGAAAGTAGGAAGGATGGAGGGGTGGAAACGGAGCCCCATTAGGCAGAGACTGATGTATTTGTCACTGTGCCCTGTGTAACACAGTCCTTGGAACACAGTAGGTAGAAAACAAAATCTGCCTAGTGGCGGCGAGAGAATATCTTACATGAGATGTTCAAATGGAGTGATTTCAAATGATGGTAAAAGATGAGGGTTGGTGCCACTGGTGGTGCGAAGGGTGAAGGGCTATCACACAAAGCGTCTCTTGGGCATGGAGGAATTGGAGCCAGAATATCACCAAGAAACAAGAGGAGAAAGGAAATCTCAAAGACAGCAAGAGCAGAGAGTGGGTTTGAAGCCTGTTAGGGAGCAGAGAATAAGCTGATCTCTCATCCCAGCTCCCTGTGTTGGTGGAGATGGTAAGGTGCAGTGGAGTGAGAGGTAACACATTTGGAAAAAACTGGATGTTCCATGGTAATTTTGGTTAAACCGTATTTAGCAAGAGGAAGAAATGGTGTTCATAAAAAATGTGAAGGAGTTTGTTCAAAGCAGAATACAGATTCTAAAGAAACGGCCACAGACAGAGCTGGCCTTTGAAGGACAGCCTAGGAAGAATCAGCTGATCTAAATAGGGCTGAGAATAAAAATGCAAAGTGAAAATAATAATAGGAGTTAAGATCAGTGGCTGTGCAAGGGGGATTGGAAAATGAATTTTTAAAAGGTTAAACACAATTATTTTGTTACAATTATTGGGTATCCAAGTAGAAATATCCAGTGAGAAGAAGAATGCATTTGAGAGCAATTATTAAAAATAGTTCATAATGGGGTTTTGATTATTTTTCTTTCAATTTCTAATATTTTGTAAGGGAGATGGGCACTATTACAAAACATGAATAGTCGATCAGTGCCAGAGAGCAGTTTGAGGTTGTTTAAGGTCATAAAATAGCAGTTAGTGAGTCCTTACTGTGTGTCACACATGGTTGGGAGAGCTTTAAAGCCTTCAGTTCATGTAATCCCTGAAAAGGCTCTGTGAGGTAAATACCAGTATTATACCAAAGGCATGGAGTACAAAAAAGGTAAATAAATTAATTCACACAGAAATGTAGTATTGGAAATGCGACCAAAGTTTTAAGCCACTACGCTGTTTTACTTCCGAGCTTTAAACGGATTTTTCATATTAGGCCTTTCCAACAACCATCAACATTTATGCATTATCATGGCACCCTCCTCTTGGTAGACAGTATTTATTTTTCTGCGTGTATCAGGAACATGTAGAAAGGGTTAAACGATAGAAGGAGGAAACACTGAAAGACTAATAGGCGCCAATGTGCAAGCTTTACAAAGAGGGACAGGATGGCACATCATAATTCAATGGAACAATAAAATGTGAGGGATTTCTTAACCACCCGCTCTTTCATTGACAGGCTGGTGTCATTCTTTCTGATGCGGCTGGATTACGCCGGCCTGCGAGATAGGGAATGACCACGGCTTTAGGACCTGATGAAACACACTATTGATGATTCACTCAGCGGTGACCTGAACTGGGCTAGAGATAATCCCTAAACTTGCACTAAAATTATCTGATTTGGTTGCCTCTGCTATCTTTAATTCACCCAGTATCTACAAAATCTCCTTGATTTTAAGGCCGGGAAAAGGAGAGCGATATCCAGTGAGCAGGGGAGATTTGAACTCTGCCAGAACTGTCCCGAAAGCCGCGGCCAGATCATTTCTTCTAGAGCTGTGCCTAACAGATTCTTCATAAGTGTTTGTTGGATTGCATTAAATTTAATTAACAGAGCCAATAAAATATTTTATGTGATATGTATAAAATTACAGACTCTTGTTAGTATAAATTTAAAATTGATTTAGGTCTATATTTATTGACCTGGAGTGATGTTCATAGTGTACTGTTAGGTAAAAAAAGGGATATTCCAAGTTAAAATGGACATTAAGATTCCACTTGTGTTCTCTAAGTAGAAAACAACACGCGAATAGTTCTTTTTAGTTGAGCGATCCTGAGGCCATATAGCACACTGGGTGAGCGTGTGGACTTTGGCAACAGATCAGAATATTATCTAGATGTTCCTCCTATTAGCTGTATAACTGAGTAAACGCCTAAACTTTTCTGTGCGTCAATTTCCTGATTTGCAAAAACGGGAAATAATAGAACCTACCCCATAGTTATTATGAACATTAAAAGAGATCATGAGTATAAAATTTTTAATATAGTGCCCAGTTTATGTGAAGCATGATCCTTATGATAAGTGTGCAACGAGGTTTGCCAAAATGTTAAGTAGCTTCTTTGTCCTTTTTTCCTGGATTTTTATTGAGACAGGGGTGATATTTTGCAATTAGATAACAGCAAAGTATTTTTTTTTAAATTTCAGGACTAAAATAACATAGAATCTTTGTGCTAGAAGGGGATTTAGAGAGTATTTGTCCCAAATTTCGTGCAAGCACAGGAACCCTGATGTACCTCGCTGAACAGATTGACATTCAGTGTCTGTAGAAACACCTCACACCACCACCTAACTAGATTATATGTTCTCTGAGGGCAGACTCTATGTATTCCATTTTTGAGTGCCCTGTGGGGTAGTTATTGCATAAATTATGGGTGTGATAAGTGTGGTATGCTTAGAGAAATCGAGTCTATCCTTTTCGTCCCAGGGGATAGACACCCTATCATGGGATGATTTTAGATTCTTAATACAACCCTCATTCTCCCTTTACAGCTGAGGAGACTTCAGTAGCATGGCCTCCTGGGGACCAAGGGAAAACACCATCCGTTATCACTCTCCTGGGTCTTTTCACAAGAAGAGCTCATATAGGGAAGAGTTTAACTTCCCCTGGCATCATTAGCCTTAACAGCTGTCTCCCAAACAGCATCCTGAGTCCTTAAAAAGCAGATTAATAAGATCGCAACACAAGGAGTACAGCACTAAGGTGTCCACGAGGGAATATCTGTTGGTGTTCCCTATTGTCAGCCCTCTGACAAGTTGCTCTCCAACATGTATTTCATGTGGTAGTTTCCAGAATCACTGAGGGATGTTGGGGGTGGGAGGAGGGAAAAGAAATATGCATGTTAGAAGGAATATTCTAGGTGACTTTTTAGACCTGGAAACTTCACCTGGGATGAATAGTCTGTTGAGCTGCAACTCGCAACTTTTCTTGGACTTCAGTTACCTGTGGCCCTTGGCATGCCCAGGCCTTTTTTTAGAAGTAAACCTTTATCCAAGAAGAGTGCTCTATCTTTGGATAGAACCATGTGGTGGGAGCATTGAGAAGGGGAGCATCAAAGTATTTGTGGAAAGAATAGAATTCATTAGAGATTTACAGACCATATAGCTCTCAACGAAACAGATGCCATACACAGGACTTAAAAATACACATACAGTGTAAAAGATCCGAAATACACCACTTCTACTCTGACAGGCATGAAAGAGATTGGGCTCCTTTTTGCCCCTTCATAGGCTTTATACACTTGCCAGTGTGAAGGAAGCCCTGATCTTATTCAGCATGTGTTCACACAAAGCTGCCCACATACTGTGAGAGAAAAAGAGCAGACTGTCTCAACTCAGGCAACTACTCTGTTCACTAACAACATACTCATTAACCATCCCGTTCCTTCCTTTTGGTGACCTCCAGGATTCTTGGCTCTGCTTGCCTACTTGGGCTTAAGGCAGCCTAAGTTCCTTCCTTTAGTTGACCTCTCCTGGCTTTCCCAAAAGATATTGTTGCTCTGCTGGGACAGTAAGTTAAGAATTTTTTTTTTTTTTTTTAAGATTTATTTTAGAGAGAGAGCATGAACAGGGGGGAGGGGTAGAAGGAGAGGGAGAAGCTGATTCTCCACTGAGCAGAAAGCCGATTGCGCAGCTCATTCCCAGGACTCTGGGATCATGACCTGAGCAGAAGGCAGATGCTTAACCTACCGAGTCACCCAGGCACCCCCAAGGGACAGTAAGTTAAAAAAAATACCAGTATTGAAGAATGTGTCAAAAGCCCACAAAGATGCTAAAAAACATATTTCTAATCCTCTGAACGATTCTTCCTATCAGAGAGATGAGAAGTTTTTTTTGGATTCTGAGGAATGTTCATCTGCTATGTTCATTTTGAGGTTCTTGGAAGATGAAGTAGACTTTATCGTGGCTGTCTTTGCGTAGCTGGGGGGATATCATGACCCAGTAATAAACATCTGCTTGAAGCAAGAATCCTTATCTATGACCTGTGGTTAGCAATTAACTGGCAAAAATCAGTGCTTTGTCCTGCATCTGCTACTTGCTAGATGTATACCTCAGATTCCTTACCTATAAAATGGGGCTAGGAATTAGTCTTGTCTCTTAGTGAAGATTAAATGAGTAAGTCCTCAGTCGGGTATAGCTACTTGTGCTATTTTTCTTCTCCTATCACCAAGCTCTTTGTGTTCTTCAGCCACATTTGTCCCTCCTACCCCTCATAATCTAATTCTGGTTTTCTGCCCTTTTTATTTGTTTTTTTTTGTTGTTGTTCCTTAACTAAGCCTTGTGGTTTTAAAACCCCCCCACCCCTTTATCAGTTCTTCAGAACTTGGGTTACCCCTTTCTTTCATTTTGCATTATCTGCTAATTATCAAAATCTTTCTCAGTTAGGAGCTATACAGGTCTCTTCTTTTTGGCCAATATAGCGCTCTTCAAGCACTTGTTACTCTTTTTAAAAAGTGCTGAGTACCATCTCTATTCCCCTTTTGAACAATATATTTCAGTAACAATTGCAACATTTTTACATTTAATATATGAGAATCTATAACAAGTTCTGTCTTAAAAAAAGGCATTTTCACAAATAATACAAATATTTGCACTGTTTTTGATTGATTTGATTCACATTACTCTTAAAATCTTACAAGGTATAGTTTTAGTATTAAATTTATATGAGGCCTAAGATAGAATCAGTGTTAGAGATGATGTTAAAACATGACGGAACTTCTAGGAGTCAGTGATTTAATACTGCTCTAGCTGGCAGTAATCTGTTTCTTAAAAGAATGTGAATGATCAAGCATAAATATATGGGACTATATTAGAAGTACAATTATAAAGAATCAAGTCTACCCTGTTTTTCTTTTCATACTCCGTATTCTCTCTTTTGAGGGTAAAACAAACAAGCAAACAAAATGCCCCCCCCAAAAAAAAGACAAACCTGAAAAATATTTTACATGTTTTCTTCTTCCAGCCTGTCTTCATGATATGAACACGTGGAGAACGAGCATTTGTGGATTTTTTTTTCTTTTTTTGAGAAGGAGAGAGAGAGAGAAAGAAAGAAAGCACACACAAAGGGCAAAGGGAGAGGGAAAGACTCTTAAGCAGATTACATGCTGAGTGAGGACCCCAACTTGGGTCTTTTTCTCATGACCCTGAGATCATGACCTGAGCTGAAATCAAGAGTCATTCACTCAACCGGCTGAGCCACCCAGGTGCCCCATTGGATATTTTCTGCATGGAGTAAATTAGATGGAAATATGTGGATTTATGCTACTTATTCTTATGTACATTAGCCTGAAAGAAAATGTTTTTTTATTGTTGTTATATTGAAACTTCCTATACGGGGTGAGTAGATGTTTCTTTTTATTTATCATATTTTTTATATCTGTCAGAATGCTTATCATCTAATCTGAAATGAAATGAACTGGTCAGAATCATTTGTTTATTCAAGCAATTATTGAGGATCCTTTGCATACCAAGCCCTTACCCAAATCCTGGAGACATAAAGATGACCTATCTTCATCATCCTTGAGTTTTTAGTATAGTGGAAGGCAGGTAGCTAACAAATGTTTGTCAAAACATTTTTACATTTACATTCTTGATGGAATTGTATGGAGAACACAGCGCTTTAAGGAAGAAGTTGTCAATTACATACAGAAATATTTTTAAAGGTGTGATTTTTCTATTTGTCAAAGTCAAGTTTGCCTTCAAAACTAGGAAAAGGGAGGTCATTATAGCAGAAAAAGTTTTAAATGCCTGAAACGTTTTGGGTTATGGAATATCAGGTTTAGTAGGCAGTGGCAAGAGGTAAGTCTACAAACAAGTAGCCTGAAACTACATGAGCCACAATTAAAGGCTCTGATTTTGAAGAATATGATCTGATGGTTGTATTTAAAGATCAAACTTAAGGAAGATGAGGGATAAATTAGAGATGTTATGGAAATAGTCTCATGATATAATCCAGGGGAGAAATGTGGAAGGCAGGAACTAGGCAGAGTTACTGATAGAGGAATGGATTCAAGAGTTTTAAAATGGAGAGAGAGAACTGGATCTTGACTGGAGATAGGGTGTGTGTGGGGGAGTACAAGGGGATGAGTTGGTGACACCATCAGCTACGTGGTTTAGGTAACTCAGTGGAGATTATTACCAATAACTGAGAAAGGGAATACATAGGGACAGCAGATGTGTTGAGGCAGATTTTACATGACTATATAACAAGTTATCCCCAACTTTAGGAGCTTAAAATAATAAGCATATATTGTCTCACATTTTCTTTGAGTAAGGAATTTGGGCACAGCTCAGATGAGTGGTTATGACTCAGGACCTTTCATGAGTTTACCATCAAGATGTTGCATAGTGTTGCAGCTATCTGAAGGCTTGAGCATTTTCTAAGATGATTCATTCATGTAGCTGTTCGGAGGAGACTAGCTTCTTGTCATGTTGGTTTCTTCATTGATCTGCTTGAGCATGCTCATGACATGGTCGTTGGCTTCTTCCAGAGCAAGGGATCCAAGAGAATTGAGGAAGAAGCCATAATGATGGCTTCATTTATGATGAAGCCTTATAAATCACACATATCATTTTTCCAGTATCACAGTGGTTATTTAGGTCAGCACAGTTGAATTTAGGAGAGGACAGCAAAAGGGTATGAACACAAGGAGGTATGGATTGTTAGGATCCTCTTAGAGGCTGGCTGTACCATAAGGCATATTGAGCTTAAGTGTAGAAAGTGGTTCATTGTGTAGTAAGGAGTCAAGTCAGATATATGGGTCTGGAACACAAGAGAGTTCAGTGTAGAAAAATAATAACAGAAGCCAAAACATAAAAATTCAGGAATATTTTCATTCAAAAGTTTGTTGGAGGGAAATGATATATCGCTGAGAAGGAGAGATCAGAGAGTGAGGATGGTAATCAGAAGAAAATGGTAGCTATAAAATTAAAAATGGTATATTTCACATAGTACACATAAAGATTAAAAAAAATATTGGATTTGTTATAATGAGGTAATTATGACCTTTATCAGTGAGTCTGGAGAGGAGCAAAATTCTTAATGTCATGGAATATGAAAATAAAGAAGTAGAGACAGTAAGTAGTAATTATACTTTGAGGGATTTGACTAAGACAGAAGGAGAAAGAGGGGCTGTGTCAGAGGAATCGGGGGAAGGGTCATGTATGTTATAGGAAGATTCTAGAATGTAGGGAGAGGAAGACTAAATATTTAGAAAGTAGAAAGGGTCATTTAAAGAGCATGGCCCCAGAGGAGAAAGGAGTATTTTGATAGCAAGAATTCAGGTAGAATGTTTACTCTAAGTTTGGATAAAATTTTCCTTTTCTTCTCAGGTGAGTTACTACAGAAATATGAAGTAGGTTATGGAAGTTATGAGGGGAAAGCTGAGATGGTTCATACTGGAGAGAATTAATTTTCTCTGAAAAGTATGAGTTCTTGTGATACGTGATTTAGGGCAGGCGAGGTAAAAGACCAATGAAAATAGGTAGTTTAGAATAGAGAATGGAAGTGGGTGACCACACCAGGATGGCAAAGTGTTCTAGGGGTGCCACTGAAATTGGAGATGATAAATTAATGGAGTCAATAGGGATATTTTTGATCCTTAACTTCTGCAGTTTAAAAAACTAGGTAGAAGAGAAACCATATTGTTTGGTGGTGAAAGCAGTTGGAACAGGGTTGTCTGGGTTCAAATGCAGTTCTGTCACTTAAAGCTATGTAATCAAAAGCAAATCAACATTTCTGAGGCTGTTTCCTCTTCTGTAAAATGGAAGTAATAATAATAATCAATAAAAAGTAGCCATTATTATGGGGGTTATTTTATTTGTCTTAAGAGCTACTTCTGAATATTTGATTTTGTGTTGTAATAAATAATATAGTTTAGCTTCAAAATTTTAAGAAACAAATTTAGATATAATAAATTAATTCTTGGAAGATTTGTAACCTGATTTTACAGATGAAGGAGTTTTGTGTAAGCGTTGAAAGGCAATGTAGTGACTAATCAATAAGTCAACAACTAAATCCACCATGTGATAAAAGATAGAATAGATAATCAATAAATGAAGACTTTCTCTGCTTCTTATCTGTTCCTGTTTATTTTTTCTTTTGCAATGCTTTGTCTAGAAAGAGTCCATACTCTCAAGTCATCATGACTAATTACCCTGTACCTCCTCATTTTCCTAAAATGTGTTAAAATTATTTTTAAATTTTCTTTATGGGGCTTGATTAATTCCAGGGGGTTCCACATTTTTAAACTAAGTATCTATGTGTGCATCAGTTTAATGCTTAGGGAAATTTCTTTGTGCAATTGTCTTTCAATCCACTAGAAATTTCTGGAAAAGCTAGAAGGTGCATAAGATGATGGTGCTTTAGGTGAACTAAAGCTAGGCTTTAGCATCTCATGTCGACATTCTCCTTCATGTTTATGGCCAGAAAGAAATTTGTCTGTATTTATTTATTCTAATGGGAAAGATTTTCTAAGTTGACATACTTTCATGAAATGTAATAATCGGCACAGATGCAGTTTAGAACATTTTTTCTTTCTTTCTTTCTTTTTTTTTTAATTTAGAACATTCTAGAATGACTAGTGCACTTACAGGATGGATTGTGATTCATGTAGGAGATAAAACAGCCCAGTACTTAGAAGAATATGATCATACTTTTTAGTGAAATAGATTATAGCACTTTACTTCATTTTGGACTGATCTGGACATTAGATTTTGCTTTGTTGATGAATTTCTTGTCAACTTCTCAAACATAGAAAATGAGGAAATTAACAACTTGATTTTGGGGAGTGATTTTGAAGATCCACTAATCAAACCTACTTTTGCAAAATAAATCAGAAATATTGAAAAGAATCATTAGCATGTGAATTTAGTTTTTATATGTGAAACAACTAGATTATGTAGATAATTTTATATCAGGTGAAATTATAGAGAACCTTAGATATCAGGTAAACCTTAAAATTGAAGAGTAACTTCAGTGTAGGAAACGAGTTTAAAAGATCAAACAGGTAATTGTTGACTTAATCTCGGTTTATTATCATAGCACATACATTTGTGCCAAAGAGCATACAGACATTAGTGTTTTTGTCAGGCCTTTATAAGCAGAAACAGAAACTCTCCTCATGGCCTCCTGTTGTTGCAGTGTGCCTGTTCAGCTTGTTACAGGCATGATCCCCAGGCTGTCTAAGTATGTTGGTGCACATCTGCATGTTTGGGTGACCGCGGTGGCTTTACCTGCTTTCCTACTTGGTGAAGCCCTGTGCTTCTAATGGCTCACATTGATCTCTTGATTCTGTGGTTAATTAAGATGTATTTTGCAGCAACAGCCCACAGGTTCCAAGGCTCAAAGGATTAGTCGATAGTTGCCTTGTCGCTCTGTTGTTAACAGGGCAAACTGTCTTGAAGATATAGTCTATTTCCTATATTGTGTGCATTTTCTTATATTTGAAGAGATTTGATGCACAGCCATCACAGTCAGGGATGGAGATAGACAGCTGTGATAAGGTAGAAACCTAAGGGGACTGGTGTTCTAATTCTTGATCACAGCATTACACATGGGGAAAACTTGGACAGACTTAATCTGTTTGAACCTATGTCTTCATCTAAATTTTAAAAATGGCATCTCTTGCTACTGATGACATAGTATTATTTTAAGCATCAGCTTCATTAGAGTACGATAAGATACTTTGAATTCTATGACACATTATGCATGAGCCTGGGAATAGGCATAAATTGAAAAAAAATCAAGATATTACTTTAAAATACAAAGAGAAAGAGAATGAGATATAGATGGGGGGGGAGACTAAAATGAGAAGTCATGGACTTTTTAGGGAAAAAATGCAGGGGAGTAAAAGGGACAAAAGCTGTGGTTCTACAGGAAAATGAGGGCCACATGTAGGGGCATAGAAATAAAGAAGCATGGGAGTAGAAGCACGAAGTGAAACAAGGGGAGAGTGTTTATTTTTTAAGAGGTCCCATCCATTGGGACTATTGCTCTGCCTAAATTCTAGCTATTTTTGTGCCAAAGGACTATTATTGTCTGTTGTTGGTAATGCAGGTTCTCAAGGATCCTGTTGATGGTATGGCAAAATGAATAGTTCCTTACTTTTCTAGAAGCTCTAGCTGGCAGAATACAACAGACTCAAGGTCATTATCTAAACAGGCTTCACAGTTCTCATGGCCATAACTCTTTTGCAAATAGTGCGGGCTTACCCAATGGTGTTATCACCACTAACCTTCAACAAATCTGGCAAATGGTGCTTACTATTACTGCATTGGTCTAGTACTGGATTTATATGTCCCTGAAAGGAGGAGCCTTTTTGGTTACTAGCAGCTAAGCTATTGCCTGTAGACTAAAGAAAAGGGGCAACAGAGTTTGAATACTTCGGCAAGGAAATACTTAGCTACTCAAGAGCTGGTCTTTTCTTTTCTTTTTTTTAAGATTTTATTTATTTATTTGACAGACAGAGATCACAAGCAGGCAGAGAGGCAGGCAGAGAGAAAGGGGGGGAAGCAGGCTCCCTGCTGAGCAGGGAGCCCGATGGGGGGCTCGATCCCAGGACCCTGGGATCATGACCTGAGCTGAAGGCAGAGGCTTTAACCCACTGAGCCACCCAGGCACCCCAAGAGCTGGCCTTTTCAAAGAAATAAAAGTATTTTGTTTGTTTTCAAGATGTAGGTGTGAAGGAAAGAAAAGAATGATTCACTTATTTCATTGACCACCACAGAATCTATTTCAGTGAGTTAAAGTAAATTCACACCTAACTAGCTGTGTAGGTAGACACAGATGTGAAGGAGGATGGATTTTCTATGTTGTTTGACTAATACTATATATCTGTCCCTACTAGCAGAGCTAAATCACTTCATGAAACTGGAAAGAAACTGGACTTTAGATTTAGTTAACTGTTGGGTAAATTTGTCCACAGTTGCATAAAATTACATAATGATTTTTTTTAAATTAATGTGGTCCATATTTGGAAAGTGCAGGTTTTTTTCTTCTTCTTCCTTGAACTCTCCAGTAAATGAATGGATCAGGTGACTTTATGAAGACTAATTTCTTCTCTATGATTTTGCACTCATGATGGATACAGAGGAAACATACGTTAATGACGACATTACAGGTCAACATGTCTATTAGGATTACCACATTTGCTGATATAATCTAAATTAATGCTTTAGAATCACATATGGAAACTACCAAATGTCTGTCAGCACAATGAATGCTGAGTGGTTTATCCCTCCCTGAGGAGTTATTTATCCCTTCTCCTAAATTATTGTCCCAAAAGGACATTAAGTCTTTGTTGCCTGAGTCCCAATAGATTGCAATTCAGGGATAAATTCTAGATAGAGATATAAAGAAAACTGATTTATAATATTGCACATTCCTTCGGATGTATGGGAGATATTTAGAATTGGAGGACTTAACAGTCCATGTTTAAAGATTTGTGAACAACCCAGAGGCCCATTTCAAGGAATAATTTATAATATTGTCAAGTTTAGGATTTGAAGCACATGCTGGAGCTAGGTGTATGAAGGCCAGTTACTACCCTGTCACCTAGGGACCCCACTTCAACATGAATCCATTTATGTCCATGGACTTTGAAATTCTCACTAAGGGTCACTTTACATTTTATGGGTAGAATAATATAATAGCCACGAGTTTGGGAATTAGATAGAAGGTCTTTGAGGTAACTTGTGAAAATATTAAGCGTGATTTTTTTTTAAGCTTAATCACTCTATTATCCTTATCTTAACTTCTCCTTCCCTAACTCCCAGAAATTTCTGCATAGGACTAAAGCCAGAACACCAAATGGATGTCAAATATAAATTTATTTAGTAAGTAAGCAGACAAGCTATAATTTAAATCCATATCTGACTTCCCAACCCATGGATCCTATTACACTGTGTGACTCAATTTTGACACATCCAGTTTCGTGCCCTACACTTAGGAGTTCAGTTCTCTCCCAATTGCAAATTCTAAGACCCTGCTTACTCCTCTCTCTTCACAGCTAGAGAATCTTCAGTTAAAGTGTATTTAGCTACTTTGAGTATAGACTCTTCTTTCTCCCAGATAACACAGTGCCCTCTTGGGATGGGACTACCTGGTGGTAAAGGGAGCAGAAAGTCAGGGACTATCTGATTCTGGTCTGCTTTGATTTCTCAAAGATTAGACAGTTTTCTAAACATAAGCCTTTTGCACTTGGGGAGTTCAATGTTGGCTTTCTGGAGTATTCTGAGTCTTGCTTTTGTGGAAGCAGAGCCCTGGGTCATTCTTAAAAACACACTTCCTAGAGAGAAGTTGTCTGTCTCCAAAATCCCACAGGCATCTCTACACTTACACCGAGAAAGAAGCTGCTAATGGAGTTTAAAAGGTTACCTTCATTAACTAAAAATAAATGTAAAGTGAATGGCCTTCCTTCAAAGAAGGAGCATTCAGAATGGGCAATGTTAAAATGAAATGAAAGATAGTTTAGTTTTTGTGATGTTTTTCCACCGTGTTTTCCCCGCTTCTATTTGTAAATGTCAGCCATCTCAGAGTCCTCTCTGGAACCTGATTAAGCTTGGGGGCCTTCGTAATGTTTGAAGGTAAGCTTAGATCAATTTCTTGCATCTTTTCTGCCATGTAAATCATTTATTGGGACAAGTGTTTTACAAAGCCAGGCAAGAGAAAACTCATGAAAAATAAATATGGTAAAATACACTATGCTGTCCGGAAGCACGCTTCTAGGCTTCATCACATTTAAACTGTCCCTGGCAGTTAGAACATTTCCCCTCATTTGGTGTCACTGTGGCCGGTTGAACTCAATTAATACATAGTGCTACTGAGGCCGAAGCACACATTTTATTTCTTCATTTATCATTTGATTCACTCTGTTTTGTGGCCACAGATTTCTTGATCTGATCCAGCAAGCAAAATGGAAGTTAGCCATCACAAAAGGGAGGGAGCCAGACAAGGTGGATAGATCCAAGTTTACTCAGTCCTATTGATAACAAAATGAACAAGCAAAGAAAAGCAAGGAAGACACCTTACCTGGTGGCCATGAAGTCTTATTTTTAAGAAGAACAAAGTATACATTATACACATTCAAATGTAAAGTTTTCTAAAAGTTATTTTTAATCAGTACATAAAATTATAAGAATTGGTTTTCTAGGGGTGCCTGGGTGGCTCTGTGGGTTAAAGCCTCTGCCTTCGGCTCAGGGTCCTGGGATCAAGTCCCGCATCGGGCTCTCTGCTCAGCAGGGAGCCTGCTTCTCCCTCTCTCTCTATCTGCCTGCCTCTCTGCCTACTTGTGATCTCTGCCTGTCAAGTAAATAAATAAAATCTTTAAAAAAAATAAGAATTTGGTTTTCTAGGGACACCTGAGTGGCTCAGTGGGTTAGGCATCTAACTCTTGAGCCCCTGTTAGTCTCCCTGCTCAGTGGGGAATCTGGGATTCTCCCTCCCTCTCACCAGCTGCCCCTCCCCCCTCTCTAAGAGAAATAAACCTTAAAAAAATAAAAAATTTGTTTCAGGGCACCTGGATGGCTCAGTGGGTTATAGCCTCTGCCTTTGACTCAGGTAATGATCCCAGGGTCCTGATATCGAGCCCTGCATCAGGCTCTCTGCTCAGCAGGGAGCTTGCTTCTTCCTCTCTCTCTCTCTCTCTCTGTCTCCCTCTCTGCCTACTTGTGATCTCTGTCAAATAAGTAAAATCTTCAAAAAAAAAAATAGGTTCCTAATATTGAATCTGTTTTGCAACTCATTATTCTGGTTTAATGCTCATAAACTGTCAGCATTGGTAGAATTATTCCCATTTTACTGATAAAGAAACCAGGACTACACAGTATTCCTGAGGTCATACAATTAGTAAAGAGGGAACCAGGCTTCAAATCAGGTCCGTCTGAAATTTGAAAACTAATTTAGATGAGGTTTTGTAGATGGTCCAAGTCTAGACGGAGGAAGAAAAACTGAACTGGAAATGTGTCTAAAGCAGAAGTATGTCAGTCCTGTTAGGAGACAAACAGGCAGGATCCGAGACAATCAGAGCAGCATTGCAGAATGAAGGACTCTGATTCTCAGAATACCAAAGAATGTAAATTAGAGGAAGAGTCTGCTAAATTTCTCTTGTGGATGACACCCTCTCTTGGTTGTGCCATCTTGACTGGCTCTTGATTAAATCTCTCCAGAGCTCTCCTTTGGGGAATATATGTGGATTCTCTGATGATGTCTTTTGTCAAGAAGAGGAACTCAGAAAGTTTCTGATTGTCATTTCATTCCCAGAAGCGTTTAGTAGATTGAATTAATAACTCTTTTCTCTACCTTGCTCCTTCACTCCACCCCGTCCATCTGCTACGCTGCTATATATTAATCCAAGGAGAATTTGGCATTCATCAAGTTGCTACTCGATTCAAGAATATCAAGGGCTCATCCGTATTTTCCAGGCATTAGCTGTCCAGTCACATTTGCAACCCTTCCCTCAGCACATATATCCTTTGCTGCAAGCACATTCTCCTTCTTTTTGTAAGGCACAGCCCTGCCTGCCCACCTTCGATGAAGTGTTTCCATTGTCTTGAAATTTCTTTCCAACTCTGACTAAATGTTGGAGTAAAGTTGTTTTAAAATTTTTTTAGTACATGGAAATCAGAGGGAGCTATAAAGAATTATTAAAAATGATGTACATAATTCAAACCACATTGAGATCACCTTACACCAGATAGAATGGCCAAAATTAGCAAGACAGGAAACAACATGTGTTGGAGGGGATGTGGAGAAAGGGAACCCTCTTACACTGTTGGTGGGAATGCAAGTTGGTGCAGCCACTTTGGAGAACAGTGTGGAGATTCCTCAAGAAATTAAAAATAGAGCTTCCCTATGACCCTGCAATTGCACTCCTGGGTATTTGTTATTTGACAGTTTAACCCCTAATTTTCCCTATTTTAACAATCTTGTGGTACACTTTTATGCAAATATTTGTATCTTTGATTCTGTCCTTGGGATGGAAACTTAAGTGTAAAAATACTGTTTCTTTATTATTTTTTTTAAGATTTTGTTTATTTATTTGACAGAGAGAGTCACAGCAAGAGAGGGAACACAAGCAGAGAGAAATAGAGGGAGAAGCAGGCTTCCCTGCTGAGCAGAGAGCCTGATGCAGGTCTCTCTGAGGACCCTGGGATCATGACCTGAGTCAAAGGCAAACACTTAATGACTGAGCCACCTAGGCACCCCAAAAGTACTGTTTCTAATAATATGAGTGGTTTTCAGTTTCACATCAAGTGAATATAATAATTTTATCTGAACTCACCCTAATGCTAAGCATTATTTTTTAATGTTTGTCAATTTGATAAACTTATTGTGATTTTAATTTTCATTTATTTGATATTTAGTAGACTTAAACTTTCAAAAGCGTAGTTACCTAATTTTTCTTCAGTGATTTAATTTTATGGTCTCTGCCTATTCTTGCTCTTAAAAAAGGAATATATAAAAAGAGAAAATAGGGCGCCTGGGTGGCTCAGTGGGTTAAGCCGCTGCCTTCGGCTCAGGTCATGATCTCAGGGTCCTGGGATCGAGGCCCGCATCGGGCTCTCTGCTCAGCAGGGAGCCTGCTTCCCTCTCTCTCTCTGCCTGCCTCTCCATCTACTTGTGATTTCTCTCTGTCAAATAAATAAACAAAATCTTTAAAAAAAAAAAAAAAGAGAGAAAATAAAAATTAAAAAGTTTTGTTCTTCCTAAATTTTCTAAAATTTTTTGAAATTAGAAAAAAATTAGTAAACTTAATTAAAGTCATAATTTTAATCAGTACTATAATTGCTTTAAAAAATTAAAGAATGAATTTGTGCCATATAGAGGGTAGGTTGCCTTGTTTTCTGTTTGTAAGAGAACTTGGATTTCTGAACCAGGAAGTAGGAAGTAAAGGATTAATAAAGTAAGTATTGTTCTTTTTTCTCTTTATTTTTTCAGGTAGGAAGACTGCTGTCTTTTTTTTTTTATTGTGTTATGTTAATCACTATAACATATATCATTAGTTTTTGATATAGTGTTCCAGGATTCATTGTTTATTTACAACACCCAATGCTCCATGCAATAGTGCCCTCCTTAATACCCACCACCAGGCTCACCCATCCCCCCACCGCCCCTCCCCTTTAAAACCCTCAGTTTGTTTTCAGAGTCCATAGTCTCTCATGGTTCGTCTCCAATTTCCCCCCTTCACTTTTCCTTTCCTTCTCCTAATGTCCTCCATGTTATTCCTTATGTTCCACAAGTAAGTGAAACCACATGATAATTGACTCTCTCTGTTTGACTTATTTCACTCAGCATAATCTCCTCCAGTTCCATCCATGTTGATGCAAAAGTTGAGTATACATTCTTTCTGATGGCTGAGTAATATTCCATTTTATATATGGACCATATCTTTATCCATTCGTCTGTTGAAGGACATCTAAGTTTTGTTTTTAAGTAGGCTCCATGCCCGTGGGAAGCCCACTGCTGGGATAGAACTCCAATCCTGAGATCAAGACCTGAGCTGAGATCAAGAGATGGATGCTTAACCCACTAAGCCTCCCTGGTGCCACAGGAAGATTGATTTTAATGCAGAGGAAGAGTAGGCTTCCATCTCTTTTTCTTCATCTTATTCCAGACCCTGAAGGAAAAATGGTTTTTCTTAAATTTTAGGTGTTACTAATAATTTGGGTCTGTTTTCTTTATTTTATTATTTATTTATTTTCTAATACATAATGTATTATTAACCCCAGGGGTACAGGTTTGTGAATTGTCAGGCTCACACACTTCATATCACTCATCACAGCACATACCCTACCCAATGTCCATAACCCAACCACCCTCTCCTTACCTCCTTGCCCCCTCCCCCGGCAAGCCTCAGTTTGTTTTGTGAGATTAAGAGTCTCGTATGGTTTGTCTCCTTCCTGATCCCATGTTGTTTAATTTATTCCATCCCTACCCCCCACCCCCACATTGCCTCTCAAATTCATCACCTCAGGGAGATATATGATAATTGTCTTTCTCTGATTTGACTTATTTTGCTCAGCATAATACTCTCTATTTCCATCCACACCATTGCAAATGCCAAGATATCATTTCTTTTGATGGCTGCATAGTATTCCATTGTATAGATATATATATATGCACCACTTCTCTTTTATCCATTCACCTGTTGATGGATATCTAGGTTCTTTGATAGTTTCGCTATTGTGGACATTGCTGCCATAAACATTCAGGTACACGTGCCCCTTTGGATCACTACATTTGTATTTTTAGGGTAAATACTCAGTAGTGCGTTTGCTGGGTTATACGGTAGCTCTATTTTCATATTTTGGGGGAACTTCCATGCTTCCTCCATGCTCTGCCTTCCAGAGTGGCTTCACCAGCTTGCATTCCCACCAACAGTGGAGGAGGGTTCCCCTTTCTTCATGTCCTTGCCAGCATCTGTCATTTCCTGACTTGTTAATTTTAGCCATTCTGACTGGTGTGAGGTGGTATCTCATTGTGGTTTTGATTTGTATTTCGTGATGCCAAGTGATGTTGAGCACTTTTTCATGTGTCTTTTGGCCATCTGGACGTCTTCTTTGAAGAAATATCTGTTCATGTCCTCTGGCCATTTCCTGATTGGATTATTTGTTCTTTGGGTGTTGAGTTTGATAAGTTCTTTATAGATTTTGGATACTAGCCCTTTATCTGATATGTCATTTGCAAATATCTTCTCCCATTCTGTCAGTTGTCTTTTGGTTTTGTGGACTGTTTCCTTTGCTGTGCAAAAGTTTTTGATCTCGATGAAGTCCCAATAGTTCATTTTTGCCCGTGCTTCCTTTGCCTTTGGCGATTTTTCTAGGAAGAATTTCCTATGTCTGAGGTCGAAGAGGTTGCTGCCTGTGTTCTCCTCAAGGATTTTGATGGATTCCTATCTCACATTGAGGTCTTTCATCTATCTGGAGTCTATTTTTGTGTGTGGTGTAAGGAAATGGTCCAATTTCATTTTTCTGCATGTGGCTGTCCAATTTTCCCAACACCATTTTTTGAAGAGACTGTCTTTTTTTCATTAGCCATCCTTTCCTGCTTTGTCAAAGATTAGTTGATCATATTGTTGAAGGTCCATTTCAGGGCTTTCTATTCTGTTCCATTGATCTATGTGTCTGTTTTTGGGCCAGTACTGTACTGTCTTGATGATGACAGCTTTGTCATAGAGCTTGTGGATTGTGGATTGTGGTGGATTGTGATGCCACCAACTTTGGATTTCTTTCTGAACATTCCTCTGGTTATTTTTCTGGTTCCATATAAATTTTAGGATTATTTGTTTCATTTCTTTAAAAAAAATTGATGGTATTTTGATAGGGATTGAATTAAATATGTGGATTGCTTTAGGTAGTGTAGACATTTTTACAATATTTTTACAATATTTGTTCTTCCAATCCATGAGCATGGAATGTTTTTCCATTTCTTTGTGTCTTCCTCAATTTCTTTCATGAGTACTTTATACTTTTCTGAGTACAGATTCTTTGCCTCTTTGGCTAGGTTTATACCTCAGTATCTTATGGTTTTGGGTGCAACTGTAAAGAGGTGAACTCCTTAATTTCTCTTTCTTCTGTCTTGTTGTTTATGTATAGAAATGCAACTGATTTCTGTGCATTGATTTTATTTCCTGACACTTTATTGAATTCCTGTATGTGTTCTAGCAGATATGGAGTGGAGTCTTTTGGGTTTTTCACATAAAGTTTCATATAATCCTCAAAGAGTGATACTTTGACTTCTTCTTTGCTGATTTGGATGCCTTTAATTTCTTATTGTTTTCTGATTGCTGAGGCTAGGACTTCTAGTACTATGTTGAATAGCAGTGGTGATAACGGACATCCCTGCCATGTTCCTGATGTTAGAGGAAAAGCTGTCAGTTTTTTCCCATTGAGAATGATATTCGCAGTAAGTTTTTCATAGATGACTTTGATGATATTGTGGTATGTACCCTCTATTCTTACACTTTGAAGCTATTTGATCAAGAAAGGATGCTGTACTTTTTCAAATGCTTTTTCAGCATATATTGAGAGAATCATATAGTTCTTTTTTTTAAATTAATGTATTGTATTACATTCATTGATTTGTTGATGTTGAACCCACCTTGCTGCCTAGGAATAAATCCCACTTGGTTGTGGTGAATAATCCTCTTAATGTACTGTTGGATGCGATTGGCTAGTATTTTGGTGAGAATTTTCGCATCTATGTTCTTGATGAACATGATTTCTTGATGAGAAATATCAAGAAATACCTTGAGAAATATCCAATATCTCAAGGATATTGGTCTGTAATTTTTCTTTTTTGTTGGGGTCTTTGTCGGGTTTTGGCATCAAGGTAATGCTGGTCTCATCAAATGAGTTTGGAAGTTTTCCATTTCTATTTTTGGAACAATTTCAGGAGACTAGGTATTAATTCTTCTTTAAATGTTTTGTAGAATTCCCCTGGGAAGCTGTCTGGCCCTGAGCTCTTGTTTTTTGGGAGATTTTTGATGATTGCTTCAATCTCCTTACTGGTTATGGGTCTGTTCAGGTTTTCTGTTTCTTCCTGGTTCAGTTTTGGAACTCTATATGTCTCTAGGAGTGCATCCATTTCTTCCAGATTGTCAAATTTGGTGGCATATAGTTTCTCATAACATATTCTTATAATTGGTTGTATTTCTTTAGTGTTGGTTGTGGTCTGTCCTCTTTTGTTCATGATTTTATCTATTCGAGTCCTTTCTCTTTTCTTTTTGATAAGTCTGGCCAGAGGTTTATCAATCCTATTAATTCTTTCGAAGATCCAGCTCCTAGTTTTGTTGATTGGTTCTACTATTCTTCTGGTTTCTCTTTAATTAATTTCTCATTAATATAATCATAATTCTCTTTCATTAATTTCTGCTCTGATCTTTATTATTTGTCTTCTCCTTCTGGGTTTAAGCTTTTTTGCTGTTCTTTCTCCACCTCCTTTAGGTTTTGGGTTAGGTTGTGTATATGAGACCTTGTTTCTTGAGAAAGACTTGTATCACTATATATTTTCCTCTCAGGACTGCCTTTGCTGTGTCCCACAAATTTTGAACAGTGGTGTTTTCATCGTCATTTGTTTCCATGAATTTTTTCAATTCTTCTTTTATTTTCTGGTTGACCCATTCATTCTTTAGTAGGATGCTCTTTAGCCTCCATGTATTTGAGTTCTTTCCAACTTTAATCCTGCGATTGAGTTCTAGCTTCAGAGCATTGTAGTCTGAAAATGCGGGAATCTTTTGTTATCTGAGACCTGATTTGTGACCCAGGATGTGATGTATTCTGGAGAATATTCCATGTGCACTAGAGAAGAATGTGTATTCTGTTGCTTTCAGATGGAATGTTCTGAATATATCTGAATATATCTGTAATATCCATGTGTTCCAGTATGTCATTTAAGGCCTTTATTTCCTTGTCGATCTTTTGCTTGGATGATCTGTCCAGTTTGGTGAGGGTGGTGTTAAAGTCCTTACTATTATTGTATTATTGTTGATGTGTTTCTTTGATTTTTTTTTTAATTGGTTTATATATTTGGCTGCTCCCATGTTAGGGGCATAGATATTTAAAATTGTTAGATCTTCATGTTGGAAAAACCCTTTGGTTATGATATAGTGTCCTTTCTCATCTCTTATTATAGTATTTGGCTTAAAATATAATTTATCTGATATGAAGATTGCCACTCCAGCTTTGTTTTTTAATGTTCATTAGCATCGTATATTGTTTTCTACCTCCTCTCTTTAAATCTGGAGGTGTCTTTAGGTCTAAAATGAGTTTCTTGTAGACAGAATATTGGTGAGTTTTTTTTTTTTTATCATTTTGATACCCTGTGTCTTTTGATTGGGCATTTAGCCCAATTTAATTTACACTCAAGGTAAGATTTGAAAGGTATGAATTTGGTGCCATTGTATTGCCTGCAAGGTAACTGTTACTGTATCCTTCCTTTGTTCCTTTCTGGTCTACTACTTTTAGGTTCTCTCTTTGCTTGGAGGACCCCTTTCAGTATTTCCTGTCAGGCTGATGTGGTGTTTGCAAATTCTTTTAGTTTTTGTTTGTCCTGGAATCTTTTTATCTCTTCTTCTATTTTCAATGACAGCCTAGCTGGATATAGTATTCTTGGCTGCATGTTTTTATCATTTAGTGCTTTGAATATATCATGCCAGTTTCTTCTGATCTGCCAGGTCTCTGTAGATAAGTTTGCTGCCAATCTAATATTTTCACTATTGTATGTTATAGCCTGCTAGTCCTGGGCTGCTTTCAGGATTTTCTCTTTTAACTAAGACTTCTAAGTTTTGCTATTAGATGATGGATGTGGACCTATTTTTATCAATATTTGAGGGGGATTCTCTGTGCTTCCTGATGCTTATTCCCTTTGCCATATTAGGGAAATTCTCTACAGTAATTCACTCCAATATACCTTCTGCCCTCTCTCTCTCTTTCTTATTCTTCTGGAATCCCAATTATTCTAATATTGTTTCATCTTATGGTATCACCTATCTCTCAAATTCTCTCCTCACGGTCCAGTAGTTGTTTGTCTCTCTTTTGCTCAGCTTCTTTATTCTCCATCATTTGGTCTTCTATATCTCTAATTCCCTCTTCTGCCTTCTTTGTCCTAGCAGTAAGAGCCTCCATTTTTTTATTGCAACTCATTAATAGGTTTTTTGATTTCAAGTTGGTTAGATTTTAGTTCTTTTTTTCCTCCAGAAAGGGATTTTTTTTTCTCCAAATGGGGTTTCTCTAATATATTCCATGCCTTTATCGAGCCCAGCTAGCACCTTTAGAATCGTTATTCTGAACTCTAGATCTGACATATTACCAATGATTGTATTGATTAGGTCCCTAGCCTTTGGTACTGCCTCTTGTTCTTTTATTTTTGTGGTGAGTTTTTCTGCCTTATCATTTTATCCAGATAAGAATATATGAACGAGAGTATAAAATACAAAATGGGTGGCAAAACCTGCAGAAAAATGTGTGTTAACCAAATCAGAAGAGACCCTAAATTGGGGTGGGAGGAATGGGGGTAAGTAGAAGTTGAAAAAAATATATCTATATATATATAGATATAGATATAGATATTAGAGTGGTGAGTAGAACAGAACTACACACTTCATTTTGGGTGTATTTTCGTCTGTTAGAAGAAACTACCTTCCAAAATTTTAAAGATAGAAAAACTTATATATATATATATACACACACACACACACACACACAAATAAACACGTATACAAAAATAAACATGATGAAAGGATGTAATATGAGTGTAAAGATGAAAAGTAAGAAGGAATTAATAGAAAGGAATTGTAAGATAAGTTGGTTGGGAAAAGAAAGAAAAAGAAAATGAAAAGAATTTTCTCAGGCTGGAGACTAGAGCAAAGCTGTGTACTAGATTTAGGGTATATTTTGACCTATTAGAAGAAAGTGTATCCCAAAATTTTTTAGAAGTAAAAACCTTGCAGGTATACAAAAAATAAAGTTAGATTCAATGAAGGATAAAATATGACTATAATAATGAAGGTTTAAAAAGATTTCTCTTTTAGAAAAGTGTTAAGATGAACTAGTTAAAAAATGTTTAAAGAGGAAAGAGGAAAAGTTAAAAAAATTAGAATAAGAAAAAATAAAATTAAAAAGTTTAATTAACTTTGAAGACTACAGAGTCACAGGGAGACAGCCATGAATTCCATGCTTTGCTTTCCATTCTTCTGTAATTCTGCTGTTCTCTTTGATCAGTTAGCTTGGTCTTGACTGGATATTCTTGCTTATCATCTGCAGGAGGGGCCTGTCGCCTGTGATTCTCAAATGTCTTTGCCTAAGTTGGAGCTGCTCCACCCTTGCCAGGGCTGGGCAAAGTAATCTGCTTGAGTTCACTCTTGAGGAGCTTTTGTTCCTTTAATGCTTTCTCTAGAGCTCTGGAGGACAGGAATGAAAATGTGGCCTCCCCATTTCCGGCCTGGAGCAGCTGAGAGCTTGGGGTACCACTCCTCAGTGCGCCTACGGAGAAAAGCGCTCAATCACTCCCATCTCCCTGGTCTCTGGCCTCCCTTTGAGCTTACCCAGCCTGTTACTAAGCGTTTCTGTCTGTGGCATACAGCCCTGTTTGGAGTCTCCAAACTCTGCAGATTCCTGCTGCTCTGCTTTTCGGGTGGATGAAGGTGGGTCTTCCTGGATCTGCCACTTGTGAGATCCCTGCTCAAGGAGCAGTGGTCTGACTGTGCTGTAGATCACAGTTTAAGATAACTCCAAGTTGAGAGTTGACTCCTCAGCTCCATCTTTGTAGCCAGCTCCTCCACTCTCATACCTGTGAGCTCTGCTACACTCAGACACCCCCAATCCTTCTGTAACCCTGCAGGACCTGAGACCACACTGTCCCCACAAGGGCTCCTCCCTCTAGCCCCCTGGTTCAGCCTCTGGAGCGATGTCCCTCAGTGGAACAGACTTTTAAAAGTTTGAATTTTGTGCTCCTCTGCTCCACCACTTGCCAGGAACTGACCCCTCCCCTAGAGTCTATCTTCCTATCGTTTGGATTCACGACTCCACTCGTCCTGCCTTTCAGAAAGTGGTTGATTTTCAGTTCCTAGAATTGCTACTCTTCTTCTCTTTGATCTCCTGTTGTATTTGTAGGTGTTTGGAATGGTTTGATAATTATCTACCTGAACTCCTGGGACCTAATGTCCTCTCAGTCTGCTACTCCTCTGTCATCTTGACTCTCAGTCGTGGGTCTGTTATTTTTTATTGGAAATCCAAACAAGTGCTAAATTCATTGAATTCATTCCCAACAGACCTGGAGCAGGGGTTGTTTGTTCTTCATTTTAATATTTGATTATATCTAATTCAACTAGTGATTTCTGTGTTTAGTTTTTAATACTGTTTTCGCCATTTCATATGAAATGAAATTACATGTTTCCTAGGAGCTTGTAAATAAAGAGATTCTTGAATATTAGTAGGTGACATGTTTATGCTTAAGAACATGGGGTCTAAGTAGTCCTACTGGAATTAAGTTTGTTTTGGCCTTTGAAAGCTACAGTTTTCTCAGGTATAATCTTTATGATAGTATAACATCATGGATGTTCATAACTTGAGTTTTCTTCAAATCTCTCTTAAATGTGAAGCCTTATTCTTGAGATCCCAATTCAAGTACTTGTCCAGTTTTGTGAATGAGAAACTTCTGTTTTGAGCTCTTTCTTTCCTAGAAGGCATAGTGTTTGGAACCACAGAGCCATGTTGTGAGCTAGCTTGTCATCATATCTTGATATCCCATGAAGAAATATATATATGTGTGTATATATATACATATATATATATGAAATATATATATAGAGAGAATAAATATATATATATATATTTTATTTTTGATTGTATATCTAGGATAGAATGTGATCTTAATCCTGTTAAGCAAAAACTATGGGGGAAATTAGCAAAACTATTGAGCAAAGGCAATGACCCCATCAGATAGACCCCAGACATTGTATGTCCCTTCAAATAGTCCATACCTAATACTCACCCTCAGGTGTATTTTTACCTTAAAGAGGTCGTGAATCAGTCTCTGATAGTTATAGCTCAGTACTATCCATACTTTAAGAGTCACCTTGGAAAGCTAATGCCTAGGCACCCAGCCATTGCATATCTTCAGCCTGCTATTATGAGTTATGTTATAAAATACTTTATTAGAAATGAAGGCTTTGTAGCTTCTTGGAGAAACTTTGCTCTGATTTGAAAGGGTAATAAAATTTCCAAGTTTTCTAGTTTTCTTTCAGGAGATTTTACTCACCCCATGCTAAATAGATCCAACATGAAAGGGATAGCCACTTAACCTTGTTAATTTCAGGAACACAGTTTACCCCAATGATTCCATCATCTGGTGAGATTGGCTCAGTTTTTTTTTTTTTAATGCTTTATGTTGGGTTTCAGTATTTCACCCTTTAATTAAAAGAAATAAAAAGAAACAAAAAACAAAGCAAAAAACAAAAACACCACACACATATTTGCCTGTAGAATGCTACAAAACAAATCCTTGCAATATATAATTTTATTTTTCTATGCTAACCCAGATATCTGGTATGCAGCCAAGGCATGTTACTCACGTGAGCTTTTTGTCATACATCTGCACTCTTATATCTGTTGCCTTTTGTCTTTGACGTCTTGCACTGCCATACAGACCTATAACTGTAGTAGAGGAGTACCTGTAAAAACATTGTGTTTAATGATCATGACACTTAAAACATTTTGTGATCAGCCATACAATGAATTAGGTGCTCTGTGTATCACTGTCATATTAGATATAAAGCTTACTCAATTCCAAAATGGTTTCCTATTTTGTGTCACTGTTTTCATAGAATTTCATAATTAGAAATTCTGAAGAGGTGGTATCTTTTCAGTCAATTACCACAGGATTTGCACAGAATTTACTCCTGCCCATGGCATGTTCTCAGAGTTGGCTGGTTCCAAGTACGTTAATTTACAACTGATACTTGTGAGGTTTCACAAACACTGAGTTCCTTCTGATTTCCTGTAATTTTAATACTGAAAGAGTGTTGAGAGCATTGACTGGGGTATAGAAGTTGAACTCTTGAAGGATGACACAAACTAATTATCTTTCTTTCCTCTATTCCTATTAATGAGATGTTTACAGCAAATTTCTAAGAGTTTATCTCAGAAAGAAAGGAAAACAAAATCTATTAATGAGGAGTTTTTATCAATGTTTCTCTTATCAATTGTTAGTAAATCACAGCAAGTAAAAGCACAGGCTTGTTTATCAGATTTTGGAACGTGTGAATAGACACAGTGGTGCCTGAAGGACTCTGAGAATCACCGTTGACCACAACTTCTGGGTAGACTAATCCGCTACATTGCTTTACATGGTAACATCTTTAAAAAGACCTTATTTCTTGGCTTACATTTGTCACCTTATGTGTAAACAATGTGCGTTGATACATATATTACATCAAATAAGAGGGTCCTTTAAATTGTTCTGTGCTGAGTAGGCAATGCTGTTATTAACCTTTAATAATGACGTGTTAGAATACCAAGCTAAGTTCTCGTAAGAATATATTTCTTCTTCAATGATAAGGATTTCATTTTTATCTCAAATAGGCTTGAGAAGAAGCCAAAGCTTTGAGCTGTGCTGTTTGATGAATTTATATGAAATCGCATGATGATATTAAAATTTCCTAATATATATGAAAGATATAAAACATCTTTATTATCATGTTTAAATAACTTATTAACTACTTAAAATAGTTTTACTCCTCTGTATGCTCTTTAAATCCTCTGGGTGATTAAGGGTAGATAGATGTTGGTATTGTCTTTATAAAGATGAGAAAACCAAGGCAGAGAGAGATTAATTTGTGTAATAGTTCTTACACTTCCTGGCTCACAGATTCCTAAGAATTTGATTGTAGCTGTAGTCTTCTACCCTAGAAAATGTATATAGGAAAAATATATAGATTTTTTTTGCATAGAACTTTAGGTAATGACCTCCAGCCTGGGTAGTAAAGTACTAATATAACCTGGACTAAAACCCAATTAACCTAGCTTTCAAATCTGTTCTTTTTTACACTCCATGTTCTTACTATTAACTAGAGCAAAGACATGCTTTTCTTCTCTTACCATTGTATTAGAGCTTAGTATCTTCTTTAGAAAAAACAAAACAAAAAAAAAGATAAAACCTGTTGTGTATTTCCCCTTTCTATACAGTATGCTCCTGAGCTATATAAAACTATAAATTAATTCTGCTCATTTCCTTTTCTATACAATTTCTACTGAGGTTCCTTTTAACCATGTTACATTCCTAGTTCCCATGGGATGTTGAGAGAGCATATGCTGATATTACGGTTTCAGACTGTACAACTTGTGCTTCACACATCAAAGAATGAGGATTTAGTAATCTGTGCCTTATTTTCCTGTTCTGCTACCAAAAGACAAAATATTAATTAGGTTTCTAAATATTATTCTTATGATGACAGTGTTAATTTGTGGAACAGAGAGCATAAGAGTCATGGGAATTCACTTTGTGTTTCCCTCAATTGTTTTTGAGCTTTGGAAGGAGAGCAAAAAGGAGTCAGAATAGAATGAACGTGGTGCCTAACACTCTTTAAAACAAAAACATTACAGAAAAACATCTCTGTCCTTTGTTACCCATTTGCTTTCCTTCTGGTTTCTATGCATTTTTAATTTTCTGTTTGTGGGTAGTACTTTCAAACATAGAATAGTGTCTTTTTCGATGTCTTTTTTTTTGGTCTAAAATAAAGCTTCATTACAAAATTAATCTAAGGCTTTTATTTTTTATAGTTTACTCTTTATCATTTTTATCACCGGATTTAAATGAAGGAGAGTCTATGAATTAGAAAAGCTGAAAACCCTTTTATGTTGAGTACATAAACACAATCGTTATAATTAATTTCAATACAGAGGTTGAGTTTTCTACCATGCCTCTTGGCAATTTTTGTTGAGAGGTATGCAATGCTGCAGATTTGAGTGTACTTTTGTTTTACTGGGTAGTTAATTCTCTGTTCTACTTTTTTGAGGCAGGCTAGGAATATCATAGCTGTCTAGTAGTCCCGGCCCAATGTCAAGATCCTGTTTCCTCATAGCTTAGGTCAGGTGAGCAGTTCCACACACTGCCTGCCCAATGGCAGGATTTGACCTGTGTCAAATCCACGGCCTTTACTGCATCCTCTTGGTGAGGGAGACATCACCTCATTTTCTTTGTTGCAGTTGGTAGTTTTCTTGTCACATTTATTTATCATTGCTGCTTCCTATTGACATCCTGAGGGCTTATCAGTCAGTACAAGCAGGCTAAAACTGTGAATGGCCTCAGGCAGGAGGAAACTGTGGAAGTGAGGAGTGAGGACATGAGGTGGGAGCAGGCCCATTAGGAATCAGTAGTGAGATGAGAGCAGTAGCCCAGAAATGAGTCAATGACAAGGCACTTGACAAGTGCCTTAGCCAGCCTTTTTTGCAGTACCTCCAGGTTGGAAATGAAGAGTTTAGGGTTGGTGCCTCCTTTCATTCTGTTTTTGCTGATTAGCTTTTCATTTTGGCTTTTTCCTGCATGTTTGTCATCCTGTCTCTTTTCTTTTGCTTAACCTATTTCTTCTTTGTCTTGGAATTTCCTTCTTTTTTTCCTACTTTTTGTCACTGATACTTACATCGAAACAGATTGCCCCTATTTTGTAATTTCCTATGCTCTACGGAACTCTTTCCTTGCTGGTAATTTCTGTGGCCTTCAGAAGAACGTCCAGTGAAAGATAGCAAGTGATCTTGTGTAGCTTTAGATAGTATAGATGACAAGGGTCAATACTCTTAGTGAACATGAATTAAAGTCCTCATAAAAAACCAAGGGAGAAGTCACTCAAATTTACTGTGTATGTGTAGTAACATATTTGCAATAATAACAAAAATCTATGTTAAGTCATAAATAGAAGCTTGTTTCTCTTACATATTAAGATTAGTTGTTGGTATCTATTGTTCATTAGCAGCTTGATAATATCAGAGTCAGTGTTTCTGCAGTTCTCTTGGTCCCAAGATGGATGCCTCAGCTCAAAGCATGATGTTCAAATTCAAGTGGCTCTGTCGTTTGGTGTCTGCCTTCAGCTCAGGTCATGATCTCAGGGTCCTGGGATCGAGCCCCACATGGGGCTCTCTGCTCAGTGGGGATCCTGCTATTCCCTCTCCCTACGACTCTGCCTGTTTATGCTTTCTGAATCTCTGTCTCTCTCTGTCAAATAAATAACTGGAATCGTTAAAAAAAAAAAAAGAAATAGGAAGAAATAGGGAAGAGGAAGTGATGCCACACAACTGTGCTTTTTATTAGGAAAAGCAAAAGCCTTCTCAGAAGTCCTCATTGTTTAGTTCTGCTTCTCGTGCATGTCAACCCCAGGTACAAAAAATGATTGTTTAGCTTTTCTGTTCTCTGAAGTTGAGGTGACGTGGGAGAGGGGGTTGGAGAACATGAATGAACAGTTTCTGCCACATTTCTTTCCTGGAAAATAAGGACAAAATGATTAAAGATACATATTTTATACTGCTATTTTGTCTGTGTGATATAAGTAACTCAGAGGAAGAATAATGGTACTTGACTGATGTTCAGTATTGTGCCCATGGTAACATTTCCCTCATGTCTCCTCTACAGTGTGCTTTGGAATTCTTTACTTCCCTGCTTCTGACTTTGCATGACTATACGTAAAAGCTTAAGGATAGAGAAAAGCTAATAATGAATTTGAGGAGAGATGAAGGAGATTCCCAGTCTCAGCTACCATAAATTATTCTAGAAATCTTGGCTCATCTCTGATTTCCCTGGTCAACCTACCTAAAAATTTATTTCACATGAGTCTCATTGTCTTATTAGGCTTGATCTTTCTACCATTGAAGGACTCTTTTTGGCTTTCTTACTGGTAGAGACAGTGAGGAAGGTGTTAATATGCACATTCCTATTTTCCTGATTTTAAGAACAGAAGTTCTGACATATTCAAGAATTCTGGTAGAACAATGACCGAGATAACTAGCATGAAAGACCCACTCATATGATGCCTTAAACAGTTAACAGGAAATCTGGATAGGTTTGAGGCAGTTCCATGGACTCCCAAATCCATTTATTATTTTGAGCTAGAGAATTAGATAGGGAATGTGTCTCCCTTTGAGTAACTGCTGGGTATTGGGGAAGCATCTCAGGAGAGTTTCTCAGGAGAGTTAGTTTGTGCCTCTCTGATTCTGTAAGGAACAAATTGATGAATTATATGTCTTCAGTAAAGAGTAATCATTTGTTAGCTTAAGTAAGGTGTCTTGCCTTGATTGCAGTGTTCACTATTGAGAACATTCACTGCACCTCAGACCCAGTTGTTGAAATGTAAATTATGTGAAATGTTTGTGAATTTATAAAAGTCAAATACACTACTGAAAGTCACGGGTTGTGAAGTGAAGGTGTTAGTTTTTTTTCGTTTTTGTTTTTTAAAGATTTTATTTATTTATTTGACAGACAGAGATCACAAGCAGGCAGAGAGGCAGGCAGAGAGAGGAGGAAACAGGTTCCCCGCTGAGCAGAGAGCCTGAAGCAGGGCTCAATCCCAGGACCCTGGGACCATGACCTGAGCTGAAGGCAGAGGCTTCAACCCACTGAGCCACCCAGGCGCCCCTGAAGGTGTTAGCTTTAAATGAACACTTTATTAGACTTGGCAGTGGAGACAGGGACACAGCATTTTTGCATGCCTACTATGTACCAAGCAAAGGAATCCTATAAGGTAGTTATTTTCCATGTTCATTTTGGAAGATGAGCCAATTAAAGCTCGGGGGGCCAAGTAATTCTCCTACATTTATACAAGTGAAAGTACTCAGTAATTTTTCCATTTGTTTTTCAACAATTGTGGAAATTATATTCACAATTTAAATATATTCAGGTTTCTTCTTTTATATATATTTGGATTATATAATTTTATAATAGGAAGTATCATGGATCTCCTATATGTCTATAACAGAAGTCCCCAGATACAAACTAGGGCAATATTTTATTTCCTCCAGCACCTGCTGGAGGTCTAGAACAATTGTATACCTACCTAACACCACCTCAGTCAAAGCCACCCCCCAGCCCATGATGACACTTAAGTTAAAAGCTATACAAGATTCCTCTTGACTTCACAACATACAGTCTATAAACACACTTACCTTTCACTGATTATAAATTAACTGATGCTGCAGCTTGCTGTCACAGCTGATGAGAACCTAAAATTAGTACTGCCAGGTGTGTTTTAGTAGGCACAGAGGGCAGGTACATTATAGGAGCCCTTTCCATTTCCTGGCAATTCTTCTTGAGATTAGAAAATTGGCAGCCTGTGGGTGGTACAGACATGTCAGGCAAGTCCCCACACTAGAGAAAGTGGAGGCAAAGTAGTAACCTTTGCATATGCTGTACTTGATTCAAAGGATTTGGTATCAGTTTCATTAGGCCAGTCACTCTGGAAATCCATTGTCCTGCATCAGGGGTGGACATTAGATCATTCTGGATGGTGTGTTTCCATAGTGCCTTGGACGAACTCTGAGATTTGAATGTGGAGGAAACACTCTTTGACTTTGAAAGTTTCTCAATGTGTGAAATTGGGAGATCCAGTTTTATACAGTATATGGTCTTCATAAGCCCAGTAATAGGAGTTATGGGGTAGCAAGTCTTTCTTTGGCTTAGAGTTACCCTCAGGTCCCAGGGAAGTGAAGGCATTACTCTTGTTCACCTCATTTGTCTCAGACTTTACATAGAGGATTAAATGGATTTCTAAAGATTTGGAGAAGAAGTGGAAGGAAATACTATTGAAAAAGAGTGGGGATGGTGCTTATCTTCACTGATGATGATGTTTTTGCTTTGTTGGGAGAATGGGATTATTCTGGAATCCTCCTTGTCTATTTTTCTCTTCCTTGAAAAGCCCAGGGAGACAAGTGAATGTGTATTTACCTAAATTACATAAATTGTTATTATTTCATCAACACAGTTGTTCCCCTTGACATTTGTAGAGTGCCTTTTAGTAGTTGTTATTAGATGCAGTGCTTATAACTCCTTAGTAAATAAGAGATTTGTACACCCTCGTCACAGGTGAGATCTTTGAAGTACTGGGTGATTAAATATGCATAGGTGGGATAATGAGGCACCTGTCTAATATCTATGTAAAGCAATTTAAAGGATTGAGTTACTTTTCCCTTGAACATGAATTTATTGAATGTCTGAGGTATGGGAGTGTTGGGGTGTTATGGATAAAAAGTAAGATATCCTACCCTCAGGGACCTCAAAAATGAATAGCAAAGGGGCACCTGGGTGGCTCAGTGGGTTAAGCCTCTGCCTTTGGCTCGGGTCATGGTCTCAGGGTCCTGGGATCGAGCCCCGCATCGGGCTCTCTGCTTGGCAGGGAGCCTGCTTCCTCCTCTCTCTCCGCCTGCCTCTCTGCCTTCTTGTGACCTCTCTCTGTCAAATAAATCAATAAAAATCTTTAAAAAAAATGAATAGCAAGAATAATATAAACAATTAAGAACAGTGCAGTGTTCCACATATGGTAGTAAGTATATAAGCCAGGTGATGACTCTTTCTAATGAATGTGCTTCAGGGTTAATCTGTGAACTCCATAACATTCTCTGCAAAAAACAAACATACAAGCAAACAAACAAACAAAAAACAAAAAAACAAAACTTTGAAAAAAGATTTTATTTATTTATTTGGGAGAGAGAATGTGAGAAAGAGAGAACATGAGGTGGGGAGGGTCAGAGAGAGAAGCTGACTCCCCATGGAGCTGGGATCTCGATGCAGGACTCCATCCTGGGACTCCAGGATCATGACCTGAGCCAAAGGCAGTTAGTTAACCAACTGAGCCATCCAGGTGCCTCTACCTTGCAGTTTTAATGGGGGAACAAGATAAGATGGATAGAAGAGTTACTTTTCAAGTTGTTAGTCTTTCAGTTTGAATCTAATTATTGGATTAGGACATCAATCATCAAACTGGTTCTGAGATAACAATGACAAGATAGGTTCAGGTGTAGAGAGGGCATCAGTGCTGGTGAGTCAGTGGGTGACCCTGAAGAATGGTTTGGAGGTCATTGATGAAACATTGAGTGCTTTAGGTTACAAAAAAACCCAAAACCCACCTTTGGCTAATTGAAGCAGAATCAGCAGACACCCAGCCCCAGCTAGGAATAAAGGGAGACTGCAGTAGCAGGCCTTAGCTGTCATGCCACAAGAAGTCTGCTTAGAATGCTGCCACTGATAACTCTTCACTAGAAAGCATGCACATCTTCCCCTGTCCACAGCTAGTATGTGATTTCTTTTCTCCAAGAGTCCTGTGTCTTTGTGCCGCTACCTTTAGATTCAAAGCCCTAGAAAAGGGCCTCTGGTTGGTGGAGTGACGTGGCTACCAGAAAAGAAGAGGGGCATACTTCAACCGTTTTAGATTTTGCAGCATGAGGAAGAGTCCAGTCTTGACTAAAACCATGTGCATCAAGGCATATTCTTGAGAAAAGGAGAATTCAGGTACTAGTCAGTCAGGAAAACACTCTAGTTGTTTAGTACAGTTGGAAAGTGTCGCCCTTGGCCCGCAAGAACGACAATCAGCCTGGTATGGTGTTAATGCTTCATCCGTTTATTTCATCAACTTCTTTAGCTTATATGCGGCAGGGTGACCAATAAGGGGCCAAGCAATGGGGAGAGCCAATGAGAGTCCTGTTACTATGCTGATTAAATTTGAAACAGCTAATGACTATGTCCTCCTTTAGGCAGGCTTCACCAGAACGTTCGTTGTTTACTTGCAGTGTATTTTGCTGGCAGTGAGCCAAGCGCCATCTTGTAATGGCGGGGACTTTCCCGGCCGGAGGCAGTCCCCGACGTCTCCCCCTTTTTTGTTTTATGGCAGAGATTGTGCCTGTCTTAGGTCGTCAGTAACAGAAAACATCCTAACTCGTTATCAGACACAAGATATGGATGATCTCTGTCCTGTCTTAGGTTGGTATGTTTCCCTACTGATCTTACCCGTCTTTGACTACCGATCTAGCATGCTTAGCCATATCTGGGGAAATGTCCCAGCCTCTATTGACATAAGGGCTTGTACTATAGCTCAGCTCTGCTCTCGCTGCTGTGTTCTCCATTGGCGAACTTTTCTGAATGGAAGCAGAATGCCAGTAAGAAGGAGGACAAGAAGACCAATTGTGCAGCCCATTGTTTGGTGAACTGGAACATATTGCTGAATGTTTGAAATAGCTCTGGGAGGGAAGCTGGTTGCACACGCATACTATTTACTCGAGTTATCTCAGCCAGAAGGATTTGTGTGAAATTTTGAAAATCGCCAGACCAAGCACCCTGCAAATACTGAGAGAGCTGTTGGGAGGAATTCCTGGCCTTATTAAATTGAGAGAATTTTACAGGGGTAACACAAAGGGCGGGGTAGGGAACGAGGCAACCAACACTCATAATATCTGCAAGGATTCCCGGCTCTATGGCCGCCCCGCTTCTTATTGCGGTCTTGTACAAGATTCCCACCACTTTGATCGTGGTCCCTTCCCCGCTTACCTGCAGTTTTTCTCCTTGCAAGGTTTACTACTCGTTAACAATTCCCGGGTCTCGGCACCATTTGTCGCCCTCGGCCTGCAAGAACGACAATCAGCCTGGTATGGTGTTAATGCTTCATCCGTTTATTTCGTCAACTTCCTTAGCTTATATGCAGCAGGGTGACCAATAAGGGGCCAAGCAATGGGGAGAGCCAATGAGAGCCCTGTTACTATGCTGATTAAATTTGAAACAGCCAATGACTATGTCCTCTTTAGGCGGGCTTCACCAGAACGTTCGTTGTTTACTTGCAGCGTATTTTGCTGGCAGTGAGCCAAGCGCCATCTTTTAATGGCAGGGACTTTCCCGGCCAGAGGTGGTCTCCAATAGGAAAGCCTTTTTGTTTCCCTAAAATCTCAATCATGTCCCTCTGTTATATGTTGACCAAACTCAGAAACAAGTGAGGAATAGGATAGTCATTGCAAGAATAGACTAGACCATTGAATCTCAAGGAACTTTTGAGATGCTTGAAGTATAGGGACAAGGGGCAATGATAGCAACAGAAACAATTGGATAAGTTCTCAGAGTGGGTAGGCCAAGTCTGCTGCTGTGGTGGAGCCATGATCTTGGTAAATTCACTTCATTTAAGTTGGCCTCAATATCTTCAATAAAATAAAGGGGGGGGGACTCCTAACTGCCTTTGTGATATCTTCAGATAAATCATTTATCAAGTATTTATTTTGTACCTTCTCTGTGCTAGTCCATATTCTAGGCATTAGGTAACAGTAGTAAACTAGTCTAAGAAGGTCTTTGCTTTCTTAGAGCTTCCATTAGACTGCATTGACACTCAATTTGGGGTGGTGGTGGGTGACCAGATGGGAGAGTGAAAATCAATAATTCTAGTTTGGGTATTCTGAATTTGAAATAATTAAGTAATCCATAGAAATACCTGGATTTTAGGGGAAAGGAAAGGACGAAAAATAGAATTTTGAGCTTTAGAAGTAAATTGTGTGGTATTTAAAGCCATAAAGTAAATGATATCATCTAAGCTGGGGGCTGAAATTGAAAAGAGGCCAGAGGACTTAATCCTGAAAGTATTCTTATACTTAAAGAGCTATATTATAAGAGGAAGCATTGAAATAAATGAGATTAAATAAATAAATGAGAGAATGAGACTCTCATGGCATTGGAGGAAATATGGAAATTTAGGAAGAAAGTGATTCAAGAATTAGGGAGCGGCCAGGCTTATCAAATGCTTATCTTTCCCTCTTTTAGTGTCTTTGACAAGGTGTGGGCCCCTGGGGAGCTCGATAATTGCTCCCAGTCCAGTGATAATGATAAGAACTCAATTGAAGGGGATTGAGGAGAATCCAAGATGAGAATGTGGGAGGCACAAAGGGTACATGACCCTTTTAGGAAGTATTGTTAAACCACTGGTGCTAGGTGCTGTTGCCACCAGCTCAGATCTTTTATCATTTGTCATTGTATTATAAGATCAAGATTTCCTATCTTAGAGAAAACAATATATGAGTTGAACCAAGTCCTTTGTCCTTGCTCTGAATGAGGGACAAGGAAGGTAAATTTCTAAAATGGGAGGTGGTCCTAATTCTAATAATAGTCACATAATGGGGGATGCTCCACATTAAAACAGGTTATTCAGATGTGTATCTCAAAACATTAAGAGATGTCTACTGCTTTATTATGTCTCTTATATCCAGTATGATCTCCCATTTCAGATACAACTAACATTTTATCTCATGTATTTTTCCCCTCCTCTAGCCAATGTCTGTTATGCATCACAACTGTTAAATGATATTTTTAAAGATTTTATTTATTTGTTTAAGAGAGAGGGAGTGAACGTGAGTGAGCAAGCATGAGCTGGGTGAGGGGCAGAGTGAGAAGCAGGCTCCCCACTGAGCATTGAGCCCTGATGCGTGTCTTGATCCCAGAACTCTGGGATCATGACCTGAGCCAAAAGCAGACTTCCAAATGACTAAGCCACTGAGGCACCCCTGTTAAATGAATTTTTATGTACAGCTCTGATAGTGCATATTTTCCAATAGGTGGTGATACATTCTCCTCTTGTCAATAGATTAAAGTTCAAACTCCATAGTCTAGAATCTGAAGAACTTCATGATTAAGTCGTAATCATTTCTTGATAGTCCTATTTTTCCAACATCTTTTTGAGCATTTCCTGATCCAACAAGACTGAATTGCTTTTTAATGTACACTTTTGCTTTGCATAATGCTCTCTATTGTTCTTCTTGAGATAATCTCCATATTCCTTCTACTCTTCCATGTTTAGCCTTCCATAATTCTCCAGGTGGAAATAACACATCATTTTTCATAATGTATGTAGAATGTTAATAGAAATCTCCAAATGAGATGTATATTTATGGGGAGGGCGGAGGCCTTGCTTTCTAAGTTGAATTTTAGTTTTTATATTATCCAGCAAACAAATAAGGTATCCATCCTGTCTTGAAAACTTTGTTCTATAGCTTTGTAGGAAACTGAAGCTCTTACCCATGTCCCAACATATCTATGAATGTCTAGGTAGCTTATATTCCTTGGTCACTTACGCCTCTGAAATCTTCAAGGCTGTCTTTTCTAAACAACATGTAATCAAATGTGAAACTTGGACCCTTCTCATTTTCCACAGATCAATCAGTTAATCCATCAAAATAAAAATGAACTGATCAATAACATAACCTACTGAACATGTGGTAGGTCACAAGGGACATTCTGATTTCCTCAACACACAGTCTCAATTTAAGATTGCATGTTGGACACTCCTATGCTTAAATATTCTGTTGGCTCTCCTACAACTAAAGGTCCCCAACTAATCCCCCTAATCCACCCCTTCCTCCACAATTTAGCAAGTGCCATTCTACTGCCTTCTGAAGAAGCCCCTTGCTTCCCTTATTTTACTTTTCAAAGGCAGTTTAATGTTTAACTTCATTATGAAGGCTCTTAAGGTACCTATGATTTGAGGCTTATCCTCTACACAAAGTGACCTACCAAGGCACATTTTGAAAAATAGCTCTCTTCCTCAAAGTAACTAGGGTCAACTGTTGAGATTTTCTTTTTCACTTTATTTGTTTGTTTTTTTGTTTATTTTGTAATACTCTTCTGTCTCTTACTAGGCATTAAATTCCTCAAGAACAGAGAAACAAGTAATCTTATTTATGTGTTCCATGGGATGAAGTGCATTGCCTAACACATAGCAGTCATTGCAGATATGTTGAATGAGTGAATGATTGATATTGAGTGTTTTTTCCAGGTATAAAATTCTGTATTTTCTGTATGTCCATATTATTCTACATTCATAAAAAATGGTTATGAATATGCCTGCAATAAGTACTGGCATAGAATGGCTGGTTGAATAAATATTGACTTAAAAGAAATGAATGATCTGCCTTCTTGTTGGATTGTCCCCTTTATGATTATATAATGTCCTTCTTTGTCTCATTTACAGTCTTTGTTTAAAGAGCCATATCATTCTTTCAATTTGATGTATTCAAATTGTTTGATCATCCTAGTTTGTCTTATATAAGTATTCTTACTTCAGCTTGCTTTTGACATCCATTTGTGTGATAAATATTTCTCCACACACTTACTTTCTTTCCCTTATTTTCCTTCCTCCCTTCCTTTCTTCCTTCCTTCATTCCTTCCAAGATTTTATTTATTTGAAGGAGAGACAACAGGGATAGAGCAGAGGTGGATAATTTCCAGAAGATTCCACACTGAGCACAGAGCCTGACATGAGGCTTGATCCCAGGACTCTAAACTGAAGGCAGTTGTTTAACTAACTGAACCATTCAGGCACCCCTCTGCCCCCTCACTTTCAATCGTAGGTGTCTTTAGATAAAAAATGAGTCTCTTGTAGTCTTCTCTGCACTCAAAGAGTCCCTTTTACTATTTTTAACAGGGATGGGTTAATCATCATGAATTCCTTTAGTTTTTCTTTCTCTGGTAAATTCTTTATGTCTCCTTCTATTCTGAATTATAAGCTTGCTGGATAAAGTATTATTGGCTGCAGACTTCTCCCATTCAGCACTACAAAAATATGATGCCACTCTCTTCTAGTTTTCCAAGTTTCTGTTGAGAAATCTTCACTTAACCTCACAGGTTTTCCCTTCTAAGTTAAGGACTTCATTTGTCTTGCTACTTCATGATTTTTTCTTCATCACTATAATTTACAAACTTGCTATTGCTATTGGTCTGCTTATATTGATTTTGATGGGAGTCCTCTGTGCCACCTAGTCCTGGATGTCTGTTTCCTTCCCCAGATTAGGGATATTTTCTGGTATTATTTCTTGAAATAAATTTTCTCCCACTCTTGTCTCTCTTCTGAGACTCCTGTAATATGGATGTTATTAAATTTTATGGAGTCACTGAGTTACCTAAGTCTGTTCTCCTGTTGCATAATTCTTTCTTTCTTTTTTTTAGCTTCATTATTTTTCATTATTTTGTTTTCTAGGTCTCTAAATCATTTCTCTGCTTCTTCTTCTCTGTTGCTCATTGCATCAGGCTTGTCTCCAATCTTGTTTACTTTCTTCTTCAGCTCTGATTGTTTCATTTTTAACACTTATCTTTGTGGTAAGGGTCTCACTGATGACTTCATTTCTCAAGCCCAGTGAGTATCCTTATGATTGTTGCTTTAAATTCTCAATCAGGCATATTACTTACATCTGTTTCACTTAGATCTCTGGCTGTGACCTTGTCTTTTCTCATTTGGGATAAATTCCTCTGTCTTGGCATTTTATCTAAGTCTCTGCCTTCTTCTGTGTTTTTAGAAAAGCCAGTTATGTCTCCTTCTCCTAAAAGTCATGGTATTATGAAGAACAGGCCACATAGTTCCCAGGGCCTGATGCTTTAGGGAGTGTCTCCAGTGTGTGTGCTGTGTGTACTTTTTTGTTGTAAATATTTATGCACCGAACATGGAAGCACTCATATACATAAAGCAGTTAATAACATAAAGGAACTAATTGATAATAACACAATAATAGTAGGGGACTTTAACTCCCTAGTTATATCAATGGGAACATCATATACACAGAAAATAAACAAGGAAATAATGGCTTTGAATGACACACTGAACAGGATGAACTTAGCAGATATATTCAGGACATCCCAACCTAAAACAGCAAAATATCCATGTTTTTCAAGTGCACATGGAACATTTTCCAGAATGAATCACATAATAGGTCACAAATGCCTCAACAAATACAAACAGATTGAAGTCATACCATGCATCTTTTCTGAACATAATGCTGTGAAACTAGATGTCAACCATTAGAAAAATGTGTAAAGACTACTAATACATGGGGGATACATGGACCCATGTATTTCTGGGTCAACCAGGAAATCAAAGAAGAAATAAAAAACCTGTAAACAAATTAAAATGAAAACACAATGGTCCAAAACCTTTGGGAGGCAGCAAAAACAGCCCTATGAGGGAAGTACACAGCAATACAGGCCTACCTCAAGAAGCAAGAAAATCATCATCTTACTTTACACCTAAAGGAGCTAGAAAAAGAACAACAAATGAAGCCTAAAGCCAGAAGAAGGAAAGTAATAATAATGATAAGGGCAGAGGTAAATGATATAGAAGCGAAAACAAAACCATAGAAGAAATCAAGAGCTGGTTTTTTGAAAGCATTAATAAAATTGATAAACCCCTAGCCAGACTTAACAAAAAAACAAATAACAATAATAATAAGGAAAGAAAAAGGGAAATGACCCAAATAAATAAAATCACAAATGAACAAGGATAAATAAAAACTAACACCAGAGAAACACAGTTATGATACTATGAAAAACTATATGCCAACAAGTTGGACAATCTGGTAGAAATGGGAAAATTCCTAGAAGCCTGTAAATGACCAAAGTAGAATGAGTAAGAAATAGATAACTTGAAATGATTGATAACCAGCAAAGAAATTAAGTCAATAATTTAAAAACTCCCAAAACAGAAGTCCAGGCCCAGATGGCATCACAGACAAATTCTACCAAATTATACCATTTCTTAACTTCTAAAATTTATTCTCCACCAAACATTTATAGAAGTGTTAATACCTGTTCTTCTGAAACTATTCTAAAAAATAGAAATTGATGGAAAACTTCCAAAATCATTCTATGAGGCCAGCATTACTCTGCTACCAAAACAAGATAAAGACCTACTAAAAAAGAGAACTACAGATCTATATCTCTGGTGAACATGGATGGAAGAATTCTCAATAAAATACTAACAAACAGAATCCAACCATACATTAAAAGAATCATTACCATGATCAAGTAGGATGTATTCCTGGCTTGCGAGTGTGGTTCAGTATTCACAAATGAATCAATGTTATACACCATATTAACAAAAGAAAGCATAAGGGCCATATCATTCTTTCAATAGATGCAGAAAAATACATTTGACAAAGTACAACATCATTCATGATAAAAACCCCTCAATAAAGTAGGTTTAGAGGAAACACACCTCAACACAATAAAGGCCACTTATGACGAAGTCACAACATCCTCGATGGGGAAAAACTGAAGGTTTTCTTCTACAGTCAGGAATAAGATGGGGATGTCCACTCTCATCACTGTTATTTAACATAGTGTTAGAACTCCTAGCCATAGCATTTGTACAACAAACAGAAAAGTTTGTTGCCAAAAAAAAAAAAAAAAAAAGTTTGACTTCTTCTTTACCACTGGGCAAAGAAGTCATACTTCCACTATTTGCAGATGACCTAATATTCTCTGTGTAAAAACTGAAAGACTCTGCCAAAAACCTGCTAGAACTGACACATCAATTCAGTAAAGTCATAGGATACAAAGTCAATGCACAGAAATCAGTTGCATCTCCATACACAAATAATGAAGCAGAAAGAGAAATTAAGGGATCAAATCCATTTAAAATTGCACCAGAACCATTAAGATACATAAGAATACACCTAGCCAATGAGGTCGAAGACCTATACTCTGCAAACTATAAAACACTGATGAAAGAAATTAAAGATGACACAAAGAAATGGAAAAACATTCAGTGCTCATGGATTTGAAAAATGATTATTTTTAAAATATCTGTCTACCCAAAACAATCTACATATTTATTTACTACAATACCTATCAAAATACCATCAGCATTTTTCACAGAGCTAGAACAAACAATCCTAAAATTTATATGGAACCACAAAAAATTCTGAATAGCCAGAGCATCCTTGAAAAAGAAAAGCAAAGCTGGAGGCATCACAATTCTAGACTTCAAGTTATATTACAAGGCTGTCATGATCAAGGCCGTATGGCATTGGTGCAAAAATACATTGATCAATAGAACAGAGTAGAAAACTCAGAAATGGCACAGAACTGTCTGGTTAATTAATCTGCAATAAAGCAGGAAAGAATATCCAGTAAGAAAGACTGTCTATTCAATAAATGGTGTTGGGAAAACTGGATAGCAACATGCAAAAAGAAAAAAATGAAACTACACCATTTTCTTACGTCATACACAATAATAAATTCAAAGTGGATTAAAGGCCTAAATGTGAGACAGGAAACTTGTCAAAATCTTAGAGAAGAACATAGTCAGTAACCTCTTTGACATCAACTGTAGCAACTTCATTGTAGATCTGTCTCCTGAGGCTAGAGAAACAAAAGCAAAAATTAACTATTGGTACTTCATCAAAATAAAAACCTGGACAGTGAGGGAAATAACAAAACTAAAAGGCAACCTAAGGAATGGAAGAGGATATTTGTAAATGACATATCTGATAAAGTGTTAGTATCCAAAATATATAAGAACTTATAAAATTCAACACCCAAAAAATAAATAATCAATGAAAAAATGGGCAGAACACATGAATAGACATTTTCCCAAATACGACAAAGAAAACAAATCCACAAAGAGAAAAAACAGAGAGAGACAAACCAGCTAACAAACTCTTCACTATAGAGAACAAACTGATAGTTGCCAAAGGAGAGATGGGGGATTGGTTAAGCAGTGCACTTGTCATGAATGGAACTGTATTGTGTACCTGAAACTAATATTATAGTTAATAGTATGTTAACTAACTGAAATGGAAATAAAAAGTTAAAAAAAAAAAAAAAAGGACTGAATGAAGACTCGTGGTCCTAGTGGGTAGGACATCAGGTCGTGTTGAAATCAGAGTCAGGAACATTGATGCTTGGCACTAATGTGATGGTAGATTTTTGCACTAATTTATATTGGCTATTGCTATCACATTAAATTGAAAGACCGTCTGAAATGGGATTTAAAATAAATAGGTTTATAGTCCAGTGTTTCTCCATAGCATTTATGCAGAAGTCGCTTTCACTGACTTTGTTTACTTCCTCAGGGTAAAGCAAGTCTCCCCCATAGGAGAGTATTGGCTCCTTTGGGCAGGTACTGCCTTGTGCTCCATATATAGCTCCAAAGCACTTAGATGTTCAATAGGTTCTTGTGAAAGTGAATTGATTGGAACTGGGAAGTTTCTCTGAACCTCTTGGTACTGACTCTCATCTTTCTTTCATTCTAGAAATGGCTAAATCTTTTATGTTCTCCAGAGACCAAAACATATACCCAGTGTTTCAAAACAAAGACTTGTTTTTCTACCTCCAATACTGAAAAATAGAAACAAAACTAAATGAAAATGAACCAGATCTATAGAGATGAAATAGTGAAATATCCCTTTTTAGATGAATCAACAAAAACAGTACTCTAAAGATCAAGATGTTTAATCAAATAAATAAATCAAAAGCTAAGTTAAATTGAGAGCCATCAAAGGGAAACAGTTTTTCAGATCTTTAGCAAGTATGAAAAATTGAGCCATATGTCAAAAATAGGAATGTTTTGTCTTTGTGTAACAGAACAATGTTCTCAAAATGTTAATGGCATGAGGAAGAGTCCAGGGAGGGAGAGCTATTAGGGATGAAACAGGGATGCTATTTATCTAGAACACTACCTGTGATGGAACAGCAGGTACTCAAAAGTGGGTATGAATGTACTGTTTTGAATGTGCTAAGATCCATGATTATAGAAACTGAAGTGATTTTGAAAATAGAATTTACTTTGCTCATTTGAGCAGAGAACTCTCCAAAGAAATAAATGTGCTTAGTACCATTAGGATACCTGGTATACAAACTAACAAACAAGCAAATAAACAAAACCTCATGTAATTCTTTGTCAACCAGCTGGAGTTGAATTCCAGATTCACTACTTATTACCTGAGTAGCACAAGGCAAATGAACCTTGTTATTCTGAAATATAACTCTTCATAATTTATAAAATAAGGAGAGTGAAGCATTCTTCAAAAGTTTATTGTGTTATACGACATGAAGATGATCTAGGACAGGAGTAAATGTTTTTTGTAAAAGGCCAGGATAGTAAATATTCTACGCTTTGTAGACAAATGAGACTGTTGCACCTGGCCATCTCTGCCACTGAGTGCGGAAGCAGTCATAGGCAATAGGTAAACCAGGTGCCGTTGCTGTTTTTCAATAAAACGTTGTATACAAAGTCAGGCAATCAACCAAGTTTGTCCTGTGGGGCATAGTTAGCCAAGCCAGGATCTCAGGCAATGGCTGTTGTGTTGGCAGTGTTCATACATAAACTTAATATAAAATAATCTCCCAGCACACTTCCTGCCACAGAAAATCTTGAATCAATGCATTGGGTCAATCTATAAATCAGGGAATAAAAATAGCCTGGTGAGGATCATTACCATCACCAGCCTCACCACTTAATATTTTACTACTTCACGTGTCATTTTTGCTCTGTGAGATCATTTGACAGTTCCTACTGAGGTCCCAGATACAAGAAGGTAACAGTACTGGAGTCAAAGTTTTTCTTAAAATGATTTTCTTAAAACAGTTTTAAAATAATTGGCTGAAGAGAAGATGTTTGGAAAGCTTGGTACAGAAAATCGGAGGAAATCCCCTCTAGCATTCTTTCCTAAATAGTGTTCCATGGATAACTGTGTACTAGGAAATAGTAATAGGTTTCTACAGTAAGACATTTTTGAGAAATGCTGTGTTAAACAAAATTAAACAGATTTCTTTATTACAGAAATTCTCTGAGGCTTTGATGTTAAAGAGGATGGAGGAACATACGCAGCACAGTTTCCCAGATATTTAATTTTTTTCACATACCTATTACCATTTTCCAGTATATAGTCTTTGGAGAATACTATTTAGGAAATACTACTCTGTAACATAAATCAAGTCCTCATACATTTGAAATAAATGGTGTGAGTGGACTGCTCTTACAAGGAACTGAGCAAACCAATGGGGAAAAAATGCTAACAGTTAACTATTAAAACTCCTTCATTTTTTCATTCCATTATCTAGCCACCATTCAGTGTTTACTCCATTCAGTGCAGAACCATATTCCTGTTCCTGCTCAAAACTCAGGGTTAGCTTTATGAATAGAAAGTTTAGATACTCTAAAATAAATGGCTAAAATCTCAAGCTCTTTGTTTCACACCTATGAAAATCTTTCTGAATTTCATAGGAAGATAAACTTTTATTTCCAAAAAAGAACTTCAAAGTTCTATAAAGATAAAAGAAGAGCTCCAGTGAGTGAACTAGAGTAATGTTTGGCAATAACCTGCTGGAGAGCTCATCTGAATTAAAAAGAACCGTGATAGCAGATCTCTTATAGTTTAGGTCCATAGAAGCTTGAAATAGGATTGAAGCAGCCTAGTTGAAACTAATACCCTTGCCTTAGAATCATTTACAAAATTTGATAATGAATTTCATTTAAGCAGAAATGAAGAAGATGAATCATTTCCAGGCAACCTTCTGTGTATTTCAGAGCACTGTACTTTTTTGGCTGGTCTCAGAGAGGCACCAGAAAACATGAAGTAACTATTTCAGCCAAATAATTGTTACACTGTCGATATCACCCATCACCCGTATTCCTGTTGTAGGGCTTTCTCTTGATGTTGGTGCCAGAAAGAAACAAATTGTTTTATAAGTGTGGTGAGGCAAAAAGATAACTACCTTCTTTCTTCCGCCTCACCCTCAACACATGTGTGCACACATGTTAACTTTTCAGAATTTCTTATAAGGATTCTACCTACAACAATTTTGTTCCTTCTTGTTTAAGATCATCTTGAAATAATATAGGGCCATTAGGGCAAAAAATGGTTCTATAAAGTCATTTGATAAATCATGTTTTTAGTGATTTTATTATATTGTTACTGTGTGTATTTGGTAATATGTGCTTCTAAAGTACTTAGTGCTAGGTGTACAGAAGGCATTCAATTAGTATCTACTTTTCTTTTAAAGAATTTTTTTTGAGAGCACACATGCACAGGTGGGAGGGGCAGAGAGAGAAAGAGAGAGAATCTCAAGCCAACTGAGCATGGAGCTTTTTCAAGGACTTGGTCTCAAGACCCTGAGATCACGACATGAGCCAAAACCAAGAGTTGGATGCTTAACCCACTGCGCCACCCAGGCACCCTTCAATTCATGTCTACTTTTCACTGCCAACTGGAATTGGTGGCTAAGGTGACCTCACTCTAACTGAGCCATTCTTGGCAAATGTAAATTACAGAAAATACAGAATAAAAAGTATATACCCATGGATATATGGGATGATCTGAGTTAATTAGATGGTACCAAGCCAGGCACAATGAATGCATGTAATTGCCTAATGTTGCATAATATAATTTCTCAGAGATTTGGAGAATTGTAGAGACCTCTCTTAATTTCCAGTCTTCATAAGAAAACACAAAATTTTTTTAGGAATATACTTGACTGGGGCTGGATGGAGAGTGAGGTTTGATATTGGTGTTTGAGATTGTGACTTCTGGGTTCTGGCCTTTGTAAGGTATGGGGAGGACCTTCCTATCCAGTTCAGTGGGTATCTTGTAATTTAATGCAGTCAAGGGTCGTATCTGAGAGAACTGGCCAATCTACAAAGAGGTTATTTTTACTCTTTCTGAATTTGGTAAACAACAGGTGCCATTCTAGAATTTATCATTATCAATATTAGTATCAGATGTTAAATGAAAATGCCCGAGTCAGATTGTATACATCTCTTTTTTTCAGCCCATACGCCTCAAAAACTGGATAGCTGTTGTGGACACATGCTTTCTTTATAGAGTCTGAGAAAAAGGAAAGGACAAAACACTGAGAAATATCTATGAAAGAAGCTAAAATGAACTGATGGAATTAATGACAGAAATACAAAATAAATTGTGAAGAAGAATGGTAACTTAATCTTAACAAACCCAGCAGAGCCAGTATAATTAAATAACAACTATGGTATCATTTAATTATTTTTCCCAAATGACACCATTGTTGTATATGACCGAGAAATAACTTTTCTGTATTTATTTGGCAAAGCAGCAAAAAAATGAATTGAAACTAACATTATCAATTGCAAAATGGCATTACAGTGGTTTGGAAGTAATTTGAAATTACACCTAATAGAACAAAGCACACTCCAAATGAATGTATAGTGCTACTAGGAAATAAATGAATTCTTTACTCTTAAAGTCTTTTGTTTTAAGGAGAACCTTTAGCAATGAAAGCCGAATAATTGTTCTTAAGACCATGAAATGAATCAAAGCAGCCATAAATGGCATTTGTGATTACAAGAAGAAGATTTTCTTCTCTTTGAGTCTCTCTCTTTTTATGCAGTGCAGGCAGAGTCCAATTGTATGACATAGAGCCTCTTAGGTTGTTTTCTTGCCATAACTTTGATATAACTATTCTCCTTTGTCTGGTTTCATCTTTTATGCTGTGCTCCTTTTTCTTCACACCCACTTTCCCCGGCTGCTCCGTGCATGCCTGTTTCCCACTGTTTGTGAGTGTGTGTATGCCATGCCTGGTAAATAAGGAACTGCTATTAGCCAATTCATTAATTAGGGTCCTGTCTGAAGTTCTCCTATGAAGGATAATAATTTGTTAGCTTAACTAAGATCTTCTTCCTTCCTGAGAAATGTCATTCTGAGAAAATATTGATTGAGGGTGGACCCCTGCTAGGTAATAAATGTACAATTTATATACTTCAGGATACTCAAGTGCATTATCTCCTTTTTGATAGCCAGTAATGACTGTAATAAACTAAAAGCGCCTCAATTTAAAAAAAAACAGATATTTTTAGTTGACAAGAGGCATAATTCACAAATATGCTAATAATTACTTCTGAGGTAGGAGATTTTAGCCCAAATTGGGATAGATACCTGTAAAGACACTTTATACTCCATATTATTTTACCATTCCCAAACAAAGTATCTATGTCCCTGTTGTTTCCTAAATAAGATATACTATTCTCTCTGCTTACTCAATTTGAGATAAAAATTCAAAATGATCTTTCATGGTCTGTCTAAAAATTCTAATAACTATGTATCTTGACTTCTTGGCCATCTTTAGCCAAGACTTGTATGTAAAATATCTATTTGTTTCATCCCAGCCATATTTGATTTTAAAGCTATTGCTTTTGCATGGATGGCTAAGCATAGCTTAATATTTGGGACCCTAAGCTGGGACCGTTAGGTGATCGTCCAGGGTACTTAAGACATTCCTTGATGCTATATTCCTTTTGAATATGCTGGGCTTTTGAGGTTTAAGTCCTAGTCTTGCTTATCCTACTCATCTGGCCTCTGCTTTCTACCTTTGCTTTTAATTTAGACCTTGGTTATTATGTTGCTTTCCTATTGTTAAGATTTTGTTTTCTTTGAATTTAAGGTTATAACCTCAGCTAGATGAAATCCACTATACTTCCTTAAGAGAGATGAGCCAGACCTCTCCTCCTCATGTATGTCATGTGGTAGAGCAAGATAGCTGAATTGGGACTTAGAAGATAAGGGCTTGAGGATCAGTTTTTTATTCCTATTATGTGTGCAATTTTAGGGCCTAATCTACATGAGCCTTTGTTGTTTTCAAGCCTGTGACCCACCTCAATATCCGAAATGGAGTCCCATTATAAATACGGTTTGTTGAACATAATAAGGTTGATATGTTTGCATGACATTATATTTTACATCATAGTACCAGAGATGCTGGATCTCACAAGTGCAGCTAGTATACGTGAATGAAGGATCTGAGACCATGTGGGGCAGGGGAGGGGCCTGTGTGGAATAGAGGAATGTTTCCTAAGGTGAGGATTAGGGTGAATATTCAGTGTAGTATATTGAGAATACAAAAAAGGGGATGATGAACTTAAGCCAGGTTTTAGCCAGTGTATATGCCTTTGAGTCAGGATCTCTTTGTATGTCTGGGAAGGCCAATCTAGTTGGTGGGGCATGGAAACAACATTGCAGATGTGGTAGTAACACTTGGAGTCACAATGGTGACAGCTTCACAGTGTGATTGTTTTCAAGGGGATCAAATATGTCTAAGGAGAAATCTAGTTATTGAACTGATGGGAAAGTAGGGCATGTCTAAGGGTGAGAGAGAGTCTTATAGGTCAGCTGGACTCCAGCCATATCTTCAGTTTCATAGAATGCCAAAACAGAAGTCCAGGTTGTATGGATTAGACCAGTAGGAGAGTCATGATCTAATATTTTGCCCAACTAAGCTCACCTCTTCATCTGCATATCTCGGCCAAAGCTTCTGGATCTGAATCAAATATTAATTCCCAGCGAAACTATTATGTGGCTTCTAAGTAAGTTAGTTTCTCCTCTGTGCTCTTTCAACACCATGTTAAAATATATAAAATGGAATTTAACATCATAGTATTTTCATTTTTCATAAGTCTGTTTTCCCTTTAGATCATGAGATCCTTAAGGGTAGAGGTAAAATTGTTTCCAGCTCCATATCAGCAATACGTAGGACAATTTCTGGTGTAGAAGAAACAGAAAAAAAGGAGAGAGAGAGAAAAAAACCACTATTGAATAAATGAATGAACTAACAAAGCTCTATTTAAGGGCCATAGACATATCTCTGAATTTTATTTGACCATCCTGAAAATGCATGCTTTTATCCATAATTAACCAGATTCAAAGTAGGGATGTTTTGATGCCTGTGGTGGATGTGAGGATGTGGAAGAAGTCAAGGATATCTTCTCCACTTTCCTCAGCTTTCTTCTGAAACATTTGGACTGAAGTCTTTATTTCAGCTGTGAGCACGGTGCCACATGCTGGAATGCCTCTTGTTCCTTCTAATGTGTTACTAGAAAAGCGATTCCAAGCATATATCCTACCGGTGGGGGAGGGTTCATTCTGCTATGTGAAATTGATCCATGATTCAGTATGAGTGTGAATTTCCCATTGCAGGACTCTGTAAAACTGATGAAGAAGAAAAGAAAGGACTCTTAAATTATTTTTCTTAGCATCCCATTTGCCTTTGAGAACTTCATGAGGAAATTCTGTAGGAATATGGTTTACATTTATCCTATCAGTTTTCTTTATACTCAGCAAGCATTTTGCCCAGGGAATTGTCAGTGTCTGCTTCAGTTCGGAGGCATTTTGGATCAATCAGGCAGTTGATGATCCTGAACTGTTCAGTAGGCCCAGACTTCATAACCATAAAAAGAGTACTTTTCCCCAAACTTAACTTGTAACAAAGAACAAGTTTTATCAGACTTTTCAAAATCCAAAGTTAGAGACTTTGCTCATGTAGTACATTTTTTTTTCTTAATCTTCACACCCTCCTATTTCAGAGTGCTGAATTACCAAGTAAGCCAAGAGAAGATTATACTAAAAATGGGACTCTCAGAATTGTGAACTTATTCAGCAGAGTTTTTATAGGAACCTCAGGGGATTTTATTCAAAATTGAACTTGAATAATTTTTAATAATACTTCCTGTTTTTGGAAAACTGCCTCTTAAAGTTTCTTTTTTCTTCTTTAATGTTTATAAAGATGAGTAATTTATATAATAGAAAATCTAGAGTTCAGAGAAAATCTTGGGCATCTAAATCTTTAGTGAAAGCTGTTAGTTTGAGTTTATGAAAAGATTTATGATAGTTGTTTTGGAAAAAGTGTGTTCAGGCATAAGACTCTATGAAGTCATTCATTCAACAAAAAAAAATGTATTGAGTTCATATCCTGTACTGGGCTTTGTCAGGGTTTCCAGACACCCATGGTAATTTTGGTAGAGCCAATCAGTTTCATCTTTGTGATTTTTCTCAAGCAGAACTCAGAAGCCCAGATACAGAGAAAGGCAACTGTAGCATTGACTAAAGATTGACAAGTTGTGTGGGTGAGTGAGAAAGCAGTGGATTCTGGAACGGAGAGTGTGCTCAATGGAGATGGCAATTGCCTGTCCCGTCCTGGAATACTCTTCTGCCGGCCATTTTCATTGGGCTTCTCCCCAATCATCCACTTCTCCCAAGCTTTCATAGCCAAACTGATCTAAACCATTACCACCCTCACATTCTTCATCCTCTTGTGCAGCTTCTTTTCTTCATCACTACTCAGCAATATGTTAATAGTTGGGGTTTGGTTGATCTTTCACCTTTAAAATGTAAGTAAAGTTTCTCAAGGGCAGGGTCTTGATCAGTTTTGTCATTTTTATGTTTCAACTGCATGGATCAGTGATTTGTAGATAATAGGGTCCACTAAATATTTGCTGAGTGGAAGTATTTATTCCAAGATGAGACCTAAGTGTAATTCTAAGATGTCTGCCTTCTGTGAGATGGCAGATGAGTTGAATTCCTACCAGAGGAAACAGTGAGAAATGGGCAAGAAACAGGAAGGGTGTGGAAGAGGTTGGAGATCAGACATACCTTGAGAATTAAAGTGGTGAAGACTGTGAACTAGATCCCCAAGGAGAGCAAAGGAGAGATTATGATGGCTAAGCGAAGACTGCCAGAGGTGGTGGGTCAGGGGGATTGATGACCAAGATCATGGAGGAAAACTCAACATGTACCTTCTACTTGTGGTGGGGGTAGAAGGAAGAGCGCTGAAGTAGGAGAGTGACTGAAGAAGGGCTGGGAAGAGTAGAACCAGCATTGCTGAGAGCCTCCCTCTGAAGCATTCAGGATTTGGGGTGAGAAATCTCATCTTCAGAGGGCCAAATGCCTACAGCTACATGACTACTAGTAAGAGGCACACACAGGATAAAAACCATAGTTCTTTGTGGCTACAGATTTCATATTTACATTGCAAGATCCTGCTTCCTTGCCTCTCAGAGCTGCTTCTTTGACTCCTGCCTATCTCCATCCTTCTCTTAACTTACTTCCTTTGCGTTATGCATGAGACAATTTAAGAGTTGAACAAAACCATTCCAAGCCTTTTTTTTCTCCCATTTCCCGTCATTTGAAGGTGGATTTAAGAAAACTAAAATGCGTATAAGGTAAACTATTTTCCAAAATCAGCAGGGTATTTCGCTAGTATTTTCCATGCATAAAGGAGAAGAAAGCATCTGAGAACAAATCACAATAATAAAGAGAAAATGGTGTCAGAATTTGTTTGGAAAAAATAAATGTACTATAACTTAAATTTCTAGAATTTGGCTAAGGAAAATTACATCTCTATTACCTTAAAATACCTTGGTTCCTAAAGATTTAGCTACTGCCTGCAAAATGCCCCGTGTGACATATTTACAAGTTAAGGGGATAATAGTTGTTAAGAAAATCTGTAGGAGATTCCAAAAGGATTGAAATGATTAAGGCGTAAAATAAAATTTTATCCGTTTGTAGCAATATTGTAATATGTATTAAAATTTTTTTGACTGCCTAGAGGACAAATGCAAGAATTTCAAAGTACACAGAGCCTGTTGTTGAAAAAGGCAAGATGAAGTAGTACATTCTATTCTGATGATCATAGGTTGGAAATAATGGTGACTTATGTGAGCTGACATCTAGAGATTTATTAAAGATTACTGTAATGTGATTTGTATGTAAGTATGCTTATAGATGCTGAACTGTTTTTAAGGTCTCTAGTTACAGTTATGTATAGTAAGGATATAGTCATGACCTTTTAATTACCCTGTATAAAGCCATTGATTTCATTTACCTTATAAAATAAAATTTGTGTTTCCATTTTTCATTTCTGGACTTAGTTCTATAACAGCACAATGGGAGCTTTTAGTTAGAGACTCTCAGATTATTAAGTTGGGTCTCCAGAGGAAAGTAAGTGCACAACTAGTTGAGAAAAATTCATCTACTCATTCAAAGACATTTATTGACCAACGTATATGTTTTTGGTACTCTTCTAGGCTCTCAGGATACAGAAATGAAAATGGCCAAAACACCCTAGCGCTCGTGGAACATAAATTTAATTAAGGGTAGGGGTGTATTATAAACACACATGTACACACACACACACACACACACACACACACACACACACATATTCTATAGATTAGATTAGATAAGAGCAAAGAAAATACAATGGGCTAAGGGATGAGAGGTGCCAGGGAAATGAAGAGTCAGGGGCATGCTAATTTAAGTAGTATTGTCAAAACCATTTCTCAGTAAAGGTTTAGTAAATCTTTGAAGTAAGATTAATTTCATCAACTAATAGGAAGTGAGGGGAAAGATATAAATTATTGGGCATTTATTACATATCAAGCATTTTGGACAATTACTCTTCATAGAATACCGGAAGCCGTATTTGTTGTAACAGAGCAATGTAAGCATTCTTGCCTTCATTTTAAAGCTGAGAAGTCTGATATTTAGAAAGACTCATTAATTCCCCAAGATCATAGAATTTCTAAGTGAGTCAGAATAAAAACTCAGATCTGTCTGGACTTTAGAAACCATGTACTTTTCTTTTATACCGAGCGCACTCTGTGGGAACAGATAGGAACTGCAGCCTCGAAAGGGAAAAGGAGAAAGGGAGAGCAGCACCAGCAGAGGTAATAATAGTCTGTTGCAGGGGATGTGGAGAAAGGGCAACCCTCTTCCACTGTTGGTGGGAATGCAGGTTGGTGCAGCCTCTTTGGAGAACAGTGTGGAGATTCCTCAAGAAATTAAAAATAGAAATTCCCTATGACCCTGCAATTGCACTCTGGGTATTTACCCCAAAGATACAGATGTCGTGAAAAGAAGGGCCATCTTTACCCCAATGTTTATAGCAGCAATGGCCACGGTCGCCAAACTGTGGAAAGAACCAAGATGCCCTTCAACGGACGAATGGATAAGGATGATGTGGTCCATATACACTATGGAGTATTATGCCTCCATCAGAAAGGATGAATACCCAACTTTTGTAGCAACATGGACAGGACTGGAAGAGATTATGCTGAGTGAAATAAGTCAAGCAGAGAGAGTCAGTTATCATATGGTTTCACTTATTTGTGGAGCATATCAAATAGCATGGAGGACATGGGGAGATGGAGAGGAGAAGGGAGTTGGGGGAAATTGGAAGGGGAAGTGAACTATGAGAGACTATGGACTCTGAAAAACAATCTGAGGGGTTTGAAGTGGCGGGGGGGTGGGAGGTTGGGGTACCAGGTGGTGGGTATAATAGAGGGCATGGATTGCATGGAACACTGGGTGTGGTGAAAAAATAATGAATACTGTTATGCTGAAAATAAGTAAATTTAATTAAAAAAAATAGTCTGGATCTTGTAAGAGCTAGAATCAGGAAGTTCTGGGGAGCAATGAGTTTTATTAGTTACCTTTAGCTGTTATAACAAATTAGCCACAAACTGAGTGGCTTTAACAATAGGAATTTATTATATCACACTTCCTGGAGACCAGAAGTCTGCAATCAGTATCACTGGGTTGAAATCAGGTGTCTACTGGTCTGCACTCCTTCTGGAGACTCTAGAGGGGAATCTCTTTTCTTCCCTCTTCCAGCCTCTGATGGCTGCTGGCATTCCTTGGCTTGTGGCTGCTTCCCTTCAATCTTTACTTCCCTCTTCACTGTATGTCTACAATTTCCCTCTGCCTCTCTGGTATAAACGATTGCGCTTAGGGTCTGCCTAGATAGACCAAAATAATCTCCTCATCTCAAGATTAACTTGTGTCTGCAAAGACCCTTTTTTCACACACCACCCCCCACCCCTGTAAGGTGGCATTTGTGGCTTCCAGAGATCAGACTATCCCTTGGATATCTGTTACAGGGTCGTTTTTCACCCAACAACAAGAGGTAAAGAAAATACCATATAGAGGGAAAGACAAAGCAGATATTTGGAGGCCTTAAATCACCAAGCATAGGATTTGAATCGAGGAACTGAGAGACAATGAGAGAAGACACTGAATTGTATTGGCTCTGCACTGCTTTTTTGGAAATATTACTCACCATTCTTTCCATTATACATTATGTGTTTTGTTGATCTCTGTGCTAGAAACTGAGAGAACATAATGATGGAGCAAGAACTATGGTCCCTGTCCTCGTGAAACTTGCAATTTAGTGTTGAAGATAGGCTATGAAAAAAAGTCACACAATGGATCTGTTGTGATGAATGCTATGAAGATTAATACAGAATGCCACAGGAATTAACAAAAATTATGGGAAAGTGGTGTAAAAAAGTTCCAACATGTTGCATATTGATATATATTCTGTATAAAGGATTTTGTGTGTGTGTGTGTGTGTGTGTGTTCTTTGAAATTTCTTTGCATGACGTCCTTGAGAGTGTGATCTTTGAACTGAAATCTAAAGGGTGTGTAGTAGTTCAATAATCAAAGGCTGAAGGAAACAGGCATGAAGACTCTAGGCTGAGAGTAGTACATTGAGCGGATTGCGCAAAGACCAGTGAGGCTGGTGTGCAGAGAGGAGCGGGGACAGGTGCGAGATAAATCTGGAGACATAGATGGGAGCCTAATGATGAGGGGCCCTCTTGGCTAGACTCAGATGTTGCTTCTTCTTATACAAGCTTTGGGAAGTAAGGGAAGAGAATTTTGTGGGGTGTGTATGTGTATGCTTTTCTGCTTTTTAAACTTTACCAATGTAAAATTCACTTTCTAGAGAAAAAGATATTATTTATTTATTTGAGAGAGAGAGAGTGTGCTGCGGGGATGGAGGCATGTGGTGTGGAGGGAGAGGAGAAGCAGATTCTCCCATGGAGCCTGGCAGGCTCTATCCTAGGACCCTGAGATCATGACCTGTGCTGAAGGCAGGGTCTTAAGCAACTGAGCCATCCAGCTGCCCCTCTGAGTCACTTTTTGTTAACACAGTTTGACAAGGGCTTTCAGTCTTGTTAACTATACTCATGATCAAGGTACAGATCAGTTCTAGTACCTCCCCAAATGTCCTCATGCCACCCCTTGTAGTCAACCCCTACTCTTTCCTCTGGCCCCTTACAAATACTGGTCAGTGAGGTCTACGGCTATGTAAAATCTCAGTCAGAGGGACAGGACAGAAATTCAAGTGAGAAGAGTGATGACTTAACACTATGATAGTATAAGAAGTGGGGTTCATATATTCAAGAGATTTTTAGGATCCAGAATCGGTAGAACTTGGGGGCATATTAAGTATTTTAATATGGAGAGAGAGAAGGGAACATTTGGAAGGTTCTCAAGTTTCTTGCTTGGATAAGTATAGCGAAGTGGGGCCCTTCAAGAAATGGGAAGAGCAAGTACTGTTAAGAGTAGACAGGGATTAAGTTCAATTTTTGGAGCCAGTGAGACATCTAAGACCATTTGTGTAGCTGGGAAAATTTTCGGTCTTGAGCTGCTTAGAGAGATTTGAACTAAAGATTTATATTTGAGAGATGGGAGATTTTTAAAAGATTCTTAGCCCTTTTCTTTTTTTAGTACATAATAAAATTTTGGTAAAAATAAAAGCTATTCATGGTATACAGAGTATGTACTAAGCATCAGTTTGTATGTACATATGTTTAATCATGGAATTTACTTAAAAGTGAAAGGCACTTATTTTACAAATGAGAAACTAAGACCTAGAGCAATTAAGATATATGACCAAGGGGATATCCCCTCTACTTGCTAGATGGGGTGCTGCCCAATTCATGAATCACTTAATAAAGCTAATTAGATCTTTATTTTTTCCTTTTTTTAAATTATGTTCTGTTAGTCACCATATAGTACTTCATTGGTTTTTGATGTAGTGTTCCGTGATTCATTGTTTGCATATAACACCCAGTGTTCCATGCACTATGTGTCCTTAATGCCCATCACCAGGCTCACCCATCCTCCCACCCTCTCCCCTCTCAAAACCCTCAGTTTGTTTCCCAAAGTCCAGAGTCTCTCATGGTTCTTCTCCCACTCTGATTTCCTCCCCTTCATTTTTTCTTCCTTCTGTTAATGTCCTTCATGCTATTCCTTATGTTCCACAAATAAATGAAACCACATGATAATTGACTTTCTCTGCTTGAGTTATTTCACTCAGCATAATCTCCTCCAAGTCCCATCCATGTTGATGCAAAAGTTCGGTATTCATCCTTTCTGATGGCTGAGTAATATTCCATTGTATATGTGGACTGTATCTTTTTAAAAAATTTTATTTAATTTATTTTTTTCTGTGTTTCCAAAATTCATTGTTTATGCATCACACCCAGTACTCCATGCAATACATGCCCTCCTTAATACCCATCATTAGGCTCACTCACCCCCTCTCCAAAACCCTCAGTTTGTTTCTCAGAGTCTACAGTCTCTCATGGTTTTTCTCCCCATCCGATTTCCCCCAATTCACTTCTCTTTAAAAAAAAAAAAAAAAAGATACATGCTGAAACACTGAAACAAAATAAAAGAAAATGAAAAAAAAAAGGTACATGATCAAAGTTTCAAAACTAGTCAGTCTCACTTGGTAATACGAGAGCTGTATCTTAAATACTAAGGACTTATTCAGAGCTATTTTTAAGCTGGTGGTACTTACTGTAGAAAATTTATCGTAATTGTCTCTGAAGCTTTTAACAATATAAATGCAATGTGTATTCATGACCCCTTTTACTTTACCTGCCTATCAAAGCAGAGGAGCAGGGCTTGGAAGATTTTTTTGAATTGTTTTTGACTGATTCTGATGTGTCCCTCCTTTCTCTTGACCATCACATACCACCACTTTCAAACACATAGGAGCTGACATCTATTGTGTTGGTGGTTGGACCGGAGATTATTGATTTATTGTAGATATTAATGGATCATGGAAATATGCTGCCAGTAGATGTTGGCATACAGCTATTCTGGGCTAAAGTGTGCTCCAAATATATTCTGGGAATATATATACCTGGAAACTGATGGCCATGAGATCCTGGGATGCTTACATAAAGTTGCTTTCTGTGGACCATGTGTTGGGCACTAATGTCATATCATGGAATTTATAGGCATATTCTTGAATGTAGAGGTAAAATTAGGGTTGTTTACAGTATGGTCTTGAGGTCATATGGACAAAATTTCAGAAATCTATCCAGGCTATAGCAGGTTTGATGGTGCTTTTTTTTGTAGACATATTCTCGAAATTCATACTGTACATTCCATATATTTATACTTCGCAATGAAGAATGATATTTAAAGAAATATTCTGTCTTAAAAAACATAGACTTTGACAAAATGAGTAGCATTTCTAAACCGTCTATTCTGTAAATCTGCATGTTCATATAATGCATCTAGTTATAGTGATATGTTCTTCCACATTTATGTTTATGAGAATGAACCTTCAAATCTTAATTGGTAGAAAAATCTGGCAATGTTTCTTCTCTCATTGTGTTACGTAATTCAAATGGCAAAAGGTCTTTCCCATATATCCTAAAGAGACACAAGTGAAACTTAAATATTTATTTTGAATGGATTTTGTTGCCACCAAAAAACAAAAGCAAAATAAAATTAAAGGTAAACAACAGCAATGACAACAAAACGTATTGACGATATTAATGTTGCAAGACCTATACTAAATTTAAGATAAATCTATTGTTTAACCTAAGAAATTAACCTCTTTCTCAGCATTGAAATTACCTTTTTTCATTGCACAGAAGAAACACAGACCTTGTTGTTATATTGTACCTATTTGTTTATTCAGTATACACCTGTGATGAGAAGCACAGATTGAATTGGTAAATAGATTATTGGAGGCGGCTTTTGCAATATAGTACTAATATAAAAATGGATTTATAATCCTCTCTTATTCCAAAGATTGAATAATGATGGGGTTATAACATTTTGACCTACCATTCACATTCCAGGGTCCATGGCCTGGATATCCCATGTTTTTGTAGAATGGATAAAATACCCCCTCCCTAGAAGGAGCTAAATGCAGTATGTCAGGATATGACCTTAGGAATTTTCATTTATGTTTTTCTTCCTTTTGGCTCACTCCCTTCTTTAGCCTTTAGAAGAAGAAGGTAAAGAAAAATAGGTGGTCAGCCAAACATGGTATCTTGAATAAGAGAGTCAAGTCCTATACAATCATGGCCCAGCTCCCAGGGCCCTTGTGATGTAGGAAATCTTTTTCTCTTCAGCAATTTCCAGTCTTGTAACTACTGCTTTGGGAGGTGGGGTTGATGAAGGTTTGATGAGGGGAGAAACAACAGAGAATGAGTAAAAAAGAACCAAGTTCTGTTTTGCGGGGGGGTAAAACTTGGCTGTGATTTTAGACAAATCTTATAAAGAAATGAAATGAGAAATGCTTATCATGTATCATAAAACAAGATTTAAATGTATGCATATTTTATCATTTCAACTATTTTTTAAAAGTCCCACATCATAGGCATAGGGGAAAAAAAATCCTGGAAGGAAATAGACAAAAATGTTAACAGTTGTCATATTTTGGCAGAGAATATATATGTTTTTTCATATTTTTCCAAATGCTGCATTTTCTGAAATTTTAAATGAGTGTGGCCAACTTGTACAATATAAAAAGATACACATTAGTGACGATAGCAGAGATCTGATTAACGATCCATGAGTCTGATCAGGGTTCAGGGTAAAAGACAAGGAAGTGAGCAGCAGTGAAGCATTCTCTTCAGGATACAGTGTGTTCTTCCCATTAGTCATTTCCTGCACTGCCATCCTCATCACCACCGCTGTCTCCCTCACCTAGTAATTTATCTTCAAACTTCAATGACCTCCATTTGCAAAAACTTTCCTAATCTTTCTATCCTTATGAAGCTGCAAGATTCTTCTCAACTAAGGAGCAATACTGCCCTTCACATAGCTTCTCTCACCAGGACATTTGCAGCTGGTATGAGAAGCTGATCCCAGTGGATGATATTGTCCCGTGGGATTTTATCATGGTGGGATTTTAAGATACTACAAGAGAACTCTGGGGAAATTCTATTTATTTATTTATTTATTTATTTATTTATTTATTTATTTGTAAATGGGAAATTTTTTCCCATTTTTAGTAAATGGGAAATTTTAAATTTGAATTTACAGACATATGGATCTAAATCCTGCTTTAGGGGCACCTGGGTGCCTCATCAGTTAAGCATCCAACTCTTGGTTTTGGCTTAGGTTGTGATCTCAGGGTGGTGAGATCGAACCCTACAGTGTGCTCCACACTGGGCATGGAGCCTGCTTAAGATTCTCTCTCACCTTCTTACTCTCTAAAAATAAATAAATAAATAAATAAATAAATAAATAAAATAAAATATATCCTACTTCTACCACTTCAAACTTGTCTAACCTTAGGCAAATTGCTGACTCTGTCTTTTCTAAGCCTCAGTCTTCTCATAATTACAATGGAGAACATAATACCTGTTTATTGTAAGGATTAGTAGACATAATTCATATGAACTAAAAGACCTATATTGACTCTACCTGTTATTCTCACAATAAAGTGATGAGAGAGGTATTGGGGTACTAATGGTGGAGAATATTACCTCATTGCAACCCAACCCTTGTTTCTCTATCTCCAAATATAGCAGAGAACTATTAGCCTGCAGCCTTCTTCATTCTGGGTTAAATCTGAATGAATTTAACACGTATAGAGCATTTACTGTACACCAGGTCATAGTCACATACATTCACTTTTTTTAGATTATATTTTGCCTGGTGACCAGCCAATATCTGGAAGTCTGTATTTTGTTTTAAATTTGATCTGCAGAAGCGCAGAGTGCTGATAAGGCCATGCCATCCTTTAGAAAACATTTTAGATTATTCATATCCCCACTTGTGTGACTTCTCGTCCTTTCCCAAAGTGTGCCTTGCTGGCTCTGTGTCATAGATGTTGTTAAGTGAGAATCTTATTCCGTACTCGCAATCACTGGAAAGGTTAAGGTTTAGAAACAATGAGAGAAATAAAAAAAGAAATTACTGTGAATCTTCACTGGCCCCTAAATATACTCCCAGAGCTCTCTACCACTTCGAGATTATGAGATGAGAGGGGAGGGCAGATAAGTATTGGTTTTCATTTTTAAATGCGTTTTTCTGAGGATCAGAGGATTTCTTATATCTATTTCACCTTCAAAATCGCATTGCTGAGTTCCCAGTAAAGGTTACTCATGAATCTGAGGATTTGCCTTTCTGACTCAGAGTTTACTGGCATTTGCTAAATGTTTGGCTTTGTATTCATCTTTGTCTTTAACCATGATGAAAGTAGGCATTGTCTCATTTATTAGATGCCACTTGCTGTGCTGAATTAAGGTTGAATCATTTGACATTGGCCCCACAGTGTCTTCTGTCTTCTGAAATGTTTTGTAGACTCAACGTGTTTGATTAGACTTTATTTCCACCCGTCCTTTCTCTAGCCTCATGGAAATGTCTAGAGCCATATGTTAGCTGTTGGTGAATAACCTTTACTTCCCTCCAAACCGGTCTTTCCCGGGTAACCTGAGATATTCCCTTAGGGAGAAGATTCCTGAAGCCCTGACTTCACTGTGCATCCCTACTTCGTGGCTTTGTTTCTGTAATTTCCACATTTGGGTTACACAGTGTGTAAGTGGAGCTGTTCCCCCAGTTATGAACGCTAAAATATTCCTTTCTGGGTCTTTGTGAAAAGGTCAGGAAATTAATTTTAGATGAATATCTTCACCTTCTTAGCTAGCCGTACTGTATTAATGATCTCATGACGGATTGCTCCTTAAACTGGCCCCAGCACAGGTCAGAATAGAGTGAGAATATGCTCTATTTAATGAGGCAGGAATCAGAGCCCCTAATATTTTATCACTGATATACAGATAGAAGTAGTCATCATCAAGGAATAGGGAATGGCTAAAGAAGCCTAGTGCCTGCCATATGCATGTGTCTTCTGCTGAAAAATACACCTTTTGCACGAGGGCGGGTGGGGGGGAGTTAAAAATGAAAAAGGCCTCTGATCCCAAACATTTTTTTTCCTTTTTTTCTTGAGGTTTTTATATCCTTTTTAAGAAATTAATATTATGTTGAATTTTTTAAAAAAAATTATTTTTAATTTTTTCCAAAATACAAAATAGTTGATAGAATTGAGTACTAATCACCTGTATACCTCAGCACTAAAATTTAGAAATCTTGTCAATATTTTTATTACTTTCTACAACTAATATCTAAGCAACTTTCTGTATCATATTGTTTTTTGGCTTTTAATGTAGGAAAGTCTTCCAACTTTTTTTTGTTTGTTTGTTTGTTTTGTTCCTGACATCATTCTTAAAAGAAATTAGATCATTTCTATTGTAATATATACCACATTCTTCATTTGTCTATTCTCTAGCAGTGTTTTGTATTGTTGTGGTTTTTACTTGTCCCTTTCTCCTCAGTATTTCCTGTAAACTGGATTTTCAATCTCAAAGCTTAGTCAAATTCAGGTGAAATTTTTGGCAAAGGTACTTCATAAATGATGCTGACTTCTTCTTTTTACATCCAAGTAAGAGGTGCCTAATGTCAGGTTATCTCACTTTGAATGATACTAAATTTGGTTGAAATAGTGACTACTGGATCTCTCCCTTGATATTAGCAAGCAAACTCTGGGGTGATACTTTGGCACTATCAAACTTTGACCTAGTTGTCTTCATACTCATTGATTACCCTGGCTTTTTGAATCAACCATTTCATTCACATTCAGTGAATGGTGATTTTCTAGTGTAATCATTCCTTCTACATTTATTTTCTGGCATGCTTCTATAATACTGTTTTTCTTTCAACATGATAGGAACAGACTCTGGTTCTTCCTATAAAGGAAGAATAAATGCTTAATTCCTTTCATTCAAGTATCAATTTTAAAGTACAAAATTGGTGTAAACATCACCTCTAATTATACCATTTGCATATATTTTATATTCTCTCTTCAGTATCAAAATGGACATGAAGTTTTTATTCTATGCCATATACTCCATTGTGGCCATCATTCTTTTTGATGCCCAAATTGTTTGAGATTTGGATAGTGAGAGCCTCTTCAAACAACCCTGTGTCTTTTTTACTTGCCCCCATTGGTCTCTAAGAATTCCCTTGCCTTCTAGTACAAGATTCTGGGCTTGCTTTGCATTATTTCTAACCCAGACCAGGAACTAGTCATTTCTTTATTTATTCATTAGGAGCCCTAATTTCCATTTATTGAGGAATGATCTTTATAAACCAAGATTTGGATGTTAGGTGTACTGACTGCTACCTAGAAGTCATTGCTTCCAGAAACTTCCAATGAACAGAACTGGGGAAAAATATGTATATTTATATTTATTATATGTAATATATTCATAAATAAATTTTTTATATATTTAAATCACAAATTCATATTTAGCACTTCAAATATTTGACAAAAGTTTTTTGATATTTGCTTCTGCATTCTCTATCATATTTATCTTTTAGTAAGCTGAATTTTGAATCCCTATTCTTGCACGAAGACTTTTACATTCCTTAGTTTATGCAAAGAATATAACGATCTGATAAATGTGTCTACTCAGCTTCTAACTCCTCTCCAAGATCTACTCTTACCCAGATATTTGCCAAGTCTTTTTAAAATGCCAATATTTCTAAGTGAAAAAAATAGTACTGAGGTTTATTTTTCATATTCTTAATTACAAGTAACTATTTGATCAACTTTCTTGTTTTATTTGTTTAAATGAAGCTGGTAATCTTATTTTGAGGAGGCTCAGTGGAAGTCTGCTATAATTCCCTTGGCTGTGAAGTACCACTAGTACTCACGTCCTCCATACTTGAGACTTGGTCTCTGAATTTTTCTCAACACTTCGGGTGCTCATCACATATTGGCACGCTAACTCAAATTTATATGCCACCCCTAATCTAGTTTTAAGGACTCTTGCTAAGATAAGAGATTATAGTTCTGATCAGTGATTAGTTAGACATATCTGGCCTTCAGTTTATAATTTTAGATTGTAGAACAGGCTAAACTTGAAGAAGGGTAGTAGCAGAGAGGTTGGATGTAGTTAGGAAATATTTAAACCATTATGAAGATTATGAAGCCTAATCCATTTTGAGAATAATTAGCTACCAGAATAGAAATGGACAGGGATCATCTCAAAGTCTCACTTCCCTGTTGAGCTTTAATAAATACAGAAATTTTTAGACTGAGACAGACTTGAATTTATGGTGAGTCAATGTTCAACTTATACCCTTAAATATGTATAAGAAAAGGCTGCCATGTTACCAAGATTTGAGTAAAAATGGTAGCTGAAATTTTTCTATCTGTGGCATGGTTATGCTTTCCTTAGGTGCTATTTTCAGTGTTTTAATTGTTTTGAATAATGGCTAAGAAGACAAAGGTTCTTCTTTTTTTTTTTTATAAATTAATTTATTTATTTTCAGAAAAAAAGTATTCATTATTTTTTCACCACACCCAGTGCTCCATGCAATCCGTGCCCTCCATAATACCCACCACCCGGTACCCCAACCTCCCACCCCCCACCACTTCAAACCCCTCAGATTGTTTTTCGGAGTCCATAGTCTCTCATGATTCACCTCCCCTTCCAATTTCTCCCAACTCCATTCTCCTCTCTAACATGCTATTTGTTATGCTCTTTGACAATAAGATTTTGCTCTCTCTCTAACATCGTAGAGACTTCCACAATGCATCCCTAATTCCCATCAGGTGCTTCTTAATCTGCATGACAGCAAAGCTTTGGGACTCTTGTCGCAGTGCACTTGGCTCACTCTCACATGGCACTGGGGATAAAATGGTCCACAGGATGCATCATCATTGAAAACAACATGTTTGTGTGAAGAAGAAAACTATTATCAAAATTTAAAACAGAGACCCTGAACTTGACCTACCCTTTGAGTATAGAGCACCTCCTGGACTGCCCCATTGCCAGTTCCTGGGGGAGCTTTAAAGGACAGGGAAGGGAAGAGAGCATAAAACCACTCGCTTCTGTGCTCTGCCAGAAAGATAGAGGAGAAGATGTGACAACTGGACACAAGCATTGCTGTTGACCAGTGGCTTTCCTGTCTTCATGGTACCTTGAGAAGTGTTCTTCATTTTCCAAAGTGTCCTTAGCTTTGCTTGAAACTGTGCTCACTACATTTCACTCCTCTCATCCTAAGTGGTTAAATCCTATCCAGGGATGCAAAAAGTATTTCATTCAGTCACCTGGGTCATTTTCCAGTCTCAGCAGTGCAATTGTTTGGGCAACCATGGAGAATCAAACATAGTGAAATTAGCCAAGCTTGTAAAGACATGAGTTGACTCTAAATGGTGTTTTGAGCTTGGAGTATTTAACCATTTGCTAACAACAGGTCAATTCGATTTCAGTATAGTTCTGTTAAGAATGGACAATAATTTTGTTAGTATTTATGTACTGCATTATGTTATCCTCTAATTATGTTAAATTATGTTGTAATTTTTGTCAGGACAGGAGCTTCATTGTCTTGTGTTGTTTATTCCCTACAGAACCTCATACAATACAGAACATAGAATAGGGGCCCACTGACCCCTTAATAAGTGTGTGTAAAGTTTATGCTGCTGTCTCTAGAAAGTGAGGAGGAGAAAAAGATTGGAATAGTTAACTGAATAATATAGGGAGAGCCAAGTATAAACATGCTTTGTTTGGGATTTTAAGCATTAAAAAAGAGTTATGAAATAGAGGATATGACAGTAGTGAGTAGAAGGAAAAATAAGATATTTGAAGACTTTGCAGTTTCTAAGAACTAGGAGAGATTAAACTAGGGAAATTAATAGAAAGAAAGAACATAAGAGTATATCACAGAGTAAAAGATCAGTCATGTCCCTGAATGGTGTTCAGGGAAATGGAAAAATCCAAGAACATTAGGCTATCAATACCTTGTTATAGCAAAAATGGTTTAAGAAGGAGGAGGACCACAGTTTATTTTCAGAGTAAACTGTATCTAAACTGTGGGGGGGGGATGTATTTTTGGATAAAATTTTAAAAATATGCTTCTGTATCCTGTGTTGTGTTTGACAAAACAGTGTCTTCTAAATGAAAGTTTATACAACCAAACAGCTCTGTTTTCCTGGAGATATAAGAAATGGGGAGTTCTTTGAAGCTTAATAAGGGTACAAGGAGGGGAGCACATTGTTCAGATGATGGGATGCTAGAACAGTGGGCATTTGGAGCATGGAATTAAACACAGGGTGGCTGGAAATGCCAGGCAAAAAATATAGAAAGGCAGGGCAAATGAAAGCAGTGCTCTCATCTCTTGACTCTCGTCCCAGGTCATGATGAGCAGAAAAACTGTCATTCAAAACTAGTCTCAAAGCTCATTATTTGATCACTGAGGAAAGGGAGGCACACCCACAAAAAACATGAACTCTCCTCTCATCTGGATGGGGGTTGCTATGCAAGCGGGAGAGAGGCAGGGAAGGGAAAGAGAGAAACACATTTGGCCAAAATCAAGCTTAGAGCCATGCAGACACACCATTATGTAGAATCGAGCACTGAAAAATGTCACTCATGAGAACTTTGAAAACCATAAATAATGAGGAACTTATAATTTCAACATGACTAAAAATAGAAAGGGTCAATGGTACCAAACAACTCATTTGAATACGCATAGAAAAATCTGGACTAACTGGATTAATAATGGGCTAACCATAGTATGGGGGTGGTTATTCCACAAATCAAGGCTAGGAAAACACATCTGAAATGATAGGAACTAAGGCACATTCTATACTTGTAAGCCTATAATTTGCAAATCCAGTTCACAGCACAAATTAATTTGGAAGGCGGTTTGAAATTTGGAATACATTTCCCCATTGGAATAATATTCCATATTAAGTTCCCAAGCCTGTTCACAGAATCACTTCATTCATACAAATATGAATCTGAAGCAGAGAAGCAACAGTGATATCTTACTTTTTAAATAATTTGACTCTAATTAACTACCAGATGTAACATTGTCTGATAAACTGGGGAGGCTGAGGAAATTCCAGAGCCCAATTGACTTCTTTCCATAAGCATCGAAGAACATTCCCTTTTACAGTGTAATGAGTCAGGATATGGGAGTTCTCAACTTTGCCTCTTATTTCCTTGATAGGAAGTATTGATTTTTATGGCATGTGAATGTAATCTATCTCAGACTGTCATGAAAGATGGGAGTATTTATTCATCCTTGGGTCTTGAAATGAGTAGAGAAGATGACTATCTCCACATATAAGCATCCACATAAAGTAGGACAAAAAGTAGATTCTTTACATCCCTGTTAGCTAATACATGAGGCTATGTTGGTAGCAAGCAATTAGAAGTATATTGCTTTTTATGAAGTAGTCTAACTTGAAAGTACTGAATGGATTAAAGAAATCTTTTGGTAATATGTAGTTGGCTACATTTGAATATACCCATCCAGTAAAAGAACATATATAACAATGAAAAAATAAGATAATATTATATGAATAAAGAATGTATAATAAATTCTACACAGGTAGAATTCCAGTTTTGCAAATGTCATTTTAACATCTGCTTCTGTATAACAAGACAGTTTCCAAGGCCTCCTGACAGCCCTTAAGTATTCTATTTTGCTGATACGGATAAAAACAATCTTTTGAAAAGAAAACTACTATAAAACAGATGTATTCAAAAGTTTCTAAACATGGAAGTAATAAACCTTTATGACAAACAAGTTGGGGAGGGGCAGGAGTAGGGCTGGAATGAAATTACAGAGCAGAGTGCCAGAGAATGGAAAGGCCAGAAAAATTCTGGGAGCAAAAGGTAAGGAGAAGGAAGGGAGGTGGCAAACCCAGGGGTTGTCCTAATGATGGGTCATAACTGGGGTTCTAGACAAGGAGATGGACACTCTCTTGTTGCAGAGTAGTTGAAATGGTGCCTCTTGTTGCTACTCAAGTATTTAACGTTTACTGTAGTTAACCATAACCTTGAAACTGGTCCATGTCTTTATCTTCTCCTGATCTGTTGAAGTCATTAAGTCCATTTTTAAAGGCAGTCAGAATAATTTAACTTGTTTTATTTGGTTTTTGTTTTTCCTGGAATTAGTAATGTAGTTTGTGCAACCAGTTTTGTCCATCTTAGTATACAGAAACTACTGAGGAACCTTTACTTGGCTTATTCTGTCTAGTTGCCAAGGATGGGCAATTCTATAAAGGATCTGTGTGCTTGGACTTTATCTTGTCTGTGTCTTCTTTGTTTTCTGCAGGTTTTTTTTTTCCTCTATCCTAAAACTTTTCCTAGATCTTACAACTGATGCGTTCTTGTCATTTTAGTTCCAACTCAAATACCAACTTTCCAAAGAAGCCTTCTCTAACCAAAATGACTAATCAAAATGACCTCAGTGCTTTTTATCGTATCATCCTGGCTTATTGTCTTCGTAGAATTTATCACCATCTGACATTATTTTGTTGTCTGACTCTTCCAAAGGAAACAAGGTCTTTGCCATTCAGAGTCAGTGATGAGTCTCCATCGTTCAGAAAAATGCTGAGCACATAAGAGATCCTCAGAAATTAGTAGATGAAAGAAAGAATGAAAGGAATGTCTGCTTCACCATACTTTCCCCCCAAATCTGTGCAGTTATCCTCCAGCTGTCTGAGGGAACGATATCTTCCAATGTCCTCATCTATTATTCCCCGTATGTTTCCCCCTTTTTGTCCTGAAACCTGCATTATTCCCTCAGTCCCCCCAAAAGTTAGTATTTTGGGGGTGGGATGGAGACTCGGTCTTTTTTGTCCAACCATTGATAATTACATTTAAAATATGGTTTGTAGGTGCACCTGGTTGGCTCATTGAGTTAAGCATCTGCCTTGGGCTCAGGCATGATCTCAGGGTCCTGGGATGGAGCTCCACCTTGGGTTCTGCACTTGGCAGGGTTTCTCCCTCTCCATCTGCCTTTCCCCTGACGTGTGTGCATGCTTCCTCTCTGTCTCTCTCAAATCAATAAAATCTTAAAAATATATGGTTTGTGAATAAAATTTAGAGGACACCTCTTCTCACATAGTGTTCATACAGAAAGCTGTAGTTAGGGAGAGAGTCCATGGAGGCCATTCAGGTGCCCAGGAAAGATGTGGAAAAGGAACAAGACTTGGGTACAATTTATGAGGTACAAGGGAAATTCCAGGTGTCTGATATCGGGTGCTGGGTGGAGAGAAGAAAATATGGGGATGGCAGCATGTGTTGTTTCTTGAGATGTAACAGTCGTTAGGCTGGGATTCTCTTTTCCACCCTCATAAGAGTTTCAGGACAAAGTAAGCAGATGGAATATTTGGGCATAAAGCTATTTGGTTTGCTAACTTTGTCTTTTCCCCATTGTGACTCTATAACAAAGATAAAGAATGCTTCTCCCCTACCTTTGGCCTCAACCTTGAAATACTTCTTACTTTCCCTAACTTTCCCTGTATTACATTAAAGTGGTAGCAATGGAATGAACTCAAAATTAAAGGTCTGTCTTACTCTTTCAACATTATTTAGTCAACATAGAAATACTGAACAAGGTATTACTCTCCTTAGAGAGTAATAACCAGTATCATTTATCCAGAAAATTTTATACATATAAAATATACATGGTATCTGATACTTAACAAGATAGTAATATGAATAACTGATGGTATTGAATACACTGAATACGTCTTTGAAAGCAGACTTATATGGGGGTGGGGGTGGGATAGTGTATGAGGTACCAAACAAGATAGAGGAGGAACAGAATGGCTCTTTTCATTTACTTTATTTTTTAAAAAGATTTTATTTATTGGTCTGAGAGCATGAGAATACACAAGCAGGAGTTCAGGGTGGCAGGCAGAGGGAGAAGTAGGTTCCCTGCAGAGCAAGGAGCCTGATGGGGGACTTGATCCCAGAACCCTGGGATTGAGACCAGAGCCAATGCTTAACTGATTGAGCCACCCAGGCATCATCCCTGTTTTAATTTACTTGAGAGTTTCATAGTTCTAAGTCCTCTCTGTAAACTTCTGTCTCTGTCTTCTGTTTTGCCCTGGCTGCTGGGGAATAGAGAAGGAACTGAAATGTGTGAATATATAGCATGAGATGAGAGAACAGAGGAACCTAGGAAGACAATTAGAAGGGGATTCTGTGGTTATGAGGTGTTATGGGAGAAAGGAGACAAGTTCTCAAAAAAACTCATTGCTATGCAAGAGAGCACAAGAGGGTAGAGAGAAGGCATCTGCTGAACCCACATATAGCCACTATAAACTTTTCTCTTATTCATAGATTGACCTTTAATTTATTGTCCAATAGAAGACACTGTATAGAGTGCAACTAGTTACTCTTAATAATTAAGAATTAATACTTACAGGTGTCAACCAGGGTGTCTGATTACTTTTTAGAGATTGTGTCATCATAATCTCTTTTTAAAAAGTACATCATAAAGACTTTTACCTTGTTTCATACAAATTCAACTCTGGGATAAATAGAGGGCTCTAGGATGGAAAAAGATAAATAGTATTATTTTAAACACCTGAATAAAAAATGCCTTATCTACCATTCACCCAAAAAATATTTTCAAAACTAGATTTAGAGATTTTCAAAACTAGATTTAGGAGTTTCTCCTAGTAGAAGGAGTTAAGCTCATCAGCAGTTCCCCTAAGTATAAGTGGATTCATCAAAGCCTTTTATTTTTTGTAGCAGTTTTTTAGTACAGTTGACATACCATGTTACATTAGTTTCAGGTGTACAACATAGTGATTCAACTTCTCTAACATTATGCTGCCATCATGAGTATAGCTACCATCTGTCACCATGCAGCATGATTGCAAGAAAATCGGCTGTATTCCCTCTGCTGTAGCTTTCATCCCAAATGACTTACTCATTTCATAACTGGAAGCCTGTATTTCCCACTTTCTTTCACCCATTTTGCCCATCCCTTCACTCCTCTTCCCTCTGGCAACTATCAGTTCTTTGTATTTATAGGTCTGTCTGATTCTGCTTCTTGTGTATTCATTTGTCAAAACCTTACAGTGAACTTTGTTTTAATTGAGACAAAAAATTCAGAAATCCTGTATCTTAAATACCAGAGATGGGTGTGTGTGTGTGTGTGTGTGTCTGTGTGTGTGTGTGTGAGAGAGACACATGCATGCACTAGTAGATAGGGCTTAAGAAATGTCATCAAGTAAAAGGCCAAAAAGGAGATACAGGCTTTCTTACATTTAGTCACGAGTATACCCTGCAGGACTGGCTCTGATTATACCAAGGACCTTCTCATGACTTCTGTGACTACTATGGAATTTTACTCTTTTAATTCTAATGTTGCAATTAAATTAATGAAAGATTAATTTTACGGTTATTTTGAAATGTATGAGTGATGAAAGAAAAGTGAAATAAAAAAGAGATACCTGAGGAGAAGAAACAATGACTGTTAAATCCTTTGGATCTGTGAAGAAAGAAAATACTAGATAAATTCAAATCATTAGCAAAGGTTTCCTCTACTCATGCAAAGTGAAATAGAAAATCCATATGGTTGCATTTTAGTCCTACTAAAAGTAACATTTTAGAGAGTTTGGGCTCAGTCCTCAAGATACGCCAGACATATGTTTTTGGCTTAGTATGTCCAGATGCTGTCTCATTCCTCCATTTCATTTTACATGTGTAGACTCAGCCATCATGCATTGCAAGTGAACTCCCCTCTCCCTAAGACACGTACTGAGCACCTGACTCAGAATTAAACTTTTAACATTTTGTAGGTCAATTAAATCATTGATGGAGCAGAAAAAAGAACAGAGGATCTATTGTACATTTCTCTATGGGGCATCATGAAAAAAAAATGAGGGGCATCTTGTGGCTCGGTGGGTTAAAGCCTCTGCCTTCAGCTTAGGTTGTGGTCCTAGGGTCCTGGGATCGAGCCCCGCATCGGGCTCTCTGCTCAGCGGGGAGCCTGCTTCCCCTTCTTTTTCTGCCTGCCTTTCTACCTACTTGTGATCTCTGTCTGTCAAAATAAATAAATAAAATCTTAAAAAAAAAATGAATGGCTAGAGAAGCTATGGTAACTAAAGCTGCTAACAGAGAAATCTGACAGTCACGGAGTGTTCCTGAAGCATTGGGCTAAAAGAACAGATTTCTGATTTATGCTTCAAAATCTGGAGATTGTGAAACATCCATTTGGAAAAGTTCAATGTGAGGAAGGCAAACACTCAAAAATTAAGTATACGGAGATCGCACTCCATATAAAATGGTCATTTACACATGAATTGTGTTTAATTACTTAATTGATTATAAAATATAGATTTATGCCTGTTTATATAGCCTATAAACAAACACCCAGTTTATTAAAATGCCACATAAGTGTTGCAAACCCTTCACTTTTGCTCCATGAGCTAGGTAAGCTTCTCTTCCATCTCAGGCAGCTCTTAACAACCACACTTAAGAGAAATAAGAAATACTGGAGTTTCCGTAGATGGGTGAAAATGTTGCCCATCCCACACCCACCCACCCCACCCTTTTTCCTGGGAAGAATAGAGAGAAACCTCTCCCTGGATGCTCAGCAATACTGATTGCAGAGATATACAAGCTCTTTTGCCTTTTTCTCCTTCCCACTTTCACAGTAATGATGACAGAAAGAAAAATATGCTCTCTGGGAGTTTATACAGATGAGAAAGAGACTGAACAGTATAGTATACTCGGTGACTAAAGGTAGAGAATAAGACCAGGAAACAGAGAATAGATAGGAAAAGATAGAGCAAGAAAACAAACAAATGAACAAAAGTGCCAAAATAATTAAAAGAATCAGTGTATTGGTGAAGACAGTTTTTAATCTATAAAAATGAAAAGAAAAAAAATAATTGTAAATTCTAAGTCAGAATTGACCACTCAGTGCCTAAGGGAAAAATAAAACCTCAGAAGTAAATGTACAGGTAGAAGCATTCCTTTAAGTAAATGATACTGGTGCTTAAAATTCAGTATATGACTGTTTCATCTAGAAGTCATGAAGTAGCTCAATGTTTCCTAATATTGAGATATTTCAGAATATTCACATGCCTAAAATTGAGTTGGTAGTACATTCAGATGCTTAAATGGTTTGGTAATCTTTCAGATATCTGAGGATTGTTATAGACATGGTGTAGAAAAACTAAGAATATCAGGAAAGGTATAAAGAAAAATAGTATAAAAAAGAAAAATATGTGTGAATAGAAACTTTTATTTCTTAGGTTTAAGTTTGTGTACGACCAGTATTTTTCATAAGGGATTTGAACGTGACATATCCACTTTGTCCCAGCCCCACCTTTGTTTCACTCTGGGCTTACTGATATTTATTTACCTCTTCTAACGGAATAAGCTGTGATACATCACTGAATAAATTACATGTGCTTTTACCCTATTATTTTTTAAAATATTCATATATTTGGACCATGGGAGAAAGCTGGAGAATTATAGTATATGAAGTCCTTAATAGGTGACAGGTCTACTACTAATGTGTTTTTTTGTGTTGGTTGTGTTTCTGCTCTCAACTTGATCTAAAGATAAATGAGAGTACATTAAACATTTCTAAACATGTCTGTGTCAGCTTGGTAACTTCTTGTGCCAGTGTAATTTTCTCTGTGTTTTTTCCTGAGAGTTTTTTTCAGATTTTCTGAAATAAGAACTTTCTGTGACCTTGTTGTGTGCCCAGTCTAAAAAACCTAGCAAGCTTTGTGACATTGAGTCTTGAAAAACCACTTTGTTGATTAAAGAAATTTACTGGACAGGAGGATTTGTTTTCACTTTCTGACTTAAGTTCAATTTTCCCCTTCATTTGCTAAAAGGTTGGCTGTCTCAGTGTATGGAATGAATCTTTGCCCTTGGCCATGGTTGGACAAAGCGGACATTGGGGGTCCATGCTTGACTTGGTGCTGTTCATATAGCTACCATGTAAACTTTAAGACATGGCTGTATTGAACTTGAGGCTTCACACCCATAACAAATGCTTCTCTATAAATAATCAACCTAAAAATGGTTAAGATACCTTGTTAACCTTGGGATTACAGTCAGTCGTTGTCTTCTTCAAAGTTCCCAAACACCTGAGAGAAATAGAAAGCTGCTTCCCATGGGTAAATGAGAAAAAAAGACAATGGTGATAATTTATGCAATAAAACTATGCTAGACATTTTAAATATATATGCTTCTCTTTATACCATGAGAACATCTTCTAGCAGGCAAGGTATACATGAAGAAGCGCAAAATCAGGGTGGTTAAGTAATTCGAAGTTATCCAGATATTAAAATAATTGGGATCAAATTATTACAGAGAATAAATGGAAGGGAAGGAAAAAATCAGATACATAATACTGTTGTCCAGGATAAGCCTTTTTAAAAGATTTTTTAAAAAAGATTTTATTTATTTATTTGACAGAAAGAGAGATCACAAGTAGGCAGAGAGGCAGGCAGAGAGAGAGGGGGAAGCAGGCTCCCTGCTGAGTAGAGAGCCTGACACAGGACTTGATCCCAGGACCTGGAGATCATGACCTGAGCTAAAGGCAGAGGCTTAACCTACTGAGCCACCCAAGCACCCTGGGATAATCCTGTTTTAGAAAATTATGCCCCATTGTCAAGCTGTATATTCAAATATGTTTTAAAATATGTTCTATATAAAAATTTGCATGTAACGCCTGGATATTCTGTCTCTTGGACAGTCCCCCCCCAGCTTTATTAAGATATAATTGACAATTAAAAATTATATAATTTAAGGAATGCTACTTGATGTTTTGATATAGATATACATAGTAATATACTCACCACAATCAAGCTAATTTACACATGCATCGCCTCATATAGTTACTTTTTTGTATGTGTGATGAGAACACTTAAGTTGTACTTTGTTAGCAAATAACCACTATACAGTACAATAATACTAACTACAGGCACATTTCTATATATCGCATCTCCAGAACTTATTTGTCTGGGAAGATTTCAATCAAGGGAAAATGGAAGGATATTAGACATTTTTAATTGTAATAGGGAATATCTGGTTAACCAAGCACTATAAAACCTGGAACAAAATATGCTATTTGGAGTTACATTTGGGTTTTAATATGGTCACATCTTCTGGCTTGGGCGTACAGACAATGTGATTATAGCATCTGTTACCCTACTTATCACCAGGGTTGATTCAACCATTCTGGCTGCTGGCACCATCTGACACTTAGTCTGTGACACTTAACCTTCAGACAAAGGTCCCAAGTGGATGGTGACATTTTCATGGATTAACTGAAACTTACGCTCCTTTATCTCAATGCTTTTATACTCTGACAGGACCTTGGTTGCTCTGCATTTGCCAGATTTGCTGTGTTTCTTGTATAGTAGGGCTTGACAGGTACCACATCAACCCAGTATTACCTTGAAAACAAGCTGTATTAGAAAGATAGCAAGTGACTTGCAGGTGCAGTTGGGTGATTATGATCATCCGATGTCAGATGGTCACGTGATCATCTGAGATCTAGTCAACACTGGTATTTGCTCTTTGTTTGAGTTAAATGCTATGAACTCGGATTCAACAAAGTGTCCCCAAAATGGGCAATTATAGCTTTGGAGAGTGTAGTGATATAAAATGTTAGATTGAAAGACTTGGGTTCAAGTTACAGCTCCTCAGTTAGCTGGTTACGTGACCTTGAGCCAGTTATTAAACCAGTTTTGAGTCTGGTGGTTTCTCCTGCAAAATTATAGGGAGAGAGAAGTTAGACATAATTCCCTCTACGGTCCATCTATTGTATCTGGAAGTTCTGTGAAATGTTTAAGATTTAAGATTCCTCAACTCTATTTTGATGTCTCAGAAATTTTTTTCTTTTAAAGGTTTTATTTATTTGTCAGAGTGAGCACAGGCAGACAGACTGGCAGGCAGAGGTAGACAGAGAAGCAGGCTCCCGCTGAGCAAGGAGCCCGATGTGGGACTCGATCCCAGCACGCTGGGATCATGACCTGAGCTGAAGGCAGCCGCTTAACCAACTGAGCCACCCAGGAGTCCCCGATGTCTCAGAAATGTTAAGCTATATTGTATTCATTGAAGAAGCATGTTCATTATGTTACCTACCATTTGGCTATATACAATTATATTAGTTATACTGCGATGTATAATAAGTTACCACAGATGTAGCCATGTAAGACCACACCTATTTATCATCTCAAAGTTCTGTGGGTCACCAGATTGAGCATGGGTCCCCTGCTTTGGATTTCAGCAGGCTATATAAATCATGACACCATGTAGACTGCTCTTCCAGAAGCTCACTTGGGAAAGCTTGTTTAGGTTTATGTTAACCTAAACTCATTTTCTTACAACTATATGATGGAGAGCCGCCCTGCCTTTTGGCTAACTCTTGACTGGAGGTACTTCCAGGTCCAGGAGGCTGCCTGGAGTTCCTGGCCATGTGGGCTTTCCCAGTATGACCACTTTCTTTATCAAGCCCAGAAGAAGGACCTCTAGCATCAGTCTCTTAAATGGAGTCTTATATATTATAATTACAGAGGTGTCCTTTCTCTTCACCTTTGCTTTATAATGTAACTGAATCTCAGGAGTCACGTATTATTACTTTTGCCATATTCTGTAAGTTAGAAGGTCCTGCCCAAACTCAGGGGAAGAGGGTTACACAAAGTTGTGAAGACCAGTAGCCCGGGATCACTGGGGTCATCTTTGGGTCTATTCACTGCAATAGTATTAGTAATGGGAAATATTTATGAACCTTTACTTTGTGACAACCCTTCCTATTCTTGATGACATATGTGCTACTCTTAATATCTTTATTTTGTATATGTGAAAAATGAGTCTCAAAGAGGATCAGAAACTTGTCCGAAGTTATACAGAGTGGGTATTTTTTTTTTTTTAATTATGTTTGGGTTTCCAAAACTTGCCCCATGGAAATTTTATGTTCTCCCACCTATTTCATATACAATCAGGGAAGCCTGCTGAGTGCATTTTGATTGCAATTTCACTGTCCCAAGAGCTAAGCTCTCCTAGATATATTAAATAGACAAGAAAGTAGCATATACCTTTTTTTTAAAATCCTCAGCATTTGAGAGAGCATGCAGAGAGAGAGAAGGAGAGGAGCAGAGCATGGGAGGGAGGAACAGAGGCACAGGGAGAAGCAGACTCCCTGCCGGGTGGGAGCCTGATGCAGGGCTCAATCCTAGGACCCTGGGATCATGACTTAGGCCAAAGGCAGACACTTAACTGGCTGAGTCACCCAGGTGCCCCAGTTCTTTTTGTTTGTTTATTTTGTTGTGGTTTTTTTTTTTTTTTTAAATATATGTATAGACATAAGGCTCAGGAAGACACTGGGGAAGAGAAGTGGGCATGTGTGCTCAAGTGCTGGTCTGTGTAGATATTTCAGTGGCAAATTCTAGTGCAGTGGCAGCAGAGGGTAAGAAAAGGTCACACTTCCGGGATTGTGTCAGGCCTATTTACTCTTGCTACAGCATGAACATTTGGACACTTTACTTTTGAAAACCTTGGGTACCATTTCAGACACTTCTTTTGAATGAGGATTTGTTCTCCATTTGTTCCTGTGGAGTTCTGCTAGTGAGACCCAACATAGGAAATAGCTTTAAGTGTGAAAACATTGACAGGTTACACTTGATTTTCCTCTGGGACCTTTTAGGCTCAATCTTTTCAGCTCCCTGCATTCATGGAGAAAAGTGCCTTCAACACAAACACGATTGTGAGATAACATTGCTTTTCACTCAGGAGCTAGCTGGGCACAAAGGAGAACTGAAAGGAGGAAGGAATGGGATTTGTTCTGCTCTCCCTACCCAGGCGATACGTGAAGCTGGAATCAAGTTCATTAATACCAATGAGAAATATTGAGTTTAGTCTATTTTTCAATTCACTTAGCTTTCTTTTAAAAAATTGAGAGGTTTGTCTTTGTCACATGGTATGTCATGATTAATCAGATATATTGGATGGGCAAATGGCTTAATAGTTATTGCAATTTGTCACATCAGACATGGCTTATCATGCATTATTAATACCCAAATGTAAAATTAGTTAAACTGGGTCTGGCTTCTGTTCAAGACAGTTGTGTGTTAGCAGTAGTAAGTTTTAAAAAACCTGCTCAGGGAGATTTAACCAATATCACCTTATCCTCTCCATTTTAGTATCAGTGCATCTTCAAATGGTAATTAAGTTGACAAAATCTTTATTCAGCAGCAAACAGCCATCCCATTGAAAGGAGGAGGCTTCAGGCTTCATTACCATGAATACATACCCAAGAGGTCACATGATCTAGAAAGGTGTTGTTCTTTTTCTTTTTTATTTTTTAAAGCAAGATGGAGGGGAGCCTGGGTGGCTCAGTGGGTTAAGCCGCTGCCTTCGGCTGAGGTCATGATCTCAGGGTCCTGGGATCAAGCCCTGCATCAGGCTCTCTGCTCAGCAGGGAGCCTGCTTCCTCCTCTCTCTCTGCCTGCCTCTCTGCCTGCTTGTGATCTCTGCCTGTCAAATAAATAAATAAAATCTTTAAAAAAAAAAACAAAGCAAGATGGAAGTTCAGAAACACACACACATACACACACACACACACACATATATATATATATATAAATGAATTTTTATTTGCAAACTCTAAGATGTGTTGATTTTGATACTTGTTTTTCTTCTTTTTTTTTTTTAAGATTTTATTTATTTATTTGACACAGAGAGAGAGATCACAAGTAGGCAGAGAAGCAGGCAGAGAGAGAGGGGGAAGTAGGTTCCCTGCTCAGCAGAGAGCTGAATGAGGGGGCTTGATCCCCGGACCCTGAGACCATGACCTGAGCTGAAGGCAGAGGCTTAACCCTCTGAGCCATACAGGCACCCCTGGTACTTGTGTTCCTTGCTAAATTTGATGACTATATATTGTATTAAAGAATAAACATTAGTACCTTGTTCAGAACTGTATATATTTATGAAAGAAAAAGGAGTCATGTTAGTTTCTATACCTTAGTGACAGTTCACTTTGAGGAATGTGAGGGGATCAGTTCTTCTAATTTAGTCAGGAAAGGGCCTTTGTCTCAAGTATCTATTTTTATTTTTCAGGTGTTTTACAGTCTAAGAAAGGAGATTTCTTTCATTTTAGGGCAAAGTCTGTCTGAGATGTTGGTTGCTGCCTCATATTTGTATCTCTCTGATTCCAACTGCTTATATCAATCCATTCTAAGCAGATGACCGTCTCTAATTAGGAGGGGTCCCAGTGATCAGTAGGTCAAAGATGACTCAGAATGCCACCTATTGAACTCTTACTCCATTCCAAGCAAGCCCATCCCAAGCAATTCCTGTTCCATTAATACATGGAACAGTTCAGTTTTGGGGGGATATTATCAAAAACAGATATATTCTCTTCTAATTGTTTGGCAAAATCAGTTCCCTAGAGTATTCATAATTTCATGTTGAATACCCATTCCTCCCCCATTCTGTCCATACTGAAAGCCAACTATAGAATTAGAGATGTAAATGTATTAGATGAAGTGAGCTATTTAGAGGCATTACACAGTGTGAGCCCATTCTGCCTCAGGATCACAACAGACCTGAGGAGGGATGCGGGGTGGCTTAGTCAGTTAAGCAGTTAGGCTCAGGTTGTGATCTGGGAATCTTGGGATCAAATTCCTTAACAGGCTCCTTGCTCAGTGGGGAGCCTGCTTCTCCCTCTGCCTGCCACTCAACCTGCTTGTGCTCTCTCTTTGACAAATAAATAAATAAATCTCAAAAGAGAGAGAGAGAGAAAGAGAGAGAGAGAAACAATATGCCTGGGGAGAAAAGATGGAAATATTCAAAGAGATGGAATATAGTTTAAAGCAAGTTTGGTATAGAGATCTTATAAAGATCTGTGTTCTTTAGAAATTCAGAGGAGATCAGATAAGGTTGGGGTTTTCAGCTAAGCCATTTTGGAAGAGTTTGAATTTGAGCTTGGACTAGAGCATGGCTGATATATTACTTCAGTGAAAAGATAAGAAAGAAAAGATAAGAAAGGTAAGAAAGGAACAATATGAAGAAAAGCTTTGGGCTAGATATGTGGTGTGTGCCATAGAAGGTGAGATGAAGAACCTGACTTGTTTAAAGGTGGGTGGGATAAGGTCAGCTGATAGAAGAGTTACAAAAAGGTTGGGTACAGCAGTTAGATGTAATGCCACTTGATCAGAACTCCTGAAAATTCCTTCAGAGGGTTGGCACATAGAAAGGATTGACCCAGCAGCAGTATAAGATATCGGTTCCAAGATGTAAATTTACGTTGACATCTGCTTGACACATAGGTTGTAGGCTTAAGGGCACAAGTGACTTCTCTAGAAGAACTCCTTTGTATAGAGGGGAAATCAGTATAATTAAGAGCATCTTCTGTGGAAGGGGACACAGAATCATGGTAGGCTGGTACAGTAATCGCTGATTATTGGTAAATTCATCAGCAATCTTACAGGTTTGTTCATTCCATCAGAAATACCAGAAGAAAAGAATAATGAAATATTTTTACCAAAGCTTTTGAAATTCCAAAAAGTAATATAATTATGCCATCCCATCAATAAAACCTAGAAATACCTTAGCTATGATGTTTTGATAATGATCACTATTGATTGAACTTGCCTCAACTATTGGCCTGGGCTATGCTTTATAAGTTTACATAAGCAAAAAGTAAAATAATCTCTGGAAGTTGTGTCATCAAAATACATTTACTATTTAATATTGTGGATTTGTTGTTTAATATAGTCAGTTACAAAGCAGTTAGAATCTCTTCTCCATAATGGATTCTGAATGTGCTGTATTTTGCTTGAAGAATGATAGAGAAAATGATATCAGTAGCAGATAAATTCACATTTCCAATTACTCTTTCTGAGCCTTCCATATATGCACCCAGTCAATCCCTCTTTTATACTTGTATGCAAACACACTTTCAGCTTCTTTCACATGAAATTTTCATAGCTAGAATACTTCCCCTAGTTAATGATAGTACTTGTGCCAATGAGATTTGTTTTTCTATAGAAGAAGATTCTTTTCAGTAACTATTGTCTTTTTATCCCACCAGAAACCTTTATAATTTTAGGTTAACTTTCCAAGGAAAAAGAACCTAGTAAGCCTATGCCAATATTCTTGGGATTATTTTAATTGCATTGAAATACTTCAGGGATGTCCAAAATTTATATCACCCAGTCACTATTCAGCAGTTATTTCTCAATTCCAGAAGAATGGTGCAAGTTATAGTGGAATCCTGGAATGTCAGAAGGAGCTTTAGGCTACATTTCTCCCAAGGTTTTCTAACAGGTGGCCAGCAGCCACAAGATGTTTGCCTTGAATTTTATGTAATTCTGTTTGAGCATATATATTTAGGTTAGAGGTAAAGATATGGCTCCGTTTACTCGGTCCTGAATCCCCTGCTACCTGTCACTTGCCTGCTTCCCACCTGCTGTTACCTGCTGAAGGCATTTGTTTGTGTCTTTGTATAGATGCTCCTATTTATGTCATTAAACATATTAGTCTTAGAGTGGGTGAAAGACGGTCTCCAAAGTGATTTCTAAAATCTAAAAATATGGAGTCTGTCTTTGACTCAGAAAGTAGCTAGGATGACAGTCTAACATACTCTTCACCATGCTGTGATTTACTTGATATTTTTTGTGTGCATAATTCATTGCTATACATTGCCAATTTATACATAAGGAAAACTTCATAAAGTGGCATTTTATCAACATTGCACCTGTGATCTAAATTTAAACAAGATCTTTGAAGATGATGCAAAATATTTGAATGAATAATTTTCTTTTGTTAACTTTTTTTTTTTAAAAATTGCTCTGTATAAGAATTTAATTCTACCTGGGATTAGAAAAAGAAAATGAACAATTATATTTACCCGCAGTCACACATGGGTGTGCTAGATGGAATGCTTTGAGGGGCGCCTGAGATGTCTGATGGTTGGTTGGTTAGTGTGTTTGGATCTCATTCCATCGGGATGAGAAGCTTCTGGTTCCTGAGACTCCTTGAAAGGGCCAGATCTTTCAGAGGGTTCCCAGCACTTGTTTTTCCTCCGAATGCAAAAGCAAAACAAATGCTCCTCAGAGCCGAGAAAAGTCTGATGGCAAGAAGACAATGAGGCATTGGGAAAGACATTGGTTCCAGAAATTGGATTCTAGGCATGTAGTGCCAGGATGGAGGACTTTTATTTAATTTTATAGAAAAATGTTCGGGTTATTTTACACTGAGATGTGAAATCTCATTTGCAGCTAAGCCCTGGAGGGAGTGAAAGGAACTAGGAGAGCTCATAAAGACAAGCGTAATAGGATTAATAAGAAAAAGGCCGAAGACATAAGCCTTTATTGTAGGAACTCAGTGCTAAATTTTAGCATTGATGAAGGGTGAAATGTCGATACTTATCCAAACATTTGTGCCTTCAGGGTACAACAACTGAAGGATGGTGGCTTCATAGGTCAATGCCGCTTGGGTAGGTTGTCTGCTGTTCTCAGGAGAGAGGGCCACTCTGATAGAACAGAGAAAGAAAATCACTGTGTGGCAGCAATTCCTGAGAATTATTCTCATCAAAGGAATAATTCTCAAAATATGTTTTATATAATTGTAGTAACATTTAGGGTTGTATAATAATCCATGGAATAAAAAAAATTGGAAAATTATTTGATTATCTAGAGCCGGATGTTAAATTATTTTGTATATTTATGGCTTGAATGTGAGGGAAAAAATAGAATTCTCAATCTAAAAAGTCAATTTATATAAGAGTTCCAGGTTGCTGGTGAACCTGGATTAGAGAAAAATGTGGTAATCAAATTGTTGGCTCCATAGTTGGTTCTTTTTATTTATAAAGGTCGATTGCTACAAAATAATTTGGGCTGAAAATATGGCTGCCGAAACAATTTAAATAACTGTACCAAAGAGAGTGTCATCTAGTTATTTCAAATGCATAGTCAGATCTATTGTCAGCTAATATTTGCAGCTCCTATTTCATAACACGGTAAAGAAGATGATGTTGACCTGAGGCTAAGGGACGGTCCAGGCAGTGATGATTTCAGTCCCTAAAGGGCTTCATTCATTTTTCTAATTTATGACACTGAATTGATTTTTTCCAGTATTACTTTCCTAATAAGATCAGTGTATTTTTTAAAATTTTATTCTTAAAGCAGTATTAATGCTGCCACATTGACAGATGAAGTGAGAAGTATTACAGTTATTAGAGGAACCAGTTTAAGCATCTTATATATTATGATAATCAACTTAAGTTTCAGAGTGGTACTAGGTGTGACGGGACACCTCCCACCTACTCTTAGCAACTCTGTCTTATCTAGACTCAGGTTTCCTATTTGTAATAGGTGTATACTAAGATTATAGAAATATAAACTGTATGTCAATGTATAAAACCTCTGGAAAAAAGGAAATGTACATTTTAATTCGGTGCAAGGCAAAAACATACAGATAACATTTTCCTTGATTTAAATCTTTTCTAATATAAATATCTAAAAATTGGATCATCTTGATAATCTGGTAATAATATCAATACCTCTGTATGCAGCAGAAACATCTCTGTATGGCTTTTGTGATATTATCTTTAGGAGGTGTTCTCAGTTAGGATGGCTAGATCTTTTTTCCATGTTTAATTAAACAACACATTTGTGACCATAAGGCTTATATGTAAATGAGAGAACACTTGCTCTTAATGTAAGAAGGCTATCTCCCAACAGCAATACCTGGTCCTCATGTCTATGAAAATAGTAATCATGCAAAGGTATCATAGATTTTAGTTATCAGGAGCTACTGTTTCGAAGGCTTGCGGGTCGATACTAGAGACCTTTTTAGGAGAGGTGGCCACCAAATTGTTTACATCCATTCAGAAGTGTTAGTTGGGGGAAGAACGGACCCACATACATGCCATCTTCCAACTCTGTCTTTATAGTGGTTGTCCCTCGCATGGTGATCTTTGATGTTATCACTGTCCTGATTAAAAATGATGTCCATGTGCACAGTGAAATTTATTAGGACCAAAATACCCAGTCTGGCTGTTTCTTGTGAGGTTATTTTGGCCTCACATGCAGTTGCTGGGTCCAATGTTTTGAGTATCCACCATGTGGCTTGGTTCTGAAGATGAATCCCGGCCAACGTGAAGCACTGAATGTTCTGGCCCCACCATATTTACATGGACCCAGCCATTGTCTTAATCTTTCAGCTTTACTCACTGGCTCATACTTACTCAAGATGGTAAATAAAACTGAGATATGACCCCAAAAGTGGTCCATTGCTATTTCAGTGTATCATCAGGGCGGCCGTACAAATGACAAGGTCCGGTAAACACAAGCCACACTGGTGCGTTGGCTGCCTTAATGAATCAGTTGGAAAGACTACATCCAATTCAAATGGGGGCACAGGGCTGAGGGCTAGACTCTTGCCAAATCACGCTCCTCCCAGCCCTCTAATTTTGCTGCATTTTTATTTGAACTTCCTTTTCAACATTCAACCCTAATTACTCAGTGCACTCCTCCTGGAAATGCTTTCTCTCGGTCCCTTTATGAGTAAAACAATGAAACCCTTTGATCTTTCCTTCCCCTCCTGCATTTTTTCTCAACACTTCAGGACTCTTGCATCAACAGTCCATTTTAGGAAAAAATTCTACTCTTTTCTTATTTGAATAAAGGACTCGTGAGAAATGGATGATGGACCTGGTGACAAACGAGAGAAAATGCAATCGGGTGCCTAACGGAAGGAGTGAATATTTGCCCTCATCTATCACTGCTGATTAGCTGCTGTAGGAGAGAGGGAGAGACAGAGACAGAGAGATCGGAAATAACAAATGGATTCAGGAGAGAGGCTGGGCTTCGCTGCCTGGTTTTTCTGGCTCATCAATCATCTCCACTATGGCTGATAGGTGGTTCTGTCATACCCTCCTCCGTCCCGCCCACCAGAGAATCTGTAACCGTGACAGGCAGTCCCTTGTCTGGACTCCTTTCAGCAGCGATGGTATATGCAGCCCATGAACAAAATGTGTGAGAGTCGGTGTCTTACTGTCTGATGTATCTATTCCAGCTTACCTTAGGAAAGTGTGTTTACATGATTCCTATCCATGCTCTCAGGCTGTGGCCTTGCCAGTCCCTCCTCAGGGCGACTCTTGACAGCATGCCCATCATGTTCATGGTGCCAACACAACTGATAGGCCGACATTACATAAAACATTTACAGGAGGTGGGGTAGGGCTTGGGAGGGTCCATAAAAATGTTGAAGCCATCCGAGTGTGAAATGGAAAGATGAAGAAAGTGTGTTCCCAAAGCCATTTATATCTGTCATCTGTTCTGGGTCTCACTCTTAATATGTCTTCTGTCCAGGCCCTTCCTCCCACCTTCGCTGCTGAGGCTTGGAAATTTCTCTGGGAAAGCACTTCTGGAGAGGCATACCTGTTAGGAGAGAAGCATCTTTGTATAAAACTAAAGCTTCTGTAGCAAAGTGTTTGGTCGACGTTGTTTATTCTCCAAGGGGTTTAATAGCCTTGCATTCAGGCACATATGTGTGAGTGGTTACCCAATCCCATTGGTTTAACTTTTGAAATGGATGAAAGAGAGAGGATGTATGCTTTCATTTGATTTTGGCTATATCTGCTATGAAGGGTCTTCCTATCACTTTGTAACGCTTAAAATGATGCAAATATATCATGTAAACTTAAAACGACGGAACCAGTCTATAAAGATGCTGTCCTTTGTCTTCACCCTCGTCCTTGGTTCCATTTCTACTTTTCTTGAAATGAGAGACCATAAATACCCTAATCTTGTAGACTGATAACTGTTCTCAGGCTGGGCATGCTGTTTGTGTATTGCATTTGTCTGTGTTCCTGGAGAATTTTTCCAGTAGTGAGTTTTGCAGTTCTCACTCACATTGTATGGTAGACAATGACTAGTAGGATTTCTACATATTTTCATTTGATCATTAAAGTGTTTATAAATTGGATATTATTATTTTATCTTACATGTATTCTTACACATATGGAAAGTGACCTCTGGACATGGACTGAAGAGATAGCAAATGGCTCCTTCCTATCTTAGCTGTCCTACTGATGTTACACAGCAACATCTTTATTGTCCGGCATCCCCTTTAGCTCATCAAGTAGTGTGTACCTACTACGTCAATGTTTTAGTCATCCTTTTGGAAGACTCTGAAGGGCCAGTATCTTCTAGATTCAGTGTCTTCGGATTCAGAAACTAAGTTTAACTCTCAGCCTCTCCGCAGCTCAGGTAATTAGAAGATAGGACCATAAGATAATGAGATGAAGGCTTAAACAAGTAAACTAGAACATACACATAGAAATGACTCATAGATTTCCCAGTCATTATTCTAATAATGCTGTTAATGCTCACTGTATGGAAATTCTTTTGGGGGGGAAGGGAAGGAATTTTATTAAAAATTGTGTAGGAAATTCATTCTAATCATTTCACAGTCACCCTTTATATAATCTTGACCCAAATGGTGTTACCCTGATTGGGTACTCACAGCTTATTCAAGGCTTGATTCAAGATTGCTTTTTTTTCTTAACATAAGAACATTCTAGATATGGAAGTCTGAAAACTCTGGGATTTATATCCTGGCTTGACCACTTACCAGTTGGGTATTCTTGGATCAGTTGGTTAATATCTCTAATTCTCAGTTTTCTTAGCTATAAAATGGGAACAGTGATATCTGTCTTAACAGGATGTTTTGAAAATTTAAGTGATATGAATATTTGTTGTGTACTTAACAGAGCGTCTGACATACAGTAGTGGTTACACAAATGCCAGTTTCTTCACTTAAAAAACATTTATAATCACTAAAATTCTTAAAAAACATATAATAGCTTCTTTTAATCAACATCAAAAGAGAAAAGTGATTTTTAAAGAAGCATAGAACACATGCATAATATAAATGGATCTGATTTGGTTAAGAAAATACCTATTTGGTTAAGAATTCAGTTCTATTATTTGTAGTTAATTAGACTCAGACATATGCTGGTTGGGCAATAAAAAAGAGTAGTTCACTAATTTCATGATCTTTAGATATATTTAGAATGGGATTGCTTGGAATATTTGGGAACAGATATGCAAAGAACATGAGGATGAAAAGAAAATTCTATTTATTGGTTTGTACGTTTTAATGATTTTATAGTCAACATATCTATTTTTTAATTTTTAAATTTTAGAATTTTTATTCCAGTGTAGTTAACATATAGTATTACAATGTGTCTATTTTCAAATGGAAAACGCTCTAACACAAGGACTATCTCTTCCTCTGAGTAGTGCGCAGTGTGGAACTGACTCTTGGGTACATTTGAATACAACTTCTTTTCTGGCCACTTATCTGAAACCGTGTTTACCCAGGGTTTGATGCCTGGCTATTTCAGTCCTTTCGACAACCTTCCTGGATTAATGGACAAGTAATTAGTTACTCTATATTCTGTTTGTGTACAGTCCATTCAAGTGATTGGGATAAATCCATCCTTTGCCTATATATTCCTTAGAGGATTGACCTCAGTTTGAGAAAACCCAATGTATGACATTTTAAATTTACAAATAAATCAGGGACCAATGTTTGTATTCTAAAAAGACCCATGGTGGTGTTTAAAAAACACCTTTCATTTTGTATTTATGGTATTTAAAAAAATACCTTTTTTATGGTATTTTTTTTAAAAAAAGACATCTAGTAATACACAGTGTTTGAAAAATGCTTGTGTTAATAAGTGCATCATGATAATAGCCATCCTCGTGCATATTTTTGGCACTAACTTGCAATCCTCGCACTATAATTTAAATGTGTATGTGTGTGTATTATCTATAATACATATATATTATATATATGTACATATATAATATGTATATGTATACATGTATTATATATGTATGTATATACATATGTATATACATTTGTGTATGTGTATATATGTATTATATATAATACACATAAATATAATTATATATTATAAATATATATAATATATGTATAAATATATACACACAAATATATATATTATATATATATATATACAAAATTATATATGTATTATATATAATATACATTCCTATATAGGAATTCTTCTAGTCTGGTTTCTCATAGGAACTTTATTCTCTAACTAGAGGGTTAAAACTACATTACAATAAGCTGGCAGAGAGATGCCTTCCCAGGGTTAGGCTAGTATAACAGAAGTCTGTCCCCCTGGATAGAGTTGTTCTGCCTGAAACCATGCCAGGCTTGGGGTTGTATGTGCATGCAGAGCAAGTGCAGCAACCACAGGCCCATTGACTCTTCACTCCACTGTGTCTACTGACTTGGGGCCATCATGGAGTTTTCCTGCGGTATCGTAACTAGAGACCTAGAGAAATTAAATCCGGGCCAGCCCAGGACTCCAGAGAAGGCAATAATTGACCAAGGTAGTTATGGGTGTGTGTGTATATAGGACCTATTTCTTCTCACTTTTTCAAAATGTGGTCACTAGAAAGTTTTAAATTACATAGTTGGCCTGCATAACATTTCTTTTGGTCAGTGCTTTCCGAGAGGCAGACCAGCTTAGGATCAAATACAGCATCTGCCGTTCCTGGTGAGATTAGTCAAAACTTCATAACAATTGAGAGCTTCAGTTTCCCACATGTACTAGACAAGGATGATAAAATCATATTTTATAAGACATTGTGAGAATTGATTGAAATAAAAGAAAAAGAGAAACCCAGTATTTTTCTGGAGAAAAGCCAACATTCAATAATTGTTAGTTCCTTCTTGCGCCCATCTCGTGTGTGTGTTTGTGTGCGTGCACGCGCGTGTGTGTTTCAGTCTTCCGGGATAACCAGAATGCTATTTGTGTTGTTTGCTTCTGTTTTGTTTTTTTCAACCTGTTCTTTTAAAGCCCTCCTGTTAAGCACAGCTCTGTCAGCCAAAAGTTATATAATTTTGAGTAATTTATATACTATTAAGGGCTTAATAACACCTACCTTCCTGATTTGTTGTATGAATTAGAAATGATCCTTGTAAAACACCAAGCACATTGCCTAGCAAAATGCTGGTACTTCATAAATGGCATATACTGTCATGGCTTGTGCTGTCATCATCACTGACCAGAATGGCTGGAAATCTCTGTGACTGTTTACATTGTCAACTGATTGTTGTCATTGCGCTTTGTTTTGTATTTTGCAGCCTCACTTGCAGGGATGCGAGTTTCTTTCACCACAGCTCTAATGTGGCTATGCGTGAGCTAGGTGATACCCCGGAGAGAGGAAGAGAAGAAGTGTGTGTGAGCTAAGTTACAGGAACATAGTTCCTGTTCAAGTCACTTGCTAGGACTTAATGTATTTTTTTTTTCATCATTTTTAGCAAAACAAATGTTTAGTCCTTCCATGCAGGTGTTCTGTTGCTCTAAATTATTCTTTTCTCTTTTTTCCTCTCTCCCTATTAGGTCTCCTTAGCCATATCCCACACTTCCCACTTCTCAACCTGTCACCTTTTCCCTCTCTCCGTTAGATTTTCTACTCAGCACATGGAACACATACATTTGCCTCTAGCACTCTAGCTAGTTGATTAAGATATCATGTCTTAGGGCGGGGTGTGTGTGTGTGTGTGTGTGTGTGTGTGTGTGTGTGTGTTTCCTTTATGACTGGCTATTTTTTTTCCCTTGACTCTGACTTGGCAACTATATTTATTTGGGGGGAGGAAAGTGGTAAAATTTGCTTTTCCAATTTTCAAAGAGAGCCCTCCTGGTTACATGGGAGTGGGATTCTCAATGCCTGGTGCCAGAAAACTGAGACTGCACACAGAGCTCTGTGCTAGGCAAGGAAATACTTCATTAGAGTTGTATTCCACGAAGGCACTTTTGCTTCTTAACGCCTGTGATTTTAATTAAAACCTGGAAAGTAAAGAATCCTCTGGTTGTATTAATGCTTTCATTTCCATCAGGACGGTGGAGTTTATAAACACTATCTGGGTTTATAAATTAGTCCTCATGCGAATAATAAGTGCACAATGTCGCATAGAAAGCAAAACTCTGCCGACCCATCTGTTCCTCTCCCACTTTTTTCTTCCATTTTTGTTTTCCTTTTCAGAAACTCTTGCAAGAGTGATCCTTGATTTCTTCCATCTCCAAGTCTTTATCACCCATATCTTTTAACACTGAGTATGCTAAAACCAGACTTTATTCTGGGTCAGTGGTAGAAGGGGACATTAGCAATCCAATCTAAAATAAAAATAAGTGGGGTGCCTGCATGGCTCAGTGGGTCAAGCCTCTGCCTTCGGCTCAGGTCCTGATCCCAGAGTCCTGGGATCGAGCCCTGCATAAGGCTCTCTGCTTGGTAGCTAGCCTGCATCCCCCTCTCTCTCTGCCTGCTTCTCTGACTGTCAAATAAATAAATAAAATCTTTAAAAAAGTAATAAAAATAAGTAAACACTTATTAAGCTCACATGGAAGATTGCCTATTTTTATAAATCAAGATCTCTTAGAACATTTAAGATTTGCATAATAAAAAAGTGTGTGTGTGTACCCAGCCATATGTACATACACACATATATTTATCTTTCCAAAGCAACAAGATCACCAGGCACATGGACTTATTTACAGACGGTGTTTGATTAATGCATTCGCATTTTTCTTCATGTGTATCCATAGCTGTAACCAGACAAACACAGAACCGTCGATAAGATTGTGACACAATACCTAGAGTTAGAAATGTCTGTGTGTGCAGAAGCAAATAATAAATGATCAATCTCATGAAAACTTTTAATTCGAGAAAATGACATATTGATCAGTCAGGAACTGGACTTAAGTCTTTCAAATACCTGTTGAATGGGGGGCAATATACATGATAAATCATTGTAGACATGTTTAAGGAAGCAAGTGTCCTATGTGGAGTACTAAATCCCTAGAACTACCTTCTCTTGATTAGGGACTTTGATGGGTTCCAGTCTGTAAGAACTTCAGGAATGCTATTGCTTCCAGAACTTGGAAGATTTGATTTTATAGTTGTAGATTCTTGATGCAGGTAATCTCTGAGAATTCTGCCTCGGGCGGGCTATGCAACTTTTTGGTTGAGAGAATTTTCAACTGCTGTCTGTGTCTGTCTCCATTTGACATGACCAGTCAACACAAGGAAGGGACCCTTTTGCAGGTGTCAGGACATCCGAGGATCCGCATGGAGTACCCATACCGCCCCCTGCAGGCAGAGCTGGCTCCTCTGTCGAGGTGGGCGCGCATCCGGCTCTTTTTTTGGGGGGGGGGGGGGTGGAGTTAAGGTCCAGGCTCTTTTTGTCTGTGTCTCTCAAATGTGGGAGTATCTTCTGTAGGAGGGCCATTGGCACTCCTTGCATGTGCCTGGCAAAAACAGGCAGACAGAACGGAATACTGCTAATAGGCACATCTTTGGTGAAATGTGCCAAAAATGAACATGTTTCCTCATAACAAAATATGCATAGCACAACAAACATATGTATGGCAGTGCGATTATAAAACTCTACAAATTACCGTAATTACTAAGTACTAAATTAGTATATACCTTTATTACCAGAAAAATCATTTGGACTGTTTATTCACTGTGAATGAACCTGTTAGAGGAGCTTGAAAGGAACATTATGATCTTGACTCAACATTTTGCCATATTTTCCATTTAGTTTTGTTCTACTAGTTCTTCAGTCTCTTCTGAATGCGAGCATTTGAAAAATGCAAAGTAATAATACCTTCCATATTGATATTCGGTAACACCTTCCTATTTCCAGAGTTGTTTCTTCCTTGTACATTATCTGTGTGCCATCTTTCTCTGCTTGTGAGAAATGAGCATGTGTATGTGTATAAATGTATGTGAGATAGGAGAATTTGGTCACTGGGTGCCCAAATTCACAGTCCCTAAGAGTCCATGAGACTGTTCTGTGGTTTATATGCCTCTTATTCCATTTGCTTACTTGAAGAGCACTGTTTTGTGTTTCCTTATTTTCAGTGTTTGGAACACATTGATCTGAGGAGGATTTTCGTACAGTATCTCACCCAACTGCTTATTGCCATGTTTGTGAGTTACAGTTTTCCTCACTGTAGTACAGAATGTTATCCCTAAAGGATGCAAAGCCTTTTTATTCACGTGATAACAGGACTGTTGGTACTATAATTATCTGTCTCCAAGGAGCTTCTAGTCAATAGGATATCTCCTCAGCCTGGGTTCAGAACAGGATAAGAGGAAAAAGGAAAATGGAAGCCAAAATGTCACCTTAGTACTGGAATGGCTCAGTTAGCTGAGGTGGCATTAGACCTGTCTGCCCATACTGAGTCCCTGATCTAGAACATGAATGCCTACTGAGCATGGTGGGACCGGGCTCCGATGGCCTGTCCCATGTAGGGACGCTCCTGTGTGACTTCCAGCAAAGAGAAGCCAAGGAGGCTTTGGTCTTGGTGGATAGGCCCCTTCCCAGAAGGAGAAGAGTAAAACTGAGCCAAATTTAGCCATCAAGTAAGCCAGGCCACCAACCAGGGGCAAAAAAATGAGAAAAGTCAGAAGTGTGCTTAGGAAAAATCTTTGCTTGTTGAAATAAGCAGAGAAAAGGCATTCCTCTCTAACAATATATTTACCTAACTGATCATATAATCACAAAACAATCTGCAAAATTGGGGCTGAGAAAATATGACATGGCCTCATTTAAAAGAAATCTTGGTAAATATTAAGCCAAGTCTGTTTCACAGCAGGTATGTAGTATGTGGGTTTTCAGAAGATAGGTTTGGATGGGAATGGAGATGGACCAGAGATTTATTTTTTGGAGTATAAGTACAATTTTTAGTCTATATTGAGCTCTCCCTGTGATGAATGGATGTGAACTAATTGTATAAATTCATAATTACGAATGTCACTCAGGCAGTGGCCAGCAGCTGTGTGTCCCGTTCATTAACCTGGTCAGAACCTGAAGACAAGATCTTCTGTTCTGAGGGTCCTCCATTCTTGCAGCCTCCCTGTGATCCACCAGGACTGAAGGCTGGGTGCAGAGAAGAGGGCAGATGGATTCTCATCCAGTCCTTAGCGAAGGGATGTTATTGAGATAGCCTTCCAAGTACTTTAAATATGTCTGGTGGCAAAATGAAAACAAATGGAGAAACCAGTGAGACCCACACAAGGCGCTCCATTTCCTGCTGCCTCCAGCCCCTGTGGGAGAGACAAGCTGGCATTTCCATCCTGAGGACTGCGTCTCAGTCAGGGGCGGGAGCTGTCAGAATTAGCAGGGAGGAGGAGGTGTTATTCCCTGATCATTTTCTAAGCTCCCTGGGATTCTCTGACTTTGCTGCATCTGTTAGAGGCCGATATTCCGGCAGCTTGAGGAGATGGGTTTTTTGACCCCCCAAAGGAGTCCAATCTCATCTATCAGTCTAATCAAGATATCTCCCTTAGAAGCACTATTGGGACCTCCACAAATGCACCAGTTTCATCCCCATTGCTTCCTCTGACCCTTGACCTTCAAGGAGAAGCCACAGAGAACACACAGCCTGTTGGCTCCCTTCTCGGGCTGTTCCCTGGCACATTCCCACATCCTTGTAGTTCTCAGGGCAGTGCTCTGGGGAGCCCCACCATGGCTGTCTCTTCCCCCTTCTTCTTTTCTGCTTCTTCCTCCACATCTCTCCGAAAATGCAACACTAGAAAATGTCTGGGTGATTCTTCCTAGCATTCGAGAATTTGAGAAGAATGCCACGCTCAGAACTTCCTTTCTCTGTTGACCCTCTGCTTACTGGTCATGAAAAACGGGTTATAACTCTATCAGGCAAAGGAGGAGGAGGTCGAGGAGGCCTGTGTTGTATCAGAAGGGCAAAGTGGGAAGCAATGGGAGAAATTCCTCTGGTAAAAATGTGGGCGTGTGTGACAAAATTAATGATAGCCTCTGTCTCACCAAAGGAACAGAAAATTAACCTTTTATCAGGTGAGGCTCAGTGATTGGGGCCAGGGAGGCATAGGGAATAGATACTTTGACCGTGCTCAAAGAACACCACACACTTGGATGCCACAGTTCTTGTTAAGATGCCCAAAAGCTTAGGAATGACATTAATAAAAGCAGAAAGGTCCTCATTTGCTATAGTTTTACCTTTCTCAGTGACTAGTAAATTGCTTGCTATTAAATTGATTAGAAAGGTTAGGAGAATAGAACTCTGGTTTTAAAGATCAGAATTCCGTGTCAAGCATGTCATGGAGCCCTGACTCCCACGTGCGAATCTCAGTCTTCCCTGTCCTCGGATAGTCAGAGTAGAAAGGGGTTTGTGAGATAAAGGCCATGATCAAGATGAAGTGTTATGTTTCCAGGGCACTTTTGGAGGCTAAGCAAAATTTTCTACCATTAGCATATGAAACAGGTGGAAAACCAAGGCGGGGGGATCTTATCTAGAACTATGCTTGGATATTCTGTTTGCGTTGTCCTCCTCTGCCTTGAAAAAAAAAAATACTAGTTACAAAGCTGTTCTGCATATACTATCTCATGAAATTTTCACAAAAACTATGTGAGTAAGGAAGGACTAATTTATTTTTAACTTAATCCCTCTGTGCCCTTGTTTCTATATTTGTAAGACAAGGATAATAATACTCATTTCATAGGCTTGTTTGAAAGTGAAATGAGATCATGTCACCTTCTGAGTGTGTGTTGTAGTCCGGGTCATCGAGGGGCAGTCTCCATGATCAGATGAGATGTGCAAGCACTTTCCTGGGGAGCACCCACAAAGGATAGAAGAGGGGATGGAGCAGGGGAAATCAGCCTCCAAATGCGTTTCAGGTGTGACACCTGGGGAGGGATGGGAGGGTTGAGGGGAAAGAGCTTCGAATGCACTGCAGTTCTGAGAAAGACTCCACACAAGCAAGCAGTGGCATCTCAGAGCTGTCTTGCACTGGGGAGAAAGAGCTAGATGTCTGCACTCTTTCGGAGCCATTGTTTGTGAAGCATGACCTCTGTGCAAGCACCAGTGGACGCCTGAATGTGATGTCTGGCGCCACTCTGGGCAGCAGGACCTCCCTGCACCATGTTCTTTTGGAGGGAGAGCTTCGTGGCGTGTTGTGTGTCCCTGACTCTCCCAGCACAGGTGCTTGGGGTCTGGGAAGCACTTGAAATGTCTCGGCTAGCTCTGCCCCCGTTTTACAGGTAGAGAGGTTGCATTCCTGACGACAGTGTATAAATGGACGAGGATCACTTGCAACAGAGCCAAGACTCAAACCTACATTTCTGCTTCTGCCTCTTCTGCTGTGTCAAGCACATCACATAGCTGCTTTCTCACAGCGTGTACATAATGCATTTCTTTCTGTAATAAAGTAGATACTAATTCCTGTGGGTGGGAACAACACAACCCTACCCTCCGCCCTTTGGGCTGGCTAGCCTTGCTGCCTTTCAGAAAGACTTGGTTTATTTATGTGGCTTCTCAGGAACAGCACCATGCCCTTAGTTTCTGAAGTGCCCAATATCTAGCACTTGAGGCAAGGCAAACTCTGAGGCTGCCTACTGGCTCCTAGGAAGGCCATGCCCCTCCCGCCTTCAGATTCAGAAGGAGAGTGTGCGGAGCTGCTCTTTGCCTCTACAGACAAGGGTGTGAGTCTTCCTTGTGGCCGTGATATGTTGAGGTATCATTCATATAGTTTTCACTTGAATCTCCTAATAATGCCTTCAATTATGTTAAGCAACTAAATAAAGTCACCTTCTATGTCTTTAATCTGTTTTTCAGTGAATGTTTTAATTTTCCCTTTTTTTAAAAAAAAAAAAAATCTTTTAAGATGTATGTGTTAACAAGTCTTTGTAAAGGTCTAAAAAGAGGTCCACAGGGTGCATTTTTTTTTTGTTTTGTTTTCCCAGTTTGGGAGAGAAGAATGCAACACAACCACCCTCCAGTCAGTGTGGGCTTGATTATAGCGGGCTAGTTTCTAATTGTCCTAGCAGACATCCAGCTGCATGACTGACTCTTGGGCCAAACTCACAAAAACAGTAGAATTTCTGTGTGTTGTCATGTTTACATAATTATGATCCCTTTTAAAAATAGACTTGAACATCCCTGGATTGGGGTTTGAGAGACATACCCCTGTACACAAGTAGAGACATATAGGTGCATGTTGACATTTTTGGCCAGGTGGTGTAAATAGGGGGGTCGATCTTGAGACAAATCTAATGTATACATAATTAGGTCTTCTGGTGGAGAATTGCAGTGCCCCCTCTTTTGGAATGGAACCTTCTAGGATTAAATTAGTAAAGACTGAAGTGTATGTCCTCTTCATTAATGAAGAGAGTCCTACTACTATAATGTTCTCAATGGCCCCCAAATCTGCTTAGAAGCTTGTAATATTTCTCTCCCAAATTACTGGCAAAGAGGCAAGATATTTTCCCGTGAGCCTATTAAATCTACCATTATGTCAGGCTTTCTGAGAGGGGAAAGTTGGTTTATTTGTTCCCTGCCTGTTCAAAAAAGGATTTGAAGTGGCCAGAAGGAAGAGGTCACATGGTTAACCTGCAAGGCATGTCCAGCCAACAAATTACTAAATTGTGGTCGAGGTGATATTGCATGGCCCCAGGAGAAGCCCCAAAGAACAAGCTAGCCCATCTGGGAATTACATTATTACCCAGTGGTCAACACATGTGTTTCTGTTTTACTTTAGCCTTAAGAGAGTTCTTCAGCCTTTCTTCAACCTTAGAACTGAGGTTTTGGCCATTTTTAGGCACTCTTGGGCAAATAAAGTATAAGCATTTTTGACAACTGAGTTCTAATAGTCAACCTACCAAGACCACTGGAAAAACCACCCACACTGAACCAACAGGCTGAACTGAACTTCCACGATGCTCCTGGAAGTTGGGTTGCCTCAAGGGATTTGAGGGTAGTGAAGATTTCATTCCAGAGAAAGCCACGGTGCCAATGGCATCTTTCTTTCACCAGCTATGGCACCTCTGTATTCAGTGAGCTGTGCCATCTCTTGCCAGGTAAGCTGGAGGAGGCTCTTTTCAGCTCTAGGAGAGGAACAGAACAGGCTGGGGGATTTCTCTTTAGCCCCTGGCTTTCTCCCCTGGCACAGCTGCCTTTCTACCTCCTGTAATGAAAAAGCAATATTCAAAATATTTGACCTGACACCACAGAATTCCAGTGGCAACAAATACCAGTAACAATACAACAAAAATCTATCTGTGCTTTCGCCATGTGGCCAACTTTACAAAGCCATATTTAGTGATACTGAACAGGTGGGGTAGTTCCTTGGAGTTCACTGACAAGTATTTAACCTGTATAATTTATTCATGTGATTTGTGCTTACTAATGGATTTTTTTTAATCACTCTGAATTCTAATGTCCTTTTCTCTTCCTCCTACCATGTCTCTACAGTTACTTATCAGCCTTGAAGATCATCGACTTTTATTTTCATGTGGAAGTATAAAAACTGAATGCAAAATAGTTCGACTACACACCACGTGACCGAGTTTAAATTACCCATGATTACCTGGAAGGTTTTTAGAGGCACATTTAAGTGTTTTCTTTTGGCTTCTTACTTTATATGCTAAAGAATATATACCGAGTCGTTTGAGACTTTCAATATATATAACTAATTAGCAAACAAGACATCTGCCAAGGTGCATTTTGCAAAGCACAGAAATGATATTTCCCATTTCACACAAGAAGAAGATGAAGCTCAGGGAGGTTAATTCACTCTTTCTTGTTTACCAGATAAAACCAGATCTTAACTCCCAACATCTCTCTGATGCCTGTGTTCACTGTAACGCTCGAGTGTGTTGTCTTTATAATTCTGCCTTTGTCCCCACTCTACTACATGCTCCCTGTGGTGGCAGAAAGATTTTTTTTTTAAAGTAAACCAGATAAGGTCGTTCCCCTCTCAAAAACCTTCTGAAGGTTTCCCTTTGCATGCAAATTGAAATCCATGACCTCACCTTAACTGTTAACGTGATCGTCTCCTGTACTACCCTCCTCCACTCAATAGACTCCAGCCGCAGTGGCCTTCTTTCTGTTCCTTGAACACACCAAGTTTATTCTCACCTTTAGAGTTTTCAGAGCAGCCATTCCATCTTCCTGTACCTATCAGCGGTGAGATGTTTGCATTGCTTTCTCCTTGTCATTCAGGTCTCTGTGCAAATGACATACATTTTTAGAGGGGCATTTGTCAAATCCAGTTTCTTTATGGCACACATTATGAGAAATGATCCTTTTATTTTATTTGCTTGCTTCTGTGTCTGTTTTATGCTCCCTCTGGAGAAACACAAATAGAAACTTGAGAAGAGTTGAGATTTTTGTCTCTTGTGTTTTGTGCAGTCCCCAACATCTAGGACAGGGCCTGAGAATCTGATACCTTACAGATGCTTCCTTTGGAAAGCCAACTTAAAAGCTCTCTCATTTCTTCACATGCTCATAAAAATCTTTATACTTAGGTGAGAAGGTAAATATTAATTTATGTGATAAAGCTTTTATAATACAATGCTAAATCATTGGATACAAATTTGTCCACGGTACAATTGGGAATAGATATGCAAAAACTGCAATGACCCAAACCAAATACAATAATAACACTCTCTTTTGTATCTTGTTACTTATTTTCTCAGGTAATTGGGATAAAATCACTTTTACAGCACCAAAAAAGGAACTTAAAAGGAGAAAAGCTATTTCTCAATACTTTAAGGATTCTTTTCTAAATTGACCCAGCTTCTCAGCCAGTGCTAATACTGGTCCCGCCCTGTCTGAGGTTATATGGCCTCAATTTTCTTCTGAGTGTCAAGTAAGGGTTCTGAGTTCCTCCTTTCAGAATGTGTTTCAGTTTATTTATATCCCTGTAGCGCTCAGGATTGTGCTCCATTCCCTTAATTCTCTAAGAATGCTGTAAGTGATACAGAGTAACGGAATTATCTTCATCCACGTTCTGGATAATTCCTAGATAAATTCCTAGATATTTATTACTGCCTAAGTTTGCATCAGGTATTTTTGGTAACTCATATCGTGGAATTGGAAGCCTAGGCCATTTCCCCCATAGGCACAGCTACTGTCGCTGCACTATGTCCCCTCATGCTTGTATACATAATTCTGTTTGTATTCACAAACGAGACCTAAGATGATATCGAAAATACATTTCACTGATTTAGGTTTGTCTCATCCTTTCAGAGGATTAAGTTACTTTAAATCTCTGATTCTGTCACCCCTCCTGTATTCATTTTATTTATAAGTGACATTTTCATGTAATGGAATTATTTTTTTAAATGTGGAATGGGTTTGGATCAAGAACAGAGCCTAATTACAAGCTTCTAGAGACTTCTTAGTTAATGCTGATCCACTCATCACGTATACACTGTTGTTGTCATCGATCAGTTACAAATCCAGCTAATATTACAACCCAGTCCTCGTATCTTGATCCTTAATAGTAAGGCGATCATGAGGATGGTGAGAACCACCTCACTACAATGTGGCTAAATCATGCCTTCTGCATTTCTTAGGTGTATAAAATCTTAACAGTTGCGTCAGCGGGGGAGGGGAAGGAGTCGTGAAAACTCTGAATTAGGCTGCTCTTAGTGAATCCATGATAACTCTCAACAAGCATTGCATTATTTTCTAAGAGTCAACATCTGAGGGTTTTGAAGGGGGGGTGGGAGGTTGGGGGAACCAGGTGGTGGATATTAGAGAAGGCACGATTGCATGGAGCACTGGGTGGTGCAAAAACAATGAATACTGTTACGCTAAAAAGAAATAAAAAATTTAAAAAAAATTTTAAAGATGTGAAGGGAAAGGGGAATTTAATTGTCATTGAGTGTTAGAAGGGAGTAGAATGAAAAGAAGTAAACAGATGTTTATATTGATGAAAAAATAATACAAAAATAAATAAGCTTAAATCACAAAAGAAATTGATGTAAAATAGAAAAATAAACCTTCCTAATGCCAGTGCAAGAATCCCCCCCCCAAAAAAAAGCAAAGAGTCAACATCAAACTTCTTCAGCTGATATAACGCACCTCTTCTTCTCTGCAAATCAAGTACTTCGCCTATCTTTGGTCTTCATCACCCTTGCACTTCTCCATTATTTCTTTAAAATCACTCTCAGTAATTAATTTACTTCAATTGCGAGGTTTATCAGTACCCCAAGGTTGTAATTTGTCTCAGCAGGAAGACTCAACATCATTTAAAGCAATTGAATTTTTTTTTTCCAATTTCTTCACCCATCTCGAGCTAGCTATACTTCCCTCTGACTGATGTTTATTTTACTCTTTCATTCTCAAGAACATCATTCTTTTTAATAGAGAAGCCATTAAAAATCAAACTTAAATATTTCTGTTTCTTTCCATCGTTTTTCAGCATTAGAATCCCTATGCTCTGTAGCAGGAGTCTTTTTCTTTATCCTACCTCTCCTAACTGAGATCTTAACACTTCTTGCTCATCTTATCTCTTGTTAATCAGTACTTTAGCGTATCTATTTACTGCTATACTTAATTCTGTCTTTAACCAAATAAACATATTTAATGGGGTTTTGACTCCAAACTAAATATTTTTCTGGGTACTCTGCAGCATGTCAAGATCAACATAACATGGCCCCATCTTTTAAGGAACTCCCACGATTTTCAGATTGCTGTAGGGTAAGTTGTGTTTTATATCCTGGATGGTTCTACTGACAAGGCTGTTAATTACCCTTCGGCAATGATCCAGCACCAGAGTTGATGCTTCCTGTAATATTTGTAAGCATTGTCCATGTTCTAAAATGTGTTAGTATGCATGACCATCTTTGATCCTCTTTGTCATGGAGTCACAAGGAGATACCATGTTTACAGTTGCCTGCACAGATTTATTAACCTTGATTCTATGTCTTAGTGATAATTTGGGGCAAATATTACAAACGCTTCCTGTTCTTGCTCTTTTTATGCATCCATTGTTTTAGAAACGACTCAACAGGATGAGAAACAAGAGTAACAGCAAGCTTTGCATTTAAAAGCTTACATTCCACGTTTAACTTTCCCTTAAATATCTCACTCTGACCCCACTCCGCGTCATATCTTCTGCTGACAACTTCAGCTAAAGTCTGTTGCTCAAGTAAGCTGGAGAGTGAAGCCCACATCTAACCGTCCTGTGAAAGGGAGTTGACTGTTGATAAGTGTTGACAGTCCCCTTTTCTTCCTCCCCATGGGTTTATAAATCCTCGTCATCTTAAAATGACTAGGCTTGGAGCACCTGGGTGGCTCAGTCTGTTGAGCGTCCAACTCTTGATTTCAGCCAGGTTATGATCTTGGGGTCGTGGGGTCAAGCCCTATGTCAGGCTCCATGCTCAGTGCAGAGTCTACTTGGGCTTTTCTCTTCTTCTCCCTCTGCTCCTCTACCTGCTTGCAGGCCCGCACTCTCCCTCTCCATAAATGGGTAAAATCTTAAAAAACAAACCAACTAGATGGTGGGTATTAAGGAGAGCGCGTATGGCATGGAGCACTGCGTGTGGTGCAAAAACAATGAATTCTGTTACTCTGAAAAGAAATTAAAAAATAAAAATAAAAATAAAACGAAAAACCTAGACTATGGACAATATTCAGTATAAAGTAATGAAATATACCCTTTCTCTGTCTTTCCCCTCAAGAAAGCATATTATATCCAAATGAGTGAAGGCACACTGTGACAGGGATCACCCTGATTCAGTCAACTGAAACTTCGGAACTTAATTTGATGAAGAATTTCATCTTAAGAATAGTCTAGTAGTCCAGTGTTGTGAGAAGTAAACCTATGTCTACTCAAATGGAAATCCTGGATAGTCTGGACAATGGTTCCAAGATGGGAAACGGAAGTATTTCGTCTTCACCACAGCTCCACAAGATCAGTTCAACTCTCCAGCATTTGGAGATGGAGGAGTCAAGAAGTAGCAAGAGCTGGTGGTTACAAAATTAGGGATTTTTGTGAGGGAAAAAAGTATAGTTTTAGGGGGGAAAAAAGGTGACAACTTGTGCATAGAAGTCTAGATTTTTAATTCTTTTTTTTAAGATTTTATTAATTTATTTGACAGACAGAGATCACAAGTAGGCAGAGAGGTAGGCAGAGAGAGAGAGGAGGAAGCAGAGAACCCGATGCGGATGCAGGGCTCGATCCCAGGACCCTGAGATCCTGACCTGAGCCGAAGGCAGAGGCTTAACCCACTGAGCCACCCAGGTGCCCCTAGAATTTTGATTCTTTTGGCCTATTGTCAATCATGTGCCTTAATTTTTAGTTTTGAAATTTTGATTACTGTAGCTGAGTGATAATCAGAAAATTAATCCAGTCAACATTATTTAAAAATATTGATAAAGCCTATATCTAAATCTCCATAATTCTAAAAATCTACCAGTGTTGAGGGAACTTGAGAAGTTCTTTCCTCCCAGCCCAAAAAACCTTCCAGGACCCTACATTTTTGGTCCCAGGCAATGCCATCTGTAGATTTCCAGAACATGATGTCAAATGTAAGTAGACTCAAAATACCCCATTTCAGAAGTTTTTATTTCAACTTACAACATTCAGAAAACAGCTGTAAACTTTGGGAAATAAAATTGATTGAACCTTTTGGGAACATATTATTCTCATATTTTCTTGGTGCCTCTGGATAAAAACTTCTCAACCGTTTGGCAAGATCTGAGATGCTGGTGGCTCACTGGTTGAGGGCACTGAGCTGACCCACTGCTAATGATCTCTCATGCTTCACAACAGATTCCAAATAAAGTGTTCAAAAATTAATAATAAACTGAGTAAGTGTTATGGATGCTGATAAAATTGGAATATGCCCTCTGGATTCTAAGACAGCTGAAATTTTCTTATCTTTGGAATTTTCCTGCCAGGCAGAGTTGAATTTCCCAGCTACCAGACTGGAATTTTACCAAGTATATATAGGCATTGGCATGGACGAAATTAAGACAGGCAGTTTGAGTCTCTGGATGCCCAGGGACATCTACTCCAGGCAACATAGCATTACACGGTCATGAGACGTATTAGAAAAATAACCACTGAGAGGAGACAACATATTTTTCAAACTCTAGGCAAGCCCAGATGCTTTCTTAGGAAAGAATCCTAAAGCTCAGACAACTGCAAATGCTTCTTTTTTCAGGCTATCATCTTCTTGACACTTAAAAATATAAATACACATTAAAGGCTTACTCAAAATGCAGCTGGCTGGTATAAATCAGATGTTTGGTGATGGGCAGTATGTTATGTGGAATGTTTTCTCCCATTAGGAATAACCCGTTTTATACTTTCCAGGGTCTGTGTGTTTCTTCCACTTAAGAAAATATTTATTACCCTCCTCCATGTAATTTACTTTTTATGCATACATATACTATATCTGCAAAGGCTTTATTTATATTGATTTATTCACCTCATTCTGTATTCACCACACACTTATTCCGGTCTCTAAAGAACTTATTATAATAATCAATGCAGTAAACATTAAGTAGCTAATCCCCAGCATTTTCCCCCAAGGTGCCATTATTCCAATTTCACAGATGATGAAACTGAGGTAGAGAAAATAAGGAATTTATAACTTCAGGATAAATAAGATTATAGTGAAAGAAAATTTGAATTTTGTTTAGTACTATAGAATTGTTCTTCTAGTTGCATATTTCCAGCCTGATTTCAAACTCGGATTTAATCCTGTTTGCTTTAGATTTATTTCTTCCTTTCATTTTTCCTTCCTTCCTCCCATCCATCCATCTGTCAATCACAGTATGTGTTTACATGTGATCAGTTAATTGATAGCTTTTAAGATACATATTTCTTTTCAGCTCTCTTAATCCACTTTTTCACCATTGTTAAATGAGGTGTACATTTAAGGTGTTCTATTTTTTCGATAGTTCAGATGACCAAGTCTACAATTCTTTGAGCTGGTATGTTTATTCCTAGATTAATGTCTATTTTGTGACATCAGAAATGTAGACATCATAAAATCACACTGTGGGCATTGTAAATATTCTTTAAGCATGAAATTCAATATCGAGTCTGTCTAGTTATTGATATCTGTTTTCTGTTCTCCTTATTGGTCTCTTTATCAACACACATATCTGTACTCCAATGGCAGGTACTTTCCAAAGCTGAATTGGAATGAATATGTGGTATAGTCTTCCTTAGGGACTCCTGTCAGCTGAGGCCAAAGCCCAGAGGTAGCATATAGCCTGCTAATAGGTACCTGGTGATTCTTTCACCAGGCAGTTTCAACTGTGCAGTCTTAATGCAGATGTTATATGCAGATCTGTCTCTAGGAGTTATTCAGTGGAAACTAAAAGGCCTTCATATCATCATTCTTATATAACATTTTCTTATATTTTTTTTTTTTTTTTTTTTTTTTTTCAGAATTCCCATCAAAACCCCATAAGAAAGTGTTTTCTCTTTGGAAGAAAACTTCCCAAAAAAAGGGAGGGAGGACACATAGGAAAAATTTATCCTCAGTGGACTTATTTTAAGCACCAGTCTAAATGGATCTAGGCTGAGAATCATGGAGGATGTGCCCTTGAGTAAGACGGTATGTCCCCTATCTAGTTTTGCATCCGTGAACAGGAAGGAGGGGGGAGTAATACATATAGTCTGGGTCAGATTCCAAGATAAAGATATCCTGAGACATGGAGGATTATTGTTTTTGTCCAGAGCGTTTCAGAGAAATGATCTATTATGAGGCTGTGCTAAGGGATTTATTTCACTCTGGACCAGGATCATAATTGGATAATTCAGATATGGTTTGAATTCTGTCTGAATCACCAAATCAGCTTTGGAACAATATTCTCCAGAGATCACAAAACTTGTTTCTCATAGCCCTAAATTGCTGACTGGAGGAAGGAGCCCTCCATATTTGTACCCTTGGAGGAAACCCCACACCCCATGTTAAAGACCGTTTGTGTAACCATGGATCTTCATGAGGCAGGAAGAAAATGCAATTGTTCGAAGCAACAGGGTGTGAGATTATAGCATCTGATGGATGTAGTGTGTAACTACAATTTATATGCCCTGCCTAAAGTTCTTCAAATTGAGCAGCCAATGTAAACAAAAAAGGCTGGTGCTGGCCAAACAAACCACGCAGACCAGCTAGATTTTGTCTTTAAGCACCTTGCTAAACACCATGTCATTCTGTCTACTGTATGGCCTGGATGTGATGACTCACTGGATTTCTTTCCGGCATTTACCACTTATAAAGTCCCCTTTCTGTGATCTCAGGGATTGCATTTATAATATTTTCACAACTAATTCATAATAGCTGGTATTTATTGAGCTGTTTCTTATGTGCCAGACCCAGCATTAAGTACTATCCATATATTCTTTTTATTTCATAATTTTATAAGGTGAAGAAATTAGTGTGTTGAGGAAGCCAAATGAAGGCCAAAATACCTTCCCAATTTTATACACACAATATATGTACGCACAGGTACATACACACATTATATGGTTATATCTCAATCCATTAAAGTTGAGCATTTTGTTATCATCAGAGCACACTCTGTGTTCCTCAAAGTTGAAGGGTTCAGGAGAGCCAAGAGAGAGAATTAAAAGGAACCTTAGGGAAGGCTGAGATGTGAATCTCGACAATCAGCTGCCAAGCTTATGACTGTGTTACACTCCTCTCCTCCCACTCTCCCCAGATCTGACACATCTCTTATCACATCTACTTAAAACCCTTTAATGACTTCCCAGTGCATTTAGAACAAAAGCCACATTCCTTAGCATGGGCTGCAAAGTTACCGTGAGAGTCCCCCCTGCTGCTTCAACACCGACTTCCACCTCTCTCCTACGCGACAGGAGGGAACCACCAGGCTTTCTTTCAGTTTCCCCGAACTGGAAGCTCTTTCCCATCTTGAAGTCATTGCACATGCTGTTAATTTCCTTAGAATGCCCTTCTTCTCACTCTCCACCTTGTTCTTACATGCCCCTCGGGTCTGATCTTAAATGGCATATTTACCATGAGGCATTTATCCAGTTCTCTCCACTCCAACTCCAGGCCCCTCGTGATCTTTTATTGTTGTTTTTAAAATTGGTGTCTTCCTGTCTCACTGAGGACAGGCTCACCTGTCTTGTCCACCATTTTTACCTGGCTTATGGAAGTCACTTTGGGCTGAATAGAACAATGAATGGTCGTTCTGAGCACTACCGTGCTGCTGAGGAAGTCAAGGCTTAGAGAGGTTACATAACCTGCTCAAAGTCATACCACCTGCAAGTCGCAGAACTGGGATTTGAACCGAGGGCCATTAGATTCCAGGGTCTGTGTTCTCCCTGATGCTTTGGAAGTCCTGAGAGACAAATGATCTATCTAAAGTGCTACGCTATGGGAAAGTCCAGGTATTTCTATTTCTAAGATAGTTGAAACATTTGTTTGTTGCCATGTGTATTAAATAGCTGGCTGATGGACTGATTTGGGTCATCAACATCCTGCAGAGACAGAGCTGGTCTAATTTCATGGAGAGTGGGAAGTGGATCATTTATAATCATGTAGAAGCTAGTTATTTTAAATTGATGTTTTATAATACCTTCTTTTCATGGTTTTAGAAAATATAGGAAGGGGCCTTTCATTTTATTCATAAGCCACATTATGTACAGATTTTTACTTTTATTAAAAGTCATAGGGAAAGAAAAATTAAGTAGAAGTGGAAAATTAGAAAATATCGGTCTCTTACTACCTAAACATCTATGTCTGTTAAAGTACAAAACCTTTCCATCTAACTGGAGATTGATTTCTAGCTACCTGAGCATGGGGGAAGTTGTGAACTGCTGAGGAAGAAACACAGCTTTTATAGTCGAACAGATCTGGCCTTGAATCTTTTCACCACTGTTACCTTGTGCGTAGATGGGAAAGTTAACTGTTTTTCAGTGTTCTTATCAGAAAATGGGAATAAATTTGAATATCGAGTATCCAATCTTACTGTAAGGACTCAATCAATCAGATCTTCCAAGTTCTTAGAAAAATGGACCATCAGCAGCCATTTATTCTCTCTTCTAGAAAATGGTTATACCACAGCTCCTGAAATGGGAAGGAACTGCCTGTTACATGTCTTAATTTTAACTATGTTCTTTTTGTTTGTTTGTTTTTTAAGATATTAAGTCTGTAATTTTTTTTCCACTTTTTTTTATCATGTTAGTCACCATACAGTACATCATTAGTTTTTGATGTAGTGTTCCCTGCTTCATTGTTTGCGTATAACTCCCGGTGCTCTATTTTTATTTCCAGTTTTCCTTAAAAAGATAGCCAAATATAAGTGTTGTTTTTTTTTTTAAATCCTAAATGCTTTTTACTCATTATCTCGTTCAATTTTAAAAACCAAACAGGCATGTAAGGCTCTGAGACAGTAAAAAAGCAAACAAAACAAACTTCTCTAAGATTCATAGCCCGTGAATGGCCGTAAATGCTGGAACTAAAATAAAAACTTGTCCTATTTCTTGATGAAATACTTTTAAAGACTTTAAAGACTATTGCTTACATGGTAATTATTAGCTGTCATGACAGGTACTGTTTTTCTTACTTTACAAATGGGACACAGGCTCAGAAAACTGTTCCGGGCTTTGCTAGTCTAGCTCAGTGATGCTACCAACATGCTCTGTTTAACGTCAGGCCCGGGTGTTTCCACTCACCGTGCTCCCCCACACAAGGTGGGTGGGGAAAATGCTCTTTCTCCTTCTTTGCCTTTTGGCACATCTAGACCCATCTCCAGCACTACCTTCTCCACGGGCCTCCAATCTACAGCACTCTCCTTTTTTTCCTGAATATCTGTATTTTATGTCTCACACTGAATTATGGGCCATTTTACATACTAACAAGCCTCCCCAACCATGGTGGGGATGCCGGTGGGTCAGTGAACATACACTGGTATACGAATCAAGAAGGATGTATCGAGTGCCTGTTGCACGGGATAGTCTGTGCTTGCTGTTGCCTTAGTGTATAAAGTTAGGTAAGACATTGTCCTAGCTCTCGAGAAGCTTATGTCCTCACCTATTGGCCATTATGGATTTTTTAAGATTTTAAGCACTTGGGATGAATAAATGCCATGAAGAAGGTAGTTTTTTCAGACACCAAGGAGACTTCAAAATAATAGAATATACTCTTCCTTCTTATGATTTACGGTCAAGTTGAAAAGAGAATACAAATACTATGCCGTGGGTAGACCCAATTACTTTTCACCACCTTAATGGGAAAATGGTGACCCTTTGGGTTCAGCACAATCCTCTGAGTGAAACCACAATATGACCTTGAAGAGAAATGAATTGGCATATTTGCTTCTGACTAAAAAGCAACCAGCTCTGGCATTTGTGGGAAGCTGATGTGTAGGAACCACTAAACAGCTTCCACTTTGCATTATCACCCATTTTATATAGCAGGAAGACTCTTAATGTTAATTCTGTAATTTGAGCATTAATATTGTGGTTTCACATCCTGTAAATTAAAGCTGTTTAGTGACCAGAGATCTGGCACATGGAGAATCTGACAGCTTGTATCAGGATGCAGACAGCTCAAGATGTAGGCCAAGGACAAGTGGCCTGGCTGCTCCAGGGACCAGTGGTACTTCCTGGAATGAATAGCCACCTCCTTCTTTCCTTTAGTTCCTTTGCCTCAATCCTTACTTTGGTATTTTTGTGTTTTGTTTTGTTTTTTTTTTTCTTTTTGTTGTTGTTTTATTTTTTTTCAGCTCTTCAGTTTGTACTTGATTAACTTATACCTGCCAATATGTTTGCATTGATTGAACAGAAGCTTGCTGTTAATAGAACTTCAGAGAACTAACATAGCCTGAAAATAGTACATGCATTGACTTTTACATAGGAAAAGGAAAAAAAAAAGTTTTCTCAAAACCCAGCTGACATAATACTTGTTATAATGGTGGGGCCAACTTTGATACTTTGTTGGTCCCAACCACAGAAGCCATGGTTCAAAACATTTTGGACTTTTAAGGAAATGCTTTAGTTGGATGAGAGTAGTCCTTTTCTTGAGGCAGGCATTCAGAACCATGGTTAAAATTTCTAGCCTTTTTCCAGGCGAATATATACTAAGTTGCTTATGGATTAAATCACTGGTAAGAAGACTTAACCTTAAAATTTTAGGAATGCAAAGTATGAGTAGATTTTAAGTGTTAGCAAAGTGAGGACAACTCTGTCTCTTGTTTTTCTTCTGTATTTTTATTCCCTAGTGGATAGTAAACATTTACTAGAAATTTATTAACTGAATGAAAAAGCAATGCCTGAGGGTTCTAGGCGTATAATAAGGTATTATTGGCAATTTATAACATAAAAGAGTGTGATGACACTTACTTCATGTGTCTGTCCTCAAGGAAAGATGGATACATCTCCACCAGACAGCTCTGTAGGGTAATGTGGAGGGTGGTGAAGGGGGACTGGGAACCATAGGTAAAATAAATAATACTTGCTAAAATTTCTGTTTCTCTGGACCCAGTTTTTTCCTCTGTTATTTATAAAAACAGTCTATCTTAACAGACCCAAGAGTAGTAAGTCATTGGTGCAAATTAAAAAGACCTTCAAAATACATCTACTTCAGAAAATGACCAGGACTTTTTATGACAGAGGTTTCACTTGTAATTCCATTTTGTGTAATTCATGTTTCACTCTTGGGATCTTCATTAGTCACAGGACTATGGCCAATCTTCTGCCACCCCTGAGGATGTCAGAAAAGATGTCTACCTTTATTACTTCCTTACTCAGATATGAAAGGAGCAGATTTCCTTCAGAGATTTGGTGTTTAATTTTTTACAAGCCAGAGGTCTCTTATTCTTAGAGTTTCATGCCATGAATTTTTTCACATATAAAGTTCCTCACTTTCTATTTCACTGTAATAAATAGTTAAGGTTTCTCAAAGAAAAGTGTGATCTCAGTAGTAAAATGCATGTGCCCAAATGTTATGGAATTACTAACATGGAGGCAGCCATTTTTACAAGGACTGTAAACCTCAAAGAGGAAAGGCATGTTTAGAGAGAATGGGGAATAAAAGGAGTTTGAGGGAGAACGGCATATACTCTGGCTCACAGAAGGTCATAGACAAGAAAAGAATTAGAATCTGTCTCAACTGACCTCCTAGTACAAAGCCTACTGGGAACTGAAATGGGTTGTTCTTAGGAGGACGATAGAGCAACAAACTTGAATTTTGAATTTCCACCTTTTTGACAACCTCTTTGTGTTCCAAAGTATACCAGTGTTGGTACTGTGGTGTACTGGAGCCTGCGATAGTGGACTGGGGTGGACACATTAATGGGAATGTGCTCGATGCCCTAGATCTATAGTTGGGAGACAGCTCAGCATTATGGATACCATCATTAATTCACTCATTTTCATTGCACAGGGACACCATCTCTAACATCCACTTGACTCTCCCTTTAGGTTCAGTAAGATCAGGAGAAAGGGACTAGGAATATAATGTTCTATTTCTACAGTTGACCAGGCTACTAACAGGCTCTTAAAGAGTGTGGGGTCTGCAACTTGATCAGGGCAGTAACTTGTGCGGATCCTCTTTGGAGACTAGTGACTATACGCAACCCCTTCTCTGGGTCAGCTAGGGGAGACACCGTGCCCTGCTTTGTTGGAGACCAGCCTGTCTTCTTGGTGGATGAAGTTGGCATTTAGTGTCACCACTCAGCACAGAGGAACTGATGGTAATAATTTTTTTTTTAAGATTTTATTTATTTATTTGACAGAGAGAGAGATCACATAGTCAGAGAGGCCGGCAGAGAGAGAGGAGGAAGCAGGCTCCCTGCTGAGCAGAGAGTCCGATGCGGGGCTCGATCCAGGACCCTGGGATCATGACCTGAGCCGAAGGCAGAAGCTTTAACCCACTGAGCCACTCAGGTGCCCCAAGAATATTTTTTTAAAGACGAATTTTATAGCTAATAAAAATCCATACTTCAGTATTTAAATTATCCCAACAATTTTAATATTTAAATTATCCCAATCAGTGTTTGCTTTCACATTTCAAATACAAATGAGTTTATCCAGTATGTCATCTGAAATCACTATTCCTAAAAAAGCAGCTTAGAAGATCTCATCCTTCTGGAGTGGTTAGTCGGGGAGAAAGAATTTGAAGAAGATGGCTTTGAAGGTTGACTCAAAGAGGACAGAAGGAGGTTGATCCATTGCTATGATAAATTTGGATAAGATTTGAAAATTTTGAATTCTGACCTTCAAAACTAGAAGCAGAATGCAGTGTTTTGTTTCTGAAATCTCCCTCTGCCTTTAGAGTGGATTAATGGAAAATGATTATTATTGTTTTAAATTTTAATCAGTGGGCATTTCTGAAGTGGCTACTCTGTGTAGCCTACTGTAAAGTTACAGGGAAAGTTTTAAGATCCAGCTGCTGTCCTGACAGAGTGTACGGCCCAGCTGTAGGAACAAGATGAGAATACTTGAATCAAGGAGAGAAAAATAAAAGAATCTGTGATTAAAGGATATGTGGTGTATTGTACTCTAAATTACAGAGATCGTCAGCTGAGGGGGAAGTGAAGAAAGATGGAGTCCTCAGGAAGGCACAGGAAGAGGTGATGGTAGAAATAGGAAAATGTCACTTAACGATTAAATCCTTGATGAAGGTAATTGCCCCAGGGTAACAATTAGAAAGCCCTTTGGCAACATATGAAGCTCTTCATTATGTGGTCCTTGTCATCCCTACAGCTTTAATATCTCCATCTACCTCCTCTGCCCCCTATACTCCAACCATATAAAATGATTCCCTAAAGGCACCTGCACTTACCTGATTCTGTCCTTGGCATGTTTGAATCCTTTAACTGGAGTGGCTACTCCTTCTGTGTCGGTCAGTTGAGAAGTTCCTTCTCATCTTTCAAGGTCCAACTTCTCTGAAGTCTCTTTGCTCTCAGTATTTTCTCTCTCTCATGCTACCACTGAACATTGCTCAGAATGCCTTATATCACATACAAGGTCTTGACACTGTTTGTTGTAATACCTCCTTCCTGACCACTTCTGTGACAGCCTTGAGAGTAGGAAACCTGTGGTGGTTCTCCCTGTTCCTGGCATATAGTGCCAAGAAATGTGGGTTGAATAAATCAGTCTAAGTATGTGGATGAGAATTTCGAAACTCACGTCACCTGGTTAATTAGGATTGCTAATTAGTTGAGCATTAAATAATGTTTCATGTTCATCTTAACCCTTGTGAGGAAAATATTTGCAATAAAGAATTTGTCTATTTTCCTGCATGACACACAGTACAATGATTCATTATTTTAAGCCTTCAAGATGTTGATTTATTTCATTTTCAACATCAACTGTCTCCCTTCGAATTCTCATGGAGGAAATGCCAAAGGATTGAGTTGAATCTCTACCCACATAAGCCGTACCTGAAAGTTAATCTTTTGAATAAATCCCTGACACCAGTTTCTTTTACTATGATTTATCTGGTTTTTTTTCCTAAAAGCTGAACATGAGGAAAATTTCTGTCTAATGAAAAATTCAAATCAAAATGTGACTGTCACAGGGATGAAAACACAGTGAATAACAATTACATAGAGAAGGATAAGGGATTCACAAAGTGCAGAAGATTTCTAATAGCGGGATTATCAGTCCTCTGCTGAAAGCACTATCAACCAGTTGCATTCGACCATTCATTTCTTATTTCAGGAATTCTATAGCAAGTAAAGTCAAAGGTTAATCTTTCACTCATCATTAACTACAGGAACAAAATAAGGCAGCGTCCCTGTTGCTTACCACCAATTTGCCTTTCAGACCCGTGTGTGTCTTCCTTCAACACGGACTTGCTTTTCTGTCCTGGTCTCTTCTTGAACATCCATTTCTAGCTTAGTTGAATGGGAAGATGCATGAAAATTTAGAGGGCGTTTGGTTTTGTCTCACGTAGTCTATCTCATGATGATCAAAGAACAATACAAAATTCTCACACACGTGAAGTGCTGTGCCCTGCTGATAGGCAGGTTTCAACATTCCCATGCCCCTGGACGTATTTCAATCAGGTGAAGAGGAACAAATGTGAAAAAAACCCTTTTTGTTTTCTAAAAAAATATGTTTTGATAATGCACAGTATGTCAGGCGCTGTTTTGAGGATTAGGGCTAAGTCTTACTTGTCATTCATCTTCAGTAGAAGACACTCAAGGGTGTCTCAGCAAAGGTCGTCAAAGATCTAATGCAACTTTGTCTACACCCTTGAGAAACTTGCAGTCCTGTGGAAAAGCAAAGAGTGCAGGCGACTTCAGACCAGGTGACAATTGGATACAATGGGAGCATATCTGATGGAGGATCCAAGCCTTCTGGGAGGGAGCAGGTCGGTGTTCGGAGTCGATGCCTAAGCTTGGCTACAGTGTCTTAGTGGAGAAGCTGTATGTCAGGCATACAACCCTAGGAGCCACATTCCTGGTAAAGGTACAGCTGTGGCTTTACGAAAAATGCTGGAGAATCTTCCATTAGAGTCAAGGGCAGTCGGCAAGGTTAGCTGTGAAATTTGGACCTTACTGGGATGTGGTGGATTCCTCTCCACTCTGGAGGGAAAATGGACTGATGGAGTAAACTGGCTGCCAGACACCCCTTGACATGCCGAGAGTACCTCTCTCAGTTTCCCTACAGACCTGGCCCGAAGGCTGGCCCAGCCCAGCCCCCGATTTTAACTTTCCTTCCTTCCGAATTGCAAAATGAAATGGAGTTTTCTTCAAAGTGACAGCTAAATCTCAGCCCCTCGCCAGCTGCTGTACCAGTGCCGCTTAATTCTGTAATCCTTTTGCCCTCCATTCCTCGTTGTGGTTAGCAAATGCCGGGGAATGTTGGAGTGACAAGTGAGTTCTCCGTGCCTGACACGTCTGCCGGAAGCCTTGATAAACTGCAAACACCATCACAGTCATTTTTCAGGTGCAGGCTCAGAAACATGCCTAGGGAGGAACCCGCCCTGGGATTTCTATGAACTTGGCATGTTGCTCAGAGCTGTTTGTGAGGGAATCCTTCTGGGGACTCTTTTCCTTTACTTCTTTAACATTGAGTGACATAACATCCTAGCCTCGTCGTCCTTCCGTGGTTGATACCCTCCCCCTGCCCAAAGGGGGAGGCTGAGGCTAGACGAATGCCAAGCTCCCAGAATAGCTAACAGTGTCATACCACATCCTCTGGCTCTTCAGAGTGCAGACGTGCCTTGTGAGCGGCTGCGATCTCCCCCACGGTCTACACCCTCCAGGGCCATAGCCATGTGAGTTTTCTTTGCTGGGAAAACTGAGAAGCCCATCTTCACTTAACCCACTGTCATCCTGGTGTTCACTCTGTGGAACTGGACATCCGAGTTTGACTCTCTCTCTCTCTTCTCCTCCCTCTCTCCCTCCCTCCCTGTCTTTCTCTCTGGGGAACAGTATTAGTATTCTACGGTACTCTCTTAAGCAAAACCTGAGAAAGGAATTAATCTGTCACTAGGAATGAATGTACTGGACAGTGATTTATGCAGATGCTGTACTCAAAGTGATGGTGTTCATTTCATGTGTACTTCTTACAGGCCTTCTCAGAGGCAACACACAAACTTGCATTCGAAATAATGTTGCAGCTGGGTGACTATCTGGGCACTCCATGGAGCTGGATACCCAGTTTTAGCCTCCACAAGCCTAGCTGAAGGGCAGGCAGACAGCTCAGGTGGGTGCGTAAGTTCTGGAATTTCCAAGTCCACGATCACCACCCCCACCACTGCCGCCCCTCCCTCCTCCCCCCGCCACTCTGTAGGTCTGATGAAGAAGCTGACCCACAGATTCTCTGTGAGCTCAAGTCCACCCGCCCTTCCTCCTCTCAAGCCTGGCCTCAGAAACGCCCCAGAATCCCATTGGCTGTTGCCCCTCTTTTCTACAGTGCTCAGTGCTTTGAGATTCTGGTCATAACCGGGGACAGACTCATTAGGGTTGGCGTTTCTTCTGGCTGGCTGGCTTCTGCACCGTGTTCTGGCAACAAGGGCGGGAGTCTCCCCAGAAAGCTTATTTTCCTGCAACTCCCCCTGTAGTTTTACACACATAAGTGGGCTGGATGAGGTTGTGAGAAACAGCCTTGCTTTTGAACATTAATCCAAATCAGACTTCCAAATCCCTTGAAGTTCAAGCTATCAGCACAAGAAACCCAAAGTAAACAAGCCTCTCACAGCCCTCCTCCCCACCCACTGGACCTGGCCACCTCCTGGCTCAGGACCAGGGCTCTTCCCCAGGGCCCAGAGGCTCTTGAGTTCCTCTCCTACACTTGCCAGCAGCCGGAGGGACCGAGGGGCTCTGCTCTTTCTTGCGGGCTGGTTTCTGCAGACGTTTGTTTTACTCTGGTGTTTGTGATTACCAGTATTTTTCCCACTCCCTCTGCTGTCTGGAGACCCATCTGGGATTTATCTCCATAATGAGAAAAAGGAGATAGGGAAATGCTAGGGCATTTTTCTCTGACTTAGATTATTTGTCATTTTGATATTCATTTTAAAAGATGCTTTTCAAATATTTAAATGTATGTGTGCTCACATCACAGCTCCTCGGGATGAATCGCAGATGACACAGTCGCTGCTTTCTCTCTCGTGCTCTAGGCCTGTCTCCCGAATTGAGGGCAACAGCGACTTGGCCAGAAAAAAGGGGAAGGTGAGAAGGAGTATGAACTCTGGTGTCTTTGGATAGCGCAGCTTTGCTCTTAGTCCTTCAAAACAGCAAACTCTAGGGTGTCAGTTGCTTTACCCGTCATCTCTAGGATGCCCCGAACATGCTGGAACCGAGTGACAAGGGGACACAACTTAAACGTTATTCATCTAAATATCTTCTGTGTTCCTCTCCCTCACACAAACACACAGTTCACAAAATGGAACCAGCTAAATGGGGTTCTGTCTCCACTTGTCCAAATTCTGGTTAAGATATTGCAGATGTAAATGAGAATGAGCCCCATTTATAGGCAGACTCCCACTTTATTGGTAGTGGATCAACGAGAACATGCGTAGGTTTAGCTATGCAGACAGTGGACAGAATCTGAAATGCAGAACGTTAAAAGGTCCAAGACCAATTACTCTACAATTGGCACTTCTGTGTAGAAGAGCATCAGAGAAGATTAAGAATCCGAATTACTAAAGCCCAAAGGCTGATTCGGGAGTGAGTAAGCACTGGAATCTTAAAAGGAGGGTTTCATAAGAAGGACTGTCATCTTTTCCCTGTGACTATTGGTGGAGTGCGTGCTATGGGCCTGCACCTGTGCTGGGTGCTGGGATCACATTGGAACATAAAAATGGGACTCTGGTATAAACAGGTTTTAACTGGAGGGAGGTGAGGGGACAGGACATGAAGGGTGTAGCAGATCCTAAAGAGCAGGAGCACAAAAACAAAGGGATCAGGGATGAAGGGAGCTACATCCTGGCCTCCACTGGCAACGGGACCGCAGAAGGCAGCGTGGACAAAGTCAGTTCCTTTAAAACTCTAACAAAAGAAAAAGATGCACTCTTTCTCACCAGTCCATGGTGACTCCAGAAACGATGACCCTGATTAATCCTTTGTCATGGCACTAAAAGGGGTCAATTTAGGGCAAGATAATGGAGGTCCTGTGACCTCCATTATTAGAGAGCCAAACTTTGAGCAGAAAATTACAGATCTCTCCCATACAAATGACATATTTCCCAGAAGAAGTCTAGCTTTCTGGAAACCAAAGAAATACCAAGATCATAGAAATTCCATAGAAATACCAATTCTCCTGTCAATTAACTTCAATAGCTATTCACTTAATGCCTACTTCATGCAAGGTGCTATGCTGAATGTTAGGTACTGTGGTGGCTGGAATGACTTTCAAGTATCCACTGCATTAGCAGTCTTTGTTGGCAATTCATCAATCTGTATGTTCATCCCTGATTTCTCGTATTTCTTCTCTTCAAGTCAACGGGCAAATGTGTCTCACCAGCTGCCTGCCCAGCTCTGTGTATACCTCTGTGTGAGCCACAAAAAATAGAGACAGTGTAGTTTCTGTACTCATAGTGGCTATCATGTGTCTTAGGAGATAAGAGAGTGTTAGAGACTAAAACTACAGCATTATCAAAACCGCATAAAACTAACTTCTGAACTCTGTAGTACAGCCTGTAGTTAATTGGATGCTCAGGCCCTTAAAGATTTTCAGAAATAGGAGCATTATGAACAGAGCCACAGAGGATGACTGAGGAGGAGGAGGACATATCCAAGGTGTGTTCCTAACCCAGTTTTGCTTCTCCATTATTCTAAATCTAGTTCACTGGATTCTTCAAAACCCATCCCAAGATTTTATAAGCCTCCCCTAAAAATTTTGCTCATCATTTCTCTATTACAGTTTTTTTAGGACAATCGGTCTCCGGGCTTTATTTTTACATTCCCTACTGTCTATTGCATAGGACTTGGCAAGTGGCAGGCATTCAATAAACACTTGATGGGTGAGTGATTTATGTTACTGTGTATGCCACAAAGCAGTTCAAGAATGATTGCCTAAGAAATGCTTTCTGAATTGAAGTGAAAAATCACTGGATTACTTCCCTGAATCATGAGTTTGGTAATAGTGAAAGGGTGAGTCTCATGTGTAGGACTTGGGAACTAAAGACGGTCCTGATGGATCTAAGACGGACAAGCAAAATGTAGTGGGGAACTAGAGAGGCACTGCGTGCATCCCTGGCAAAACAGTGGGGGCCAAGAAGACAGCTCATGTTTCAGGAGTGTGTCTCGGGTGACAGTGGTGTTGCTTTGGGTTCTTTGTTCAGTTCTGCTGCTGTTTTCATTTTCAGATAGCTGCCCCATTGGTAACTCAGGGAGTTGTCCTACATCATATGTTATATGTCCTGCTAACTATCTTGTACATCATATATCCTTTATCGATGCTATACCCTCTAACTTTGCTTTGGCACCCTGATTTCCCAACATTCTTTAAAGATGTTGACTCATTAGAATTTCAAGGTTAATAATAGGGATGCCTGTATGCTTTCAATAGTCCTTTGACTGTTAAGGAGTTCAGTTGTCTAGGGTGCACTAAAGAGAACACTGTGCCTACTATTTTGTATTTTGCATCTTCCAAAAATTCTTAATCTCCACTCAAGTGGAAGGTGAGTCCTGGAAGCACTGTCATAATTGAAGCTTGACACAAACTTTTCAGTTTTCCCTTGTCTAAGCTGCTCGAGTGCATAGGAACTCAGAATAGTCTCAGTGTTTCTCAACATGGGGGATTCTCTTGACATTTATGGTAGGCCAATTCTTTGTACAAGACTGCCCCTCCATGTTACAGGGCATCTAGCATTTCTCGTCATTAAATGCCAATAGAAGTCTTCAGTTATGGTGATAATCAAAAAATGTCCCACACATTTCCCAACACTCGCAGCAAGTTGTACTAATTCTTATTTAAAGCACTGGAATGACCGAGGCTGTTGTTGGAATGACTGAACAATGCTTGCATTCTTTCCATTTGCTATATCGGTGATAGAATTCCATCCCCTAGGATGCACCATGTAGTGGCTTTGCCTCCCCAGGTACAAAGAGTAATAGAACATTTTCAAGCACACCGTAGACCTTCTCAGACAATTCAGAGAGGCAATATGGGGAGCCATGCCAACAGACACAGATGGGGAGGAACGCCAGCCTTGTCATACTGATTTATCAATTACACATTGTCTTCAGTGTACCCTTTACTATATTCAATCTGGTTTCCTAACCCCCTAAGCACAGTGTTTGTTTTTCTGCCACATCTTTATTATCCTGGATTTATTCTATTCCTGGAAATGTTAAAACCTCTAAACTCCTATGGGAAGATGCAGAACCAGAGAGACTTGTACAATTAACTGACACAGTTTAGAATGCTTCAAAAGGCTTGACAATATCAGTGTTATTGTTACTACTGATATTTATTTGATTGCATTTAGGGATGTTCATTAAAATAGTTGCAGTGGGGCATCTGGGTGACTCAGTGTGTTGAGCCTCTGCCTTCGGCTCAGGTCATGATCTCAGGGCCCTGGGATCGAGCCCCACATCGGGCTCCCTGCTCAGCAGAGAGCCTGCTTCCCTCCCACCCTCTGCCTGCCTCTCTGCCTACTTGTGAGCTCCGTCTGTCAAATGAATAAATAAAGTCTTAAAAGAAATTTAATATAAAATAAAATAATTGTAGTGTCTTGATACTATGGAGAGATTGAAGCCCAGGAGACCTAAGTATCTTGCTCCTGAGTTCTGGGTCTTGCTACCAACTAATTGGGTAACCATGGACAAGTCGCTTCCCTGGGGTTCAGTGTTCTCATGCAAAAAAAAATATGGGGCTGGAGTTTTGGAAATTCAAGCATATAAATTCTATTAATGTTGAAATTAAAAATAAAATAGCATTCTGATGGGTTGAAAAAAAACTTAAAAAATAAATTTGTAGCACTAATATTGTCAAGTATTTTGAATGAATCCTAAGCCTCTAACCTAAATTGTCCATCATTTTATTCCTCCCTTTTTTACCTCCCTAAAGCCCCAGCTGGGTTGCCGGATGAGGAGTGCGTGTGCATTGCAGTTGTGGCTGTGTGTTGCACACTGAGCATGGTCCTACTCCTGGTTCAGTCACATCATGAGCAATGAGGCGATTAGAAAAAATCCTATTTGGTACATTTGTTTAACATTTATTCAATCTATTGTGCATGAGGCACCCTGGATTCCAAAAATGATTGAGACAAAGGGCTTAAGATTGAAGGAGCACAAGTGGAAAGGGGAGAGGCGCGTGCGTGAAGAAGTAGGACTGGATGCGCGCAGTGCTAGAGCTGGGATTTGAGAATCATGGCAGCACTGAGGAAGGGGAGCCATCGTAACTACCAATGGGGAAATCTGGAAAAGCTACCCGGGGAGGTAATGTGGGAAAATTATCGGGTAGAGGTTTAACTGTTTTTTAACCTGACTCACACCCCCTTTCCGGAATTTCCTTGTTATTTCCTCATTCTTTCTCTGATATGCTCCACGATTGGTGACAGAATGTTAACTGGAGGGTAGCTTCTTTTCATTTACTGCTATGAAGACCTCCTCATTAACCTCTATACAAAGATGATACCACCAGCAGCATACTCAGTGGATACAGCCAATGTGTTTTCTTATTATAATTTGCATCAACCTGTTTAATAATTTCTTGTTATGTTGCCCTTGGTTCAGATTTTACTGCTGCTTGTTCAAATCAAAACCACTGGTTCTTTAGGTATGTGCTATGATTGTGAATTCCATATGTGTAAAAACTGAAACAACTCACAATGTTTCAAAATACTTCTTGGTACATAGCAATAGACAGATGATAGATAGATTTACATATCATAGAACAATATAGATAGATGTGCCACGCTTTAAGATAGGGGAGGGAGGACAGGACTCTCTGAAGATATCTACGTGGTTAGATCTCTTTTAAATAATTGAGTATATATGTATAAAATATATATGCCTATATATGAGTGTGTATGTGTGGTTAGGTCTCTCCATAAATAATATATGAATGAATATTATATATATATATGTAACATATATATATGCCTAACTATTTAGTATTCAATTTTAGTTCTCCAAACTTCCTGACGCTTACCATGAATCTTAGCTTACCTGCTTAAAGCCTTTGGAAGACACCTTTCCTCAGCTCATTAGAGTATGAAGTGTGTCCCTGTGGCCACCATGTTCTCTCTTCCCCCACACACCCTTGTCTGTGCCCTCAGGCAATCTGCTGCCCCTCAGCCCAGCCATCTGCTCGTAGCAATGAGAGAGCAGTGTGGTAGCCATAAATCCTGGCAGACGGTACAGCCTGGCAGGGTGAATGACAGCGTGCGGTATGGAGCCTTTGGCAAAGGTTGAAGCTGTGGCTACAAATCCAAACACTGTAAACCAGAAGATGGAGTGGAATGAAGTGCCTGACTTTTTCTTTAACCACCAGGTGGTACTTCCAGAAGCAACAATGCATCTTTGTCAGTGACTACCGTGTGGTTATCTTCATAGAAAAATAAGTGTAGTAGATCCTACTTCTTTCAATTTTTTTCAACATTTCTTATACCTCCTTTAAATTAGTTTATTGTTTAACTTAAAAGGGGTTTATACAGCCCTGCAAAAATAGCTGTTTTTGCAGCTTCTTCTCCTTTTTGGGGGCGGGGAGGGGTGGGAGAGTGAGACCCTTTCATGATTAGGTGTTCCCCAAATCATTTTATCATTTTAATCAACATGTTCAACTCAGTGTTTTGAATCTCAACTATATGCTCATGAACAGTGAAAAAAATAGCCTGTTATTTTTAAATAACTCTTTCACTTACTTACTTTTTTTTTTTTTTTTTTTTGGTCAACTTGTTAACTAGAGTAAAACAGAATAGCCAACAAACATGCAAAGCTGTTCCTGTTAGTAACATAGGTTTCTTTACTGCAATGAGTATCGAGCAGTGCAGATCTGAGCGGATGCTCTAGGGCAGGTTATTGGTGAGTGACAGAAGTCAAAGCTGAAGAGAACGACAGTACCCAATCTTTTTTTCTTTTTTTTATTTTTAATTTTATTTATTTGTCAGAGAGTGAGTGAGTGAGCACAAGCAGGAGGAGGGGCAGGCAGAGGGAGAAGCAGGGTATCCGCGGAGCAGGGAGCCCGGTGTGGGACTCAATCCCAGGACCCTGGGATCATGACCTGAGCTGAAGGCAGAGGCTTAACCAACTAAGTGAGCCACCCAGGCATCCCAATGAGACCCAATCTTAAGTGATGTTAAATGCCATATATTTAAAATATATCTCGAAGGCCACCAAGAATCAACAATGGTATGGTAGAGACAGATTTGTTCTTAGGATGATGTATACCTTATAACGAGTTTAAGTGTTAATCAATACTTTAAAACTCATTTATGGCTCTCCAAAGAAAGATTCCATGTAAGTGTCAAATAATAACAAAAATCAGATGTTGGCAGGCAAACCTTAAGATATGGGGTAGCCAGCATGACATAGGGGTTACAGACAGTGCAAGAGGTGCTTTTTATACTCCATAATCATATGTTAAATTAAGAAACATGTGGGTGGCAGTTGTTTGCTATATTTTCCCTGTATGAATATACTAGAGGCTGGATATATTGGGCTTGGATGTATAAATGCAATTTGAAATAACCAGATGAAAATTTGAATATATAGTAAACCAGGTGAATCATTATGAATATTTATATAGTTTGCATTGCTTAGGTACATTATTTATAATATTTTCTGAATGTTTCACTCCCTAGTTGGGTGTTTTGCTGGTATTAGAAAGACCGCATTTATCGCAGTCCCAGCCCCCCTCCCCCAATCTAGAATATTTTATAACTGTGTTTAAACTTTAATTTTAGGTACATATTAGAGAATGTGGCATGCTTTAGATAAATTTAGTTTTTCTCCTCCTCCAAACTGTCTGTCGAGATTTCTTCATACTTTTCTAACAAAATAATTATATAAAGTAGTAGTTTCTTGCTTACTGTTTGCTCATTGCAAGAATCAAATCTCAACTTTAATCACTTATAGTATTTTTTGAATATTTAAGGCATTTAAGATACTGTTCTAGGAACATTACAAGTATTTTATTTTAGGAGCAGTACTAACGCCAAGTACCAGCCACAGACATTGATAGCCATGAATTAGGCAGCATGAATCCTGGGATTCAAACCCTGAAACTGTTTACAAATGGGGTGCTCCTAAACTTCATTTCCTAATCTATAAAGTGGAAAGATTTTGCATTCCATTGCTGTTACTTTTTAAGGAACCAATAAGGTCATGTAATGCAAAGAGGATGAAAACTCTTAAGGTCCTTTCCAAACTAAATATTTATTTTATATATATCTAAATATTTATTTTATATATTTATTTTATATATATCATATGTATATGATATAATATGGATCTGCATCATAGTTGCACATAGTATAATAATATCTATATAAAAAGATCAAGTGAGTGAATGAGTTAACACCCTCCCATTTCCCTTTGATCTGCTTGCTTAACCAAGTACTTTGAGTTTTAGTCACTATTTTAAAAGCAGTTCCTTAAAGGAGAGTTTGTGTAAGTGCCAAATAATAATTATAATTAGACGCTCACACCAAGTTACTAGAATACCAGCATGTTAAAATACAGAATGGCCCCAGACGTTGAAATTACTACACGTTTATTTTTATTATTAATTGCAGGTGCTGCATTATATTCACTAAGGGAAACATGAGGCAAACAAGTTTTTCAGTGTTGAGGTACAGGTGATTTAACAAATTCCCAAGGGGAACTGGCATCTTAATGATTCGTCAGAGAGTCACAATACTAATGTTGCCTTCCAACACAAACTATTTTCTTCCATTTCTAGAGCACGTTGCCCTTGTTTCTACGCTGGTAATGATTAAAACGTTTCCTAAATGTATGTTTGTAGTTCCCTCATGTGTCCATTATATCATAAGCATGTTGAGAGCTGTGACATTGCTATAGTGACTGGCACGTGATAGGGACATTGTCGATTTATAGACTTGTCTTTAGGTAACACTCTTTACCCTTTGCAGTGTGCATTTTGCATATAATCTCATTTCATTTTTTTCCATCAACTTTGCCGGTAGCCATTTTATCCTCAGTTAGATGCCTTGCTCCGGGCATCTCCGCTGGTAATGGGTAGGACCAAACTTCTGTTTTTCAGTCTCCTGCATTTATTATCAGGGACTCTCACCTCTGTGAATCTGGGCTGTGTGAATTTTTGAGCTCTGACTGAAAGGCATTCTTGCTGGATAAGGACAGTCTCTTTTCTGTCTCACTGTTCCTCTTCACTGTTGGCCCTCAGCCCCCACCCTTTTCTGCTTACCATGTTAGGGCCAGAATTGCTGAGATGTGAAATGAAATCTATGGCAATTTATTACTGTTTATGAGAGACTCCGTGACATGGCTGAGTCGACTTGCCTTCTGGTATCCTGTATAAGAGATCTGAGAGATCGGCAGGTAGATTAATTTAAGGCAGCTTTTGCTGACACTGGTTACCTCTAAATGGATAATCATTTATCAGTAAATTACTTTTTTTCTGAGCCAGGTAATTTCTGATCAACATGTTCATTTTCATTCTCTCTCCCCCCAACCCCTTTCTTTCTTTCATTCTCTCTCTCTCTCTCACACAGATAAGTGCACGCGCGCACACACACACACACACACACACACACACACACACACACTCACCAATACTGTGCTTCCAAAGTAAGCATTAGTTGGGACATCGATATATTAATATTTTTATTTGCTAAGCCAAAGTCAAAATTGAATGTAACTGGCATCAAAATAGGGAGAGGTTACAGCGCCAATTGTAAGGAGGGGACAGGCACTAAGTAAAGATAAATTAGCCTCTGATATTGCAGTAATTAAAACAGGTTTGGAACTTAATGGCACTGTAGTATTCCTGCAGACCATGAAAAATGGGTAAAACTAGATCATGTATGTCATCATCAAACAGTGTGCTTTATGAGTGCCTTGATACCCATGTAATGATGAACAAGTCTATTAAACTAACACCCCTCTTACACTCTGAGAGCTTGCCTACGGAATGTAGGGTACAGGAGAGTGGGAACAGGTTTGATTTATTTACAAAGAGCTCTGGGAAGGAAAAGATAGGAAAGAATCCAGGGCTTTTGTAAGTCTGAAATGAAATGCTAAGCTGTGGGTTTAGAGAGACAGGAGAAAGAAAGAAGATAAAGATTTAGGTGGAAAGTACATTATAGAAAGATTTAAGTGAAATTATAACTTTGGCATTTTGTTAACTCAGGATTGTCGGAAATCAGTGCCAACTTATAGTCAAGGTCCTCAAAACGGAGATTTCCCAGTGATACAGCTAGTCTCTCTGACTTTTCTGATAGATTTATTTTCAGGACAAAACAATCTTATTCCTGTACTCTGTCATCATAAGTATAATGTATCCCATCGTCATGAACTAATTGCCATAATTTGGGTTATTCTGTCTTTTTTCTTTTTGTGATGTATCAACACCGGAGAACTTTTCCCTAAACTAAATCTGTAGGTCAGAACTGCCTTTATGTAGTCATAAGGCATACTGTTTGATGATGACATCCAAGATGTAGTTTTACCCATTGCCTTTTTTTCTTAATTTTTAAAAAAGATTTTATTTATTTATTTGACAGAGAGAGAGGGAGAGCACAAGCAGGGGAGCAGCAAAGGGAGAAGAAGAAGCAGCCTCCCTACCAAGCAGGGAGCCCAACATGGGACTCTCTCCCAGGACCCTGGGCTCATGACCTGAACCGAAGTCAGAGGCTTAACCGACTGAGCCACCCAGGCGCCCCATAGGTTTTACACACTTCCTCCTGAGGAGTTTTAGGAGGAAGCCGGCAGTCACTGACTCATTCATCAGGACCAGGCAGTCTAGGTCGGAAAGCCGTGTTGGGAATCTGGTAGGTTGGCTGCGGAATGGCTGAGATTCCAGAGTGCTGACATGAACAGGGAGAAAAAAAGAGCTGAGAGTAGCTTTTATGTTCCCGCCTTGCACATCTGAAGTACACTTGATTGGGAATGAGAGTAGGTTACCTATTAAATGTTTATCCTGTCCCCAGCATTTTACTACTCATTTAGGTTATTGATGAAGGGAAATAAAAATACCAACAGATCATCTTCTTTCCTCCGTAGTGTGAGCTGCTCTGTGTTATTACTGAGTGCAACACAGTCTTGTTACTAGACTATAGATTCCTCGTGGGAAATGTCTGTGCACTGCCCGGGCACACAACCCCGTGCCTCATACCCCCCAGCAAGCGTGTTCCCCAGGAATCACTGAGTGACAGATTTCATGATGGAAGGTAGGTTCTATGCTGTGCTCCTTGTAGTTCCTGGGAACCCTGAAGAACAGAGTGGAACACACCCTCTAAGAACCAGATTGTCAGTGGAGATAGACTCCGGGGATGCGGGGGAAGCAAAGTGGGAATGAAAACCATAAATGAAAGCATCGCTGTGGCAGCCTGGCTTTGGAGACACAGGGAGCTTTTGTTGATGGTCCCCCTACAAGTGCACATACTTCCAGGCAACCGGTAGTTACTCAATGTGGTCCGTGTTCAATTTTACATCCTCGGCCATCCCCTGTTCCTCCACTGTAGGCATCTGTGCCGCGTGTATTCCTTAAAACCCTACCCCCAGGCCTGCCTACTCTCTCTTTTCTCCCATCAATATCTTTTCTAATACCCACTGTCAGAGCCACTAAAAACTGCGAGGTTTGTTTCTTGACAAATGTCCCATTTTCACAGGCAGTTGAACTGAACTGCAGCTTGTGCTCCGTTCAAACATGTCAATAAACATTATTGCAAAGACGTAGAAGCAATAATGGGAATGTATAAAACTCACCTTTATTGCTTCTTGCCATGAATTTACACGCTTCTCTAAGCAGCTTTCACTCCCTCAAGAAGAAGCCGCAGAAAATCCGTTTTGGGTTTTGGGGGCCAAAGATGCTGATTTGGTTGCAGTTTTCCCTGGAGAAGGGAAGCAGAAGGTAGCCGTGCCCACCAACTGCAACGTAGGCGTGCTATTTCATGCCGTTATGGTCTTTTATGAGTAACGCTCATTGTCGCAGGTGGGACCGGAGTCTTGCAGTTGTCACAGGACAGTGACACTTAGGACAGGAATGATCCTAAGCGTGGTGAGATTCGACACCCAGGTTTCCATGGTTGTAAGTCTGTCGTGAGAGGAATGGAGGAATAGAAAACAAAGAGACTGGCCGTAGCAGTGGGAGAGGGAGTTCATCTTGATGTACCTACTTGAAAACTGGGGACCTGGGGTCTGCATCTGTTTGGATCATGAAGGTATGTTTTGAGGTCGGTACTAAGCTGCAAAGTGTGTCTTCGTGGATAGTGAGAGGATGAGCGTTGATCTGTCCCTTGTGATGGGACATGTCTAGGATGAGTGTATCCTATAGTAAAATGCCCCAGAAGGGTCTCTGAGCAGGGTTATAATCCTGGAGCAATGGGTTCCCCAAAAAGAGAGAATCCCTGGAAGTAGGCCAGCCTGCATTTGGAGAGATACAAGTCTGCAGACGATAAAGTTGCAGCAAAGAGGCCCCTCTGAGAGAGTCCAGGTCCCTTGTGTTCCTTTCTAGTCGTGTGTGGGGTCCACTGTATGATGCTGCATGGTTTAGATGCCCTTTACTGCTTCACTCAGAACGCTGAGATCATTTAAAGCTAATACCTACTCTAACACTTCCACTTCCTTCTTTCCCCTTTCCAGTGCCAATAATAGCACTTGGAATCGTATTGATTTCACCTGTCTGCTCTTAATATATCAAATAATTTTTGGAATTTTGTAGTGACAGTCAAGACGCATATGTTTTATACCCCATGGTTGGCCTCATTTGTTTTGAAGTGGAAAGTAATAGAGACCATGAAAAAGAAAACATTGTAAAAAGAGAAGCATTATCAAAATAATCTGTATTTCTTCTGATAAGGTTGCAGTATCAATATGGTAGACTGAACACTATAGTATAGATGAACTTGACTGATAATTTTGATTCTGTATGGCTTACTTTCCGTGTGGTGTATATTTCATAATCAATTCAGGCAGCTAATATTTACTGAATCCCTGTTATGTGCAAAACCATGTTAGCTACTAGGCTGTTTTAGAAAATGAGTTAGAATAGGGAATATTCTTTTCCCTTCCCTCTAATTCATTAATTATTTTTAATCACAGTGAACACACATTCAGAAATGAGAGGCAGAATTCACTCACAAGGGCATTTGCCGTGAAGTACCTTTTATTTTCTATTCAAGATAAGATTAAATAATAATTTGATTATTCCTGCAGTGGCATCTTGGCACTCTGTAAGTTTATTTTGTTTCGTGAGTCCAAGCAGTAGGAAACTTCCACCCAATCCTGGGAGAGACAGACTTCCAGAAGGAAATGCCCAGAGAGAAGGAAAATGTGGTTATTTCAGGAACTGAATAAAGGTCGACATGCCAGAGTACACCTATGTAGAGGGCCAGGCATGGGTTGGGGAGGAGATGGGGTGTTAAGTCGGGAAGAAAGCTAGGTCCAGATCATGGAGCCCTGATCAGAGAAGCGTTTTTAAAGTATGTCAGTTTAATTTTTAAGGGGATGATGTCAAAGAATTTAAAGCATGCCACTATATTAAAACCAAAATGTATGTAAATAAACCTATTAGAAAAATTTTTATTTTTTCACAACAGGTATTCAGAATATTTCCTTTGATTCATCACTTTCTGAATTCTTACAGTTTTTTCTTTGCTTAGTGTCTTTCATCCACATCAGCTATCTTTATCTCTTTCCCAATATTCTCAACAGCCAAAGTGATACCCACAAGTGATTCTCGTACACCAGTGTAGATTGGAAGGCAAGCCTGAGGATTTCCTGGTACCTCACCTCAATGCTTGCGCTGGACAGGACCACCAGTCAAGAAACCAATGTCATTTTCTTTTGCTACAATTTTGTGTAGGCTTTGTAATACAGGTCTGGGATGGGCTTGGCATTCGAAATAAAGTCTTCAGGAGCTGAGCCATGTCTTAGGATACAGAGAAGACTAGTTGTAACAAGATTTTGGGAGATCAGATGGACAAGGTGGAAAACGTTGGCATCTCTGTATTTATGTCATTAGTAGTGTAAAATATTTACATGGCTCTTGAATAAAATGTTTTTGAAACTCAGGATCCTGCTTTGAAGTTTAATGTTACTACTCTTATGAAGCAAGCTGAACAGTAGTTTATGTTTTACCTAAACTCTCAGAAATTTCAGAAGGGAACTTAAGAATGCAACCCTGAAGCCCTATCTCTTAAGTAATAGGTTTGTCTACCACAGGAGATGAATGTTGTAGGGGATAAAAGAAAAGAGGACATATAAAGCAAAGAGCCATTAATGACCTAGATTGTGATCTTCTCAACTCTTCAAGAATTCATTCCTGCCATCACGGTGGCACTTGTCTTACTGTTCTTGACCTCAAGTTTGTCCATATGACTGTGGCCAGATCAGATAACAACTAAATTGTAGTTGGTCTGGTTCATGGTGGCTTATTTATCTAGTCATGCTGCATGAAGGAAATCCTGATACAGTAGTTATTTTGCATGACGTTAAGATAGCTGCCATTGGTTTGGATCAACTAAGTGTTAAGAGTTCATTAACTATGTTCTCACAAGGAGATCTCCTTGAAACTTGGCCGCTTCATCTTTCATTTTGACTGTGGAATATTGCTAGTATCCTCAGAGAATTGCTCTGACAGTGAGCTGTCCCCCAGCTCCAAAGCTCTGGCAATAGTTTAGGGTGCAGCAGAAGGAACATAGTACAGGTGCGGAGACAAAAAGAAGCCCTCCTCCTCCAGCTGTAATCTTACAAGAAACATCACTCATGAGGTACATGAATAGTGTAGTTCTTATTTGGTGTGGGTGTGTATGTGAGAGAAGGGGAAAGGGAGAGAAAAAAGGTAGGAGGGTGGAAGGGAGCCAGAGGGGAAGCAAAGGGAAGAAGAAAGAAAAGGAATGGAAGGGGAAGGGAGGTCGAAGGTAAGAGAAGAGGAGGGAAGCAGAAGGGAAAGGAGGGGAGAGGAGGACATTAGGTTGCTTTGGAGAATTAAGGGAGATGCTTTCCCTAGTGGTTGTAGAAGTGAGTTTGCTATTGTTCTGGAAAGTTCTTTCGTTCAGTTACCACATGTAACATTTACCAAGAGTAGTTTCATCTTGGTCGTAGGATATACTAGACATAGCAGATTATCCTGAGCAATGTTTTCGATTTTGAATTTAAGGGAAGAAGTGATCTGCCCTGACAGTATGTAGTCTTAAAAAGGCAAATGTTTATTTAAACTGTAATACGCTCAAATAATGAGAAATAATCTTACTTTTCCAACTGTGACTTTGCTTCTATTTGTTTTTAGTCTTGAGGTTCCTGGTAGAATTTAGAGTGGAGGATTTTAAAACACTGTCTTTTCCCCATCACACAGATAGTTTTATTGGAGTAAGTAGGTCAAATTGGAATAACCACAACCTGGAGCTTGTGCTCATAGAGGTGAAGTGGGTTTTGGAAAAGGGTGTCCCAGCTGTAGGTGATAAAGAGTAGTTCAGGCCATCAAATAAGCCAGACAAGAGCACAGCCCAAAAAGTGGAAGCAGGAGTGTGCATTAGGGAGAGAGGCAAAACCAGCCTTTCCTTAGATGGTAAAGCTGCCAGTGACCTCAGAGTGAGATAATGGCGTTAGGGAAGACCAGCAGCATTTGGCATCCCTAGTCTTAGTTCAAGTCTGGAATATAGGCTGAAGGGACACCTGAAATTCCTAGATAATAAGGAAGGAATGGGTAATTAAGGTAGAGGGACGCCTGGGTGGTGCATTGGGTTAACATCTGGGTCTTGATTTCAGCTCAGGTCATGATTTCACGATCGTGGAATCAAGCCCCACATGGCACTCATGCTTAGTGTGGAGTCTGCTTGAAATTCTCTCTGCCCTCCCTCTGCTTGTACTCACTTGCCCACTCTCTCTTCCCTCCCCCGCAAAATAATTGAATAAAATCTTTAAACAAACGAACAAAAAAGACAAGGTAGCATTTCATTCTAAAGTCATAGGGGTAATGGTAGAAATAATGTTCACATCATGATGATCTGATTCCTTGTCCTATGCTGCCACAGTCTCTCAGGCTGTGTTTGGCTCTTGGCAGTAGGCTCTGTGGGCCCTTTGGGCTTACACTGTGGTAGCTTAGCTGTTCCCTCTGTGCATCCTGCGTGCCGGCTGCCATGATCCTTGCCACTCCATGCTTGGCAATGTGTGCTGTTCTCACACTGCCAGAGGATCTCCTGGTTGGTAGCAAGCTGATCTCTCCTCAGAGACTATTCCTCTCACTTGGCACAGCTCAAATCATGTCTCTTGGCTTTTGCACGCCACTCGCCTATTTTGCTCAAATGTATTACCCTTGCCAGTTGGTGGGCTTTCATTAAACCAATACTGGGGATATCGCCCATCTCATGTTCCTCTGGATGTACTGATTCCGTCTTTGGCTCTGCTGTGACTATCCCATTGACTGGCTTGCCTTGCTGCCAATGGGCTGGCCTGACCTTATTTAGATGTTTTCCACTGAGCCATACCCTGCTTGGCTGGCAATTTATTGCCTGTGCCAATGGGCAGGTTCCTTCCAAGGGGCTACTGCCACCTTGGGCTCCATCTTCTACTTCCGCTGGCTTTTTCATTGCTTTTATCATCCTGCTTGGCGAGGCTTACCTCCAGCATTCAACTGTTTCCATATTGTGGCTGGTTTTCTCTTCCTCCACCGGCTGTCTCCTGGTAACTGCTGGCTTCTCTGACCCAGCTGCCTACATCTCTCAGGTGTAATGTGTTCTTCAAAGCACATTAAATTCAATTTGACTGACTCATGGCTACTGAGAACATTTCACACCATTATCTGTAGTGTTCCTTGTGTATGGTGGTAATTGTAAAAAATCAGATTCTTACTAGTATTCAAGTATTATTCTCCTCAGCAATGTTATATTCACCTGTCTATGCTCAACCAGAAAATTACTTAACACCTATCAAGTACCTACCGATTTGCCAGATTCTGATCTCTCTTTACTGTACAACTTGCTTGTTATGAGAGTCTCTTAGAGACTCTTGGATTATTCAACTCAAGGGAAGCACGAAAGAAAATCCCCCATCTTTTTTTACTTCAGACATGGCAACCCCGCAATTATGTTGGACAAATGAATTTCTAATATCTGATGGCCTGAGGAAGAAGATTTATGGAATTCATTCTAGTATTTAACTACTTTCTCTGTTAGGGATATGTTAAAACCAAGATAACATCTTATGTTCTTTTTCACTCCCTTATAACAGCCATCAGTGGACCAAAAACAGCAGTGTGTAAAAAAATTTTTTTTTCTTTAAAACAACTCATGAGGGGCACCTGGGTGGCTCAGTGGGTTAAAGCCTCTGCCTTGGGCTCAGGTAATGATCCCAGGGTCCTGGGATCTAGCCCTGCATCGGGCTCTCTGCTCAGCAGGGAGCCTGCTTCCTCCTCTCTCTCTGCCTGCCTCTCTGCCTACTTGTGATCTCTGTCTGTCAAATAAACGAATAAAAAAATTTTTTTTAAAACAACTCATGAATGTAATAAAATAGTAAATGCTGAAGTAGACCTATTGTTTCTTATTTTATCAGTACTTTATTGTTAAAATTCTTTTCAGTTTCCTCCATTAAGGATTTGGTTGATTAACTCACTTACTTGTAATTTAGAGACTGGCTTGGTTTAAGAGTGAAGGAGAAGCCCTCAATAGGTTTGGCATGCTTAGGAAGAAAAGCAAACAAAAACCAACCAGCCAGCAAAAATGTAGGGATCATTTACTTGGAAATCTAATGTTAGAATGTCTGTGATTGCTTGCTGGGGTCAGAGAACTTCTGGGTCTATCTGTGGTTTCCCATTGGATGTCCTCTGACAGCCAACATTAGAGGCACAGCCATGGAGCTCTGCAGCATTGTGTCCCGGCCTCCATCACCCATGTCACTCTTCTCTTCCACTCTGCTCCCACCTGTTAGGCCTGCTTTCACGTTCTTGAATATCCTCAGTAATTTCTGCCTCACACCTTTCATATGCTGCTTCCTTTCCTTGAAACTCTGTCCGATTGCAAAGCTGATTCTATCTACCTCTTCACTTTGCAGCTTGAAATCCATCTCCTCATAGGTGCCTACATGACTGGGACCCCCTCTTGTATTTTCTTTGGTGTATTGCCCCCCGGCCCCTTAATGAAATCTTAACTTGGTAATTGACTTTTATTTTGTTTACAGATTTATGGTCTCTTGGCCCATGAGATCATGAGCTCCATTAGGCCACTGACCTTTATTACTAAGCCCAGTCTCTGGTACATAATGGCCATTTAATAAACAACTTACTGAATGGATCTTAAATAGAATAATGAATCAATTGGCTATGAAAGAAGGGAGCCCTGTGAGTTCCTGGCATTTCTATGGTATTGGAACAGTACTTTCTAAGAATCTGCTCCTACGTTTGCTGCCTATCTTTCTCAGCCATGCAGAAAAGTAGAGAAGCTAGAAGCCAAGTCTGAGCTGCCAAGATTTGAAACAGCAAGCTTGCTCTGGAGCTGATCGTCACTTCACATGCTTAAAGCTATAGTTAATTTAGTGCTAGTTAAGCTGACATCCTGTTTCCAGTACAAGGAAGAACAAGATAAAAAGATGCAAACAGAATAAGATAAAAGGGGATAAAGGGAAAATGATATAGAAATCAACAAGATAGACTTGATCCTCAGTCACAGCTCCCATATATGTATTTATTTGCCCCCCTTTGGAGGCCTCATTCATTCTTGAATCACCAAATACCTTCTTTTTAATGCTATACAAACATTACCTCCAGTTCCATTTCTTTTCATTAACCCTGAGTAGATTTTACAGTTTTTGCTGATCACTGCCATCTTCGCATCCTTCTGTTAATGTAAATGTAACTGGTTTATAACTAAACTTAGTAACTTCACTCATTTAATAATACACATTGAGGGTCACCTAAGTGTCCAGCTGTTGGTTTTGGCTCAGGTCATGATGTCAAGGGTCATGAGATGGAGCCCTGTGTTGGGCTCTGTGCTCAACGAGGAGTCTGCCTGGGATTCTCTCTCCCTCTGCCTCTCCTGCTTATGCTCCCTCTCTGTCTTTCTCTCTAAAACTAAATAAGTACATCTTTTAAAAAATAATGTATATTGAGTCCCTCTAATGTGCTGGGCGTTACTCTGGGTGCCTGGGTTACAGTGATGAGCAAATATACATTCTAGCAGGGAGGACTGATAATAAACAAGTGATCACACAATAAACAGGCTGTTACTAAGGATTGCAAATGCTGCAAAATATAATGTTCTATGAGAAGTATGATAGGGGTCCTAAACTAGTTTGGAAAGTTAGGGGATTCTTTCGTGGGGAAGTGAGATCTGAAGGATGAGTAAAATTAGACAAGACAGCAGAGAAGAGGGAAGTTATATTGGGCAGGAGGTAAGTACGTGTAAAGACAGAAAGGGGAAGAGGTTGTTGTATTCAAAGAAATAAAAGGAGTGTCCTATGTCAGGATTAATTCAGAGACGAGTAAGTGTAAGATAGGTAGTGTCCCCTGCATGTCTTATTTTCCCATCCAAGACACCCCAATTCTCCTTACTTCTGATTTGTTCATCTACTTAGTCCCCCATAGCTAGCCACCAAGGCCGAACCATTAATCTTTGTGTCTGCATGTCTATTGATTCTTCCAATAAGTGGATAAATCCTGTGTACCTTATCTCTTTTTATCTAAAATATAGGACCTTTTCATTACAAAGTTTTGTTCTGTGTGTGTGTGTGTGTGTGTGTTTGTTATGTTAGTCACCTTAAAATACATCATTAGTTTTTGATGCAGTGTTCCAGGATTCATTGTTTGCGTATAACACCCATCACTCCATGCAATACGTGCCCTCCTTAATACCCATCACCAGGCTCACCCATCTCCCCACTCACCTCCCTCTTAAATTCTCAGTTTATTTCTCGGAGTGCAGTCTCTCATGGTTTATCTCCATTCCAATTTCCCCCAATTCAATTTTCCTTTCTCTCTCCTAATATCCTCCATGTTATTCCTCATGTTCCACAAATAAGTGAAACCATAGAATAATTGACTCTCTCTGCTTGACGTTATTTCACTTAGCATAATCTCCTTTAGTCCCATCCGTGTTGATACAAAAGTTGGGTATTCATCCTTTCTGATGGCTGAGTAATATTCCATTGTATATATGGACTACATCTTCTATATCCATTCATCTGTTGAAGAACATCTTGGCTCTTTCCACAGTCTGGCTATTGTGGACATTGCTTCTATGAACATTGGGGTACATATGGCCCTTAGGATAACTACATCTGAATCTTTGGTGTAAATACCCAGTAGTACAATTGCTGGGTCACAGGGTAGCTCTATTTTTAATTTTTTTGAGGAATCTCCACACTGTTTTCCAAACAGAGTTTTGATTTTGAAGAAATACTAACAATTGATATTCACTGTTGGACAATATAGAAAATATAAATAAACAATAAGGAAGAATTACTTCCCATCCCTCAGTGTGGATGTCCTTTGGTTACCAGTCCTTTGTCAAATATATGCTTTGTAAATACTTTCTCCCAGCCTATGGTTTGACTATTAATTTTTTTTAAAGATTTTATTTATTTATTTGACAGACAGAGATCACAAGTAGGCAGAGAGGCAGGCTGAAAGAGAGAGAGGAAGAAGCAGGCTCCCTGCCGAGCAGAGAGCCCGATGTGGGACTCGATCCCAGGACCTGGGATCATGACCTGAGCTGAAGGCAGCGGCTTAACCCACTGAGCCACCCAGGTGCCCCTGACTATTAATTTTTAAAATGAAGTCTTTTGATGAAGAGAGTTCTAGTGTTAAGTTTATCATACTGTTTTCTTTATAAGTTATTTCTTTCTGCATCCTGCTTTAAAAACCTTTTCCATAGCCAAATATAGGACTTTATATTTACTCCCATTACATTTCTTCTTGTTGGTTTCAGCCCAGTATTCCAACTTGTCAAGATTATTTTGAGTTTTGCTCCTGTCTTCTGCTATATTAGATACTGCCTTCAGCTTTGTGTCACCTGTAAATCTGACAAGGTATTGAATGCTGAGTGGGAAAGAACCTTTTTCAAGTGCAGTTAGAATCATGGGTCACATTTCACTATCTTATTTTTCAGGATATCATAGGAGACAAAGTCAGATTCCTGACTGAAATCAGTAGTGTAGCAGACGGTGATATTGTCCTATTGTACTACTCAAGATCTCTGTTTCCAAGCTTCAACATTAATTTGAGTTATCTATTGATACCCTCTGTTTACTGATTTCTTTTCTAAATTTTTTTTCTAAACTGTGTCTCTTTAATACAATGTAAACTCCATCAGAGTGGACATCTTGTTTCTAAGTTACCATCATACACTTGGCAACACAGAGCTATATTAGTTACTATTTGTTGAATTCATTAACCAACACATATCCAAAAATCATCATTTAATGCTTTACCCTAGAATTGTCAATTGTTTGGCCCTGAACTTAGGAAATTCATCACTTTACCCTCTTGACAGCTGAGGCATTTTCTTGGCTCTAGTGTTCTGTTAACTACCTTTCTTGCTTTCTATAATTTCCCCCCAGCTTTGTGAAGATATAATTGACAAATAAAATTGTAAGAATCAAAGTATACAACTGGATGACTTAATATACATAATATGCATTATGAAAGGATTCTCCCCCATCGAGTTAATTAATACATCCATTGCCTCATGCATTGCCATTTTTTATACTGAGAACATGTAAGTTTTACTCTTATAAATTTCAGTTATGCAATAGTGTTATCAACTATAGTCATCATATTATACATTAGACTCTCAGACCTTATCCATATTATATCTGAAAATTTGTATCCTTTTACCAACTTCTATGTATCCCTTCCTTGGCAACCACTCTAGCTGTCCATGTTTGCTTCTCCCCTGACCTTTATCCCACCACCTGCCCAGATTCTATACATAAGTGATACTGTGTGATATTTGTCTTTCTTTCTTTGGCTTATTTCATTTAGCAGAATGTCTTCTTATTCCATGCTGTTGTAGATGATAGGATTCCCTTATTTTTTAAAGCTGAATGATAACCTGTGTGTGTGTGTGTGTGCGTGTGTGTGTGTGTGTGTGTGTGTATGCTACATTTTCTTTATCCATTCATCCATTGATGGATGCTTCAGTTGCTTGCATACGTTGACTATTAAGAATGATGCTGCTATGAACATGGGCATATAGATATCTCTTAGAAATTATTTATTTTGGGTATATACCCAGAAGTGGGATCTTTGAATCATATAGATAACTGCACCCTATAATCTATTATTTCTTCTCAGTATACTGATAATGTATATTAAATCATCAAATTGTACACTTGAGATCTTACAATTTTATTTGTCAATTACACCTCAATAAAGCTGTAAGAAGTGATGAAAAGCAAGAAATTAAGTTAACGGAACATTAGAGCTAAGAAAATGTCCTAGTCATCAAGAGGGTAAAGTGGTGAATTCCCTAAATTCAGTACTGGTAAAGAATATTAGGTTATATGGACAGGAATCTTTAGAATTTTGTTATGTAATTTGTCTAGATATGACAAATTGAATTCATTTGAGGGAGCTAGATTTATTGAGCCTGACCTGGATGGGTTCTGTGCTAGGTGCTGGAGATACAGAGCAGAGGGTGAGATGAGTAAAATCTCTGCACATGAGTTCACAGTGTAATAGTGTATGAGTCTATGTCTAATCATTGGGCAGTTCCTTATGTCCTTCCATACTATGGAATACCCATCAAGAACTGAGAGCTGAGTTATATTTTCTGTATGGTCTGTTCTCCATTCTTACACCTTTATATACAATATGGATTTAAATGGACATGCCTGCTAAAAACCCTAGTTTTATGATAAAAATATTTTTATGTTAGCAATCTATGAGTAAACTGGGGATTTCTCACTTAGAAACTGAGCTCAAAATAGGTACCATAGATAATAGGAAACAAAAAGACTTGTTTCCTCTCTTGAATGGAAAATTTGCTGTAAGAATAATATCTATACAGTGAACAGCAAACTTAAAATTATTAGACCAGAGGTGCTAATAACAAAATTTGCTAAAAATTAAAAAAAGAGAGAGCGAGAAGGCAGTCTGAATTGACAGAGACCAGGAAGACATGACTGAGATATGTTTGGTTTAGAAGAAAAGATGAGGGCATTCTATGTGGGAGTAAGGGCTGAGTAAAGGCTCATGGGTGGGAATGAATTTAGCAATATAGAAATACGAGTACAAGACTCCCAGTATGGCTTAAAGCACCAGGACAAGGACTTCATATTTGATCTGAAAAACAAAACAAAAAACAAAAGAACAACAACAAAAAAATGAAGTGCTATAATTTCTTCTTGAGGAGAGTAAACAAAATCAAAATGCTTAACATACGTCAGCTTCATTAGTGGAGATAACACAGAGGTGATACTGTAAAGAGTTATGAGCTAGTAACAAATAATTAAAGATGATGAGATCAGGTCATTGACAGAAGATGTAGAACATTCAAAGAAATTTAGAGAAACAATAGCCTATTTAGGTATTGAGGGGCAATGGAAACAGAGACAGACATTTCTCCTAAATTTTAACTCCAGTGGCCTAGAAAAATTTCCCCATTTGTCAGAATGGGATAATATTGGAGAGCAAGTTAAAGTGGTTACAAATATGGGATTGAAAGGAAGGTTACATGACCAAGGAAGAGCTACCCCGTAGGTTCCGGATCCCTGTGTGTGGCTGGTGCTAGATAGAAAGAATTAGAGGTCATTTGCTTAAGGATACAATACGAACAAAGGAAATATATGAGCCCTTTCAGAGGAAGCAGTAAAGGGGTGTAGAGAGTCAGTGATTATACCCCAGAGAAAGTTCACAGTAGAGGTCAGGAAGAAGAACTGGAGTTACCGAAGGGAGGAGAGAGTGATTCATGACCCGAGAAAAAAAGGTGAGGGCAGTAGAGCAAAAACCAGAGGAAGAGGCTAGTTGAAACAATGTGGCAGAACATTTCAGGAGGATGAGAAAAAGCCATGGATGTGGTATGAAGATAATCGTGTCCTTTTTATAAATAAGGAAACTGAAGCACCCAGTCAAAGCTAATGTAACCCTTCTGTGGAGATTGTGTAAAAGTAGCATGTAGATGAGTGGTTTCCAAATACAAGCTCATGACGACATTTTCACTGGTCAATGGCAAAATCATAAATATGAGGATAGCTATTTATGGCAGCTTAAGATAAATTCTGTCCTATGTAACTTTCTAAAGTGCCACCTGCACTCTATTATTATGAAATTATAGAAGTTACAGATGATGACTGCTCTATATTTGGTTGGAAAAAGAAATAATAGCCATATTGTTTTTATTCTTGCTTTTAATATAAGGTCTGGTGAGAGTAATCTCCTCGTGTGTTTGCTTTCCTTAGGTGTGTTCTCTAGGACATGGAGTAGGGTATTTCGACATCGGGATTTCCTTCTATGCTCACAAACCATTGGCAGTCAGAGGGCAGGATAAGTAATCATTTATTCCACTTGAATTTGTCGAAAGATGCTCAATACAAAAACACCAGATCCTGACAGTTTTAAAGCCCCATTGCTGGTTCAGAGTCCTGTCTGTCACTTATCTTAAGCTTCTATGGAAAATAAAGATCAAAGATCTCTGAAGCAGTGTTTAGTGTCATAGCTATTTCTGGAAGAGACATTTTTTTTTTCCCCACCCACTAAATCCCTTGCACTTTATTATCATCTGAGTCTGTGTCGTGTGATTTTCTTGAGGTTCTTGGATATCTAAGTGCAGGCAGATTGGCGATAGTGAAGAATAAATCTTTTTGGCTGGAACCTCAAGAAATAGCTTCTAGTCATAGATTCTTCTACCTCTTCTGTGGAGTGACACTTTGCAAGTCATCTTCTCTGTCTGGGAAATAATAACTTCAGTAGTAATAATACGTAAAATAGATATTTTTTGTCTCATGCAATATTCTATCCTAATGTTTTACAGAGATCAAATCCTTTTCTCTTTTGATAACCCTTGAGGTTGACATCTATCTGATTTTATTGAAATATAAGTATAATACACCCCAGACAGGTTAAATAATTTGCTTGTCAGCATGACTAACAAATTCCTATGGAAAGGTCTGAACCAAGAGTCCAGCTTCAAGTGTATTTTTCACCCTCAAAATGCACTGCCTCAAGGAGAAAGAACTATAAGAACTGTGTACTTAGGACAGTGTAGCCTTATTCTGCTAATATATTCAGAACATATCCAGAATTCTCTTTGTAGAATCTCCTCTAGGTGCATTCATTTAAATATGTTAAGTGATGGTAAAACTGTTTTGTGGACATAGAGTTAACATTTGCAAATGATCAGTGTCAAAATTGAAGACATTGTCAACTGGAAAAAAGCTCTAGCAGGGTGCTCTAAAAACGTGTTTGACTTTGGAAGGTATTATTTGAAATAAAGGTATAATCTCATAAACTATGTTGAAAAGGGAACAGCTCACTGGATATTTTGTCTTTCATTAGAAAATCTGTCACACTAGCTATTGTTTATGTGATACTGGATCCCTCCCAACTTTTTGTTTTGCAACTTTAAATTATTTTTATTAACATACAATGTATTATTTGCCCCAGGGGTACAGGTCTGTGAATCATCAGGCTTACACACTTCACAGCACTCACCATAGCACATACCCTCCCCAATGTCCATAACCCAGCCACCCTATCCCTACCCCCTACCCCAGAGCAACTCTCAGTTTGTTTCTTGTGTTCAAGAGTCTTTCATGTTTTGTCTCCCTCCTGATACCATCTTGTTTAATTTTTTTCCTTCCCTTCCCCCTATGGCCCCTTACTCTGCCTCTCAAATTCCTCATATCAGAGAGATCATATGATAATTCTCTTTCTCTGACTGGCTTATTTTGCTCAGCATAATACCCTCTAGTTTCATCCACATCATTGCAAATGGCAAGATTTCATTTCTTTGATGGCTGCATAGTATTCCACTGTATTACAGTGTATAGTATTACACTGTATCACTGTAAAGGAGATACACCATATCTCCTTTATCCATTCATCTGTTGATGGACATCTAAGTTCCTTCCATAGTTTGGCTATTGTAGACATTGCTGCTATAAACATTCAGATGCATGTGCCCCTTCAGATCACTATATTTGTATCTTTAGGGTAAATACTCAGTAGTGCGATTGCTGGGTTGTAGAGTAGCTCTATTTTCAATTTCTATTTTTGAGGAACCTACATGCTGTTTTCCAGAGTGACTGCACCAGCTTGCATTCCCACCAACAGTGTAGGAGGGTTCCCCTTCCTCTGCGTCCTCGCCAACATCTATCGTTTCCTGACTTGTTAATTTTAGCCATTCTGACTGGCGTGAGGTGGTATCTCATTGTGGTTTTAATTTGTATTTCCCTGATGCCGAGTGATGTGGAGAACTTTTTCATGTCTCTGTTGGCCATCTGGTTGTCTTTGCAGAAATGTCTGTTCATGTCTTCCGCCCATTTCTTGATTGGATTATTTGTTCTTTGGGTATTGAGTTTGATAAGTTCTTTATAATTTTGGATACTAGCCCTTTATCTGATATGTCATTTGCAAATATCTTCTCCCATTTTGTCAGTTGTCTTTTGGTTTTGTGGACTGTTTCCTCTGCTGTGCAAAAGCTTTTGATCTCGATGAAGTCCCAATTGTTCATTTTTGCCCTTGCTTCCCTTGCCTTTGGTAGTGTTTCTAAAAAGAAGTTGCAGTGGCTGAGGATGAAGAGGTTGCTGCCTGCATTCTCCTCAAGGATTTTGATGGATTCCTGTTGCACACTGAGGTCTTTCATCCATTTTGAGTCTATTTTTGTGTGTGGTGTAAGGAAATGGTCCAGTTTCACTTTTCTACATGTGGCTGCCCAATTTTCCCAACACCATTTGTTGAAGAGATTGTCTCTTTTTCCATTGGACATTCCTTCCTGCTTTGTCAAATATTAGTTGACCATAGAATTGAAGGTCTATTTCTGGCCTCTCTATTCTGTTCCATTGATCTATGTGACTGTTTTTGTGCCAGTGCCAGACTGTCTTGATGCTTACAGCTTTGTAATAGAGCTTGAAGTCTGGAATTGTGATGCCACAAATTTTGGCTTTCTTTTTCAATATTCCTCTATTTGGGGTCTTTTTGGTTCCATTTTTAGGATTATTTTAGGATTTGGGGATTATTTGTTTTATTTCTTGGAAAAAAATTGATGATATTTTAATAGGGATTGAATTAAATGTGTGTATTCCTTTAGGTAGCATAGACATTTTCACAATATTTGTTCTTCCAATCAATGAGCTCGGAACGTTTTTCCATTTCTTTGTGTCTTCCTCAGTTTCTTTCATGAGTACTTTATAGTTTTCTGAGTATAGATTCTTTGCCTCTTTAGTTAGGTTTATTCCTAGGTATCGTTGTATTGGGTGCAATTGTAAATGGGATAGAATCCTTAATTTCTCTCTCTCTCTCTCTCTTTTTTTTTTTTTTTTTTTTTTTTTTGCTGTTGGTATATAGAAATGCAACTTATTTCTGAGCACTGATTTTATATCCTGACACTTAACTGAATTCCTTTGTGGGTTCTGGCTGTTTTGGAGTGGAGTCTTTTGGGTTTTCCACATAAAATATCATATTGTCTGCAAAGAGTGAGAGTGTTATTTCTTCTTTGCTGATTCGGATGCCTTTAATTTCTTTTTGTTGTCTGACTGCCAAGGCTAGGACTTCTAGTACTATGTTGAATAGCAGTGGTGATAGTGGACGCCCCTGCCGTATTCCTGACCTCAGGAGAAAAGCTCTCAGTTTTTCCCCATTGAGAATGACATTCATATTGTTTTTCATAGATGGCTTTGATGGTATTGAGGTATGTATCTTGAGTTTTGATCAAGAAAGGATGCTGTAGATTGTCAAATGCTTTTTTAGCATCTATTGAGAGTATTATATGGTTCTTGTTCTTTCTTTTATATTAGTGTATTGTATCATATTGGTTGATTTGTGGATGTTGAGCCATCCTTGCAGCCCAGGAATAAATCCCACTTGGTCATCATAAATAATCCTTTTAATGTACTGTTGAATCCTATTGGCTAGTATTTTGATGAGAATTTTTGCATTGTATTGCCTATAAGGCGACTATTACTGTATATTTTCTCTGTTCCTTTCTAGTGTGTTACTTTTAGGCTCTCTCTTTGCATAGAGGACCCCATTCAATATTTCCTGTAGGGTTGGTTTAATGTTTGCAAATTCTTTTAAATTTTGTTTGTCCTGGAAGGTTTTTATCTCTCTTTCTATTTTCAATGGTAGCCTAGCTGGATATAGTATTCTTGGCTGCGTATTTTTCTCATTTAGTGCTCTGAATATATCATGCCATTCATTTCTGGCTTGCCAGGTCTCTGTGGATAAGCCTGCTGCCAATCTAATATTTCTATCATTGTATGTTAGAGACTTCTTGTCCTGAGGTGCTTCTAGGGTTTTCTCTTTGTCACTGAGACTTTTAAGTTTTACTATTAGATGGCAGGGTGTGGACCTATCTTTATTGATTTTTGTTAGGGGTTCTTGGTGCCTCTTGGATTTTGATACTTGTTCTCTTTCCCATATTAGGGAAATTCTTTATTATAATTTTCTCCAATATACTTTCTTCCCCTCTTTCTCTTTCTTCTTCTTTTTGGATACCAGTTATTCTAATATTGTTTCATTTTATGGTGTCACTTATCTCTCAAATTCTCATCTCGTGATCCAGTAGTTGTTTGTCTCTCTTTTGCTCAGCTTTTTTTTTTTTTAAGATTTTTTTATTCCTTTGACAGACAGAGATCACAAGTAGGCAGAGAGGCAGGCAGAGAGAGAGGAAGGGAAGCAGGCTCCCCGCTGAGCAGAGAGCCCGATGCAGGGCTTGATCTCAGGACCCTGGGATCATGACCTTAGCCAGTGGCAGAGGCTTTAACCCACTGAGCCACCCAGGTGCCCCCTTTTGCTCAGCTTCTGTATTCTCCATCATTTCATCTTCTTTATCACTAATTCTCTCTTCTGCCTCATTTATCCTAGCAGTAAGAGCCTCCATTTTTTATTGTACCTCATTAATAGCTTTTTTGATTTCAACTTGGTTGGATTTTAATTCTTTTATTTCTCCAGAATGGGATTTTATTTCTTCAGAAAGGGATTTTCTAGTATCTTCCATGCTTGTTTTGAGCTCAGCTATCACCTTGCTAATCGTCATTCTGAATTCTAGATCTGACATTTTATGAATGCCCATATTGATTAGGTCCCTAGCCTTTGGTACTGCCTCCTTTTTTTTTTTTTTTTTTTTTTTTTTTTGGTGAGTTTTTTCATCTTTTCATTTTATGCAGTTAAGAAAATATGAATGAGAGAGTAAAATACTAAAAAGGTGGCAAAGACCCCAGAAAAATGTATGCTAACCAAATCAGAAGAGACCCAAAACTGGGGGGAAAACAATTAAAAAAATAAAAAATAAAAAATGTATATATTAGACTGGTGAATAGAACAGAGCCACACACTTGATTTTGTATATATTCTGGAATCTTAGAAGAAACTACCTCCCAAAATTTAGAGAAAAGCTTATATACATACACAAAAATAAGGGTAAACACAATGAAGGGTTGAAATATGATTGTAAAGATGAAAAGTAAAACAATTCTAAAAAAGGAACTGATAAGTTGGTTGGAAAAAAAAAAGAAGAAAGAATGTGATTAGTCTGGAGCTAGATTTAGGGTCTATTTTTTTCTATTAGTAGAAATTATATCCCAAAATTTAAAGAAAAAAACCTATATGTATGCAAAAAATAATGTTAAATATAATGAAGGGATAAAATATGAATATAACAAGGAAAATTTAAAAAGATTTTTTAAAAAGCTATTGGTAAGATACAATAGTTGAAAATCATTAAAAGAGGAAAGAGGAAAAGTTTAAAAAATAGAGTAAGAAAAAAATAAAATTAATGAAATTTAACTTTGCAAGACTAATGGCTCATGGGAAAAAAGCCATGAATTGTATGCATTACTTTCCCTAGCTCTGGAGTTCCGCAGTTCTCTTTGATTAGTAAACTTGGTCTTGGGTGAATGTTCTTGCTGAATTTCTTGTGGTGGAGGGGGGGCTGTTGCCGTGATTCTCAAATGTATTTGCCTGAGGTGGAATTGCACTGCCCTTTCCAGGGGCCAGGCTAAGTAATCTGCTCGGGTTCACTTTCAATAGCTTTTGTTCCCTGAATGCTTTCTGTAGAGTTTTGGAGGAGGGAATGAAGATGGTGGCCTCCCAGTCTCCAGACTGGAGTAGGTGAGAGCTGGGGCCCCACTCCTCTCCTTCAGAGAAAAGTAGTCAATCCCTCCTGTCTCCCTGGTCTCCAGTAGTCTCTGTGGTCACCCGCCCTGTGACTGAGTATTTCTGTCTCTGGTGCACAGCCCCGTTTGGAGTGTCCGAACCCAGCAGATTCCTGCCACAAGCTTCTGTGCTGCTCCTCCCAGAGGAGGAAGGAGAGGCTCTCTCTGGATCTATCCCTTGCGGGGTCCCATCTCAAAGAGCAGTGGTCTGATTGTGCCTTGGATCACAGTTTAAGGTAACCCACTCCTCCCCTGAGAGCTGTCTCTGTAGCTGGCTTCCCTGCTCTGATATTTGGCAGCTCTGCCACACTCAGGTACCCCTGGTCTTTCTGTTATCCAGCAGGTCCTGAGACCACACTGTCCCTGTAAGGGCTCTACCCCCACTTAGCCTCTGGAGTGATGTCCCTCAGTGGAGCAGACTTCTAAACATTCTGTTTTTGTGCTCTGTTGCTCCACTGCACTTGCTGGGACGTGGCCCCTCTCCCTGCAGTTTATCTTCCCGTTGCTTTGGATTTACCTCTCTACACTTCCTACCTTCCTGAAAGTGGTGGATTTTCTGTTCCTAGAATTGCTGCTTTTCTTCCCTTCTATCTCCTGTTGACTTTGTTGGTGTTTAGAATAGTTTGATAACTATCTAGCTGAACTCCTGGAACCTAATGCTTGTGCAGTTTCCTACTCCTCCACCATCTTGCTTCCTCTTACAAATGGCCCCAACTTGTTCTTTTTTTTTTTTAAGATCTTATTTATTTATTTGTCAGACAGAGATCACAAGTAGGCAGAGAGGCAGGCAGAGAGAGAGAGAGGGAAGCAGACTCCCCGCTGAGCAGAGAGCCCAGTGTGGGACTCGATCCCAGGACCCTGAGATCATGACCTGAGCCGAAGGCAGCGGCTTAATCTGCTGAGCCACCCAGGCCCCCCCCCCAACTTGTTCTTAATGAAGAGTCTCCTCTTCTCATGAACAGAGACCCATGTGACCTCCAAAGTTAGGGCTTTCCTTAGTAGCAGTGCTTCTATGTAAGCAGGGTTAACATTTCTGACTGTACTTTCAGATGGCCTCACTAAGTTGCTGGGAAATCCAAATGGGTGCAAAAAAGTAATTTCTATAAAAGAAGACTACATAGTAAGCACAATTTTCTGTAGTCTATTTGCTAATGATGCATAAAGGTAGTCTGATAGAGCCACTCATTTTGATTGCAGTAACTAGAGGTCCAGAGCAAGTGTATCACTTCTCAGTTCTTTTTCTCTGAAACACTGGATGAGAAATAAGTTTTACATGATATTTCAGAGAAAATCATGATAGTTCGTATGAATTGTCTCTTGTATATGACAAAGCAAACTCATAAGTGTCCGTATGAGGCAGATAAATAGCCCCTTCTTTTCATTCTGGCTCCTGAGGCTCAGAAAGGTGAACTGACACTTTCAAAGACACACAGTAGATGAATTCCAGACCAGGAAACAGAAGTCAACACTTAAATTGTTATTCAAGCAGTGGATACAATTGATCTCCTTTCAAATCAAAGGATGTAGGGTCACCACATTACTAGCATTTTCTATAGACATTATGTGAATCACGATATGCAAATATGGCCCTATCAGAAAATGTACATCACTTGTTGCTTGATGGTAGAAGATGAGAATCAATCATGTGTTTTCAGAAAAAGGGACTCTAAGAATGAAGTCCGAACCAGTTATTTTCAGGCTGATTTGAAATTACTGATAGGAAGTCAAAAAGACAGATAAATCTTCAATTCAGAGAGAGCAGGACCAACTTGTTTCTTGACCCAGATGACGAATCATTTTTCACCCTCACCTGTGACACAAACTACTCACTTTCTAGCTGCTCATTTCCCTTCTCTGTATTCTGTCTGCACAGTAGCACCAGCTGACACGTAGAAAAGAAACGAAGAGAAAGAGAACAAGTTGGCAGGGAGTCAATATATTTCAGTGTTTTATTACTACAAATGCTAGTAGCATTTAGTTGGTGAGTCTGAGGAGAGAATGAGTATTTCTAAAGTGACTCGGTTATCAGTGGAAATGATTAAGGGCAGAACAAAAAATCTATGGATTAATTAGCAGGTCAATGGTGGTTGAGTAGTTAATACTAAATTACATGGTTTGCATGCAAGAGAAAGGATTAATCTTCGATATTCTCCAGCTTGGTTGACTTGTGTGTTAAAATTCCATGTCAGTGAAGAGAGATTCCCATTGATTGGTTGATAGGTAATGAGATCAGAAAAGATAGTCCCTGGATTTCCTTCAATTCTGCAAACTCAAGGTTTAATCTTGTTTTCTGTCAGTGATACATCCTTCTTGCTATAGCTACTGACAGTGAGATTTGAAGACTTGATTAATAATAAATAAAGAAAGCAGAGCTAACAATACTATGGGAGATGAGAAAAATCAGGATCAGCAAATGACATGTATTTGGGTGCCAAAAGGTACATATACATTCTTGGAGAGGTAACGGCCAGTAAACAGTTTATTCTTTGGAATAGATAGAGGATGGAGCGATGGGAAGTTTGAAGATGAAGGGAAGCAACAGAATCACCAAGGGACCCACTGTTTCATTAACCATTTAATACATATTTATGGAGATGGACATGTGCCGCTCCACATATATGTACCTTTTGTATATTTATAATTTTATATGCACTTACCTTATATGTGTGTGTGTGTGTTTAATCTGTGTATTTATGCAGATAAATTCTAGTGGGAGGGCAGAGATACAAAAATATAAATTAACTAAAGGTTACTTAAGTGAAAAGTGCTAGAAATAAAAGAAAATGTAGAGCTAGCTAAGAGACTGGGAGTTAAAAGTGGTGGTTGGGGTCAGGTGTCAGTATGAAATAGGGGTAGTCAGGGTAAGTCTCTTTGAAAAATTAACATTTCAGCAAAGGTTTGAAGGGAATGAGAATCTTGTCATACAAATAGCTAGGGGGAAACTGGCCCAATAAGAGGTAAAAGCCAATGCAAATACCTGAAAGTGGTATGTGGCTGGGGATTAATAACAGGGTAAGGAAGCCAGTGTGGTTGGAATGGAATGGGCAAAGCCGGGGAGGGGTGTTATGGAGATAGTAGAAAATCAAAATTCCTGATTGGCCTTTATAAGGAGCTCGGTTTGGAGGACTGAGCCACAGTTCTGTGATTCTCTTCCCAATCCAGGAACAAAGAAGGGGCAAGACATTTATGATGACTCCAGTGAGAGATAATGTTTCAGTAACATAATGTGTGTGATTAATCAGAAGGAAAAAAAAATTATCGTTGGGACTTTTCACGTAAATGCAGTGAAAAGCAAACAACCAGGAGAGACATTTATGCAAACAAGGGAACTCTACTCTAGGAATTGGGAGCCAACTAGATTGCACTAATGTGCATAATAATCATAAACTGTCATAGTGCTTTTGCTTTAGGTCTGTATCTAGGCAGACAATGCCTAATACATTTTATCTCATTTACAAATAACTTTTATGTCCACTAAAATGTTGTTTTCATTTCAATTAATAATTGAGCCAAAAATACGTTTATGAAACAGAACTTTTGCTGTTGGCTATTGGACCTAGGAGAAGAAAACACAGGGAGGTTTTCCTGGATAGAACTCAATATAACATAAGCAGATGTTTGAAGGTATCGATAATCAACTATGTCACATAATCTCTTTCATTTCCATTTTGAATGAAAGGAAATGAGATTAGGGTATGAAAGATTCACATTAAAGCTACAGCAGTTGGCTGAGCTATTTTGGGGGCTCTGTTGGCCTCAAATTCATCCACTTCTGGGGCACCTGGCTGGCTCAGTTGGAAAAGCATGTAACTCTTGTATCTTGGGGTCATGAGTTTGAGCCCCACATTGGCTATAGAGATTATCTGAATGAATTAATGCATGAAGGGAGAAATGGTTAAAACATTAAAAATGTAACTTCATCTTCTTCCGTAAAAAGGCCTTTCCCGGCAGGAGTTGGAATAAGCAGCTAAAGCCTCTTCTTACTATAAGGATCAGGTGTGTGTGCTGGCAATTTTATTTCATGTAAACAAGATATTATTGCATTGCATGTTTTGGGACCATATAGGTCCATTCCAAAGGTATATATATATGCTGCTTGGTTATAATCAGTTTTCTCAAGAATGATTTGTCATCTCCAATAGGTATGGTTTCAGAAATAATGTGGAACCTCTATTGTAGCTTTGGTTTTGGATTGGTGCTCACGTTTCACACGGTAGATAATGTCCATTTCTTTGTCTGGCTCTCTTATGTTTATTGGCTTGCTATTCCTCTTTGAATTCAGACAGGATCTGTAATGTACCATTTTGGACAAGAGAAAGGGCAATATTTCTCACTCAACCTTTTCAGATGACTAATCAGCAATAATTACTTGATCCTAAAAGCCACTTCCTTAGGTCAGCTGAACTTTTGCTGCTGCAGCCAATAAGTATTCCCACACATGATCTGTCTGGTGAGATACTGTGTTATGGGAAAGAGTAAAAGCTAGGTGAGGATACTTGTTCTTCTCTTACCATTTCTGCAAGGGTTCATCTCCCCTGAGGATACAAGGCCACTTAATAAAATCTCCTGACTAAATTTAGGAAAAGGATTCTTTTCCTTGCTACCAGAGAATTATACCACCTAATGACGAAGAGATTATTAAACTACAATTATCTCCCCACCATCTCAAGGTCGAAAACGTGCTCTTTCAGCCTTGAAATCTTAGTCATGTCTTTGATCAGCGAACTAAAAAATATTTAAGGTGTCAAATAAGATGAATAAGACAGAAGTGGCTACTTTTAGTCTACTAAGTCATGGAAGTTTCTATGCAGAGCCATTCTGAATAATGTGGGTGATACTTTTTCCTAGAACTGGGGCAGTTCTTCATCCCCAAGAGCTGTACCCTCCTTGAAGCCACCAGGGTAATTAAGTGAGGCAGTTATCTCATAAAATTGTGAGATTTAGTAATAAAATTTGGGGAGAACATGATGGCCCTGTACTGCCTACTAGCACCTTAAGAATAGGCAGCACAGTAAACATTCATCACAGCTCAGTGAGATTTTGTTTGGTTTTGGGGTTTTTTTGGCAAAAGTTTCTATTTGCTTAGCCACCTTTCTTCACATGGCAACATCTTGGCAATTGTTCATAGGTTTTCCCTTCCTAGTGCCATAACAACCTGTGTATAACGTTAAGCAGTGGGAGCAGGGCTGTTCTCAGAAGACATGGGAGAGATTAACCTGCATCAATTACAGTTTCCTCCACTTTAATCGTGTTTGTTTCCAAGTTTTTATCCAGACAGTCTGTGGATTTTTAATAAGCCTAGCTAAGATGCACTCACCAGTCCACATTTGAAAGAACTTTTCTGGGTCAGGAACTCCTAAGTTGCTTCTGTGAAAAATACTGTTGAGCACCTCTGGTATATTTCTCAAAAAATAAAGAACAAACAAAAAAACCCCACCCCAAACCAAAACCAACCAAACAAACAAAAAGCATAGTAAGGAATTTTACTGCTGAGTATCTAACTATACTCCATTCGTAAAAACAGACTGTAATTTCTTCAAAGATCAGGGGACTTGTAGGATGCCATCAGAATATAAAACACATTTTATTTTATTTTATTTTTATTTTTTTTTAAAGATTTTATTTATTCATTTGACACAGAGAGATCACAAGTAGGCAGAGAGGCAGGCAGAGAGAGAGAGAGGAGGAAGCAGGCTCCCCGCGGAGCAGAGAACCCGATGCGGGACTCGATCCCAGGACCCTGAGATCATGACCTGCGCCGAAGGCAGCGGCTTAACCCACTGAGCCACCCAGGCACCCTATAAAACACATTTTAGAAAACCATATGAAATATGGGCCAAGGTGGTCTGTCCTCACCACTTTTGCTGCCGTTCTCTTTCCAAGCTTCTCTAGCACCAGCGGGTCCACAACACGTCTGTGTCAGTGGTAGGGCAGCCATCTTTTGTGTCTCCTACCCTAAGGTTTTCGTTATGCCATCTCAGAAAACTGATGAACGATAAGGAGGATGATAGAACGAGCCAAAGAGTCATATGAACTTCTCAGTCTTTTGAAATGCATTAGGTCAGAGAGAGGGCAAGAATTGCTCTCATTGTCATTTACAATCACACTGAGCTAAGATGGAGGGGGTGTGAACACCACCTATATGTCAAATGACTGATAGAGTGGTTCCCCACCAATAATAATTAAACTAATAATAGTATAGTAATGATGATAATGTGGTATTGCTGGCTGTGGTTTCCTCTGCACATTCCTCCCCAAAACCAGTCTCATTAAGGGTGTGCTTGGAGTTTGAGAGGGGATTGGAAATAGATGCTGAAGAGAAATTTCCAAAAATAACACAATTGTGTGAATGTCTTCAAGATTTTGTGTTAGGCATATTTCATGAATTAGTAACATTAATAAGCCTGTTACTTCAAAGAAATTTATTACATGGAATACATTCAAAGCAACTTCTTTCTCTCCTTACTCTGCTCTTATAAATTACTTCTGTCGACTTAAGAGAAATGGTGTTTTCCTGAAAAGGTGACTAAGTACCTTACCAACACTAACACTCTGTTGAAGTAATCACTACCAATACTTTTAGGTTGAAAATAAATCATTTGAATAACTGAGTGCATTTCATTTCCAATCAAGTTCCTAAAATTCAACAATATTCTTGAGTGCCTATTATAAGCAAGACATTGTGCTATGCCCATGGGAATTCGAAGATGGGCAAGGTTTGTCCCCAAGTCTCAAGCAACACATGATCAAGTAGATGGAAAGAGCAGTACACAAATAACAAATCATTTTAATGAAAAACAATAGTCTGATTGATCTCTGGCACCTAGAGACTGATGACATCACTAATTTCATTTAAGTCACCAAACAGTGGCAGAGTATAGGATTGGTTGATTGATATTTATTTAAATGATATGCTGAGAAGTAATAAGCATGATGGTCTCTTTAATTACCAATCTCCTGAGCAATTTTTCTTTTTCACTTTGGATTAATTTCCATTCTTGAATGAAAAATATACCTCTCTACTACAGTTTGCTTGAATGAAATTGGGTGTGTTGGCAAGTTGGATTCTTCCCTGGGTTGGCTGTTGTATGTGAACTTGTACGCATGTGTTTGTGAGTTTATTACAGAACCTTCTAATAGAAACACCCTCTTGTTTTTGATTCCCTTACTGAACTGTATCGGCATTACTAAATGGCACTGCAAAGCAATAAGGATACACTACTGGGAGACACACACTGACACCTTTATAAAAGTACACCCCTTTCTCTAACCCTTTCTGAGAATTGCATATGCATGTATTGTGTATATTCTGTATATATGGAAATAACTTACATTTTAGTAGCACTTTACAGTTTACAGAGTGCTTTCACTCATAGCACACTTGAATTGTACTACCTTGTATTGATCAAGCTAGAAACACTGTTATCTGTTTTATTAGTACCTCCCTTTTACACCTATATACAGCTTATCTCCAGATTAAGTCAATTCTGTTATAAACACAATCTTCACACTCTTCTCCGTCTTCTTGTCCACCGTCTTTGGCTAACCTTGCTCTAATTTCTTGCGTGGCCTAATGCTTCAACCTCAGACTGGTGTGCCTACCTCTACTCTACATTTGCCCTATGATTATCCATTTCTCTGTAAGCATCCAGGATATGCAAACTTGATTATGATGCTCCTCTGTTTAAAACATTTCCCTAGATACCAGTTGCTCATAAAATAAATTCAAAATCCTGATCTCTGTCTGTTGTATCCTATTTTATTCAAACCTTCCTTTTTTCTAGGTTTATCTCTTCACTACAACACTTTCACAGCTATGCAGTATTATTATTTCAAATCATTTAAAAATGCCACAGCTGAACCATTTAAAAAAAAAAAACAACAAATATGGCCGTTGTTCCAAACTAAAATGGGCCAGATTTTTAATTTCTTTCTTTGCCTTCATACATACTTCTTTCACCTGTATATATTTCCTCCATTTCTTTACATGGACATTTTCACCTCATCATTCAGATTTGAGTCTGGATTAAAAATTCACCTTGGGAAGATTTATCTGACCACATCATCCTCTGTTCTATCCTTAATTAGAGATTCCCAGCTTGAAATTCTTATACGAATTAAACTTAATGCATAAAATTTTAATTCTCCCATCTTTCTGTATTCTCCCATTATACGTAAACTCCATAAAGGCATGGGACAGGCTTCTTTTGATCACAGATGTTATCTCGAGGTTCAGTACAATACCTAGCTTTTGGTAAGCCTTTCATAAGCAATGGGTGAATAAAAAATAATTAACCTAAAAAAGTACCATGCGTGAGATATTTCCATCATCTCATTTAGTTCAACAAAGGGCAGTATTTCCTGATTTTGATACATACTGCAGTTGTTTATGGTGCGATCAATGGAGGAAGTTGGGAGAAGGAGCCACAAGGCACTATGTACAAATTTGTGCTTGCTAGATGCTTCTGGTATTTTTTAAAATAAAAAGTTAAAAAAGGGTGATTTAGAAAGGCCAGATATGGTAACTTCCATTTATATCCAAGAAAAGCAAAGATTATAGGGTAAGGTCATTTGTAGGAGATTGTTATTCACCATGTGACATGGACACTGTTGAGGAGAGCCACTCCGAGGTTTTTGACATCTTCTGGATCTTCAGGTGGACTTAGCACCAAGTACCACGTTTGGTCCCTTGGTGACCAACTGAATGTTCAATTGAATTAAATGTTCAAAAATTGAATGTTCTGGCCCAGAGCTTCTGTATTTGTGATTTGTTTTCTAACCTGAAAAGCTGAGCGAGAAAGAAATAGGACAGTACCTTTAGGTTCTCTCCCTAAAACAATTGATTCTGAAGTCAACCAAGGCAGTCAGCTCCCTGTACTTGTCTTATGTTCTGACTTGAACTCCCTTTGCTTATTATTTATTTCATGTCTTCATTCACCAGTATTTATGAAATTTTCCATATCCCAGATCATGCTCTGAAAACTCTGAAAAAAAAATGTAGAAAATGATGCAGATTCTCCTCTCAAGAGAACTCATATTCTAGCAGATGGCATTTAAGTGAAAAGTTAACGATAGAGTAGTGCTGTAACTCCTGTTTTAGCAGTAAATGCAGAATGCTAGGCACAAAGAAGAAAAGATTTAGTTTGGCCTTGAAACATATATAAATGCTTATTAAAGGAGGTTATTTCTAAGCAGAATGCTGCAGATTGGACAGCCAGGATAGCAGGACTTAATGGTGGAGTGGGGTGGGGGGAGGAGTTGAAAGAAACAGGATCATGCACACAAAGTTAGAGTCGGGGGGAGCAAGACTGGAAAGAAACTCTCAAGGAACAGGTATGCATGCCTCTAACCCAAATAGCACTGACACCTGGCTTTGCATTCTGAAAAAAGTATCAAGATATTTTCTCACTTCTCCCACCTGAGACTCTGACAGACCAAGATATGAAGGGTGGGTGGGCCTTGTTATTCTCCATTGACAAAGAGAAGCATCATGTCTCCGTCGTGTCCCGGTGAACTTGGGTGCCGTGCGAGAGGCTGATGTTCTTTCCTGAAGGGTGAAGAGACTGTGAAGAGGGAGGAAAAGGGAAGCAAGGAACAGACACAACTTCTAGATTCCAAAGAATTCTATTAAATTTTTCTTTTTTTTTGTCTCTCTTTTTTCTTTTTTCTAGGTAAGTGAAACTGATTTTTACAACAGAACTGTGATTGCCAGTCTGAATCAGCACATGATGTTCTCCACTGACTATACCACAAGTGACATCTCCATACTTTCCATCACTTCTACGTGATTTGTGAGTTTTTACCTAGAAGTGCCGATAACAATCCAGAATTAAGACATATTTAAATGGTTATATTTATATCTCCATAAAATGTTTAGTTACACCTTTCTTTAAGGTAAGTGAACCCTATTCAAGGCATGATTTTACACAAAGCAGCACTGAGGGGAATATTATTCTCTTCACAACAATATCCACAGGGAATTTTTCTCAAGGCATACTCCCCTAATGTATTTTTCTTCATTTGATTTGCACTAAGTAACTTTTTGAGGGAATCTTCAGGTAAGTGTCTTTTATTATTTGAGATACATCTCTCTTTCTTTATGGATACTTCTGTCTTGTTCCTTTTTTCCATGAAAGGTAGTCTTGGCAATATGGAACTAGGTAGATTTTTGGTGTGCTGTAAAGTCTAAAATATTGAAGTCCATTATCCAAGTCTACTTGGAGGTTGGAGTTTTAGACTTGAAGAAAAGGGGCTCTTAGCAGTGCAGTGTAGAGTAGGATCTACTTGGCAAGATGGGAGATAAATAGTAAAAAGAGGGAAAAGAATACATGGGAGTTATTAAATATTTGAACAGTGACTGCTTCTCGAAAATTGGCAGCAACTCTTCCTGGCCTCTGGCCTGGGCTTGGACCTTCTTCTTTCATTCCTTATCTTGCTTTCCAAATTTACTTTTCGTTTTCTGCTCAGACTGCACTGACTATGCTGTATTTGGCTATTTGCATTTACTGAGGGGATCTTAGTTGTTCCAATGGACTGACTTCTGTATGGCTTGTGTGTAATTTGGTACAGGTACCTCTACACTCTACAGGGAGATGACACACCTCTTTATTCATAATAATTATCCTAGCTGATGGAGCTCATCAAGCCAGCCCCTCAGCTCTGTTGATGGGGACAGATTTTCTAAGGTGCTGCTGATTCTCTGTTTGAATCTTGTCATCAATATCCATGTGTGAAATTAATTACAAAGCACAATGGAATGGTTTTGCAGCAAAAGACTGAACAGCCTTACTTGAAGGTCACTGTTGGAATTGGCCTTCTGTGATACATTATTATAAACTAAACATTTCATTTTGTTTCATTGTTAGTTGAGTACCTCATTCAATGGTCTGGGATTATATATCAAAATGGGTCTTGCTATAGATGGAAAATGTAGGATGCAAGTATTGCTGTACATTGTGTAGCTTTTAATTTCTGAAGTGGAAAGGTCCAAAGTACCTCTGTCTTAAGGAAAAAAAAGGAAAAATAGATTTAAATGGGTATAATGGTGAAGTGTTGGTGAATTTTGATTTCACAGATAATAAATGATATTAAGATGATGATAATGATGGTAACAGTAACGATGTTTTAGGCCTGGACATCTCAGTGTCATAGCTTCTTTGAGCCACTGGTTTTGCTGTGTCCTTTACCATTTACAGGTAAATGTGGATAACAGCCTAACATATAATTTTCATTTCCAAACTCCTGATACTGCTTATAAATACATCCAAAGTAGCAAATGATTGTATTAGTAGATATTAGTTGTAAATTCTCAGTAGAAGAGATTCAATTGTGATTGAGTAATGGCCAAACCAGCTATACTCCAATGAGGTAACACCTGGGTTATGACCCCTGGAATCTCAGCTGGGCTTCTCTCCTTGCCATCTGGGCAAGTAAACCAATGAATGGAAAAAGGATGTGCCCAGAATGGAAGTGATGAGGTTCTTGAGGCATTCACTTCTTACCATTTTTTTACAGAGCTATGACTTTCTTACTAAGATTCATCTCTATATTTTCGCCATGTTCCTACCTCCACTGTTGGCAAGGGTAGTCACAATAATAGCTAACATTTATCTTGTGCCTTCTCTTTGTCAGACACCATTCTAAGTGTTTCCCTTATGTTAATTCATTTAATCTTCACAACAAATGCATGAGCTAGGTATGATTATGGATCTCATTTTTTAGTCAGGAATCTTAAACGTAAAGAATTTGAGTACTCCAACCAAAATATCTGATTTCTCCGTCTTTGCTATAAGCCACTATGTAGACTTACCAAAGGACTGCATGATTTGGAATTTCCTTACCTTTTGACTCACCTACTTTGGTGATAAAATTTTTATTATCAGTATCATCATGGTCACTGTCACTTTTAACCTCCTTCTAAGCTTTATATTCCAGGTGACATAGATACATTATCTTATTTAACTTCCACAATAACCAAAGACTGTACCTTTTTTTTTTTTTTAATTTTGTGGTTGAAGAAACCAACACTCACAGAAATGACTCTATAATTGTTACATGTAGTGTATGCAGTGACTAGTCAGGTGGCGTATGATGATGGTGCGGGAACTTGTGTATTTCAGAGATGTGTTTTTTGTGCGTTCTCCTAGCCTGAAGTGGTATCCCTTTAGAGAATAGCTCTGTGACAGAGCTTAGGTCCATGCAGTCCAGGGAAGTAATGACAAGAGGTGCTAGGTTTTGTGCAACTGATGACGATTTGATTATGCTGAATAAGCTTCCGTTGGGTGACTGTATAGAGATATCCATTTCATTCTATATGTTCATGTCATGCAGGTCTGTGCTAAGACATATCTGTAATTTGGGAGCATCTTCAGCATCATCACCTTGTTTGACTTCAATCATCTCTTCTTCACGGCAGTCCCAAATGGGATAGTAGCACAGAAGACTGAAAAAATATTCCCATATTCACTACCGCCCTTATAAACCCTCATCATCTTCTTAAAAAAAAAAAAAAATCCATGTGGAAACCTTCAAGGAATCTAAATTTGGATTCATAAGATCTACTTTCACAAAATACTGTTTTCCAGTTAGTGTCTGTATAACTCTGAACTGTATCTGTGAGTACACAACTCTGAGACTCTAAAACCTATGCTGGTCCCTTACACATTTGTTGGAATGAGTGTATAAAATCACTTCTTGAAGTAGGTTTTTGTCAGGTCATGGGGGTGCAGGGTGAGATCATAAAAAGGCCCTGGGTGCCTGGGGGAGTTTGGGAGTCAGGGGTTGTTGTACTGGAAAGAAAAGGAGAGAAGGGGACTATATAATGAGGTAGAAAGTATTTTGCCTACTACACAATTTACCCTGGAGCCAACTCTGTATATGGTTTCTGTCATACTTTTTGTCTTTTTGAGTAAGGAGAAGGTTTCTGGTAATAATGGTCTGCTTTCAGAAAGTACATGTATGATGAAATTGTCTGCCCCGGGCTACTGGTATTGATTGTTTTCAGGAAAATGTGTGATGAGCTAGGAATGCATCTTAGCACACATTATATTCTCTTTGTCAAACTGGGTTTATTTTTCTCTGTTCTGCTGACTTTTTAGAGGTCAAGGTAGGGATGGAGATATGACAGAACACATAATAAAGTAGAGGGGTGTATGTGTTTTCATAGTTGTAAGACTGAAAAACAAAAGCTTCCAACTAATACCATAATGTAAAACTGCACTGTGGTAAATACATATTGGTTATTTTGATGGGTTTTGTCATTTCCTCTCATACTAGAGACTGAAGGAAGTCCATAGAAACCACACCTAACAATCATGTGGAAATACTCAACCTAAATCTGGAGTAGTTTGATGTGTGATACTCTTAAGGATCGGAAGAGAAGAATTACCAGTTGTCCTGTGTCCTTATAAAGTAGAATAATGATAAAGTGGTTACACATTGGAAATATATTCTGTGAAACTCTTTTATTGATCTGAACATACTCAATTGATTTCTTGAAAGATTTTTTTTATAAATAAACACAGAAACACATGATTTTCCCCTAATATTGAAGTGATTAATACCTGAGACTTTGCTGAGGGGTCATATGTTTTACATACTCTTCACTGATAAAATAGGTCAGATACACTTCATTTAGTAGATATCTGTCAGGTTGAGATCCAGAACTGAACCAAATACTTTGAACACTGTCTGGCCAGGGCAACTCAAAATTTGTGTAGTGGGTAGATGACTGCCTCAGGAGTCAGTAGCAGGTTTTGTGTTTTTTCTTCAGATGAAGAAATTTTTTAACTATACCTCAAGTTAGGTTACAGAAGACCGTGGTCTAGGTTGATACATAGATGTACATTGCAGTTAGATGGCCTCCATTCATAACCTGATTGTCCACTTACCAATGAGGTGGCTCTGGGCAAATTACCTCTTTATTGTGGGGATTAAAAAATTAATTCATAGAAATCACTCAGGGTATTCTCTGGCCAATAGTAAGTGCTCAAGAAATATTAGTTCTTATAATTAGGCCCCAAGCAGGATTCTAAAAGAAATTCTCACATACTTTTCAGGGTCTTTCTTGTCATCACTGTTAGCACTAATACCATCATCATTCTATAGGAAAAGTAGTTCCTCTGGGGCCTTTCTGCTTCTGACAGTGGAGATGACTCTATAGATTAATTATGGAGCTTTGCTTCTGCGAGGCACCACATTTTTAACATTCATATTTCTTCCTGAAGGAAAAGAAATATTTTTGACTTGCGTTTTTAAACTATAATATTTAACTGCTGGTTTGCACAATTAATCAAGTGTTTTCATAATCTGGTTACTGTCTTGGACTTGTAGAATTTCAAATTAGGAAGGCTAGAATTATAAACTACTTTTGTATATCCTCACTGGGCCATATATGTACAAGGAAGTAAAAAATAAATGGAATAACTTAGATTGCTGAAGGGAAAAAACTGCACAATTCAAAATTTCTTCAATTATTTGGCTCCTTTAGGTTTAAGGTTTATTATGAATTATTTGTCTTTGCAAATATATATCATGCAAGTAAGAATCTTAGACTTAAAAGCTCTCAGGTCATGGTGCCTGGGTGGCTCAGTCAGTTCAGCATTTGCCTTCGGCTCAGGTCATGATCCCAGGGTCCTGGGATGGAGCACAGTATTGAGCTCCTCAATGGAGGGCCTGCTTCTCCCTCTGCACTCCTCCCACAACTCATGCTCTCTCTTAAATGAATAAATAAATAAACTCTTTTTTTAAAAAAGCAATAAAAGATATCAGGTCATCTGAACCCAGACTTAAGTGCTGTTGAACCTGGTGTGGCATCTTGTGTCCAGCCTGTGTTGGGATACCTGTCTCACTTCCAAAATTGTCCACATTCTTTCTTTGGATGAGTCAGTTAGAAAATCCTTTCTTCTTTAGATAAATGTTCTCCCTTCTGGTAATATCCATCTTCAGTCCTTCACTTCCTCCATGAGACCATCAAGCCTAGCTTTAGAATCCTGTTCCAAAATATTGAATATATTTTTCCCTTTCCAAGTTTGATGTGTTTCTTGTTTGCCAAATTATTTAGTGAATTCTACTGATCTTCAATATACCATGTAATTAATGTGTTTTGTTTGAGAACCCCAAAGAACCAGATAGCCCATGCCCCTACGCCTGCAAAAGAATGCAGTCTTAGCATTTTCACAGGGACAGAGGTAGACATGCTGCTTCAAGTCCCCCAGCAGCATTCTGATCCAATTTTGATAGGGCAAAGTTATCCGAGGGCAAATAGATACAGATGTTGCCTTTTTCAGAAAAGTATCACAGGACTGCATTTCTTTTGAAATTAGTTTTATTTCTTGGCGTAAGGTAGTGACCTTTTATTCTCTTGAGAAAACTTTTTCCTGAAGAGCCTCTGGTTTGGATCTTGATTTCAAATTATAAAAACAAAAACTGAAGGAAAGAAAAGAGAGAGTCAAGTAAATAAGGGAGTGGAAGGAAAGAGAAAGAGAAGGTGGAAAGGGGGAGTGGGATAGGGGAAAAAGACGTGAGCCATATTTATGATATGGAACTGATCTAAATCTGTAATTCAGAGAGTAAAAAGGTTTGCACGAAGAACTTCCCAGATTTATAATAGCAACCTAAGAATTTTATACATGGTGAATACTGTTCTAAAGGTTCTGTTATTTATATATGTGTATTATGTCATATACATTATAATTATATAGCATGAGTGTGTTAACTTGCCTAGTCCTCCCTAAAACACTTTGAAGCAGGCTTTTTTTAATTTTTAAAAACTTGTAGATCTTATTTATTTATTAAAGAGAGAGAGAGAGAGAGAGCACGAGTAGAGGAGAGGGCAGAAGGGAGGGACAGGCAGACTCCCTGGATGCAGGGCTCAGTTCCAAGATCCTGGCATCATGACCTGAGCCAAACGCAGAGGCTTAACCAACAGGCCACCCAGGTGTCCCTGATGTCGATTTAATCATCCCACTTCTCTAATTAAGGTAATTGAGATACAGAGAGGTCAAGCAATTTGCTTAGAGTCATTCATCTGAGAAATGATGGAGCTCTCAGGAAAAATCATTCTAGAGCTTATACTTTTAACAACACCCCCTCTAACAACAGTGCTAACATTTATTGATGACTTACTAAATATCAGCTCCTCTTCTAAAGAACTGTTTAATCTCACAAAGCCCTTTAAAGAACATCAATCTATTATCCCCTACAGATGAAGAAATAGGCACAAATATATTCAATGACTTCTTACACTCAGAGGTCCACTTAGCAGTAGAGCTAGAATTTGAATCCAACCTCGATGCTTTCCTGGAGAGAGGAATTGCAGCCAGGCCCTTCAAGATGTGGTCTAGTGGATGAAAAGGGCACATGCCTAAGTACTCAGGATATATAATACTCAAAAATAGATGAAGAATACTTAGTAGTATGTCAGGGAGTAGAAGTGATTGTAGTGCAATCTGATTACACAAGTGCAGACAGAACGCTGCCTGGTATATCTGATGAGGGAAGATAAGCATGCTCTTAGTTTGCATGGAAGATGTGTGCAGCAAGCAATTAAAAAGAAATTAAGGAAGAGAAGTCTTAAAGAGCTATCATTTATCTCATCAAGCTGCCTTAAGACGATGTTAGAGAACTGAGGGAATGAAGAAGTACGAAGTTGCCCTTGAACTTGAACCCATGGAGAGCCAGGAATCCTGACCAATTCTGTGCTAAGACATGCTCAGGGCACTCACCTGGAATAATCACCTTTTCCCCTTCCATCTCTCTCTGCTCTGGCGTTTTGGGGGTCTTATCTTTTCCCACTTACATCTTGAGAAATGTGTCAGAGACTCGGCAACAATGTAGAAATTTTAAACAACCAGTCTTTGCTTCTGTCCTTTTCACTCAACCCACTTTTTTTTTTTTGACGGACAGGAGTTCCTGGTTCCCACGCGTTCATTGTCTCCCAGCTTCCCCTGAATGAAAGGAGGGGGACTTGATTATATCTAGTCTTTAGCTGGTCCGTTTTGCATAGAACCTGTTATTCGTAATGTAACTTCTGCCTCAGATGTTCTTCTGCTCTCTCTTATGTCCCTTCTGCCCGGTATCTTTGAACCTGTGCCCCTCATGAAACTCCCATGAGACCTCTCCTTCCTTGGGTAGACGCTTCATTAGCTTATCTATGTCAGAAGTTCCCACATGTGTTTGGGGATAGATTGCATGTAAAATAAAATTGATGTACTACTCTCTATGAGCTACAATTTATTATTTTTCCATAAATGTTCAAGAAAACATTTCCATTTATTATCACTAGAATTTCATGAATGTAAGAACATTTTCATTCTGAAAACACAGGAAAGACATAATCTCAAAATGAAGGGAAAACCCTTTACATTGAAAAAACTTACCTTTATGAAAATATTCAGAGTGTTTTTTCATTATCACCGTGGCCCAGAATTAGGGAAGAGCGAACTCATATTCCTGTAGGTACGCTGAGATACGCGTGGCCTTCTTTAACTTAAGATTCTAACATTCCTCTTAGCAAAAGCTACTTCTTAAGGATTTGTGGTTGTGCGTGACTTAGTCACATCATTGTTTTCATGGCTCAAAGCAGTGAGGTCATAGTCTCATAGATCATTAGAGTGCTTGTGAGCTACTGAGATCATTAAGTCCTAGGCTGCTTTTCACATGACTTTTGGGCCATATACTGTCTCATGTGGATTACCTAATAGTTGTGATTTCTGAGTCTTGTTTTTATTTAATGAGAGTTTATCCCTACTCTATGTCAGTGCCTGTGTTAGGCCTAAGGTTTACAGAGAAGACTGCAATGGCATCTTTGCCCTTGGATATTCACTAATTCACCTTCACACCTAACTGCCTGCCCTTTGGATATTTTTGCTAACTGCATCTTGTTGTCTCTCATAGCCAAGCTGAGACTTATTAGTAAGGTGAGACTCGGGGAAACCCTTGAATCAGAGGAAAGGGTAATAAGAAATTGCCAAGCACCTGCTTAGGCTTCTCACATACCCTCAGTTTTTATCATCAAGAAGATCTTTTGAGTGGGTATGGATTTCAACAATTTAGAGATGAGGCAGCTATCTAAGAGAGGCTCAGAAACTTGCCCAAGGTTTCTCTAAGGCATCCTTAGGACTTTTCCCGGGTTTTGCTTGTCTCATTCCAAAGACCCTGATCTTTTTACTCTACCTACACACCTTCAAGAGAATGCAGGGATTTTAATTAGAGCCCTAGCGAATGCTGAGCCAAGCTTTGTTCCCATTACGTATAATCTTTGTATTTGCATAATTATCCTTTGCCTTTACCTTCCAGATCTTTCAGTGGCTGCTCTGTCTACTTAAAATCTTTGCATAGCTATGTATTTTTGACACCCTATAACTTTCAGCTCACATATTACTTCTTCAGTGAAACAATTCCTGACCACTCTCCTTACAGTTACCTTCTTATTACACTATCCCCTTTCCATGTCGTAATATTTTATTTATTTATTTATTTATTTATTTATTTATTTATTTATAGAGATTTTATTTATTTTATTTGACAGACAGAAATCACAATTAGGCAGAGAGGCAGGCAGAGAGAGGGGGAGGAGGAAGCAGGCTCCCTGCTGAGCAGAGAGCCCGATGCGGGGCTAGATCCCAGGACCCTAGGATCATGACCCGAGCGGAAGGCAGAGGCTTCAACCCACTGAGCCACCCAGGCGCCCCCCATGTTGTAATATTTTAGTACCATCCTTGCAATCTGAAATCATCTTATGTAATTGTTTATCTGCCCCCCCCACAAAGAATGTTATTTTTTGAAAGCCATGTACTTGACTGGTATAAACAACTATGTTTCTAACATTTGAACATTATTTAACACAGAATATATACCCTCAATAAAATTGTGGAGAAATGAATGTATTTTTCAGATAAAATTAGCATTGTTATTCATTCTTTATTAGAATATCACGTTACCTTTGAAAGTTCTAGATATCCTTATTCTCACAGAAGGTGTATATTGCTAAAGAGTTATGCAATTTTTCATGTTTAAAAAATAGCAATTTTCTATTACGTTAGATGTAATTATTTAGGAGACCTGTAAACCTTAAGCAAAAAGAAAACCCCTATGTGTAAAATATCGCCTTCTTTCAAGGAATTCACCTTTCCACATTCATCTTATCGTGATGTATCTCACGTATTTCACAAGTGGCATATATTTAAGGTGGTAGGCTAATGAGGAAAATTATATATTCAGTTTCTGGTTAAGGGCAACCTGGGTGTAGTTCTCCTCTGCTGTCAGCAGGGGTCTCAAAAAGCTTTTACCCACCAAAATGTCTACACACACACAAAAGTTGCAGATATATAATTTGTTTTATTGTTGTTAACAGAATGGAACGCGTATACTTTTAAAATTTATCAAACCCATTTTAAAAGTCTCTCTTTTGAAATGATACACTGTGGCTTTTGTTGTTGTTGTTTTTTGTTTGCTTATGAGCATCCGTGACTTGTTTCAGTGTTTACGTAGCACTAAATTGGTAAGTATATCTTATACATCAGAAAACAGGATGTAGAAAAAGTACTGATTTATTTGTTTCTAATTAGAGTTCACAAATTCAAGTTGTTAACGTAGTTCCTGTCTTTTAAGCAAGTTGAAGGAATTGCATGAAATGAACAGAAACAGCATAAATATAGCCTCTTCTGTCTGCCTCTTTCTAAATTTTTCAGTGCCTTGTTAAGGAAATAGCCGATTGCAGTTGTCTTTCAGAAAACGTCCTTTACTCAGCTGTACTAAGATGAGTCAGGCACAGTAACTGCCTCCCTCTGCCCCTATATATACCTGATTTCAGGTTGGGGAGCACAGAGTCCAGTAGCATTTATACCCGTCCTCTACCACTGCCAACTACTTTTGGCATTTCCCATCTTATCTATATTCCCCCAAGTGCCAGAGCAAATCACCTTAGCAGAGCACCCCTTTCTAAGTTTTTTTTTTTTTTTTCTCCCAGTGCACTCACGGATGTCCGTTACTCTGACATTCTTCCTGAGAGCTGCTCGTCCTTTTTACTCCCATTACCAGTAAGCATGGACAGCTATAAACAATCATGATAAAAAAAGAGCATATCCAAAGCACATCTTTACCTCTGCTTCTTTAATATTTGTGATAAAGCATTTTCCCAAACTGTTGTTGTTGTTGTTGTTTTCTCGCTAACTGTTGATTGTTGAGGTGTCCCTGCTTCCCTACATCCATCTAGATTGGTGGATAGAAAAAATGTATAGATGGATGGCTGGGTGGGTGGATAAATAGGAAATCTCTAATAGTTGTGTGGGATATGAATATACACTGCATGTACACACATACATATACATACACACTATATGAGTGCACATGTATGTGTATATTTATGCATACTACAGATTATAACTCTTTATTTTTGTATTTATCCATTAACTTGATCATCTAAGTAGTAAATCCTAAGGATACTGTGAATTGAGTTACCCCGAGAGACAACTTCTTCACTATTGACATTGAACTGGGCCAAGAAGGTAAAAAAAAGTCTGCCTTCAAACCTGTATAATAGATTAAAGGTTATAAACCTCTGATGTGGAAACCTCATGTACAAATGATATGTATCTAAATTCAGATATTCTATGTAAAGGGCATATGTGCTGAGAGGAATGAAATCACACCATAGAACTAAGGTGGGATTCTAATGGAAGATGTTTCCATGAGTGTTAGGAGCCCAAATCTGAGTCAGTGAGTCAATCACAGGTTGTTCGAGAAGGAGAACATCCATGTCCAGGAAGAAAAAGGATTCAGCAGGTCCTACAGACGAAGAGTGGAAGAGAGTCTGCAGCTTGGATTCCATGCTTGAGTCTCCAACACTCTCTCATCCTGGAGACAATAAGAGCTCAGACTAGTGACTTTCCCACTTACAAAGAATGAATGAGTCAGGGAGCACTAACTGAGAAAGCATTGTCGAATTCCTTCTTCATTTCTGTGTTCATTCACTCTCTTGCTCACTAACCTTTAGGCATATCTCAACCTCTGATGTTCCCTAGGGTTTTCTCTTCCTTCCATCTTAAATCTTTTCCCACATTTCTTCACATGATGGGTCCATTCTCTTTTTTTTAGCTCTTAATTATTTTAATTTCTTAAAATAACTTTTCTTGACCCAATTTTATCATAACACACTGATTATTTCTCATAATTGACAATTACTTATGAATTTGTTTATCTATTTATTATATTTCCCAGGAGATATGAAAATCCATGAAAGCTGAAATGATATTTGTTCCCCAAAGCACCGTGTGCCCATGGCCCAGAATGGTACCTGACACACAATAAGAGGTACTAGGTCGATAATGGTGTAGATGAGTGTGTGTGGTGGGCAAGGGCACAGCGAGCATAAATATGAAAATATTCAAACTAAAAAAAGTCTTTTTTTGTGGAATCCAAAATGAAAATCAAATCTAGATTTAATTTAGCCTTGATCTGAAGGAGAAAAACAATTCCAAATGCTTACATAGAAACTGTATTATGTATTGAAAGCATATATGGTCTGTAGGTAAGTCTTTAAAGTATAAGCTGATACAAATATTTCCTGGGGCATGACTTCATATTTCCCAGAGGTACAAGTAACCCAAAGGGAAAAAAAAAAAAAAAAGAGTTACATGCTATAGCATTGAAAGCCTCCTGGGATATTGGAACTGGTATGAAAATGTCTTTGTCTTATAAGATTAACATCCTCATCTTTAGAATGCTCTCTTTCTAATGTATAAGATCTGTCATCATTGGCAGCAATATCAGCATCATGAATATTTATTAATTACTCTACAAGGAGTTGTGCAGTCTGGTTTAGAAGTAATCCCTGCCTGTATAGAAATTTGCAAGCTATAACAAATGACATTTGTATCGGTGACAAGGTGAATTTCTATGAACCAGCAAATGTCCGTCAACAATTAACATATTAGTAGATTATGCCTGTGTTGACACTTCCATTCTCAATAAATGGTTTGCCTCATTATCCAGTGGTTGTTATTGAGCCATTAGTGCTATCCATGCATCAGAGCAATTGTTTATTGAAGCAAGTGAAGTGAATTAAGTATGTGTTTCCTTTGTTCCTAAGAATAGTTTCTATGTTTTACCATTTTCTCCTATGCTCAGAAGAACCCAGACTCCATCAGGGAGGGATGTCCCTCTGTCCTGCTCACAGCTACATCTCCATCTCGCAGCAAGACTGACTCACATAGCAAGTTAGGAGCTCAGTAGGTGTGTGTTAAACAATTGAGAAAGTTTAGATATTTTTCTTTAAATATTGAGTGCCTACTGTATATCAAACACTAGGCTAGGCACTTTGCATATGCAATTTCATTCAATCCCCCACTACAAATTTATAATTTTGTGATTTTTATTATCCTTATCTGACAAATAAGGAAATTGAGATTTAAAAAGCCTCCCTTGTTTGTGAGTACAAATCCAGTAAGTACAAGAGAGAGTACTGAGCCTCAGGATACTTTCTTCCATCTTAATAATACGATTAGACCACGATGCACTTGGAAGTTGGTAAAACAGAAAGTCCTGAATTACTGAGGCTTGGGTTGTTGATATTCTGTAGTCAGTAGGTGAGGGTGGATAGAATTCACTCATGTTTCCTGGAAATGTCCACAAAGGCAATATTAACCATTTTATAAGTATTAGTAAAATTCTGTACTTTGTAGATTATAGGTAAGCTACCATAAGTTTTTTTTTTTAATTAATTTTTTATTTTTTATAAACATATATTTTTATCCCCAGGGGTACAGGTCTGTGAATCACCAGGTTTACACACTTCACAGCACTCACCAAAGCACATACCCTCCCCAATGTCCATAATCCCACCCCCTTCTCCCAAACCCCCTCCCCCCAGCAACCCTCAGTTTGTTTTGTGAGATTAAGAGTCACTTATGGTTTGTCTCCCTCCCAGCTACCATAAGTTTTTAAATAAAAACTTTATTGCAAAGGAAGAAGAGCACTTTACAGAATAGTAGCTATGAGATATAAGACTCAATTGGTTCCCAGTTCTGCTTTTTATAGCTGTACAGCATATAAGGCATACTTAATTTCTCTGTGCCTCAGTCTCCTTATCTGTGAAATGGAGATAATTGTGACAATATAGTAATGCTAATGTTTCCACATAGGCTGACAAATACTAAATTCTCAATAAATATTAGCTACTCTTGTAATTCATTCATTTTGTTCCAGAAATAAGAAGACATGACACATGTTCTTCAACTTAATGGATAAAAATCCATTTCAAACTATAAATGGTGTATTTTTAAGTATACTGTGTCCATTTCTATGTCTCTGTCCATGACTATGTAGAAACCTAGAGTTATAATAAAGTTCCAATGATGGATAATTTAGTTAGAACAATACAACTGCCTTTCCTTTACTGGGCTGTTAAGTATCCAATTGTGTGCTTTTTGCAGAAAAATCCTCAGATATTCCATTTACTATAAACAGTACGGAATATTGGACTGGCAAAGAAAAATGTATTATTTCATAAACAGTACCCCAGATCAATATCTCAACCACTATCCTACCACTTTTGGCTCTAAAGAGGCTTGCATTCAGCCCTCCTGTATGATAAGTTAAGCACACAAGGAAGGGGGTGACAATGATTTTGGCAAGGTTTTAATTACGGTAAAAATCTCCTCTATGAAAACACCATATCTATATACAAAATACAAAATATCATACAAAATATCACAAAATATCACATACAAAATATCACAAGAACATAAATTTTTAAATGGGGGAAGATCATCAGAATCCTATCATTCCAAGAAACAGACTCTTGTTTTTCTGTATTTTCCTCCAGAAGTGATTATATATTTTTTCGCACTCTGAATGCTTTTTTAATTTAATTTTATTTTTTCAGTGTTCCAAAATTTATTGTTTCTGTATCACACCCAGTACTCCACGCAATATGTGGAGCACTTAATACCCACCACCAGACTCACCCAACCCACCATTCCCCTCCCCACCAAAACCCTCAGTTTGTTTCTCAGAGTCCATAGGCTCTCATGGTTTGTCTCCCCCTCCAATTTCCCCCATATCACTTCTCCTCTCCATTTCCCAATGTACTCTGTGTTATTCCTTATGATCCACAAATAAGAGAAACCCTATGCTAATTGACTTTCTCTGCTTGACTTGTTTCACTCAGCATAATCTCCTCTAGTCCCATCCATGTTGACACAGAAGTTGGGTATTCATCCTTTCTGATGGAGGCATAATACTCCATTGTATATATGGACCATATCTTCTTTATCCATTCATCTGTTGAAGGGCATCTTGGCTCTTTCCACAGTTTGGTGACTGTGGCCATTGCTGTTATGAATATTGGGGTACAGATGGCCTTTCTTTTCACTGCACCTGTATCTTTGGGGTAAATACACAGTAGTGCAATTGCAGGGTCAGGGTCACAGGGTAGCTCTATTTTTAATTACATAAGGGAACTCCACACTGTTTTCCAAAGTGGCTGCACCAACTTGCATTCCCACCAACAGTGTTAAGAGGGTTCCCCATTCTCCACATCCTCTCCAATACTTGTTATTTACTGTCTTGTAAATTTTGGCCATTCTAACTGGTATAAGGTAGTATCTCAGTGTGTTTTTGATTTAAATCTCCCTGGTGGTTAATGATGATGAATATTTTTTCATGTGTCTGTTAGCCATTTGTATGTCTTTGGAGAAGTGTGTGTTCATGTCTTCTGTCCATTTTTTGATGTGATTATCTGTTTTGTGTGTGTTGTGTTTGAGGAGTTCTTTATAGATCTTGGATATCAACCCTTTGTCTGTAGTGTCATTTGTGAATATCTTCTCCCATTCCATGGGTTGCCTCTTTGTTTTGTTGACTGTTTCCTTTGCTGTGCAGAAGCTTTTGATCTTGATGAAGTCCCAAAAGTTCATTTTCTCTTTTGTTTCCTTTGACTTTGGGATGTGTCTTGAAAGAAGTTGCTGTGACAGATGTCAAAGAGTTTACCGCCTATGTTCTCCTCTATGATTTTGATGGATTCCTGTCTCATATTGAGGTTTTTCATCCATTTCGAATTTATCTTTGTGTATGGTGTAAGAGAATGTTTGAGTTTCATTCTTCTATGCATAGCTGTCCACTTCTCCCAGCACCATTTATTGAAGAGACTGGCTTTTTCCACTGCATATTTTTTCCTGATTTGTCGAAGATTATTTGACCATAGAGTTGAGGGTCCATATTTGGGCTTTCTACTCAGCTCCACTGGTTTATGTGTCTGTTTTTGTGCCAGTACCATGCTGTCTTTTGATTACTGTGAAATCACAAGCATTGGTCCATGCAGCTACTTATTCTTCTTACATACTCTGTTAGTTGGTTATATGCCTGTAATTTGCTTAATCAGTCCCTCCTGATAGACATACAAACTGTTTCTTTCCCTTTTTGATAAGTAATATTATAAAATATCTTCCATAAGTATATTTCTTTATTATCTTAGTATGCTTCTTGTAGAACGAATTTCTGGATGTGGGATGGTCAAAGGCTTGGTCAAAGGCTTTGATGAATTTTATGACACCTATATTATGAAATCAAATCTTTTCCCAAAGGGTCAGAAGCAAATCATGAGTACCCCAGACTTATGATTGCCTTACTATAGTTTTTATTGTCCTTTAGTGTTCATCCTTTCATTAGCATGAGCCAATAACTCAGTTTAGTATGGACTTCGAGATGTCAGATTCATCATTTCCAATAACTCAGTTGTAACTCCTTTTGTAAAAATTAGTTTTTTATTAGTCTTTTTCCATTTAGCTATTGATACTTTGCTTTGATTTTATTTATGTGAATGGGACTTTTATATAATATAAACTTTAATAACTTAATACTTCGTGTTAATTTTCCTGTCTTCCATTTTCACTGCAATTTTTCATCCTCAGAAGTTTAATTTTATGTAGAAAAATAGACTGACTTCTTCCTTTTTGAGTTTGCTTAATGTCTTAGAAATCCCACAGTTCTTCCACAGACCTGATAAATGTAGGTTTCATTGCATGTCTTTCTTTACTTAAATAACTTTTATTTGGTTATGTGGTATAAACTGAGTATCTCCTTTTTCAAGTGAGATGCTAAACCTTTTCCCTAGCATAATTTATTTAATTACATTTTCTCTACCCATTATTTCATGATGCTTGCTTTGTCATATATTATATTCTTATATGTAATTGGATCTGTTTATAGGCTTTTTGAAAACAGGATTTGACCTATATAAAGCAATGATGACCGGACATGCTTTAGGATGTTGATTGAATGCTTCTACATGGCTTCTTCTCTATGGCAGGTTGTTAACATTTGAATGTTTTATAGAAGCAAATTCTTAAAAAGATGTTGGTGAGTGCATTGGAAACCTTTTAAAAAGGCTGTAATTAGCTACTCTGGGAGAATGTTATAGGCGTTGATGGGCCCCTCAGTGGCAGTTCTAGTGGCCTATCCTATTGACTGACAAAAGATCGTAGGGGAATATTTAATGTTGTTTTAATTAACAACTCCTAAAAGAAAATGTCAATTATCTTCCATTAGCCTGAGGCCTTATCTTTCCAAAATTTTCCCTCACCCCCTTTAAAATGGTACATAGAAGACTGATTCTTTCATTCCCCCATGGACATCCATCATCTTTTGGAAATGAGATCAATGTCTAGTACATTCTGAGTTAATGATGATTTTCAGTCTAGCAGGAAAAAAAAAAATATATATATATACACCCTTCAGAATATCTACCTGCCGAAGACACGGACCTTAATTTTGGGAATCTGTTTCTCAGATGGTGAAACAAGAAGGTTTGGCAATCGCAGAATATAATTAAAACTGTAAATTTGTTACATGGGAATTAGAAGAAACAGACTGGGTATCATCCTTATTGCTTCACTTACTCTGTGTGGCTTTGGGCACATTTACCTGCAGTCAGCTTCCGTTATTCGGTTGTAGAGGGTAAGTACTAACTTACCTTAGAATTGTTGTAAGGCTTTTAAACACGAAACTCTTGACTTAGTGTCTATCATGTGGCTTAGGGAGTGGCGGCCATAGTCGTCATTGGTTACATTAGATGGGCATTTTCAGGTCTAGAGGCAGAGAAAATAAATAGGACATTTTAGGTAAAGACATGATTTTTGCTTGTGCTATCTCTGCTTGTATTGGAGGACTAGGTGGACATCGCAGAGAGTTAAAAAGAAGGGTTCCTAAATGAAGGAGTTTTAAATTTTAAGGCAGCATGTGTGGGTACAGTTTTTGTTGTTGTTTTCCTTTTCTTAGGGTCCTATGTCAGATTTTGTTACTGGTTGGGAGAAAAATGCCAGCCTACGAGTGCTTAGGCTCGCTGTTACAATGAAATCATCCCTTTTCTGTGATTGCCTAGGTTGTCCCATAGCTCCGCTGCTGATAGTTCTTCTACTCCTCCTTAACTGTTGCAACTCCATGTACTTAAGAATTGGCAAGAAATTCCTCAATGTGGACAACTAATAAGCTTTGACTTCAGAGGTCAGGAAGAAGGAGGTGCTTGGAGGCCCTGAAATGGGCATTTACGCTTTAGGAAAGCTTTTTGGCAAAAAGAAACCAAGAACTTACTGATTTTCCCCTGGGCAAATGAATAATTACAGAATATAAGGGACATTATTTGGTTCATCTTATAAAATGCAAATAAATTGCATTCTTCTATCACGATAGCTTGCATTATACACCTGTGCCCTGGAAGCATTTACCATACCATCGGTAGTGATAGAAGAACTTTATTAGCCCACTTACATATTAGAACAAACTTAGGAAGGTAGGTGCCATTTTTAACTCTTCTTTACTGACAAGTTATCTGTTTGTTTGTGGTGGGACCTGGATTGGAACTTAACAGTTTGGCCCCACAGTAGCTGCTCTTAACACATACACTTCCTGTCTCTTTCCATTAACCTCAGCTCCTGAGGGAACAGGAAAAGGCTTTGGATCTAACAGGCCAGACTGGTGATATATAGGCTACTGTTTTGCCCAGATTTCTCTAAACCTTTCTCTGGAATTGCTCGGCCCCTTCTGAAAGGCAGAGAAGACCTGTTCTCTTCTACAGGTAAAAAGTAGACAGCATTGTCTATTCTTGAATTTCAAAGTTGTCCTTGTAACCTCATGTTATCCCAGTCTCCCTGGGCATTTCCTATAATACACTCAAAAAAAAATCACAGGTGATAGTCATTCTGGTTACTTAAGTTTGAACTTCATGCTTCTTTAGTCCTAGATATTTAGGGTCTTCCCTCCCTACTCTTGTAGCCAGGGTCATAATATAGTCTACAGTGCTCATTCATTCATTCATTCTTTTTCTCACTGCCTTTGATCAGGTCTTTATTCAAATTAGCTGTCCGCTGTGAACATTCATTCATTTTTGGCGCCACAGCTGTAGTACCGTGGCCAGCATTTTGTCAAAGTAAGGACTTCTACGTAGCGTGCCTGCTCCTGACTTCCTCATTAGACGGCCATCAGCACAGGTTGTAAGAGAGACAAGGAAGGCCTATAGGCCAAGCTCTAAGAGAAAGGGGGTCAGGGACTTGGAAAAGAGGCAGATATGAGGAAGGAGCCAACAGAGGGACAGAGAGCATGATCGCATCTGTTCCTACAAGTAGCATGTCCCCAAGAGTTTTCACACCGTGCCATACAGTTAGATTGACTCTTGAAAGAAGTTAAAGTGAGAAATGTATAGAAAAGGTAAGTGTGATGAGCCATGAACATGTCGAATAAATAGCCTGAAAAGCAAACTGACCCATTTTCATGCAAAGATCTTAAGTTTAAGTTCATTTTGTTTTTTCCCTCCCTACATGAGGCCAATTTTGTAACAAGGAAAGATGAAAAGGTTAGTATTCTGGAAGTGTCTTTGAACTTTTCCCCCTCTAATACAGACTTAATGAGGTGCTGGGTACAGGGGACTGACCCCAAAGCATGAGTTTATTATGTCCTATCTCATTCCAAGCCTTGACAGCTCCCCTCTCTCCTCAAGCCTCAGGGAGGTGAGAGACACTGAGCTTTTCATACAGCTCCATGCTCACATTTTTGTTCGGTTAAAGAATTTACTCCTAAGCCTTTTTGGTAAATACCTGGGGAAAACACGTGCACGCGCACGCACGCACGCAACCACACACACACACACACTGTTATACAATACCGTATTTGAAAAGACTGCTTTTCAACTTACTTTCATCCTAACAGATGAAGAGTCTTTGAGTGGGAAATTGTTCTCTACCATTGTTAAGCAGTTGCTTTAGACATTCAGGGATTAGTGGCCCTGTAATTATGCATGTGTGTGGTGTAGTCTCCCACTGGGTTATAAACGATTACCAGACGCCTACCTATATGATGATATAGCAAAAATATTATGAAGGGAAATGGTAGAGAAGACGATGATGACAAATACTGCAATAAAATTGTGAAAAGAGTACAAAGTAGTCATACTAGTGGCGGCTATCATTTTTTTTTTTTTTTTTGAGAGTCTACCAAATGTCAGGCCCAAGGGTAGACATTTTTCTAATATTATTTGTGTAATTAAAACAGGAATCCTGAGAAGCATAGAATTTGAGTTACTTGAGTAACTTGAGTTCATTCTGTCCTTTATTTAGCAAGCAAAGGTTTTATGTCAGGTTATGCATGAGACCAAAATCCATTTCCTCCTTTGATCCCCCTAGAAGAATCTCTATGGCTGTCCCATAAAGGCCTAGGAGCCCAGTAAAGAAGAGGGGATGACTCAACTGATACTGAAAGAGCACATGTCGGGGCATTCGGCCAGCACAGTCAGGAAACCATGCAAATCTTGATCTCAGGGTTGTGAATTCAAGCCCCACAATGTGTGTAGAGTTTACTTAAAAATAAAATAAAATTTAAAATAAAAAATAAATAAGCAGCGCATTTCATCAAATGTCTTAGCTACTCACTGGGTGAAATGTAATCACTCCTTGTCCAAAGATCTACAGACCCGAGAGAGCCCATCTTAATCTTCTGACTATGGGTGAAGTTCTAGGGCTTGGAAAGAACATGTGCTGGGGCACTCACTACACAGGTGCATTTAGAAGACAGCAAGGCCAGGGAACTTGTTGTGCAGCAAAGAAACCATACCAGTGTCATACTTGATAAAAGGAAAAAAAAAAAAAAAGCCAAACTTGCCTCATTTCTTTCAGTATTATTTCTAAGACTCAGTGGGAAAGTGTTTAGTCAGACATTAAAATAAAGAAATGTTTATCCCTCAGTGATTTTTGTTTCTCATCATTTTTCATAATGTTGGAGACAAAGGTAGAGGGAGCATTTGCAAACAGTAATGTAGCTTACTCCTTCACTAGTATTTCCCAAACTGTAACAATGCACCAATGATTATTTATCTTTGAAGATACTTCAGAGCTGATATTTTAACTGGGAATTATTTTTAATATTTTATATAATTGTTAATATAAAGATCTGGAATGATTGTTTTACTTCCAGAAATTTCCAAGTAGTATTCCGGTAACATGGCAGAAAATACATTTAAGTGCGCTCTCTATTATATTCTTTATACTGCAGGTGTATGTATGTGTATCCTTTCCTCCCAAATCCCATTTGTAACTATATTAAAAATTACGTTCAGATTATTTATAACTTTATATTGCTACCTTCAGTCTACCAGTGATGAGAATTTTCAGTGTACATGAGCCCACACAGCAGGTTTCTATAAAGAAAGGATGAGAGAAAAGCCTAGTTATACTCATGGCACATTAGATGACCCTTAGAAATACTTGTTTATAAAAAAGGGATGTGTGTGCCTGGATGGCTCAGTTGGTTAAGCACCTGCCTTTGGCTCAGTTCAGGGGATCCAGCCCAGCATTGGGCTCCCTGCTCAGCAGAAAAGTCTTCTTCTCTCTCTCCCCCTGCCCGTATCCCCACTTGTGCGCTCTCTCTCTCTCTCTCTCTCAAATAAAGAAAATCTTAAACAAAAACAAATAATTTGAACAAGCATTCTTAATGCTTAACCAACTACACATAATTCTTATGTATATTTGTTAAGGAGAACGAGAGAAATGTTTACCCTTCCCAGGTCCATGTGGCAAGAGGGCATGGACATGTCGGGTACATTGTTTCTTTGTGGCTATGGTCCTTAGAAGGACTTCAAAATCAGGAATTTGGGGGAATATTAGCGTGAATAATTTCTAGTGGAAAATGAACTTAAATCAGGGAGTCACTTCAAAGAATTGTAAGTCCAGATACAAATGGTTGCATGATTTGGGGTAATGCCAGTGCTTCCAGTTCACTACTTATCCAATTACTTGGACTTGTGTCACTGATTCCTCTAGATTGAAAAAAAACTGGGGAAGGGGGAAGAAACAATAATTCATAAAATATTCAAATTTAAATCTGATGGTATGGTTTTGTTACACTGGTTGGGCACAACTCGGCACTTAAATAAATTCAGGTGGCAACAAGTCATTTTTATCTTCGGCAATATAAGAGGCTACTCAGCAGGACAAATATTAAGAATAGACCTTCCTGAGAAACAGTCTCTCTAAATTAATTAATTCATTCATCAACTTAATTATGGTTGATTTTTGCCACTTATAAGTTATACAATGCACATTGAACTGCAATCGCCGTGCTCCCTTTTCCCAAAAAGAGAAAATTAGCTACAAAAGAGAATTTTGTAACCACCTAATTGACTTGGAAAAAGTCTAGGAGTTTATTTTTATCAATCAGCTTCTAAAACTAAGGCAACTGATGGTTAAGACAGGAAGCCATATATTTTTAATTCTTTACACCCGGAGCCCAAATTATAGAGAGATTAATTTTATTTTTTTTCCCCAAGGATTGACACATGATAGAAGTGATCCTTAACTCAGGATGCTTGAGTGAATATGGAAAAACAAAGCTTGAACAGTTTTCTAAATGGCTGACTTAAGAAAAAAAGATCGTAAATAGCAGGTTTTCCAAAAGAGCATCTGTAATTTCATAGGAAGCATGGTTCAAAGGCCAACAGCAGTGCACTCTGCAGCTACCTACTGCTGGCTTCTGCATCTGTAGGGCCTATCGGGAGAAATAGGCAAGCACGTTTAGGAAAGCTCTTGGGGACACCTGAACTCATGGGGTAGATGAAGAGCGATCCTATGGTGAGTCGGTTTTTTTGGTTGTTGTTTTCTGAGAAAGTGGTGGTAAGATAAAAGCATTTAAATAAATATTTTAACAACAGTATTCATGTAGCACTTTATTGTCAATCCAAGATTTTAAAGATTTTTAACTGTTTTCACATATCCTTGTTTAGTCTTCACAACATCTTTATGATACAGATAGTAGTTTTTATCTCTCTTTAGCAGTTGAGGAACTCAAGCTCCTTAGAGACTAAGTAACTTGATAGAGGCCTTGTAAGGGAGCCTCAAAGCAAGCACAGGTCCTCAGACTCCAGCTTCAAACATTTTCTGCTCTACCACGCTGACTTTCATTCTATTACTCCAGCCATCTTGACACCTGCTCCCAGCCGGCAACTCACCAAGTTCTCTTGGATCGAGAGTCGCTGATTCACATTGGCAATGATCCCGGTGGTTCATTACTAAGCCTGTAAGCCCCACTGGGCACATCAACTTGTATAGGAGGGTGCCTGAGAAGGAGGGGCATAGAATTAAGAAGAAGAGTGATGAAGACTTGGGAGACCAACTCCCTAGGTCTAACACCCCAGTCCTACCACCTACTAGCTGCTCTGTGGCCTGGGGCGTGTTTTCTTAAACTTTCTGTTTCTCAGTTTCCACATAATAATAGTATTATAATACTACCCCATGATATTGTTGTAGGATTAAATGAGTTAATCAATGTAAAGTTTTTACATTCGGCATGTGGTGATCACGAAGACTTGGCTATTATTTTTATAAACCCTCTGTTCTTGGAAACGGGCAGTGGAACATGTTTGGTTTCCTTTCCCTCAAGCTTCTCTTCCCTTAGGTACAGCCTTTTAATTACATTCAGTAAAACCAAGAGCATATATTTAAAAATATATATATAACTTAGTAATCACGACAGTTACGTGTTCTTTTCTGAGTATCAAAATACAAATGCTACTGGTTCTGACCTTGGTTCACCCAAGGAAAGAAATTATTTTCTGATAGTCCTTTTTTATCACTCAGATTCCGTGTGTGTGTGTGTGTGTTCAAGAATAATCAATTGATGATAACTGAAGTCTGCAGCCTACACCTTTTACCATGCAGGTATTAATGCAGATTAATACACTTGCATGAAGAGACTTCTCTGCATTTGCCTGCCATGTATCATGCCAACTTTCCTCTCCACCTCCACAACTCAGTGCTTCTGCTTCCCAAGACTGTGTTCCCAACCGAAAAAGCAATCTTCATTTACTGAATGAAGGGCTTGGAAGAGAGGATTCTAACTTTGGGCCTGGATAATGTGCTCTCAGCTGCTAATTCATTTATATCTAGCCAATTAAATATATTTTTTCATCTCTGTCTAAATACTTGCATCCCCTGTGTAGCACAAAAACAAGAGATTGTTTTTCCTAAACCTCTTTCATAATGGTATGCCCTAGCTCACAGACTTTCAGTGGTTGCTCGTTACATAGGGCATAAAGGGCCAACTCTTTATTTAGTTCAGGGTCCTCACCGATGGATGGATCCTCATACCTGGATACACTTAGCTCGTTCTAAGTAAACCAACATCTAACTCACATTTGTGTCTCTAGCTTTATCTTCTCAGTTTACAAATGCCCCTCTCCCTTCATCTCTGTCCTTGTAAGTTTGCTCCATCATTAAAGGCACCCTTATCCAGGAAGATTTCCGTGTCCATCCTAGACTGGAAGAGTTTTGTTTTATCACTTCCTTTCGTCTAAGTGTGGTCAGTTGCTTTAAACATCTCTGGGTCTTACCATGTCTGATTATTGGAATGAATATAAAGTAACATGGTTATGGTGAGGACTTCATGAGGTCATAGAGGTAAAAGTGATTGACGCAGTGCTAGAAACGTGGTAGTAGGTCAGTAACTTCGACGTATTATTTCCCATTTGTGCATCATGGAACTCGTTAAGACTACTATTTTGATACATATATTTTTGCCTGGTTAGAGTTTTTATAGGTAATGTTCTATTCTTCCAAAGAGAACCAAGCTTTGTAATAGCTAGAATTATCTCTTATGCATCCTGGCATTCTCCACTTCTCTCAGCAAAGGGCTTTACACATAATAGAGGCTGAGTAAGTGGTTGCAAGATTAACCATAGAAACAGTTTTCCCCCAGCTACTATGACCATGAAATTGACAGAACAGAAAATATACTTTAGTCCCTGAGTGGTGTAAGGTTCAGGGACATCAAACAGTGGTCTTTGTAGGAGCCTATGTTTGGAAAAGAGAGAACACTTTAAGCCTTAGAAATTCTGAAGCCTATCCAAGACAGTGGCTTCTTGTCCAGTGTCACCTTCATATAAACTTGACTTGGCATTACAGTCAGGTTTTCCTACCTCATGAGTAGATAGATCTATAAATTGCTCAAAAGCGTCACTTTCTATTTGATCATATCTTCATTTGTACATTCATTTATTCATTTACTCAAATATTTCCCTCAAAACCTAGTATGTTCCAGATGTTGTGCTAGGTGTTGTGAATGCATTCATGAATCCTAGCTTTAAGGAGCTTATATTCAATGAGAAATACGTATGCATTTACTGCATGATGACCATACTTAGAAGAAATTATTAAAATTATAAATTACTGTCATTATAAGGAAAAAGGATGCTAACGTGTTCATAAGGAATGCATTGCTGATCTTTTTGTAAAATTTCTAAAAAAATAACAGCTCTGTCTCCTTTATTGCTTGAAATTTTGCACACATGTGCACACACACGTACGCGTGCACACACAGAGCTTCTTCTGTTTTGAGAGAACTTTGAGAGTAACTAGTCTTGATGGTTCACACCACAGATGGGGACCTCCTGGAGGAGAGAGGGGCTGCCTTGGGTCATAAAGCTGGCAGGGGCAGAACTAGAAGTGAGCCCTCTTGGTGGTAGTGCTCCGCTTTTCCTTGTGATTATCTTGCTCATGCCAGCATTTTTGGCTAGGGTCAGTCAGCTCCCTGCTCTGCTCAGAAACACTATTAGGATTTGACCTCATGCAAACCAGCAGCTGCTTTCTCCAAGCATCATTTGAATGCAACACTGACCCCAGAGGAAATGGTTTTGCTACGGAGTGAACTCTTCTGCACTCTCTCCACCCACACATACTTACATCCCCCACATTCTTCACGGAGTTACAGCCAAATGCTTCATTACAGAGGTTTAGCTAGGAGGACATGCCCTGGGGAGTTGATTCACAGACAGATGTATTATTCACAAGCTTGATCTGATCCTACAAAATTTGCACTATAACCAAACACCCTGAGGAAATTCCTTTCATAAACCTAAATGATCGTATTGAAGAGAGTGGTGTGGAAGAAAAGAAAGGGAAGTCGCTGAGCTGGAAGGGAGTGGAGCTGTAGGTCTGCGTGGGGCGACCCACAGAGGAACCAGTTCTGAGCCCTCTCCCCCACTCGCCATCTCTCCTGTAAGACACTCTCCGCTTCTCTTTAAAGAGCCCTCTTTTGACAGCTTTGAAGGAGGGAATGATGAATTAAGTAGAGTTGGTGAATTATTTTAATGATGGTTTCCATGACGACGAGACAAATAACTTTCCAGATACTTGTGTTTTAAGCAAAGAAACATTAGGCAAATAATTTTTCTGCAAAGCGAATGTGGTAAAAACAAAACCCTATAGTTATATGGTTACTAACGTCAGGTATAAAAGCTTTGACAGTACTGTTCCACCTGCAGAAAAAACGTTGTTCTACTTGGAATCAGGGTCAACATTTTCGTGGCATAAAAGTTTCTAGTATTCCTTGACCCAAAGACGGTAGCCTTAGCTCATACCTTTCTCTTCTTCAGAATTGGATCTCCCTATGATGCAGTTTTTGAATGTTGGTGAGGTCCAGAGCCAAGACCCTAGTGCAAAAAGGTGATTTTATTAAAGCCTGGGGACAGGACCAGTAGGTAGAAAGAGCTGCTGCTCTGGGACTGTGAGGGGTGCCTGATTACATACTTGGGAGCTAGGGGAGGTAAAGAAAAGAGAGGTGTCTAAAAGGACTTTCATCTCCTAAAGAAGATAAGGATACTTGAGGCCTCACTGTTGCCAAGCTAAGGTGGTTTTTCCCTTTAGCAAAGCATTAACCTTAAGACAGTTAGGAGTGTCCTAGAGGAATGGTCTACTCGCCCGCCTCAAGTTGTTTGTCAAGGCCCTGCAGGTTGTAAGGACATCTTTTCCCTTGTTTCTTTGTTTCCCACAGGGCTGTGGAGGGGAGGGTGATGTTAGGGCTCCAGGGAATTGAGTCTATGGGGTGTCTGAAAGTTAGACTATTGGTGAGAATGCTTTTTCCTGGTAAATCCCCGAGACATTTGTAAACTGATGGAGACTTCTGTCCCTTGGACTGTGATCTCTATCAGTTAACCATTTGGTTTTTTCTTCCCTTTAGTTTTAGAACAGCCGGAGTGCCTGGGGATGGACATACCACCTGGGAGTGGGGGAGGTGGGGAGCAGCTTGTGATTTGTCCTCAGCTTGCCGTCTGCTCCCTTACCACCTAGTTTTCTCCAGAGGCTGGTTTTAACCTTGCCCATAATATCTAAAGAGAAGGCTTGATTGTTTTTTGTTTTTGTTTTCCTTCCCTGGGAGTTCTTACCTATGCAAGGTTCCCTGTGTTGATCCTGTAAGTCCTGCCCTGGCTCTGACTGACCAGTTTAAATGACTGACCAACTGCATCAATGTAACATTTTAGCATTGAGTATTGGTCAGCAGAATGCTGTGCAATTGATACTTCTCCTACTTCCAACTCCAGCTCTGCAGAGAGAAACCTATCTATTATTAAAAACTCTATTAGTAGTGGTAAGATTGCCCCACTCTCTCTCACTATAGCTGCTGAGTGTTATCTAATTGGCTTTTATTACTTCGAAAACCCTGAGAGTGTGGAGCTCAAATGCACATTTGCTAACAGTTGTGTTTGTTCCTCTTGTAAGCATTGGAGATGCTTTTAGATCGTCTGGATTTTGTCAGGAGGGAAAATAATAGTGAGTGTTTTGGAGAGTACCTGGAAAAGGGCTACAGACCCGTGATTAGGTCAGCTGTGACCACTCTGGGACTCAGCAATCTGAATGCTCCTCATGCATGTGGCTTTTCCCATTACCTGGAGGGCAGAGAGTGCATTTGCCTTCAGGACTGTGGCATTATGTATTTCTCCTGTGAATGCTAGGATCTGTTTTCTGTAGATTCTAAGATGTGATCTTATTCACATTTTTAAGTTGGTAACTCAGTTCTCTGTAACTACTGGTTTCTTCGTGTAAAAGGAACAATTCAGCAGTGAGCTTGTATGCCCATAGTCGTCCTGTCTGGGATGTCTCCTTCAGACTCATCTATGCGGTATTAGGGGGGGAAAAAAAAGAAAAAAGAAAAAAAAAAAAAAGGATCCTTTGCCTGGCCTCTGTCATTCCTATCTCCCTTGCATTTATTTTCCCTTGAGAGGTGCTGTGGTTCTTGCTTAAAATTAGTAGTAGGAGGAGGAGAAGCAGGAGGAGGAGTAGCAACTGAAGCATTAGGTCCCCCCCACAGGACTTTTGCTGCCTTTCTTCAAACACTTTGAACCAGTATAAACATTCCCAACCACCACCCACCCCCCCCCTTCTGGTAACCCCTGTCCTATACTTCAGGGCTTGATTTGTGAGTGCCCAGATGTTTCATTTAGTTCACTGTGTCCATCCTTAACTCTAGAAGCCAGCCTTCCATTTTTACCCCTTCACTGAAGTAAATGGTTTTCTCCAACATCATTTCCAGTACTTGTTTTTAGCTTTCAGATTCTTTTTCCCTTTTTTATTTCTTCCTTGCCTTTAACAGTATGGTCCTCAGTAAGTGACAATAATAGAAGAACTTTGTGAACACCTGACATGAGCCAAACGCTGCTTAATCACTTTAAATGTATAGTCAAGTCACTGAGGTATTTTATTAACTCACTGAAATTTCACGATATCCCACGAAGTAAAGAATACACTATCGTTTCGCATTTACAGACTAGAACGTGGAGACAGAATAAGGTAAAGTCACTTGTCCTAAATTTCCTACTTGCTGGGGAAGCTGAGATTCCATTCCAGATGGTCTCAGAGGTCCACAGTCTCTGCTGTGGCCAGAGTGCGAAGTGAAGTGTTGGCCACACTTCAGTGCTGTCTCAGAACTCCCTCTGGCTTGTCATCAGTGATGTCCTTGCCTTTCACACGTCTCAGACCAAATTCAAGTGAACAAACATCGATTGAGTGTCCAGTAGGGGCCAGCTCATGTTCTCCTTCAATCTCCTTTTGTCCCCTTGGCCATTTATTGTATTCAGCCGGGACAGGTTAAGACCACGATTGTGCTCTGGCTTTTAAGGTCTAAGAGCTCCTTTCTGGGTGGGGAGAAGGGCTGTGTGGGGAGCACTGTGGACCTGCACCATCCATCCTTCCTCGTCTCCTAATTATTAATAATTTCACTGTGATCCTCTCAATGCCCCCGTCTTATCGTCGTAAATTTATGCAATCGCTCCCTTTTCTTTGACCTCCAAATCTAATCAGTGACTAAATGTTACTGATCTTCCCCTTTAAAATTCATCTCCACAGCCATAACTCTACCGGAGGCTCTAATCGCTTTGCTTCTGAATTGCAGTAATGGTCTAAATGGCTTTTGTTCCCCCAGGTTCTGTCCATTCCAATCCAGTTACCCACATCACACACTGGCCCCCAGAGCACTTCCAGTCATCTTCCGTGACCCAGATCAAATACTAACTCCTCTCTGAAGCCTTTCCAGATCATTCCACAGTTGGTCACTCCCGCATCTTTTGGGACTCGTCGAACGGGATCATGTACATGTTTGTCACTTGGCTGCATTTTAAATTCCTTGTGAGCCGAACTGTCTGTTATTTTTCTTTGCATGCGTCACATCCAGCTCTGTGTCTGGAATAACCGTGCAATTTATGAATGAATGTACAACTGAATGTGGGAAAGAATGACTGGATGGATAAATAAATGGAAGAAAGAAAACTAAATGGTGCAGGGATTTTCAGCTGCCCACTTTAGCAAGTCCAGATCTCTCAGCTTGGTCCTCTAGGCCCGGTGCCCTACCTTTCTTCCACTAATGTCATCTCTAATACCCAACTGTTTGGCCCTGGTTTGCCAAGTGTCTTTACTCCTCTCTTCACATAACATTTTCTTCTCCTTATGTTAAAAGCTCGAGGTATCCCCTTCTCTTGGGACAGCCTATTGCACACTTACTCATCATTTGCCTTTTCTATAAAGTCTACCCCTAATCATCTCCGGTTCCACTCTTCATCCTTCCTTTGTTCCTGTAAGTAAGGACCACAACAGACTGATGAGGATCTATTATTTTTATGATACTTACTAAAATGAAACCATCCACCAAGGAGATGGTGTGATGCCATTTTACATATTTAGCATGAGGTGTCTGAAGACCAGGACTGCAGTCTTAGAGCTAATACGGGGCCCCAGTCAATGTATTTTTTGGTACGAGGCTTGGTTTATTGTTTGGGAAATGGAGATCAAAACTATTAGCTACTTCACAAACTTGTTTTGATGTCAGGGGTTTTCCAACACCAACAGCCAGTATTCTGATTCTGTAAAAGCCAACTCGCGGGTCCAACAATTCAGTTCACTTCTGACAGTATCTGCCTGTAGTTAGCACCAGTTCCACAGGTTAAAGAGTCCAGGTCCGCAAGGCTGACCCCCATTTCAGCAACAGTCACAAGCCCTGGGCCTCCCAAACTTCTGACCAACTGGCTATCATCAGGGATTCCTATGACCCCTTGCTACAGTTCAATAATTTGCTAAAACAAGTCACAGAACTCAGGAAGGCAATGTACTTACCTGTTTATTGTAAAGGATACAAATGAATAGTCAGATGAAGAGGTATAGGGGTGAAGTCCAGAAAGGTCCCACGTTTAAGTTTGTCAGAGGTAGAGTTCAGGAACATGAATGTGTTCAAAGAGTTCAGAAGCTCCTCAGATCTCCTGGTTTTAAAGAGTTTTATCTCTGGTCTCCTCCCCTTGCCAGAGGTTATTGGACGCCTCTGAAAATTCCAGCCCTTTAAGCATTTGGTCTTACTGACCAGCCAGCCCTACCCTGAGGCTATATCAGGATCCCACCCAAGTCCTATCATTTGCTTAAACTCAGATCTGATGAAATGGGGCCTGTTACTAGAAACTAAAGACACTCCTATCACCCAGGAAATTCAAGGGTTTTAGGTGCTCTGTGCCAGGAACCACTTGAGACAAAAACGAAATATATTTCTTATTCACAAGATGATTAAGTGAAATTCTTTATGTAAAATGTAATTTAGTAAAATATTTTGGAGAATGTTTTCCATTGCAAGGTGTAAATATATACAATAAGGTGTTATATACATGATGTTGTAATAAATGCTTACAACTGCCTTTTCTCTCAAGATTCAGAAGCAAAAAGCAAAACAAAACCACCCCTCACATCATCACTGCATCACTTACCTCTGTAGTTTCCCTGTGTCTAAAGGCTTTCTTTCAAAATATCCCACATATCCCTTAGCGTGCTCACAAATATACCATTTATGGAGAAACTTCGTGATCTCTAACACTTACAACGATCCTAGCTGCTCACATATAGTCCTCCATGAACAGAGGAGTAAACTGAGGCCTTAATAACTCCACCCACTGTCCCCTGGGGACAGGGTTCCTGGGCTGGGAGCTAGGATTCAGATTTAAGGTTATCTCAAAATGAGGTCCACACCCTAGTCCTGGAACCAGGATGACTGTGAGTGAGGGTCATTATTTCACATTCTTATTTCCCTGATGACCCTATTTTAGGGTAAATCTGGCATCCTGCCTTTGCTCCCCTGATATGAAAGGAGACAAAAGAACCACGTGCCCATCTGGGTGTCTGCGTGGAGCACTGTCCTGTTGGGGTCAGCAGGTTGGCTTCTTGCCATCCAGGGATGATGCCTTTTATAATGAGGAAGTTAAAAAGATAATTATGGAAATTAATTCCCAAACTGCTGTGGCCCATGAACTCTGCCAAGCAGAACTTTGAATATGAAGGGCAGTGCTGCAGTGCAGGGCAGGAGCAGAAAACCTCACCTTACCCGTTGCTTGGGGGGGTGAGCTGACCTGGCTTCACGCAACCCCACATGGTCTTGTGGAACAAGCATGTGTGCGAGTCTGGGGGTGGGCACGTGTTGTGGCGTGATTACATGCCTGTGAGTCTTCCTGTCACCTGATGCATACAGATGTTCTGTAGGCCAATTATCTCATTGGCCTAAATAGGGTAAATCAAACTAAATGACATCAGCTTGCTCTACAAGGATAGAAATGAATTAGGATTAAGTGTATTTTAAGTGCCAGTGAGAATGAACAGATGAAAAAGGAAAGACAGAAAGAAAAGAGAAAGTAAAACCTAACCCATAATCTACTCATTTTTTCCCATTCCCAGAAACTGCCTAATCTACTTTTGCAGATAGATGAGAAAATACTCCAGCTTGCAAAAGCTTGTCAGCACCCCACCACATTGCACACGAAGATGATGCCAAGCTCAAGGCATGAAGAAACTCGAGATCAATGCTGAGAAATGCATTTCCTAGGTTTTTAAATACTCTTTGGCCATAATCTGATTTCTGTTCAACCAGTCCAAACTCTTCCCAGCTCTGTGCTTCAGCTAATATAAAGGGCAATAAGCATACTCCAAATGTGGATTCTGAGAAGTCACTTCAGAGATCTTCTTCCTGGAATTCTGTCTGGTTTAGAGAGAAAGGTCCACAAGAAATATCCATGTATCACTACAAATGGAAGAAGAAAGGACCACATATTTCTATTTTCTAATACTGCCAAGGTGCATACCTCCTATAATTTTCAGAGACCCACACTGTAATTCACTCTCTGTCCTGTGATCTGCCTCTTTTCTCTGTCTCATTAGATTTAATTCAGTAATCACACCCTGCGAGTCATTCAGGCAGAAATACCCTTGCTGATTGTAACTTTCGCCGGCTAGTCCATGAATATCACTGTAATGTGTGTGTGTATATATGTGTATGTGTGTGTATCCGCATGCGAGAGAAAAGGGGAGAATATTGCCTTCATCAGCAGCTGCCTTCTCTCTGTGTTTGTGATCTGAGCTTTCTACCGATTTCTCATTTCCCACTTTGTGTCCATGGGGATTGGAATGACATCCCTGGAGAACTCCGATTCCAGCAAACAAGTCCTCCTTACTCACCAGTCACCTCTTGGTGCCAAGTTCTTCGTCTCTTCCTTTCTTTCTTTTCTGTATTTTTAATCACCTCATCCTTGGGGTGTTCATAGGCCATCACCCCTTCGGAAAGGCTCCCGTGTCTGTGACCCTGTTATGCTCTTACACCTGAGCTTTCTCCCTCAGCCTTGTCCTCCTACATTTCAAAGCCTGTGTAACGCCTGCTTTTGGTCCACATTGCTTTTTGAGTTGCTTGCTCACCCCCTAAATTGTTGCCCATATGTGATCATCTCTTGTTTATCCCCGGGTGAACTTGTGAACATGGTTTCTTTTTCGCTTCCGTTACCTCTTGCGTGGTATGTATATGTCAGTTCCCATTTCCTTTGGGAGAGGTCTAAGGAGTAGCGGCTGCTGAATGGTATATGCCTTTTTGTTTAGAAGATGTATCTGTGTCTTTCCACTGCATTGTTTCATATCTTTATGCATGAGCAGTATCACTCAAGCCGAACTAAAGCTTAACAGCCTGAAACTGCACAATGCGTATCCCATAAAAAAATGGCTCAGGTTCCCAAATGAATATGAAGCATTGATTTGTATGGGAGAGAAGTCAAAGGGTCGCAGGAAGCCAAGATTTTGTATTTTTAATATATTTTTCTTTATGCAGGGCCCTAAAGAACCGTTGATTTACATTCTAAAGGATCAAATAGAAGCCATAGCATTTTGTCCTTTTATATTGAGCAAGGAGATTGGAGATTCTAAATGCATATTCTAAGGGAAGAGCAAGGCACCGAATCTCCAAGGGGGTGGTCACATGGGGTAAAGGTAGAGCCACCCATATGACACCAATTTGCCTCACTCTCCCCTGTCTAGCTCTTGTGTGTGGCCTCTGGCCGTGGTCAGATAATTTCCCATTTCCTCTTTCCCAGCATTAAATGAATTTGTTCTCTTTCTGTAGTGAGAAATGATGAAAGCATGGTCAGAGATGAGAGGCAGAAATAGGACAGTGAGAAATGTATAAAAAACTGAGTTCTAGGGTATTCTCGTCTCTCCTGTGTACTTTTAATATTTAATTTGCACAAATTTGGACCAGTTGAAACTTTTATCTTACATTTAGATTTATATATGTGTCTTCTAGTAAGGGAGGGACAAATGAAATGATACAAGAATAAGTATATGGTGATAAATACAAATAAATGGTTTCTCCTTACTGGAAAATTAATTGTATAGTTACAGAATGTGTGTTATCAACCCTCAAGAATCTTAGAATGAAAAAAAAATTACCATTTATTAGAAGAGCTTTCTAAGAACTATAAGAAAATAGGGGAAAGAGGGGAGGGAGAGGGAAATTAATATTTATTAGCATCTACCATGTATATTCACATATGGGGAAACTGGTCATGTAGAATAGCTAATCTAATTCTTTCAACACCCCTAGAAATATGTGGTCTATTTTGTAGCTATGAGAACTGGAACTTCTATAAATTAAATCATTTACCTAATCACATAAGAAAATGGTGAACAGCAGATTTGATTTCAGATGACTTGATTTCAAAAGATATATTATTTCCTAGATTTATTTGGGGAAACTTTTTTTTTCTAACCATGATTAAATGTCTTATCTCTTGATTAGGTTACTATCTGTGGGTAAGAATGATTTGATGTATGATATGTGATGCTGTCTTCTCAACCCAGGAAATTTAATGTAAAATTCTGCCCTTCCATACTGTTTGTAGAAGTGTTACGATGTCTTAGCCAAGCAGGTTTTTGATTGTGAGCCATACCTGTTTAACTGAAGTAGATTAACAATCTTGTGAGTTCTCCCCTAGATCCAGGGAAGAGGAGCTCTATAATGGGTCCCATACTTGGGCGACTTGTCTGGTCCTTTTATAGCCACATGCCCCGTCATAGGGTGAAGAGTCAACAAACGGAAGGCATGCTCACCTGACGCCCTCTAGCAGCCTGTGCACCCACCATCCCAGAACTCCCAACCCAGAGAATCCCAGACCCATTGCCTAGGTCTGCTTTGGCCTCTTTCTGCTTATCCTCAAAAGGGCTGGCCAAGGAAAGTTTTCAGAGATTGCCAAAAGGCATGATCATGAGTAAGGAGCCCTCTCAAAAGGATTTACTATAGAACTGAAGATAGCAGAGGACCAGAAGGGGGGAAGTCCCTAGGCAAGGACTAGCAGTCAGGGAGAGCTGAAACAGCTCTACCTTTCCTCAGATGCACACCATTAGGGATTTGAGGATTCTAAAGTGAGACCTGGTCTTCTTGGAGAATACGCTGGTATTGCTTTGATGGAGAATGCGTGGAAGTCTATTTGTGTTATTGCCCTGGGCCACATGTATGACAGAAAAAGGCCAAAATAGCCCACTACTCCTTTTATATTTTAGGAGAAAGAGATCTATCTACCCTGGTGCTTAAATTAGACTTTTTAACTTAATTTCATGTGATACTTCTTTCTCCAGCTTCCTTCAACCTAGGGAAACAGGGAAAAACACAAACAATTTGGTTCTGATTTCCCCGGGGCACACTCTCTTAAAGACCAGCCTCCCCACATATAGTTTTCTTTCCTTGGCAGGCATTTGGGCACCTCACACCCCGTCCTTGGATTTGGTAAAAATGTGACTGCTTACAATTAGAAGTCTTAGCATTCTTCTTTTAATGCTGACCTTTTAGAGTTATGGTGAAAATTAAATCCACGTAAAATGGTGTGTGCAGTGTTTGGCACAAGAATGTGCAGGCTCACATAGTAGATACAGGACAAATGGTAATTTCCTTTCTGTCCCCTCCCTTCTGCCGAAGCAGTCCCTTCATATTAGCTGGGGAACATAAGCATTCCATAATGGGGAGCAATTGAGCTTTCTGCCCCAAAGCTCTCTCCAACCCCCTCCCCCCAGCACATTTAGCACCTCTCACCATGGATTAAACCGAAGATGCTAAAAGACCTTCCATGCCTTTTTACCAGATGCCTCACCAATTAAACTCAACACCCAGCTCAACTCAGGAGACACTGCTCCGTCCCGTCCTGCATTTCTTGTCCTCCTTCTTGGTTGCAGCATCTAACCTCCTCCCTGCCCCCATGCACTCACTTCCCCGAAGTGCGGTCACTCCATCTCTGTCACTGGGCTTTTAGTCAGATGAATGTAAAGCACTTATCCAGGAGACCTGGCTTGAGTTGGTAAAAAATGTCACAGCCCATTTGCTTAAAAAAGTAAAAATAAAGTCATCTGCCCTGTTTATCTCTGGCTTTCCACAGAGAGTGGCAGTTGCTGATGTTAATCGATTGTGATGTAGTGTGGCTTAGCCTAAAACCCACTGCTTTTCTCACGTGGTGAGGCAGAACTGAAACCCACCCGCGCTGCCTTGCCTCTTGTTTCCACCAGGAGTGGCTGGGCTTGTCTCACCAGAGATGGTTTTCTGTTTCTCATTCTCTGCTTCTCATGCTCTCAGCATATCAAGAGGGACTTAGATTTGGGATGGCATCTCTTGGCTCTTCTGCATTAAATCAGCCTGCCGTGTGTGAGACTTTTCAGTTTTAAATATGCAGTGACTTTGTACAGGACAATATGGGAAGGAAAGTATGCCCTGTAGTGCCGGTTGTGTTTTGAAACCCGAAGTAATGAGAGGAGAGTGTAACCAGAGGCGAGGATTCGGAAGAGACTGTTCTTAGTGGCATTCTCTGTTGATTTCTTAGCAGTCTTTACGTTAACCAGAGTTTTGGTATTAGGATAGCTTAATGAGGCACTAATGAGCAAAGAGGAACTGAGCCCCGTGTTAAGTTCCCCATCCTGCATTGTTTACAAGGGGTCAGATGCTCTCTGCATTTTTCTACATGAGCAAAATAATTACAGTACTTCCTAATCTCATTTCAAATATTATCCAGCCGACCTGTTTTCCGCCTGTGTGTATGTTTGCGCAAGCGCGCGCACATCCAGGCGCGCATACACACACACACACACACACACACACACACACACACACACACACACACTGGTTTTAGTCAGTGCAGAGAAAGTGGACTAGAAGTGGATTAAAGAAAATGGAAGGAAGCTGATCCCCTCATCTCTATTCATTTCTCCTGGAGTAAACTGCTGTCTTATTGACAATGAATTTGTGCTCAGCTTGAGTCAGTCACATATTTCATTCAGAGCCGACAGGTTACAATCTACCTATTGGCATCCTGCTGGTATCGCATGTGACACACTTGCGAGAGCTGCTGCATGCTGGACATGGTGAAGATGAACATCCTGGGAGAGTTTTTCCAAAACCTATTACACAGCTTTATACTAGGAAGCAGAGCTCGCCTGAAAGAGGTAGGGAGAAGAAGGCAAGGAGAAAAAAGGTAGGGTGATTTTAGCAGCATTCGGGGAGCCCTTTTGAGCACATGCACACACACACAACACACCACAGCAGTAACAGAGTAACCAATACAATGCATTTATTTAATAAAGGCTTACTGGTCCTTTGCACAATTAGAAAGAAGGCTTCATTATAAATATCCCTGAAAGATATTTTGGTTCAGCTTAATCATTCAAATTTATATCTGGGCTAATTTAATTAAATACAATTTAATAAAATATTTATTGACTGCCTACTATATTTTTTGAGAACCCACTTTTTACAAGGATCTGTGTTATATGCTATCAAATGTACTAGGTTGAGCTAGGGAATTAAAAAAACATAAAACTATGATAATTCCTTACATTGGTATTGTGACAGTTTTTGAAACCCTTTCACTTCCATCATTTCAAAATAAGTGTCCTAAGAGACCACACGATTATTTCATGGTTTCAGAAGGAGCAATCACATCCAGTTTGGAAATAGAGACTGTTATGCAGACCTTGGCATTTAAGCTTGAACCAGAAGGATGAAAATCCATCCTTGAAGTGGGCTTGGAAGCAATGTTTCATAGATATCAATAATAACAGCAAAGCTATCAAGATTAAGAAAATTCTAGATAATTTTTGGGGAGAAGTCTTTAGTTTTATTAAGCTAGAATTTTGGCCATGCTGCTTCAGTTCTGTGTCATGTAGGTTCTTAAGTGTCAGGTAAAGTAATTAGGATATAATTGAAAGTAGTGAGTAGCTAATGATGGTTTTTAAGCATAGGATAATAAGATGATAGCCGTATTCTAAGAAGATTAATCTGTCAGCAGCATGTAGTAGGAAGACCAAGTATTTCAGGTATGGGGCAATTACAGCATTCACAGCGTGGAAAGACATCTGTTGTGCAGACAAACTTCAAAGGCTATGGTGGCCCCGTGAAGGAGGCGTCTGAGATGAGGAGCTGTGTAGGTTAGAACTGAAGCCTGGAACAGTGACCGTGAAACTAACAGCAGGAGCTTCTGAGTGGAGGAGAGAAAGGAGTGAGAGTTTAACTTGGGGTATTGGATGAATGGATTGCATACCAAGGTACACAGGTGATTTCCTTTGGTGCAGAAGGCACTGACCACAGATGGAGGTATCCAGATGAGTTGGGTTACAGATGAAGAGTTTATGCACGTATTCCAAGAGATAATACTTAAGTGGTTGATGAAATCACTAAGGAAAAGACTGCATGTAATGAACAGAGAGGACACATAGGGTATGTTAGGGAGCACATCCATTTAGAAGAAATGGAAGAAAGATGCAAGTGGGTGTAACTGTGACTGGAGAAGAAAGTCTTAGAGGGAAAAATCAGAGCATCAAAGGCAAAGCGGGTAACAAGCGTTAGAGTTTAGAATGAGAGCCTCCCAAAACAATTGCTTTGGATTGTCAGAGGCTTCTTGGAGTCTTTACAGAACACTGAATTGGAAGTAGAGACTTCAGACAGTAAGGTCGTAAGGAGTGAACAGTGGGAAAAGCTGAAGGAAGGGTTTGTGCAATATGGCTTTCAGAGTGCACGTAGGGAAATTGAATGGACAGAGTGTTCATTTAACGGGGTTGTGGGAACAAGGGTTCTGTGTGTGTTGTCTGCGTGTGTTGTTGAGTTGATTTCTCTGTTTGGGTTGCTTCTTGGTTTGTTGGGAGAAAGAACAATTGTGTCTATAAAAAGTAGACAAAGCAAGTGTAGAAGAGGGGAGGAAGGAGTAGACAGAGGAAGGGAAAGAACAGGGGTGGCAGGGAGAGGAAGTGGGAGAGAAGCTTTGATGGAGAAAGAGTCCTCCAGAAACTAAAGGACTGAGATTTAAGGTTCTTATGGTATTAATTCGGTCCGAAAAGAAAATGGGCTGTTATTTTTCATATGTGAGTAAAGAGAGTGAAGGTTGTTGTAGGTAAAGAGGAATATTGAGTGGAGGGGAAACTTACTGGTCCTTTCTTCCAAAGAGTTTTTGATCTAGGAGGGAGACCATGAAGATTAGTCCCCTAAAGAAAAAGGGAGAACTAGGGGAAAAAATAGAGTAAGAGGAGACATGAGCACCAAACAAACCTTTGTGATTTTTTTATTTTGCCTAGGGCAAGCAATGCACAGAAAGCTTTCTGACCTACTGTTCCTCTTAGCTCAGCCAGGAAAATCAATGGGCTATAGCCTATTGACAGCACTGCATAGAGCAGGATTGTTCCTGCCCACGGAGAGACTTTCTTCTCACTCTAAACATGGAAATTATATTACCAAGTAAAACCAAACAAAACATAGGATTCTATTTATTCCTTTTTATGAAAATAAAATTTGTTACTTTAAGAGGGACATCGAAGATACAGAGGAGAACCAATAGGTTCTAAAGTAGACCGTGTTGGACACACGCTTGCTTTTAAAACATCACCCTGCATAATTTGGCTATTATTATTAATGCTGCTGTAAACATTAGGGGTATATGTATCCCCTTTGAATTAGTATTTTTGCATTCTTGGGTAGATACCTAGTAATGCACATTGCTGGGTCATAGGGTAGCTCTATTTTTAATGTCTGGAGGAACCTCCACACTGTTCTCCAGAGCGGCTGCACCAGCTTGCATTCCCACCAACAGTGCAAGAGTGTTCCCCTTTCTCTGCATCCTTGCAATAGTTTGTTTTTTAAATGGAACAGACTTCCCACTTTATATAAATAAGAGCAAGGAACATAAACATTCATCCAGAAGGAAGAAAGGGAAAAAAAAAGAGAGAGAGAGAGAGGAGAGAAGAGGTTGACCTGGGAAAAAGGCCTGGAACAGAAGTGAGATAAAATGGAGTCCGTTTCTTCAGTATTTAGGGAAAGTCTTTTTGGCAGTGAACATTACTGCTATTGAAAGTTAATTGAAGTGGGAAATGTCTTCATTTCTATCATAGGGAAAACTGGAAATTATTGATGGTAGGAATGTCTGTCAACCCTGAGATTTTAGTCACAAATATACTTAGTGGAGAGAGCAACTTTGACTTACCAGAGCCAGAGTGGTTTGAAGAGGTATGGCTAGCTCTCTAGTCCATACAAGACACTTTTTTTTTTTTTTAAAGATTTTATTTATTCATTTAAGCATGAGAGTGAGTGAATGAGTAAGCGGGAGGGAGAAGGAGGGAGAATCTGGAGCAGACTCCACACTGAGTGCAGAGCCTGACGTGGGGCTCAATGATCTGTGACCGTGATCCTGACCTGAGCTGAAACCAGAGCCAGCCACTCACCTGAATGGCACCACCTAGGTACCCCAAGAACTCTTTATAAGCATTAGCTTTCTTCCCAGTGCCCTTATACCAGGGCTATATATGCAATTATCTTTCCTTGAATATTTTACAAAAGTAGCCTTCTTGAGGATAGGAGAGTTTTATTTAGTCCCTGGGTGAAATGGACAGAACCAGGTAACATGTGTGAGTAGTGTATCTGATGTGAGAAAATACTTAATCTTCTGGGAATGGGTTGCCATCAGTAAAATCCCATGCAAGTACTAGGCAAAGTTTGGACTTCGCCACTCCGAAGGGGATTTGATTCTAATTGTCTAAGAAATATGAGGGTGATATTGCTATGCAGCAGAATGATAAGCAACAACAAGGCAGTTAGTTGCTTCTTTCATTCAGAACTTTAAAAACTAGGAATACCCGGGGTACCTGGGTGGCTCGGTGGGTTAAGCCTGTGCCTTCAGCTCAGGTCATGATCTTAGGGTCCTGGGATCGAGCCCCACATCGGAATCTCTGTTCAGCAGGGAGCCTTCTTCCCCTCTCTCTCTGCCTGCCTCTCTGCTTACTTGTGATCTCTCTCTCAAACAAGTAAATAAAATCTTTCTAAAATACATACATACATACATACATACATACTGGGAATACCCATTTTTTCCCCTCAGTAATTCTTTCCCACAAATAAGGAATGCTTATTTTTGTTTGTTTATTTGTTTTGCTTTGTTTTTTTGAAGAAACTGCATTCTAGGACTTACTCACCTATTTTATCATAGCACTAGTTGCTGTGTACCAGCAATATAGAGCTGAATTTGTTGTGCCTATCAACTCTTTGGGGTAGACAGGAATCTAGAAAGAAGCTCGGGGCTTCAGGAACTGTCCATGTTTTGGCTAAAACTCGGGCTAGCTAGAGAGACCTGTTGGGATTGGTCTATGTTTGCGTATAGTGCACTTTCTAGATCTTTCATCCAAGCCAAGTTTCAGGAATGGGGATTTGTGCACGTCTGCTGAAGCTCTCTACCTTTTGAGGGCTAACAGAATGCCCTCATCCAAGTCCCACTTCCACTGCCGATCACTTTTTTTTTTTTTTTGATTCATTTATGTTTTAGTCTATTTTTATTTCTTTTTTTTTTCATTTATTTATTTTCAGCATAACAGTATCATTATTTTTTCACCACACCCAGTGCTCCATGCAATCCTTGCCCTCTATAATACCCACCACCTGGTACACCGACCTCCCACCACCCCCCCGCCACTTCAAATCCCTCAGATTGTTTTTCAGAGTCCATAGTCTCTCATGATTCACCTCCCCTTCCAGTTTACCCCAACCCCCTTCTCTCTAACTCCCCATGTCCTCCATGCTTTTTGTTATGCTCCACAAATAAGTGAAACCATATGATAATTGACTCTCTCTGCTTGACTTATTTCACTCAGCATCATCTCTTCCAGTCCCGTCCATGTTGCTACAAAAGTTGGGTATTTGTCCTTTCTGATGGAGGCATAATACTCCATAGTGTATATGGACCACATCTTCCTTATCCAGTCATCCGTTGAAGGGCATCTTGGTTCTTTCCACAGTTTGGCGACCGTGGCCATTGCTGCTATAAACATTGGGGTACAGATAGCCCTTCTTTTCACTACATCTATGGAGATTCCTCAAGAAATTAAAAATAGAACTTCCCTATGACCCTGCCATTGCACTCCTGGGTATTTTTTTTTTTTTTTAAACAGTGTGCTTTAAAATGGATTCGGAGTTCCCCAGGTAAGTCCACACTGGCTTTTTATTGATGATAGTACCCTAGAAATAGGATAGAAATAGGTGGTTATACTAAATGGGAGTAAGAGAGTCCTCTAAGCTCACTTGGGATCTCAGAAAAAATTTTATGAATTAGTTGTGAGAACAAGAGACCACAACTACTCAGTGAAGACTGTCCTATGATCAGCATTCCCATAGCCTTCTGACTGGCCAAGTCTAGGGAAGGTCAAGCAACCCCAGATGAGCAGTTTGTATATATTTTAGGTCCAAGATAATATACAGATCTGGCCAAAGAGAAAATACCAAGAGATGATAGCATCCTGTTCTCTTTAGAGTCTTGGAAACTTGATCAGAATTTTGCCTCATTTTGGCGAGTAGAAACAGTTTATAGGCCAGGTTGCTTATGGGCAGCTGCCTATGGACCATGATTTGGTAGAGGGCTGGGACTCTGCCTCTAAAGTAACAATGTCTATTTTCTTACCAGAGTGATGTCTTTCTGTTGGATTTTGGCTCATCTAGTTAGGTTGAGAACACGGTTTCACAAGCAGAACACAACCCACAGACTTAAAGTCCCCTGATGGTGGAAAACCTTATAAGTGAAGATATGTGTTTAAAAGAAAGATTGTTAATAGACTTCTAAGACCTTACATTGTATTTTATGAATATAATATCAAATATTGTATTTGGGTTATGGGTTGCGCAAAGCCCTGAATCTTCAGTGCGTACAGCATATTATAGTTGAATATTGTCAGTATAATGGAGAGCCAGATTATAATAAAAGGACTCCACCTTTTCAAAAAATAGTTTAATGAACTCAGAAACCAGTTGGCTGTATCTTGATAAAGCATGATGAAGAAGCATATTATATTTGTTCAAATGGTATAGGAATGGAAGTATTATCTTTTTTAAGTTAGTTTGCATAGAAAACATATTCAAATGACCTAGCAGGGCTGAAAAAAATATGTTTTCATTAAGGTTAGTGAAAATTAGGATTCCTTTTTTAGTTTATTAGCATAAACCTCATTTAAAAGAGAAAAAAAATCTTTAGTAAAATAACTAGGCCTAATGTAAGCTGGGATACCACTTAAAGAATTGAGTTTACGTTTTGATTAACCAAAGTAAATAGAGTACGTAATTCTTACTAAGTTGAGTTTTGTCTCATTTCATAAAGAAGAAGTGTCCTTGAATAGCAATGTATTCATTTCTTGGCTTCCATATAAGCTCTTACTAAAACCACAAGATGATTTGACTATCAGACATATACATTGTTTTCTATCCCATGACAAGTCTTATAAAAGTTAGTTAACATTTGATAGAGTATTAAGTCATATGGAGATGTAACTTTACATATTTATATTTTATTTTAATATCTTGAATCAAATTATGGTCATTTTTTTTTTCAATGAAAAGTCTCTCATGCTGTAATATCACAAAATTTGGAATACAGATATAATATTACACCTATAAAAAATACACGTAGGGAATATAGGCAACTTAATTATTTCATGCAACTATTCATTAGAAAGTTGAGATCAGGAAGTTTTGCAGGTATAAATAAAGGCTAAGTTAGATATTCGTGTTCCTGCAAGTCATCTTTGAAGAGAACATGTAAGCTTAATAATTCTACATATACTTTTGAAATAATGGTAAGTGCCTCTCATTTACTTTTGAGCTCCATAGCCACCAACCATTAGCTATGCAAAGACTGTATAGTTCAAAACAAGAATTCAGAGACCTCCAATAGGAGTGGAAATTGGATCATTAGCTTGTGTGACCCTACCCATCCTCTTCCTAAATAAAAATGCTGCGCTACCTGGCCCAGGGTCTTGACTCCATAGCATTGTGGGAAGCACGCATTAAACTGCTAAATTCTAACACCATCTGTATGCCTTAAATCCTAAGAGATATATTGTCTCTGCTGCCAAGGCCAGAATCAACCTCTGCTGCCAAATGCTAGACTGAAAGGGGAATGTAAACAGCTTGATGGAGGGGTGGTTCCTGGTGCACCTGTGGTTTTGACAGCTTCTGCTGCTGCTTGAGGAAGAAACAGGTTGCCTGTTTGTTCTTCAAGAGCACTTCTGGCATCCAGGTATTATGCAAGCATGCACTGCCAGCTGTGAAGGATGCTGCTTCCTTGTCACTTCAGAGAAAGATGCTCAGACAGGAAGATCCCTCTTGCTATTTCATTCAGGGAGCCTGAGAAAGGAAGACAGAAAGGATCAGTTGCAAAAGCACAGGTCACTAGAGTGACAGGGGTCTGAAATAACTTGTGTCAAAGTCTTGCATTCAAATTCGACAGCAAGGCAATAGATAAGAATAACTTAATTGTCATTTTTTGAAGTTGGGTTTCCACTACTAAGAAGAGCGAGAGAATGCATGTGTATCTGATTTCGACTGCCTGTATCTTTATGCATCCAGTGTACGGTCCTGGTGAAGAGGAGTGCGTAGGATACCCTGCCTATGTCAAGACATCACACATGCAGAAAAATAAAATATTAAACCATTACATCAGCTTCTTAATTGAGAGGGATTACCTGAAAGAATATGTTTCACACGTAACATAGCACTGTTGCGTGCATTTTTTAAACCATAATTAAATGAAACATAAACCTTAAGACAGATTTCAAAAATTAAAAAAAATTCAAAATATATTTTTATCCCCATTATAGAACTTCAATACTTAGAACAATGTAGTTTAGTTGATAAAATGGATTATTAGAAGAGTCTAAGATAGACTTGAATATAAGAGAATGTCACGTCTGGTAAAGAGATTTCCGAATCATTCTGGAAAAGGTAGACTATTTAATTCGTTGTATGAGACAGCTGGCTAGCTGGTAGGAGGAAAGGAAAGCTCGATTCCTTTCTTTCTTATATTAGCCTAAAGAATTTATAGTAGGCTAACAGTAAAAATAAGTGAAAGATTGAAATGTAAAAATTAAAGAGTCAAAAAATTTAGGAGAAAATATAACAATCTTTGAGTAAGAAAGTCCATTTTAGTAACCTCATAAAGATTAGAAACCTGTAATAACAGAAGAGATTTATAAATGTTATATAAACATATGAAACTTGCTAATGACAACAGAAAACCAATGTAGGGAAATTTTCAAGAAAGTTGAAAATTAATGGAAAATATTTGCAATAGCATCATGGATAAAACATTAATATCCTTAATATATAAAAGCTCTTACCAATCGATAAGAGCAAAGAAAATGGTCATCTCAATGGAAAAATTGGCAAAGGATCTAAATAAGCAATAGACAAAGGATGAAATGTGAGAAGGCAGTAAATATGGATAGATGGATAGGGAGGAAGGGAAGGAAGGGGTACAAAGAGACACACAGAGGGAGTGAAGAGGGCAGCAGGGGAAGGGAGTGTTGGGGAGGGGTGGTGAGGAGAGAGGGCAAGAGAATACCTTTGCTCACTTACCAAACCAGACAAAGACTTGGGGAATGAGCACTCTTGAGCAGTAATATACAATATATTCCAGGGCTAATTATGCATGATTTGACCTAGCTATCTCAATTCGACAAAGTTACTGTAGCTACTATTATAGCTATAAAAATATTCACAGCAGAATGCTTTATAATAGAAATTATAATAAAGAAAACAACCTAAATATTCATCAAGTATTATTTAATTAAATGATGGAACACACTGTAATTGGATTTTATAGTTCCACTGAAATAATGATGTCGAGTTAATTTATTTGAAAAGATGTCCAGAACATATCGTTAAGTGGCAAAAAAGAGATCACAGAACAGTATATAGGGCATTTCACTAGTACCATTATGTGTTTATGTTAGCATATGTATATATGCATAAATATCTAAAAGTAATTATGAAATAGCATCAGTGATGACAATTTCTGTGTGGTGGCATTTGAGGCATCATTGTACATTTCTACATTTTTAACATTCTGTGACTTTTTCCATGAAAATTATTATTGTTACAACATGAGTAAGTTATTTTCAAAAAATAACAAGCATTTTACTAATTTTAATTTTGATTTGCCTTTTTTTGGAGTGTTTTAGTAACTTGTACTTTTCATCCTGAGTAAAATAAGATGATTGTCCGTGCATTTCTCTTCTGCAATTATGTTTCCTAAAGAATTAATCAGGAGAAGCTCATGCTCATATTTTTCTGTATTTACCAGTTGCTCACTCTTAGTATATTTGGCATTTTGTTTAATCTATAATTCAAATATACTCAGCATATCTCATAAGATTTCATGATCTAGTTTATAATTACTTTCATTATTGTAAAGTCTCAAAATTTGTTAGGTCAATAAATAGGGTTATAAATAAATGATTTTCAACCTTTTCTTTACAACAACCCCAAATGCCTCCATTTAGTTTTGAACACATCTCAATATATCCCCAAAAAAGCCTCTAAACAAAATTAAGTTTAATTCACTTTAAAGGGAAGCACTTCTACAGACCATTTTAAGGAAAGGGGAGCCAATTTAAATAAATTATCAGATACTCATTTTATACAGATGAGTGCTGCTAATTACAATCAGTCTCATCTATTCATTAAAACTAGTCCAGCAAGCTTGGATAAACTTTGTCAGCAGTTAGTCACTGTATTTATTGGAAAGCCTTAAAACAACATTTCTTTACATATATATTTTAGAATTTTTACTTATTTCGATCATTTTCCAGGCATCCCTAAATAGTGAGGTTTTATAATAATTCTAATTTGTACATGTTTCTTATTTGATATGGTTCGTCTTATAAAATATGTAGTATTTTCAATACTCTCCTCTCAGTATCTCCATTCTCTACATTTAACCCTCTGTTGTTTCAAGTTACCAAGTAGGTGTCTAGAGAAAACCGTGTTTCAGGAGAATCCGCCCATTGTTCTCACAGGCAGTTCAATTTGGTGTAATTCAGTTCTTATTTGACTGTCCAAGGGTGGTGCCATCAAAGTTATCACATTCTCTAGTCAATGGAATAGAGAACGTGCTTGGCCTGTGATGGAAAAATCAAACTGTATTGCGTTTGCTCTTAGAAAACCACTCCAGCATACCATTTGTTTTTCTTTCCTAGATTGATCATGGAAAATGTACTCAACGGGTTTTGTTTTGTCTCATTGCCATTTTTTTCCCTATACAAACTTAAAGAATAAACTGCTCTGAGTAAATGGTCTATTTAAACGTGCTTCATCTAAGCACAGTTTGGATTGAGCATGTGACTTGTTGGACTGATACTTCCTTTATATAATCTGCTTGTTATTACAAGCCCACCAAGCCAGAAACCTGCTGAGGGATTTCCAACCAGAGAGCAGGCATATGTCTTTGCCACCTTAGACAATAGCTCAAACCCACACCCTCCTCCTTTTATAAATTTCACAGCTATGTCTTGTTAGAAGGTAAGCGAAGTGTACGTGATTGTACAATTCTTTCTTCAACTAAACAGGTCAGAGGCCATTTCTGCCTGTTTACTCTTCCTTCTTCAGTACCGAGCACAGTGTCTGGCACTAATATCCCTAAATATTTGTTGACTGAAGAGATTTATTTAATTAATGTTATTTAATAAATTTTAATTAAATGTGGTTAATTTTAATTAAATTTAATTAAGTTTTATTTATTCATTTACTAAAGATAGCCTGAAACTGTAGGAATATCATTCACAGTTATAGTTTAAGTTGTGAGGACAGCCACCAAGACAAAACCTCTCTGGATTTAGGGCTATCTGATGTTCACCAGCAGCAACACTCTAAGTTTTAAAACTTGCGGGTTCTTTGAGAATTCTTTTATCAACTTAGAAATTAATTTAAATATACTATAATTTCTGAGAAACCTGCAAAAGCCTATTAGTTGGTATTTATAAGCCAACTGATACTAACTTGGGAGAGCTGGTTGGAATAAATCTGCCTATATCAGCTAGATATGATAACCTGGCATCTGTCCAAATAGAAACAGACTATTTCCAAGTTTCAGAAAAGGTAATTAAATTCAGCTTAAAATGCATCTAAAAGTCATTGTCTGATGTACTAGCCCATGGAAATAAATAATTGCAAATTGTATTAATAGAGTATTTACCAGGAGTTCTAAGCACTCTTTTTTTCTTTTTTTAAAGGTTTTTTTTTTTATTTATTTGACAGAGAGATCACAAATAGGCAGAGAGGCAGGCAGAGAGAGAGGGGGAAGCAGTCTCCCTGCTGAGCAGAGAGCCCCATGCAGGTCTTGATCCCAGGACCCTGAGATCATGACTTTAGCTGAAGGCAGAGGCTTAACCCACTGAGCCACCCAGATGCCCCCTAAGCACTCTTTAAAAAGTAGATGCTCATAATATTTTTTTGAACTAGAAAGGAGGTGCATGTTTTCTATGTATATTATTTACCAGGAAAAAAAAAAAAAAAGACTTCATGGAAAGTCATTAGCAGATCTCATGAGGTATCCATTCTTTTTTGGGTCATGGTTCCATATTCTTCCCAGCAGAAGATATCACCCAGCACCTTGTCATCAGTAAGGCAGTGGCATTTTAAGCTTCTTTCTTAAAAGGCGAATGGCTCCTTGCAAACAGATGGTACCACACTCCTTTCCAGCACTTTCTGTAACACTCCTGTTCTCAAAGGCTTAGCCTCTGATTGAGCTACAGCCATAATGTCGTCTAGCAAATCTCAGCGCTCTATTTCTTCTGAACTGAAAACACATGGTGCAACTTGCCTTCTTTCCTTCCCCTGCACCTCCCTCCTTCATTCTCTGCTCTCTCCATCACCACACATACACACAATAGGAAACATAACATGAATACACCTTTCCTGGCTTTGGGTCCTTCCCTTGATCAGAGATTACAACTTTGTTCTCCCGCTCTTTTTATGCTAACCTACTTGTTACCTATTTGGTCTTCTGTTGACCTTCAACTTAGAATCTACTTGACTACCTTACGACTCCCTACATAAGCAAAATTTACTTGCTGATTTGCCTTGTTTTTCCTAAATTAGGTCATGCAATAGGTAGATATACATTTGGCTTCTCTGCCCATACCCACTAGAGAAAGAGCTCCTTGAGGGCTTTGCATCCTTAGAATGGGCTGTCGTGGACAATCTCTCTGCCTACACATGACCTTGTCCTATTGTCTTTCTGATCAAGAATGCTCTTTCATAAATAGATTCTTATCTTAACTCTTCTTAGGATTCAGTTAGTTACCTAAACCCCAACACTGACACCTCAATAATGTAGGAACATTTCTTACCTCTGCAGCTGTTCCCCACAGCAATTGTCTCTTTTTGTAAGGAGAAAGGATACAGCATGTTAGGAGCTGACAGAAGGTAGTGAGTCCAGATGTTGGTTCAAGAATACCCAACTCCTCAAGAAATCAGAATATAAAGACTCAGGTAAAAGTGACCCAATATTAAATGTTACATTATTTTTATACCTGATCTTTTGGTGCAGTTGAAAACAGTGAATCTTATATTTTAGGTAATATAATCCTAATAATGAATCACAGTTCTTGGAAAAAAAAATGAAATGTAACATCCACTTTTCTGTACCATATGACTTTTCACAATGTGCATATACAACCTTTATGATAATAAACCTAATTTTTAAAATATATATTTGAAAATCAAAACAGAATAAATTATTAGATAAATTTATTCATTAAATTTATTCATTAATCATAACAAGTCAGATTATAAAACCATTCTTAATATATCTGTTTAATACTTAGCAGACATGAACTTCTCAGTTAATTTCATCAAGGCCATAAGAAACCAAGAAAGAAGGTGATGATAAATTAGTATCAGCAGAATCTTCCATTTCTAAATGTTGGTGGTTATGTATTTTTCTTCAACTTTCATTTTCAGAAGGAAAATAAAAAGAGAGAATTTGGTTTGATGAAACCAGTTTTGATGGGTGGCAACCCAAAGGTCCTGCATAAAGGAAAAATCATTATGAATTCCAGGTTCTGTAATCAATGTGGAAAATGGTGATTGGTTCTATTAACTAATTCAATTAAGAGGAGACCAGCAAGGATCATTTTAGGAGAGTTTCCGAGCTCTTCATTTAAAAACTACAGTATAACCTCAGGGTTTTGCTGAAGTGGGTATTAGACGTACAAAAGTCTCAGATAATTTTCTGCAACTATACCTTGCTAAATGAGCAGAACTGCAGTTCAGGTAGGAAATGTTTGGAAATTCTTGGTTTCTTAGAAGAAGCCTTTGGGCTATTTGGATGTTTTCTGTAAATGTGATTCTTCTTGGAACTTGAGGAACTGATCTAAACTGAGGAGCAGCCCTAGAAAGAGCAGAATGTTTTGGAGGCCCCTTGAAATTGTCCTGACTTGTTTCTAACCTGGTCTTCATGTTGCCCTTTACGCACTCAAGCACTTGGTCCTGGAATACTTCCTCTCCAAGCAGTTACTGAGATCTTAACGTGTGCCAGGGATGATTCTAAAAGTTTCCATGTCTTAACTCATTTAATTTTCTTAATAGTGAGACAAAAACATGCTTACTGGGCCCACTACCTACTACTAATTTTTGTTTTAATCCAATCATAAAACTATGAGCTGCTCACTGAGGGCAGACAACAAATTTGATTAGATTGGCAATATCTAATTCCATGGCTGGCTCTTTTAAAATAGATATTATATAGTTCACTTTGGATTTTATTAAACTGAATTAGAAAGCAATTTTATTAGGCAGTGAAACTGCAAAGTTTGAATCTGCTGGGGAACAGATATTGCCACTTGTTACCCAAGCTATTGATAATGGCTAGAGTAGCCAAGGTATTGATAATGCCGAGAGTAGCATTTTTGACCCATCTTGGCCTATGTCATCTCTCTCAGCTTCTAGATGACAATTGGGTGTCTTGCTGAATCTTGTACAACTGGCAATCTCAAGTCTCGCTTGTAACTCACAGTTTTTATCTGCCCAAATATAATTCAAACCTAAGGTCAGATATTCTCTTAGAAAGCCAAGTTATGATTAATATTGGAAGCATCTGCTATCTTAAGAGCACTGGACTGGGATGCACTGGGCCAGGAAGTATGGGGTCTGGATTCTGGGCCTGATCTACTTTCATTAGTTCTATGGTAATGGAATAATTTTCATTCAGAGTGTTTTAATTCCTCTACATATGGAAAAAGTTTGGAATAAGTGACTTATAAGGTTATGTCTAGCTCCAAGAGCCTAAGATCTAAAGAATTAAAGAAAGAGTGTAGTTTATCTGTGGTAGAAAGACAATGAGAGCATTTTCAGAGCTTTCATATGTAGATGAACAGGTATAAGAAGCATAACTTCATTTCTGATATTTTGAAACATTTTCCAGGACTTCCACAATGCTAGAGTCTATTCCTTTTTTTTACTATTTTTTAAAGACTTTTCTTTAAAAAAATCAGAGAGAGAAAAATAAAAGGTCAAGGGTCTGTATTTATTAAGTTTCAAGAAACTAAACATTGCTCTTGGACATTTGAATAAATTGAATTTTTTGGCAAGAAAGTAGATATCCCTCAGCTTGTTTGTGGGAAAACATTGTAACTCCTATGTCTCATGAAAGAGTTGGGCTAGGGATGCCTGGGTTGCTCAGTGGGTTAAGCCTCTGCCTTAGGCTCGGGTCATGGTCTCAGGGTCTTGGGATTGAGCCCTGTATGGGGCTCTCTGTTCAGCATGGAGCCTGCTTCCCCCTCTACCCTTCTGCCTGTGTCTCCACCTACTTGTGATCATTCTCTCTGTCAAACAAATAAAATCTTAAAAAAAATAAAAAGATTTGGGCTTTGGGCGCCTGGGTGGCTCAGTGGGTTAAGCCACTGCCTTCGGCTCAGGTCATGATCTCAGGGTCCTGGGTTCGAGGCCCGCATCGGGCTCTCTGCTTAGCAGGGAGCCTGCTTCCTCCTCTCTCTCTGCCTGCCTCTCCGTCTACTTGTGATTTCTGCCTGTCAAATAAATAAATAAAATCTTTAAAAAAAAAAAAAAAAAAAAGATTCGGGCTTTACCTGTTTATCAGCGGTGTGAGTATTCTTAGTGGTGTCCCACAGTGTGAACTGGCTGTTTGAGCAATTGGAAAGTATTCTTGAAGTGTCAGCTTTACTCACAGGTTTCAAGGAAGAGGGTTGTTTTCTTCTACATTACAACAAACACCGATCTCTTGTATAAGAGAATAAAATCATGTATTAGTGTTAAGGAAACACATGGATTCAAATAAATTACTCTCCCTACGACAGATGAATTAGATGACTACCTCTAGCCCCTAAGGTATGTATGCATTTACCCTTCTTTGCCTCTAGGATGCTTTGAAGGAAAAAGTCTGAGAAGCACTGTTCCTGAGTATTTATTTACTGATGTGCTTTGCAATATAAATAAAACTTAAAGCTTGTACTTTATCATAGGTAGGATTTTGCATAGTGAAAGAGCTTTATCTTTTTTAGAGTCAAACAGAAGCACAGGGGTCTGATAGGTCTGTTGTTAGCTTGGTAGCCTGGGAACATTACTTCCTATTTTGGACGCTCTGTTTCCTCATTTGGAAGAGAATGATGGGGCACTTGGCTGGCTCAGTCGTAGAGCATGCGGCTCTTGATCTTGGGGTCATGAATTTGAGACCCATGTTGGGGGTGAAGATTACTTAAAGCAATAATAACTGCACAAGGTCATAATGAGAATTAAATTAGATAACTCAGGCAAAGTTCTTTGCTCCGTGTCTGCATAGTGTCTGTCTGCAATAAATATTTGTGTCTTTTTCCTTATTGCTTGGGACTTTAATAAGACCCTTTTATTTTTATTTTTTTGAAATTATTTTTTTAATTTTTATTTATTTTTTTAAATTTCTTTTCAGTGTTCCAGAATTCATTGTTTATGCACCACACCCAATGCTCTATGTAATACATGCCCTCCATAATACCCACCACCAGGCTCACACAACCTTCCACGACCTCCCCTCAAAAACCCTGTTGTTTCTCAGAGTCCATGGGCTCTCATCATTCGTCTCCCCCTCCAATTTCCCCCAACTCACTTCTCCTCTCCATCTCCCCATGTCCTCCATGTTATTCCTTATGCTCCACAAATAAGCGAAACCATATGATAATTGACTCTCTCTGCTTGACTTATTTCACTCAGTATAATCTCTTCCAGTCCTGTCCATGTTGATACAAAAGTTGGGGATTCATCCTTTCTGATGGAGGCATAATACTCCATTGTATATATGTACCATATCTTCTTTATCCATTCATTCATTGAGGGGCATCTTGGTTCTTTCTACACTTTGTCACTGTGGCCACTGCTGCTATGAACATTGGGGTACAGATGGTCCTTCTTTTCACTACATCTGTATCTTTGAGGTAAATACCCAGTAGTGCAATTGCAGAGTCATAGGGTAGCTCTTATATTTAATTTCTTAAGGAATCTCCACACTGTTTTCCATAGTGGCACCAACTTGCATTCCCAACAACAGTGTAAGAGGGTTCCCCTTTCTCCACATCCTCTCCAACACACGTTGTTTCCTGTCTTGTTAATTTTCACCATTCTAACTGGTGTAAGGTGGTATCTCATTTTGGTTTTGATTTGAATCTCCCTGATGGCTGGTGATGATGAATAAGCCCCTCTTAGATCCAAATTCTGACAAGTAAATGTCTTTTGAATTTATACAAGTTATTTTTCAAAGGAAAAATCTGAAATGTTGATTAACTGCAAAAATGGTGTCAGAAACTTTCTGTTGAAGCAGTTCTCTGTTTTCTTGGATTGATTGCTTTTTACACAGCAATACTATACACGTACACCACAGAAAATGCATACGCTTACCTCCCCTGCCATTCACAGTCATAAAATACAAGTACCAGAAGAAATTTAGAGATAATCAAATCCAACCATTTCAGAGTAGGTACAAGTGATCTATAAAGTTTGTCCAAACTGCCTAATTATTGATTCAGGTCCCCAAACCCTTTCTAACTGTTGAATTTGTTTTTCCCCCTTCCCTCTCTCCCTTTCCACTTCCTCCCACTTTTTTTTCCTTCACAAATACTCATTAAGTACCTATTATAAGCCAGCCAATCTGCTCTTTACTAGGAATAAAAATAGACTAGAAATGATTCGGATCCTCAGCGATCTTATAGGTGAGTGAAGAGATCAGGAGACAAGATAGGGTATCACTCTAAAGTGAGTGCTAGTGGAAGCATGAACAAAGGCAATATGAGGCCACTAAGGTATGGTCCTTCTTTAGTTGCAAGAAGGGGTCCTGATGTCCAGCCCCTTTCAGACAGAAGCTGCACTGGATTTTTTCTCTGCGTCCAGAACTTTATCACTCGTTAACACCTCGTTCATCTTCATGATGCCATTTATTCAAGAATCTCTTGAATAGAAAATGGTGTTAGTCATTACCATTAATGTAGAAAGCCTGTATGCGTGTGTGTTGGATGGACATGCTCTATTAAGAACAAAAATTGAAGATATGGGTTGCTTGGATAAGAAAAGTTTGGGCATGCATGATTTCAAAATCAATATCAAAATAGAAGTCATTTCTCAAAAGACTGAAAGTAGAATAACCCATGGGGAGAGGAGATAAAGGAACATAATTTAACAGGGAAAGAAAACACGTTATCAGCTATTTTATAAGAGAAAAATGCTTTTTGAATAAAATCAACAACATTGGATGAAGATTATAGATGAAAGATAATAGTTTTAATTTTGGCTTATTCAAATTGGAAACATTTGCAGCTTATGCAATTTTTATCAATTTTGATTTTTATTTACTAATTAAGTATGATATTGCTATTCACTTGGACTTGAGGCTTACAAAAAAGGTCAGTGATCAAACTCAATCCCCCTAGTAATTTTACTGGGCTTATCTACCATGCTATTTAGAGTGTATCTAAAATCCATGAGTATCAAACATCGTGTGCCTGAGGATATAAGGTTCATCTAATCATATGGTTGTGTCTATGCAAAGGTAATACTAAGGGGCCTTAGATCCTTGACAGCTCTCACACTGACTCATAAAAAGGCTGTTGTCACACTAGAGGCTTGGCAATGTCCTTTGAGCAGCTTTTATGTGAAAGCCATGGAACTAGTTGCCAAAGCACCCGTATAGGTACAAAACTGCTCAGAAAGAAATCACCCATTTTCACAATGGTATGGTAATATGACTTTGTTTTACCACTTTCCTAGGATCCTCAATTAAGGGCACCCCATAACAGTTCTAATGTATGATCAAATTTCATACTTTGTTTTGGAAGCCATCATTCCCTTCCGCATAGACCCCACAACTGCAATATCGTCTTCAGTGACAGAAGGAAATCGATCTTTCTTTGTGCTTAAGTCTCCGTAGGAATGAGCAGGTGTTTGTTTTTGCTGCCAAGGATGGAGGGTCAGAAAGGGTCCACGTTGTATTTTAAGCCTTTGAAGAAGCTTATTAGGATATATTTTCCCACTGAAATGTTATTAATGAATATTCATTTATTGATTATTCTAAATTCCATTATAGCTGATTATAGTTTAAAAAAAGTCATTTGTAATAGGCACATCTATGGATGTAATTTATCTCATTTTTTTTTTAAAGATTTTATTTATTCATTTGACACAGAGAGATCACAAGTAGGCAGAGAGGCAGGCAGAGAGAGAGAGAGGAGGAAGCAGGCTCCCCGCGGAGCAGAGAACCCGATGCGGGACTCGATCCCAGGACCCTGAGATCATGACCTGAGCCGAAGGCAGCAGCTTAACCCACTGAGCCACCCAGGCGCCCTATCTCATTTTTCATAGGGAAAAATTATTTTACTTCTATCTCCTCTGACTTGGTTAAGTCTCCTTTATGTATGTTTTCCACATTCCTTATAATTTTTTATAGCACAATTTTTAATTACATAGTTTTGTGAATATTTACTCTTCTTATCAGATTATAAATTCCATAGAAGGACAGAGTCCCTTTTACCCATCTTGTATCCTTAGCATCTGTCTCAGTGACTGGCACATAGTAGACATGTTACAAATTACAGAATGTATCAAAGGACAAGTGTAAGAATGGTTGTATACTATGAGTAAGAGGCTATATCAGATATTGAACTTATATATTAAGATGAAGGCAAGGCACATGTTCTACCTTCAGAAAGTTTATAGTCTATGTTAGGGAAGGAAAAAAGGGGAACATACATAAGTAACTATAATATCTGACATAAATGATATGTGATAAATTCATAAGTAAAATAAAGCAGTATAAGAGAAGACACTAGTTATTTATAATAAAATTTTATTTTTTTAAAGATTTTTATTCATTTATTTCTTTGAGAGAGAGAAAAAAGAGAGAACACAAGTGAGGGTAGGGTCAGAACAGGAGGGAGAAGCAGACTCCATGCAGAGCACAGAGACTGACATGGGTGGAGCTCAGTCTCAGGACCCTGAGATAATGCATGACCTGAGCTGAATCAAGAATCAGCTGTTTAACCAACTGAGCCATCCAGGTACCCCTGCCATATATTTTAGTGGAAAGATATATATTCCGTGTTTTAAACAACTGATTTACAAATTGAATTGTATAATGTGAGTCAGAAAAAGTTAATTGATTATTTAGGTATAACCCTGCTATATTGTTTACTCTTTTTTACATGCTTGTACATAAAATAAATTATTGAGCAGAATTCTTTTAATCTCTAATATCAAAAATGAATATTTCACTATGACCACAGAAGAAGATAATTATTGTATCTGGCCCAACTGAGACACCGTAAGATATTTAAGACTTTTCTTACTTTTAAGAAAAAATTCAATTGTGTTCAATATATGGTTAAGTGGAAATTATTCCATGTAGAATCCTTATATCATTGTAAAAAAGTTGGTATGTTTTGGAGCAGAATGGATTTGTGTTGGAACCCCACTCTACAAGAATTGTTATGGGAGCATTTCTAACCTCTTTTAGCTTTATTTTCCTCATATACATGGGAGCACAAACTTATTTTGTAGGATTGCCATAGGATAGGATTTGTATATGTAACAGTGCTTGGCACAATCTAGATGCTCAATAAATATTAGCCTTTATGATAAGGAGGATTGTGGTTATTTGTAAGCACCTGCTGTTTGCCAAGAGTTGTGAACTAGTCATGGTGGAATTATGCTAGAAAATCAAATCTGGCTTCCTGCTTTTAAAAGAGCTTATAGCCCATTCTAAGAGTGTTAGAGTACCTGCAGGGAAGAAGGTTGGGGGAGCAGTAACAAGGTTGACTTGCACATCAAGCAATTTGATACAATACAAAGTGTGTGATTGTAAAACTTTGGGGATAATCATGGAAGATTTCATGAGGAAGGTGTTCCTTAAGCAGGATTATTCAAGGGAATGCAGAAGCCATCCCATTAATTGAAGATTGTCTAAGTAGGAGAAAGATCTAAGAGTTCAGCTGAGGGATGAATCCACTTCAGGTCTGAGAAGAACGAAGTATTCTTTGCAGCTGAGTATAGAGTTCATGGTCTCTCCAAATGCCTTCTGGGAAATCATACATGGATGTTCTGTGAGTGTCTAATATGAATCCCACTTACTTTTCTTCTCTTACACTCCTTTCCATCTTCCTCTTTCAGTAATGTTCATCTCAATCAAGAGTGTCACCATATTCTTTATCTTTAAACTTGAGTTTTCTTTTCCATTTCTGTCTTCTCTCTCCCCATTTCCTTCAACTACCTAATGTGTTCAGCTCTGTTTTCTGCATTCTACATACATTCTCTGCTTTTCATTCCCATAGTGCCATTTGGGAAGAGACCGTCACCAAACAATGCTAGCCCAAATCCACTTGTGTTCATGCCAGCTCCCTGTTGAAACAAACTTTGCAGATTTCATATAGTACACAGGAAAGGATAACCAACCACATTTCTGTGTTTATATACCAAAGTTGTCCAAAATTCAGTTCTAGTGAGTTTTTACTTCTTATTTTCCACTTCAAATATTTCTCTTCCTTCCTCTTTACTTTGTATCGTTGGATCTTAATTTTGAGCAGGGCAGTTTATTCCCCAAACTTACTCTGCATCTCTTGCTGTAAGGCTTTGTTTTACCAAGATTCTGTCCAGCTGCTCTTCTGCCCACATGTAAGGCCCAGTTCAGAATTTACCTCTTAAGAGAAGTATTCATGGGGTGCCTGGGAGGCTCAGTCAGTTAAGCATCTGCCTTTGGATCAGGTCATGATTTCAGAGTCCTGGGATCACTCAATGAGGTCATCACCTGTGGCCTCTCTGTGCTCTCTGATATTTCTGGTGTGTGCGCACGCTTGCGATCTGTCTCTCTCTCTCTCTCTCTCTCTCTCTCAAATAAATAAATAAATAAATAAATAAATAAATCTTTTTTAAAAAGAAGTATTCATAGATCACCTATGATGAATGAACTAATTTAACAGAGCTTTATTACTTGGTCATCTGCTGGGTTAACTGGAAATATGTTTCACTCCGCCCTAGACTGTGAATTCCTAATAGGTAAGGTACGATGCTTACTCATCTGTGAACCTTTCTCAGGGCAGAGCCCAGCTGGCCCGTCATGGCTGGTATATAATAAAAGTTGAATTGTCAGATCAAAAACTGAAAGTCTTAGTTCAATACATGATTTATATGGTTCCTTGATCCATTATTGAACACATTTTCATATTTGGGTAAGTCTGACTTTGTGTTTTTGTTTAAATATTTAAAAGATGCATTTAGAAGCCAGTTTGCTTTAAGACTAATGAAACTTCATGTTTTCTCTTTCTCTTCTGCATTGTGCCCATGCCAAAGCCTGGGAGGGACCCCAGCAATGGGTGTTTATGGATGCTTATGATTCCATCAAGTTGCAGAAGCAAAATCACTAAACTGTAACAAGCTAAGGCTTTTCTTTTTTTTTTAAATACCTAATTTTTATATTTATATTTTTAATTAGGGCCTCTGAAATTATATAAGGAACTGTATTATCTTCAGACCCCATCAGAGCAGGATCTCCACCTGTGTATGTCTCATGAGGGAAGGTCTCTGCCATGGAGGCCCCTGGATGGCTTCTCACAGTGAGCAGCTGCTTAGCTGGGCCTAAATAGATCTGGGCTGATTTAGCTTCACCTCAATAAAGAAAGGTCATGATGCTTCAGGGTATGTATGCACATTACTAACCCTTAGTGAGCTTTCAGCAACTCCACGTGTGCCGATGTCGGTAGGCCAAGGAGTTTAGATACAGTAGAACTGGTGAGGCTCGTATTGAGTTGGTGGCTTTTCTATCTATGGATATGTCAGTATTTCTCAGTAACCTGGCTGGGATTCACCTGCAGGTGACAAACTGTGAGTTCATCGCTTTGACTACTATGTTAGTATCATTAGATACCAAGGTACCGATCCCAGCACTGGGCTTCCTGAGTAAAATGGAGGGTACCAAGAGTGGAAAAGGAAAACATCATCAGACCCTAACCTGAAACTTGATTCTCATTAATCCAAATGGGCTGAAACAGTTGGAGCCCAAAATATTGTTAAAGATGAGCTGGAAGGCACTGGCATTTATTTGTACAGCAAAAGCTCTAACATGGGCTTTAAGAAGAACCTTGAGGAGGGCGCCTGGGTGGCTCGGTAGGTTAAAACCTCTGCCTTCAGCTCAGGTCATGATTCTAGGGTCCTGGGATCGAGCCCCACGTTGGGCTCTCTGCTCAGCAGGGAGCCTGCTTCCCTTCCACTCTCTCTTTGCCTGGCTCTCTGCCTACTTGTGATCTCTGTCTGTCAAATAAATAAATAAAATCTTAAAAAAAGAAGAAGAAGAAGAAGAAGAACCTTGAGGGAACCATGGCTCTCATATCCACTGGTTTGCGAAAGAAGCTGGATGCTGACACTGCAAAGAGCCTTCTGATGTGAGATAAGATCCACAGTGCCTACCTGAAGCCACAGCTGATGGCCTCATTTGAGCGATGGGAGAAAACAGTGTTTTCCTCTGTATCTCTAGGCTAACTAAGATCGAGCAGATCTCTGCTGAGGAGGTGGATGGCATCTATAAAATGACTCCCTATTGAGCCATTTCTGCCTTCAACACTGGAATTTTCAGCCTGTTGGAGTGGATCTGAGATGAGTAAGCATTTCTACTAGTCCTAAAGGCCAACTACCAAACTACACATCTCTAGTAGTGTTCTGTGACTCAAGGCCACAATGGAGGAAATTTTAATGAAGGTTCACCAAAACAAAAGAGAAAGCCCCCACACAGAGGCCTCCTCACAGTGACCGAGCCCTCTGTCCCAGGCTCTGCCTTGGCTTTGGTGGCTGTTAGCCCAGGCTTTAGGAAACGGAGATAAGGCCCAACCAATTTCTCTCGGTCACTCTTGGAAGGTTGGATTGCTTAAAAGACCTGGTCTTTTATGTGGCGATGTAGTTGTTTTAGGTAAATAAAAAAATCACCACATTTCCTCATAAACTAGGCTTATTCTAGGAGATTCTTTCCTTCTTTCTATTATTTCAGCATTGGAAGTCAGGCAACATGAGCAACTTGTGGCACAGTCTTTTCCTCCAAGTATATTTGCAATATAAAAACATTCAGCTGCAATAAACCAAAGAAAGATGAGATGATGTTTGCATGAACAAAGAGTATTGTGGTAATCTGGTACTTAAGATATCGAAGAGAGATCCGTGTTTCACCACCTACTGATTAGAAGTAGTAAACAGTTTGGTCTCAGTGAGACAAAGTTAAAGTACAGTGCTCCTGAGAGATTTGGTACACAATCTGGCAAATGACCCATTTCACTGTTACAGCGTAAGATGGGGGTAGTGCATGTGTGGGGTGTGAAGTCAGCATTTCTCCTGCTATGGCACAAAGGGGAAGCAAGATTAACTACACTCGTCCACTGTTACTGCTCTGGTGGGGCATTGTAAGAACTAACCACTTACAACCTTATCACCCCGAAGAGGGTTTTGAGAATAACAACCAACCATTCTATTCTATAGTACCACCAGGCTCTTTTTAACCACTGGCCGTAACACTGGGCATAATTCAAGAGTTTATCAAATTAAGTTACATATGCAGTTATTTTTCCCCACCTAGTAAAGAAAGTTGCCTTTACAGAATTTGAGACCAAAGGTGCTTATTAGCTTAGAGGTTTAGCACATGGTGTTAACCAAGTCAAAGCCATTATTACAGCCTAATAATAACTTACAATCATATAATGCTTTATAATTAAAAAAGCAATACCACATTAAAAAAGCAATACCACTTTTAGCCTTCATGAACACTGAGAAGTCACTGTGCATAGTAGTGGTAACTCCATTTTGTAGATTTAAAAAAAATTCACAAAAAACTGAAGCTCAGAGAAATTTAGGAACTTGTCAATTAATGATGGCACAGTAGTAGAGTGAAAATGGAATTAAGACTTCTGACTTTTAACTAATCAGAAATTATTTCAAAGCAGTCAGTGTCTTTTATTTATTTTTTAACATCTTAATTTTATTTTTTTTTCAGTGTTCTAAGATTCATTGTTTATGCACCGCACCCATTGCTCTATGCAATACACACCCTCCACAATACCCAGAACCAGGCTCACCTAACCCCCAACACCCCTACCCTCCGAAACCCTCAGTTTGTTTCCTGAAGTCCATAGTCTCTCATGTTTCATCTCCCCCTCCAATTTCCCCCAATTCACTTTTCCTTTCCTTCTTCCAATGTCCTCCATGTTTTTCCTTATGCTCCATAAGTAAGGAAATCCATATGATAATTGACTCTCTCTGCTTGACTTATTTCACTCAGCATAATCTTCTCCAGTCCTGTCCATGTTGATACAGAAGTTGGGTATTCATCTTTTCTGATGGCTGCATAATATTCCATTATATATGGAATCAGTGTCCTTTACTGTTTGTTTTCTGATCACAGAGTAAACCCCCTTTTGGAAATGATGGCATGTGTCCTGGCTGGATCAGAATCAACTGAACACTGTTTCAGGATGAATGGTGAAAAACATAGCACTCTCATAAGGACTAAAACAACTTTCTTTAGTCTAAGACAGAGTCAGGAAAGATAAACTCATTGGACTATTTATTCACATGGGGGCAATCTCAGAACTAATAAGAATAGTTGTAACCTTTTCAGTGAGATGGTGCTACCATCAGCAATCAATTTGCACCATGTTTAAATGTGGTTCTCATGACTACATAATACTCTGGCACCAGCTATAGTCTCTGTTGCTGATTCTGTCAGCCTTTCTTCGAATCATGGAGCCTGCGTGGCTCCATTGGTTAAGCAGCTGCCTTCGGCTCAGGTCATGATCCTAGGGTCCTTGGATAGAGTCCCACATTGGGTTCTTTGTTTGAGGGGGGAGCCTGCTTCTCCCTTTCCCTCTGCCTGCTGCTACGCTGCTTGCTCTTTCTCTCTCTCATTCTCTCTCTCTCTCTGACAAGTAAATAAAATCTTTAAAAAAAATTTGTGACACTGTATTTTGAAGTTATAAAAGAATAACAGACAAATGTCTCAAAGAACCCACTGTGGACATCCTTCAGATAAAGTCTTTAACTCAACTTGTAAAACAAAAGGAATTACTCTTTTATTGAATAGGGGTATGTACACTGCAGGACCAATCCATAGGCATCAGATTGGCCATTTCCTACCCTTGACTTCATGCAAGCATTATTTAAACACAGCCTACTGGTGGAATATAAGTTTTGTTTGTTTGTTTAAGATTTTATTTATTTATTTGACAGAGAGAGATCACAAGTAGGCAGAGAGGCAGGCAGAGAGAGAGAGAGGGAAGCAGGCTCCCCACTGAGCAGAGAGCCTGACGGGGCTCGATCCCAGAACCCTGAGATCATGACCTGAGCCGAAGCCAGAGACTTTAATCCACTGAGCCACCCAGGTGCCCCTGGAATATAGTTTTAAAATCACGCCTTGGTAATTGCTAACCTAAATGGAATCTAGACACTACAGTCCCCATGTACTCTACAGGAATTTTAGAAATTGTAATTCACTACTGAGAATAAATAGCTTGTTTTTAATATAAAGGATCAAGCATTTTATTAATAAAAATAGTCACCTTAAAATAATTCTCTTATTTTTGCCATTATAGAAAATGTTTTATTCCTCTGCCCTTCAGAAGAAGGTGTGCCTCCCATCCACAGAGGGCTTGCAGTGGGCTCCGTGTTCTTATATGTTAAATAATGACTAGGGGTGAGGGAAGGGGCCAGCTGTCAAGGGAATGGATCAATTGGCCAATTGAAATGTCATTTCTCTACTCACTGTAGGATGTTGTCATGTCTCTTTGCTGTCTCTCTTTCTCTTTCTCTCTTTTTTTTTTTTTCTCCTCTTGTATTGTGATTTAGATATAAAAGCCGAGACATAATTTAAACTGACAGCAGAATCAAACAGTGTGACCTTGCCAGGATTGTTTCAGGCCTACAACACAATCCACTGTGGGTAAAGCATGGGCAGAGGGAGGGGTGAGGGAGAGCCAATGAGGAGGGAGAGAGAGCCTCTCCAGATGGCCTTGCTGTGCACTGCTCCTGGAGGGTGGGTCTCGGGTCTGGATGTCTCCAAACCTGTCTGACAGAGGACTAAGGGCAGGAATGAGAAGGGGAAGAAGAAAAAAAGAGGGCAGGGACAAATGAGAAAGACTGGAGCAGTAGAGTGGGAATGATAGCATAAGGCCTTGGACTTGGCTATAGCAGAAGGAGAAGGACTGGTGTTTAGAGTTTCAGAGCTTAGTCTTGCTCAGGCAGGGAGAAAGAGCTATGCCTTCTTTGGTAGTAATGTAAACAGGGAACTCTACATTGCCAGATGATGGATACTGAAAGGATGGCTGGTTGGAGGGCACTCTGGGCCTTGTCTGACAGTGGACCCCCCAAAAGGTTCCTGAGAAATAACTGCAATTTATATATCCAGAGGGAGGGGTGGGCAACGTAAGAGGTATGTTGGAGAGGACTATAGACAGCTTAAGCTTGTGTCTGGGTTTTGTTTGTTTGTTTGTTTGTTTTTGGTTTTTGTTTGTTTGTTTGTGGGTTTTTTTTTGGTAACTAAGAATGCCAGTATTTTAAAGTAAGTTTGTTAGTTTGTTTATTTATGTAATCTCTACACCCAGCATGGGGCTTGAACTCATGACCCTGAGATCAAGAGTCACATGCTCTTCTGACTGAGCCAGCCGGGAATGCCAATATTTTAATTGGCAGCATTGATAATCTTTTCTAGCATCCAATATACACGTGGTTACTTATAGGCTAACTCTCTCCAGATATCAGGTGGCTTAGGAACATAAATCAACAGGTGGTTGGGTTGAAGGATCTTCACCCCAGCCAGGCATTGGTGAAGCCTGAATGAATCAACCTACCCCACACCAGAGAGCACCTTTCTTGTGGCAATATTTCTTTGCCCTGGATGATGACAGGAAAAATCCAACCAAGTTGCCTTTCAGAAGAAACTGATTTTGCCAAACAAAGGAGAGTAGAAAAAGGTAGGATAGGGTGGTTATGGTGAAACATTTCTCAGCAGAAACAGTGGTGCAAAATCATGGTGTGAGGAAGGGGTGAGGAATGAATCTATGATGGGAGAAAGTTCTAGAATGCGTATGTGCCCAACCCAGATTTGTTGCTGGATATGAGAGTGAGAAAGACAGTACCAACACAAACCATTAAGAACAGCCACCCCTTGATGAGTGCTTGCTTTGTGCCTGGTGCTGTTTTCAGTGCTCCATGTGACTTTTAGCCCTCAGGGCACCTTCTAACATCACAGTACAAGACTGACATCCTATGCCACAGGGACTGTGAATTCCAGTGACCACTGCTCCCCCTGTCCTTTAACTACTATCACTCCCAAGTTTACTCTCTTGACCTAGGACTCAATCCTTCCCATTAGGTGATTAGTCATCTCCATAGAGTCAGGTGACATTGAAAGTGGAAGGAAATTATTAATGCTTGGTTGATGCAGAAGATGGTTTTAATAGCTGTAGAGCATACCATTTCTAGTCTACATCCGTTAAAAATAAAATCATCTCGATAAATAAAATCTTTTAAAAAAAAAATGTGCCTTTTGGGGCACCTGGGTGGCTCAGTGGGTTAAGCCTCTGCCTTCAGCTTAGGTCATGGTCTCAGGGTCCTGGGATCAAGCCCAGCATTGGCCTCTCTGCTCAGCAAGGAACCTGCTTCCCCCTCTCTCTCTGCCTGCCTCTCTGCCTACTTGTGATCTCTCTCTGAGTCAAATAAATAAATAAAATCTTTTAAAAAATAAAAAATAAAATCATCTCTGAGAAGTTAGCATAACTTCTATGAGATGCAGCTTTAACATCTAAATGCTCATCTTCTACAATGAGAGATAGATGTTCGATAGAGCTTGTGTTCCATACGACAAAAATATATCAGCCCTGCCTTTTTCACAGTCAGCTTGTAAGCCTGAGATGTAATATATGGCCTTCTCCTACTCATAGCTCCTGAAGGGGGAGTAGGATGAGGCCCAGCATTGAAAGGTGCTAGTTTCAAGCTTGTAAACAAACCTTTCAGTCAAAAAGAGCTATCCAGTGTAGGGCACACTCATCCCCAGCTCTGTGCAGTTGAGCCTCATCCTTCAGCTAACTGGAATTACCACATCATTTCACTCCACCAAGTTCCCTTGACTTGGCAGTTTTTCTGATGGCCTGGCAGTCATCAACCATCTGTCATTTGCTGATACAGGGACCTGAGAAATGAGGGAATAGGAAATGCACAAGGCTCTTCTGGGTCCCCAACATAGAGCTGTCTCTAAGGTGGGAGTTTTGTTGCTGGTAAAGCAGAGAACTGGAGTTATCTTCCCATTCTTCCATTCAATTGCTTCTCTTTTGCTCCCTCCAGCTCCTCTATTCTCTCCCTTTGAAACTTGCCCACCATAGGCAGTTGTACTGTGTATTTGTGAGAAGTTGTCCACACATGTCTTGGACACCTTACCAAAGATGTAGTGGGGCACCATCATTTCTTTTTGAAAAATGACTTCTCTGTGGTCAGCTACAGCAGCCCATGTCCAAAGCCCAGGGTCCTTAACAAACACATTTATTCTGTTTCAGTTCTTCAGAAACTTCTCCTAACCGCACTTTGTCACCATAGGCTTCCCAGACTTGAGGGCCAAAAAGACCCTTCTTCTAACTGAAGTTCCCTGTTAGGGATTCTGGAAATAAAGAGAAAATAGGTAGTGAAGGACCCTTGAAATGCACAGAGTGTCGCTCAATTGAAATTTGTTTGATATTTTTCTCATAGATTAGGGTTATGGATTTTTGGGAAGAAGACCACAGAGATGAAGTACCCTTTTCACATATCATATCAAGGGTATATGCGATCAGTATGACTTATCATTGATGTTGACCTTGATACCTGGCTGAGGAAGTGTCTCTCAGGTTTCTTCACTACAATAGTAATGGTTTCCCCCCTTCGTGTGTTGTGTTCTTTGGAAGAAAATCATTATATAAAACCCATATTTAAGCAGTGAGAAGTTATACTCCATCTCCTGGAACATGAGGCATCTGTATAAATTATTTGCGATTTTCTTGAACACAAAATTTGTCTAGTCCATTTATTAATAAGTCAATCATTTATTTATAACAAGAAGAACTTCTGGGTGTTTATTTTAGCATTTAGAGTATAATCCATACTATTTAATTTTGTTGCTTAAACTGTAGAACTGTGGCTATTGCAAGGTCATTCCATTGTCTTCTGTGCCTCTTTGATGTAACCCCATCATTATGGGGTTTTGGTTGCTTTGTAGACATTTCTTTTTTTTTCTGGTTCTGTAAGGTGCTCAGGTTCATCTTGAATATTTATTGACTCAGTTTTATACTGGTTATATCAGAAATAAGTGAGATATAAAGAATGGGTTCACTGGATTCAAAAGAATATAGTTTTGCATATCATTTTTCTATGTCTGTGTATCTGTATGAGGTTGTTGGAGCAGAACATATGCAAAGGTTTTAGAACAGTGCCTGGAATGTGGTAAATACTTGAAAAATTTTAGCTTCTGCTGTATCATCATCACGTTTTTCTTTTATTTTCTTTTATTTTTTTTTTAAGATTTTATTTATTTATTTGACAGAGAGAGATCACAAGTAGACTGAGAGGCAGGCAGAGAGAGAGAGAGGGAAGCAGGCTCCCTGCTGAGCAGAGAGCCCAATGCGGGACTCAATCCCAGGACCCTGAGATCATGACCTGAGCCGAAGGCAGCGGCTTAACCACTGAGCCACCCAGGCGCCCTCATCATCATGTTTTTGTCTTTGTTATCTGCTGCCACAAATTGGAATTCTTTTTCCCATTTTTCCATGATAGGTATACCATGGGCATCCTGGAATGTCCCCTATCTTGATGTTATAGAAAGAATAATTAATGAGGCAGATAATTCACCAGTGAGTCCTCAGTGCCACCACACACAATATTTGATATACAAGTGGATTCCTTTTAGCCATGCAATTTCCTACTACCTGTTCTGGAGTAATGCAAGGTAAGTTTGGAAAAGGCACAGGGAAGGAATTTTGGAGGAAAAGGCTGAGCCCACCTTTGCCCAAAGTGAGCAGATTGGTTGGCAAACTGGCCATAATCTCCTTTTCCTAGAGCCTATTCTTCCCAGGAGTTGGTTTTACCCCAGTCATCAGTCTTCTGGTCCCTACATGAAAGTGTGTAGGTGAGTGGAGGCATAGAGGAAGTATCCATTGTGTGTGTAAGGGGCATGTATACATTTATATTCCACTTCTTCTCCTCTGAAAGCAGAAAAACCTGCATGCTGGTTGAGGGAGGGTGTGCAAGGATTCATGGAAGAAACTGGGTCATGATGATTAGCAACCTTCATTAACTCTGGGGGTTTCCTCATTTCTTAAATAGTAACCCTATGTTATACCCAACCGCTATATACAAAGCTACTTAAAATATAAATCTTCTATCAATTTCTATCAAGAAATTCTATCAGTTTCTATCAAAATCTTCTATAAATCTAGGTTAGCAGCACCCTGAAAGTCCTGTTCATAAGGTATATGCTCTAGACAAGTAGATACTGACACTAGGTTGAATGTGAGAAGAAACGGAGAGGAAAAGCAATGCTGTACTAATGAACTGAGATTAGGATTTTCTTTTCTTTCACATGTCACGTTTAAGGCTTAAGCATCTCTGATCTAGCAAGAGATCAGAAGCTCTTTGAGAGAAAGAGGTTTCACGAGGTCACCTGTCTCTAGTTGGACACTTCTAATGCAAGAGAAATGATCAGGAGACAGTTGACAGGCAGCCCAGGTCTGGCAGACAGCTACATTGTTTTTCTCATAATTTGAAGGCATCTTGGCCACAGTTTACCACTGGCTAAGCTCAGCCCTAGGTGGTGACAGCTTTACAGAGGGCTCATGAGGAATGTGTTAAGAGCTAGATTCCCATTGAGCAGTAAGCCCCACCCCCACCCCAGTTCAGTGTTTTCCTCTCTTGTGGGTCCTACTCTGGCCAATGCCAAGCTCCTGGCTCCTCCTTCAGTGTAACCTCTCTTCTGCTTTGGCAACAAGATGTGCCTTATGGGATTTGTTTCCATAGAACCCCAGTAAGCTTTTGATGGCCGTTGAGGCTGGTATTAAGAAGAAACAGAACAAAAGAAAAAAGAAAGAAGAAAAGAAGGGATAAAGAAAGATGGGAAAGGAGTGGCATATTTGTGTAATTGTTCCTGATTAACTTATTAAAATATCAAAGATAGAAGATTGTAGGAGTGAATTGATAGTTTGCAGTCAAGTGTACACTTACTATCTCTCCTCTCTTTTCTCTGATTCTTTCCTTCCTAGAACTATAGAAATATAAAGAGCTAAAAATAATCCAGAAGACTATCCAAAGCCATTGTTTTTTAATAGATAAAAACTTGCTTCCTAAGTAACTGAACTCAAGCCCATATTTTTGGATTCCTACTCTACTGTCTGGGGATACCCTCCTCATTGTCTGCTGTGTCCTACCCTGTCTGTCTTCTCATTTTATCATCATTCCCAACCACATGCAGGGGTAGTCTTATATTTGTTACTGTTTCTGCTATATTTGCAACTTAACTTACCGATGAAAACATGGAGCCTCACTGATTTCTGGCAGAGCCCTGCCTCATGTGCTGATGGAAACTCACTGGCACTGGGCACCTGTCCAACAGCAGGTGCCTTGCTCAGTGAACAGCTCTGTAGCTGTGTCTCTGAGGAAGCAGGTTGAAGTCCAACACTGTCTTCCTGCTGCTTTGAGGTTATGATCTACCACCAGCATTTCTCTCATCTGGTGAAAGGAAGGGAGTTATCCCTGCCAAGGTTAGGAACACTAGACACGGGAGGTGGCTATAGGGAGCATCTGTGACAGCTTAAGGATTCTTAGCTTGATCGATGGGTAAGAAGATAAGATGGGACAGTGGAATTTGTTTACATAGAACTGTTTTCCATGAACCTGAGTGGGTTGACCTTCAGGTCAAGAAATACCTATGTTTTCTCAAGTTGAGAGTAAACTACAAGGTGAGGCTCAGAGGACCTGGATTTACATCATTCTGGGGCTCTTTGAGAAAATCATTCTTGTTTAATAATACACATTCACTCTCTTTCATCACATACACTGTAGATACATATAGAATATTTGTGGCAGTTTTAGAAGAGCAAATGGAAGGTAATGAAAATAGGACTTAGAGTGTATAAAATGTATAATGTTTCAAAGTTAATAAAAGATTATAGACACGAAAGGGAATGGTAGGATATACCATGAGATGGATTTCACAAAGGCTGGAAAATGAGGATGTGTGTAAAGGCAATGAAGAAAATTGTTTTGAGAGAACCTAAAGGTTTGGGTAGGAGTCTAATGAAAAGAACGACATGATTGGGTGAGGTTTGTTCTCCTAGACTGGTGAGCTAAAGAAACTACTCTTTATGAGGGCAGTGATTTGATTTAAAAATATTTAGGAATATTAATCTGGCTGTATGTAAATGATGCTTCTGAAAGACTAACGGTAAGAGACAGGGGATTCAATTAGAAAATTCTGTCAGTTGTCCGAAGATAAGAAGCTTTAGATCCTAAATTAAGGTGGCAGCACTGAGAAAGGAAAACAAGGATGGGTAGAAGGATGGTGGAAGAAATACTGCACAGAAACAAAGAAGCAACTCTGGAGATAAATTTACTTTGTGGGGCCACAGGGAAGGAGGTAAGTGTGATGCAGAAGTTAGATGTGACTGCAACCTAATTCTCCCAGTTGTGTCAAAAGGGGTGAGAGTGTGGTATGATCAACTCAGAGGTTCTGACCTTGGCTGATCAGGAAAATGGCGACGTAAGTAACAGTATGAAAAAAAGCCGAGTGGTGATATATTATAGTACAAGAGAGATGGTGGATAATAAGCTGTGCATAATAGCAGAATATGAACTAGAAGCTCTAGGAAATATAGGACCAGTGCTCAGAAAAAGGTGGCAGGCCAGAGTAATTTACATACAGGTAGAAGTTATGGGTTGGGATATCAAAAATCAGATGTGTGTAGGGTAAAGAGCAGAGGACCAAGAAATGAGCCTATGTTACACCCTCCTTCAGAGGTCAGGAGGAAAAAAAAATGAAGTTTTCAGAAATGGAACTGTCTACGAAAAAATAAGAATCTCATTCTGCTAAGGATAGAATCTGAATAACAAGAGGTTAAGAGAAAGTGGGTGCAAATATGAAGGCTACAACTATAGGCTTATTTCAAGAGCAGAAAACTAATTACATCCACAGTGATGCATGTAAAACCCTCCTATTTGGGAATGAGGCTTGGGCTGCCCTCTTATTTCAGATCCTATCCCATGTTTACTTCAGTTTTAATTTGCATACAATACTTAGTATTGTCTAAGATTTGACAGATAATCCAATTTGTATTACTCTGTATCCTAGGAAATAGACTGAGTGACTCCAGAAGGCTTCAAATAATTTTCTGCCCCAGCAGATTTGCTTCAGGGCCTGACTCTTCTGGATTTTCTGAGCTGGACCCTGCATCTGAGCTGTGTTTGGTTTCCCTCAGCTCTAGCTGCCATATGAAGCCCACCACGCTTCCTCTTATTTTTCCTCCAATGGGTCTTCTTTCTCTCACTGTGCATTAAATCTCCTTTACTTCTCCCTGTGTCTGCAAAACTTTTCTTGTACTTGCCTCCTCATCCATCCCTTAAGAAATAGGGATATTAATATATTTCTTTATAATATTGTAAGAGCAATTCTTTGTATTTTAATAGTTTTTCTAGTTTCTTAAGTGCTAGTGTGTATTTATCTCATTTGGCATTCAGGACAACCTGGAAGCTGAGTCAGCCAAACAATGATGTCTGTTGCAGGTAAGGGAAACAATGTCCTAGGGAAAGTTGTCTCATGAATGTGTGTTGGAGCCAGGCTCACATTTTTACTTTCTGACTTCTCCCCCAGTCCTCTCGTCTTACACATAACCTCTCCCATGAAAAATCCCACAGGTCTTTCTGTCTCTATGTAAAGTGTTTTAAGAGCACTGGCTCTAGAGGCACACTGACTAGGTCTGCTGTTTGGGCTTCATAGAGGCTAGAGTCTGTCTCATCACCTGTAAAATATTAGGAATAATAGTACCTTCTATAGTGTTGCTGTGGAAATCAAATAAAATGATGTTATAGAGACTGTATAGGGACCACTCCACAACAACAAAATTATTTCTTTAAGGTTTGTAATGATATTTGATGGTGAGCTACCCTTTACAATATTTTCCCCTGAAATTCACATAGCCTGCCCTTGGATGCCCTTTTGTAGTGAGGTGGATTTGCATTTGGAGGAGATAAATCATGTTTTCAGAGACAAGTAATTTCTATACAGTTATTGAAACTGAAACAATAAATTCAGGTAAATCAAGAAACAGTGGTACTATTGATTAAATAATCCTTGGTTAAAACAAGTTTATTTTAGTCTAGAGGTTAGAGTTTTCATTCTTGCTTTGCCTTTTTTCCCTGTCTTTCTTCCTCCTTTCATTCCTTTTTAAGCCATGGCCCCTCGTGGTATAGTTATTGCCCCTCACTGTCAGATCTCAAAGCCAGAGCGGACCACAGAGATGTGGAGAGGGACGGATGGAAATCTCACTCAAACACATACACTTCCATTAATTACTGGCATTAACGGTAAAGAAAGGAAAGTCAGAAATTACAGGAGGTAAAGCAACTTCTGCTTTGAATGTTCAGCTTGTTTCTCTATGATTACTGCTTTGAAGTTCCTTTACTTCCAGGGGCGGGACGAATGGGACAGGAGACTCGGTGGGGTTTGGCATCTTTAGGAGACACCAGACTCAAAAATTCCCACTGGTTACGGTGTATAACCGGAGTGTGTATAATCATCTTCCTCAGAAAGACGCCCTGGTTGAAGGTTCCGGTAGGACGGTGTCTGGTAGACAGGGTCAGACAAAGCTGAGCATTAGTCCCGAGTTCTAATCAGGGAAGTGCTATAAGGAGTTCTTTTTGCAATAAAGAATGTCTTCTGGGGCACCTGGGTGGCTCAGTGGGTTAAGCCGCTGCCTTCGCTCAGGTCATGATCTCAGGGTCTTGGGATCGAGTCCCACATCGGGCTCTCTGCTCAGCAGGGGACCTGCTTCCCTCTCTCTCTCTCTCTCTCTGCCTGCCTCTCCATCTACTTGTGATCTCTCTCTGTCAAATAAATAAATAAAATCTTAAAAAAAAAAAAAAAAAGAATGTCTTCTGCGGTGAGTTGATGAGGCATTCATTCAGGAAGGAAAACACCTCTAACCTGTAGGAATCGCTGAATGTTTAAAGGATTAATTGATAGATGTATACATACAAGGAATTTTAGGTTTTTGTTTCTTGTCATGCCTGGCAAAAGTCAGATCATGGTATATTTGTAAAGGTTTCATATCTGATAAAAAAAAAATTTGGTTAGCAATACCTGACAGGTAAGAGCCGCTGGCGGTGACTTAAATCAACTAACTCTGGCCTCGTAGGTTTCTTCTACTTACAAGTTAGCTCAAGTTCTATGCATCTGACCTTCTAGGTTCCTAACATTTCACCTGCAAAGTTAGGAGCTAGCAGGACCACTTGGGAGTGCCCAGAGATTATCGTAAACAATGACTGAGGAGCACTATTTAAGGAGTTCCTACAGAGCACTTAGGCACTGCCCCACCCCTTTTTAAATGGAAAGACAATTATTTTAAATGGAAAGACAATCTTCGCCTGAGGGAACTCATGTTTCCATATGGGAGAAGATGGGAGATAGAAAATATACAGAGAAGACAGTATCAGAGAAAATGTACTTTTTATTTTTTTTAAAGATTTTTATTTATTTTTTTGACACAGAGAGTGAGAGACATAAGCAGGCAGAGCAGTAGAGGGAGAGGGAGAAACAGGCTCCCCAGTGAGCAGGGAGCCTGATGCGGGGCTTGATCCAGGACCCTGGGATCATGACCTAAGCTAAAGGCAGTTGCTTAACCAACTGAGCCACCCACGTGCCCCGAGAAAATGTACTTTAAAGTTGGAAGGAGAAAGAAAAAAGTCAGATCTCCAAACATTGCGAAGTCAAGTCATGTGGCTTTGTAGGTTGTTTGTGTCATGCTCCTCTGTTCATTTACTGAGCAGGCCTGAGAGTGTAGTGCGCTGGGCCCTAATGGGAGCTGGAGGGAACCAAGAGAGCGGCTGCCTTGGGAGAGTTTTCCTGGTATTGTTGTTTTCGAATCAAAGGGTGGTTGACCCAAAGGCAGCTTGAGACAGCAGAGAGTTCAGACCTCTTCATTTCCCAGATGACTCAACTGAGCCACAGGAAGGTGATAGGAGTTGCACCTGTTTTTTACTTTTTTTAGCAAATCTGCTAGTTGCCAAATCAAGACCGAAAACCTGGTAGTCCACATAACTCTGCATTCATTGCTCTTTTGACTTACCTCTCACTTCCTATGTCTGAGGTATGGATAGTTTTTTTTTGTTTTTTCAATGGACATGAGTTATTGTTACATTTTGGATATTGAGAATGGTGCTGCTGTGAATACCTTTTTTTAAAATTGAGTTTCATTGTTTTTTTTTTTTTTTGATGTAGTGTTCCCAGATTCATTGTTTACATATAACACCCAGTGCTCCATGCTGTACATGCCCTCCTTAATACCAAATACCAGGCTCAACCATTCCCCTACTCCCTCCCCTCTGAAACTTTTAGTCTGTTTCCCAAAGTCCGAAGTCTCCCATGGTTTGTCTCCGCCTCTGATCCTCCTCTGACTTTATTGTTCCCTTCCTTCTCCTCCATGCTATTCCTTTTGTTCCACATATAGTGAGACAATTACCATATGGTTTCACCCATATGTGGATAGGTTTTTCTGTTCTAAATTTCTTTCAGAGTTATTATTCTTTTTTCTCCAGGTAGGGAACACAGAAGTAAGTATTTATTTCCACTCAGACTTTCCTATCACTAATTCAATGCCTTTCATCACTTCCATCCTGTGCCCAAATTTTATAGTGCTTATGCTATGGTGTTCATGGAAACTAGTCTTACAGTTGTGCAGTCCGCTGGAGAAACTGTGGTGGCGCCTTTTGCTTTGGGGGAGGATTTTACGATTGTGTGTATTTGCTTCAGAGGTCACTGTGTTAATGAAAAAAGGTCCCTGACCTAGGAAATCCCCTTTGAAGTTAGTGTACACTGGCCGAATGTTCCCTCAGGGCCACCTGGAACATTTCTGGGGTGTATACACTTAGCACAACTCCTCCTCCTCTTTGGGACACCGGATGCCAAGGCCCTTGACCAAACATATTTTTAAGTCATAGGTTTTGTGTCAGTTGAAGTTTTGCCATTCTCCTCATATATCCTTCCAAAATTTTAGTCATTTATTAGAATTTGAATCACTTGATTTTATTGGACATATATATTTTTTCTTTTGTCAGTTATCTGGAGACAAATATATTGCAAATATGCATGAGCACTCTTATATACTACTTTGGTGTTGATCCCTTAAAATTCGCAAAGCTATGATTTTGTATAGCCTTTGAAACTGGAGAGGCATAAGCTTGTATTCTTCATGGGGGCACCGTGAGGTTATTTGGTAATGATATAGTCAGTAAATTGGTGACTGTCATTGCAACAATACATTTTATTATTCTTTTTATCTCTTATAAATTCATTACTCAATTTGGGACCCAGTTGGTTAAGTGTACAACAGTTTACCATTCAAATCAAAATGTTCCTAATTATCACATTCCATAGCATCATGAAGTGTGATTCTCACTTCTGAAGTATGTTAGGAACTCAGGTATACATTCATATTCATTGTCTAGTATAATATTACAAAATAATACGGGATATCATTTAATGTATTCAGTCATTTTGTGGTGGGTGAAAAAATACAACTTTGAAGTTCAGGCGTACTTTGTTCCTCTTCCCTGTGAGTAGCATACTGAGATAAGTTGAATGTCAGATCCATGTTTGTTTGTTTGTTTGATTACCTGTGGCTTCTGGATATCCATACCAACCTTGTGGTATGTTCTGAATATATATGAGTTTGATGTTTTTCCCTGTGGTAAATATATCCAGGATTGAGTGGCTCAACCACAGTGTTGCTATGAGGGAAAACCAATAAAAGTGGGCAGTATCTTAGATAAAGCTTATAGAGATCATATCACAAGTTGTAGGCAAGTAAGTGGAAGAAGAAAACATTGATTTAAGTCAGAGTACTGAGAAATGATCTTTGAAAGATGGTTAAATATTACTGTGTCTGGGGAAATATTTGAGTAGCCTGAGACTTGGACAGAGCCTCTTCCATGTCTTAGTCGCTGCTGTATTGTTGCCCATCATTTGTACAACCTGAGAATTTGAGAATAATCAGTGGACCCTGTCTCCTTCATCTGCCTCATTTCTTGTCATCTTAGCCAAAGTACTATAAGATTTTCAGAATTTTCACAATTATCATAAAAGTTCATTTCAAAAGGGTCTTTTAAATGAATGAACTTTAAAAAAAAAATGTCACTGAATGTAACCTCAAAGCACACTGAATGAGAGCATGATGGGTCAGGATTTCTCATTTCTCATTCAGAGAATATTGTAAAAACAGCTCCAGAGCCCCTGGCGGTGGTCTTCAGACTCCAGACCATTCACAGGCCTTTGCCTGCAACATTCATTCCCTTTCTCACGCCACTCTGGTTCTGGGTTCCTTGGAATGGATCTTCTACAGGTTGTGCAGAAGGAAGAGGAGGGAGAGGTCTGATAGGCAGAGTAGAGGAGCCCATGATGATAAAGGAAGTTATCTTGAAGGGAGGAGTCACAGTGAAGGTGGTGGTGATAGGGATAATGCCAGAGAAGATAAGGAAGGGGAAGAGGGAAGGAGATTCTGTTCTAGTTCAAGCTCATTTAACTGGCAAGAAGAGGGAAATTGTTACCATTACTGTATAAATTCCTTTGTTCAAGTTACATGAATAAATGCAAGCACAGAGTTCCAGAAGTCTGACTCATTCTCAGTGCACCACTAGGTATCCAGGCCTATGCTCATGTCTGGCATTCAGGAAGTCTTGAGCTCTGAATGTGGTTCTATTTCGCAGAATAAGAGAGCAACAATATGAACTGATGTAGTTTGAAAAAAATGCGCACCCAGACTTCAGGAATATCTGGCAATTATTTATGTTACCACTCTTGATAATGTACCAACTAAACAGATTCTTTTAGTATCTACTATGAGCTAGTTATTCTGTTTGCTCCAATTCTCATTTCTTAAAAAAAGAAATACAATGGTCTGAACTTTAGTTTTTCAAGAGTTCTTATGTTGAAAAGAATGCCATCATTGATTCCTTATCAAAAAATAATATAAAAATAGGGGTGCCTGGGTGGCTCAGGGGTTAAAGCCTCTGTCTTTGGCTCAGGTCATGACCTTGGGGTCCTGGGATTGAGCTCCTCATCGGACTCTCTGCTCAGCGGGGAGCCTGCTTCCTTCTCTCTCTCTGCCTGCCTCTCTACCTACCTGTGATCTCAGTCAAAAAAATAAATGAAATTATTTTTTAAATAAAATTAAAAAATAAAAATAAAAATAAATAAATAATAAATATAAGTAAATAAATAAAATTTATTTTAAATAAAATTTTAAAAAATTAAAAAATAATATAAAAATATGCAAGAGAAGTATAGTTGATATCACTGTGTTTATATGGGTACACTTACTGGTATTGAGAAACAAGAATAAAATATATTCTGGATAGATTACATGTTGGCCAGCTTCTGGTGCTCCTTGTTTTTCGAATTGTTAAGTTTGTATGGACAGGTTTTGACGTAAGATAAAGCTAAATTCTGAGAATAAGTTTTGGCCTAAAATTAACCTGAATTCTGTCATCGTGAGCCATATTATGGGAGAGTTCTGCCATTTGTACGAACATAAGGAGTTCAATTCACATTGAAGGCAGAGTGGAGTCTATCCATATATCCTCATCATTACTTAAGGTTTTATGCCTTGGGCTGGCTTTTCTGGGCCAGCTGCTGTACTCCCCTCTTAATTTTGTCTCTGGCTTCATACTAGAGTCTGAAATAAGAAGTCAAGGAAGAGTTGGAAAAATATTTGAGAAATCTCGGGAGTATTTACTCAGGTATCTCCCAATCCAATACATTTTTCTGTAAACTTCACAACGCCAGTTAAGTTTTGTGCAATATGGTTCCCTATTTAGACCATGAGGTGTTTGCAACAAGTGATGATTGTGGACCCATCCTGTGCTGGGCTGCTAGGTGGCTTTTGCAGTTAAAGCGACTGCTGCAAATCACTCTCGACAGATTACAGAATACTGTGCAACTTGGTGAGATGCGAACCTCAACGGACACTTTCTCACCACCTAAATTAGTGGGTCCCATGTCTCTTGTTCACCATCACTCTCAATTACCCTCCGTAATTATGCTGTGCCTCACCAAGACTGTCACAACTTAGCAGATTCCCTGCCCTTATTTTGAAGGTGCTGTCATCCAAGAGCATCTGCTGACCTTTAGCTGCTAACTCATAGGCAATATTTGTAAATAATTTTTAGGTAGTTAATTTCTCCAGTGTCCGCAGTTGTTGTTCTACTCTGCCTTGCAATTTCTACATTGCCTTTCAGTCACCAGTAATTTTCTTGCAATCTAAAAGCAATACTTAGCCCTAGGAGGCTCTGCTCAGACAGCCAGCTAGATCATTCTCTGTTAGCTAGCTGATTTAGTGCAGTGATGATGGGTGGGTCAGGCCAGTAGTAAAAATGAATAAAGACAAACAGAGGTGGTAGGATGAGTCCTTTTTTTTCTTTTATCCTTAAAAACAAAATCTGTATTTCCTCCTTTCCTTGAATGCATGCATGATGTAGTGACTCACTTCCTAAGAATAGAATGTGGAGAGGGGAGTGCCTGGGTGGCTCAGTGGGTTAAAGCCTCTGCCTTCAGCTCAGGTCATGATCTCAGGGTCCTGGGATCAAGACCCATATAGGTCTCTCTGCTCAGCAGGGAGCCTGCTTCCCCCTCTCTCTGCCTGCCTCTCTGCCTACTTGTGACCTCTCTCTCTGTCAAATAAATAAAAAATCTTAAAAAAAAAAAAAAAAAAGAGAATGTGGAGAGGGAAAATAGTAACTTGACCATGGAGAAATATAGCAAATATTACTTTAATCAGATTAGTGGTATCTTATGTTTATATCATGTAGCTCTGGTATGATATGTTGAGGAGGGACTTCTGCCCATCTGATATTCTTCCCCCAAACCTAAAACCCCAGCAGAATCTTGAGGACACAAAGACATCAGGGAAACCCAATTTGAGGATCTTCTACAAAATAGCTGACTAGTATTCTTCTAAACTGTTAGGGGCATGCAAAAACAAGGAAAATCTGAAAAGCAATCACATATAGAGACTAAGGAGACATGTGACTAAATTCAAAATTGGTAAAATCTGAGTAAAGTCTGCATTTTAGTCAATAGTAATGCACCACCTTGATAATGTAAGATGTTAACATCGTAAGAAATTGGTTGGCAGTATACAGAAATCTTGTTTAGGACTTCCCAAGCTTGTGTCCATTGTAGAAAGACAAAGTCACTTGGGCTTTATGGGCCTCTATTGGTTTGCGGGCCTTATGGTAACAAAGCACTATAAACTGAGTGGCTTAAATAGCAGGAATGTATTGTCTTCTGGTAAGGCCAGAATTCCAGGATTGAGGTGTGGGCACATTTGGCCTCTTCCCAGCACCAGGGTAGAGAGGGGGTTGGTGGGGGAGGGGAAGAGTCTTGTAGGCTTCTCTCCATGGCTTCACATCGCCTTATCTCTGGGCCTGTGTCTGTATCCAGTCAGTCCTATAGGATTAGGGGCTCATGACCTCATTTGAACTTGATGACTTCTGTGGAGACCTTACTTCCAAATACATTCACATTCTGAGGTATTATTGTTTAGGACCCCCACACACCTTTTCTGGGAGGACATTGTTCACCATGTCGCAGTGCCTGAGTGCTTTTCTCATCTTGAGGGTACCTTTGGCCTCTCCCTGCTTCATCCCTCACATCCAGTAGGCAACCGAGGCACGCTGCTTTGACGTACCACACATTCGTTGCTCAGACTCATGTGCTTCTCTTCTGTGCCCTCCCCATGACCACCCCCCTCCAAACTACTGTCCTAGCTCATCTGGGCCAGGGGGAAAACCTCTACCCTGATCTCCCAGATTCTATTTATGCCGCTTTCCTATCCGCTCTGCATGTTGCCAGTAAAGAAGTCTTTTTACAGTGTAGATCACCTATGCTTACCGACCTTGTATGTCTTCCCCTTGTTCTGAGAATAAAGACTAAAGTCTCTGTCACAGCCTCAGATCCCTGTATGACCTGCTAACCTCTGAGCTATACCATAAACCATTTTCTGCCTCCGTCTCTCTGCTCAGCTTGCACCAGCCAACTAGCAAACGGACTTTTAATTCAGAGCATTTGTCACATTTTGATATTTCACCTTTTTTGCAATTATTGTATTAATAACCCATCTCCCCCATTGGATTATAGGATACACGCAGCAGGAGCCACATCTGTTTCCTGTCTGTCTTATGTGCAGCACCTAGCATAATGCTTGGCTTCTTGATGGCTCTCAGATTCTTGAATTAACTAATGTATCTCTGGATTTATTTTCAATTTATATCATTCAGTTTGATACTTTATCCCTTTTGCTGGTCTCTTATGATGTTGCTACTTGGTACATTTGCAAACAATATTTAGTTCACATTATAGTTGATGCACAATGTCAAATCAATCATACTTACTGTGGAAAAAGATAGAATAATCCTTTTTGTGACTTTCCAAGTTAGTGATAACAGAACAAATTTGATTTGGTAGTCTAAATAGAAATTTAAACTTAGTAACTATCCATATTTTAAAATTAATATCTATAAAACTTATTATAATTTCTAAACATTTAGAGAAATCGGCCTAAAGCTGTGTATCTAAGTATATTGAAAGTATACTGAGATTATATGTGACTGAGTACAAACTTTCTATTTATTACCAATTCTGAAATATGTTTATGGAAGATGTTCTTCTAGCCTTTCCCTCACATCATGGAAGGAGCTCCAGACATTTTTAGAATACTCATTAGTATTTGCAGCACCAACAAATCCCTTGTGGCGAATGTGTCCAAGAGGTTTCCCATCCTGGGTGAACTGTAACCAAGCATGGAGATGCTCTCCACTCTGTGGTTTATGGGTTGTGTCTCTTGAAAGATAACGGCCACTTCTCCAGACAGCTCAGAGGGCAAAGATGTTCATGAAATTTTAATTTCTATAGGACTCTAGGGTTTGATTACAGCAAGTGCTTATATTACAACACTGTGTGTTTTGTGTATATACAGGATGGAGGGAAAGAGAAGCCTGGCTGCTCATGGAGAAAAATTTACTCAAACTAAAATTCAGTATGCCAGAGTGAGAACTGGAGATAAATAAATATCCTTAACATTTATTGTATTAATTTGATACATATGAAATGAGCACAATGTGTTGGTTCTGTGCTCCATCAGGGGTATAAAACTATGGTTAAGGTGGACAAGTCTTCTGCTCTCACAGAGCTTATATTCTAATCTGGCAACTCGGTGTCTATCAGTCAAGTTTATCAGGAGTTATTTTTGGCTTAATGGCAATTTCAGAGATATCAGTAAAGTTCTTTGCTCTTGCTTGAAGCTTTGCATCTTTAGCTGTGTGCTTAAAATCAACCCCGTCTTGCAAGTAACCTCTGTGTCCAGTAGGAGACTAGTCCTGCACACTCAGGACACCATGCCCAGGTCAACCAGAGTGACTTGTCTTTGGGCATCTAAGCAAGAGAGAACCCAAGCAGTCATGACTGCCTCTTGCATTGTTTCAATGGAATTGCTCACTCTTTGGCAGGATATGTGGCCTTCTTTTATTGAAATGTTATTTCATTACAGAAGCTATTCCCTTACTAAGGCCTCAGTGAGCCTAGTCCCTAATGCTTGCATTGGCCACCTATGGAGGAATCAGGGGAGAGAGGTAAACAAAAGTAGAGCAGATGGCCACCCGGAAGACTGGGGTAGTGGCTTTGTGGAAAAAGACTGATACTCTTAACCCTATTGTCTCTCAAATGATTACTTTTTATATATCACTTTTTTATATACAATTCTTAACCTTCTAATACGAAACAGGTTAGATGAGCTTCCTAGATGAGGAATGAACACTTTGTAGCAAAAATAAGACTCCATGCAGAGTCTACCATTCCTCTTTGGAGAAGGCTTATCCTACCCTACCACACTCCTCCCCCAAGCCTTACATGAAGTCTTGTAGTCAGGACTGACCTAAGCCGGCATTCTCAGTGTTCTAGACATCTGGCACCTCCCTCTCTTCTACTCTCCTCTGACCATGGCCTTCCCTCTGCACCAGATTCTACTCTTTGTTCCCATGTCTTCATCCTAGTTAGGGAATCTCTTCAGGCACAACCAATCAAAGGAAATCATACTCAATGTCAAGTATGCAAATATTTGGGAATCTTTACCATCTTGATGTCATGCTTGATCTTTACGTTTAAAAGTGGAAAACTATATTACATCCCCTATAGTTTCTTTTTTTTTTTCTAGATTTTATTTATTTGACAGAGAGAGATCACAAGTAGACAGAGAGGCAAGCAGAGAGTGAGAGAGGGAGGGAGGGAGGAGGAAACAGGCTCCCTGCCGAGCAGAGAGCCTGATGCAGGTCTCCATCCCAGGACCCTGAGATCATGACCTGAGCTGAAGGCAGAGGCTTAACCCACTGAGCCACCCAGGCAGATTCTCCCCTATAGTTTCTTGATACCTAGCATGATCCTAGACATGTCAGTGCTTACAGTCTTCTTGGAGGACTCCAAAGGAGGGAAAAGTGTAACTTCTTTCAATAGCTAAAACCCAGTTGAACCCCTTATGTTAACCTCACATTAAAGGAGGAGTTAGGGGAATAACTTTATATTTTTAGAGCACATGATTCTCTGGACTCACCTCCCAAGCTTTGGCCTAAGTCTCTAACTAAGAAACTAAACAATACCTAGCATGCCACATTTTGTTTGTCAGCCTGTGTGCTTTGTGTTTGCAAGAGGAACCTGCCACAGAGCCCAGGATCCACCTTGCCAAACTGTGATACTCTTCAGTCGGCAGGATATGACTAGGTGACTTTTAGAGATAACGCTAAGTGGCAAGACACCCATTTATGTAGAGATGAGCTAGAAAAAGAACCTTGCTTAATTTTTATTAGACACTATTTAGAGGTTGCTATGTTTGCACAAGCTATTCCTCAGAAATAATTTACTCTAACCCTAACCCTGCTCTTCAGGATGGCGTGCTTATGCATAACAGCTGCGGAATATAGGCCGTTGTCTTTAATTCAATGACACTTAGCAGATTCCCTCCATCTGACACGTATAACACGGCTTCTCTGTTTCCTTCCTTTGACAGAAATGAATTCCGGCCAAAAAAGTAGAAACGAAAATAGCAAAATAAAAATATTTTTGAAGTGGAACCATTTCAAAACTGGGCACATGGATGAGAGATGAAAAATGAAGGCTGTTAAAATACGTTCTGACCTACAACCTTTAAAATGACTTCTAGCTCTTTCGGTGGGAGGGAGGACATGATTTTTCTGGAATTTGGTATAGGAGAAGGGGTTCGTAGGGAGCGGTAACCTCTTGGCCCTCATGGCCTTGATGGATTCCTCGTGGCCCAAGCAGAGTGCTGACATCAGAGATACCCGTGAAGAGAAGGAGAATGAGCAGGGTGAGGAAAGAAAGCACTGGCTCATTTGCATGAAGGCCCCCAGGGAGGTCCCCACACAGTGTTAAGCTAAAAAGCAAGGAGCCAGGAACACAGTAGACAACCTTCCAGGCCTCCAGCAATCAAGGGAAAATGGAAGTAGAACAGAAGGAAGTATTTCCTCACCTTTGTAATCGCCAAGATGCAGATTATTTGCTTATGGGTTAAAAGAGCTAAAAACCTAAACTGCAAGTGGCCACTTAGGAGCCAGTGGGCACCATTTACTTCTCTGAAACTCCGTTCTCTTAGCTACAAGCTCTGCATTCCTAGGGGTCAGCGATTACAAGTCAAAGTCCTGTTTCCTTTGGTCCTTAGTGTTTTAGTTATTGAATCATGTGCAAAGTTTAAAAAAAAAATCAGATTCATATTTAGCTTTCCTTGATGATAATCATGGGTCATGTAATTTCTTTTTTTAAAGATTTTATTTATTTATTTGACAGAGATCACAAGTAGACAGAGAGGCAGGCAGCAAGAGAAGGGGAAGCAGGCTCCCCTCTGAGCAGAGAGCCCAATGTGGGACTTGATCCCAGGACCCTGAGGTCATGACCTGAGCCAAAGGCAGAGGCTTAACCTACTGAGCCACCAGGTGCCCTGGGTCATGTAATTTCTTAGTGGTTGGTTACCAGGCTGGACCTGATGAAAAGCTGTGCCTGTTAGAATGTTAATCCTTTGCCAGATTCAACCAGCTCAGTTGTCTCCACCAGCCCACTTCACTAAGTCAGGTTATTAGCTGCCCTTCCCTGGCATTTGGGTTGCTAATACCTCATGGGATTACCAATACCACTTCTAGCTGTAACAACTGTTGTCCTTTGATACTGATACGGTCTTCCTGCTATGCAGCTACTTATAATCCCATTAACATGTGTCCTCTGATAGATGGCCTATTCAGTTTGTAAACTTCTGGGTTGCAAGGACATTGTAAATTTGTTCTGTGCCACATACATCATAATGCCTTCTATCAATGCTTTTTCTATGATTTCCATGCGCGTGTTTATTTTCTTCTTGTCTTTTTTACAAGATCATCTTCAGCAGCTGTGACAACCCTATGAGCAGCCATTTATCAGTGCTCCTCACCGGCGGTTCCCCAAAGCTCGGGGTATCTGAAACCTCCTAGGGTGGAGGGTTCTCAGAAACCACAATGAATACGTAACCTAAATGTGCACACGTGGTAGGATTTATTAAGATTTAAATTGACCAACTGATTTCATTTAATTCTGCACCCTGGTTCATTTTAATCTATAGGCATATTTGCCTGTGCTAATTTGCATGGCCAATACACAGGTGCACATCCATACATATTTATTTTAAGCAATTTAGAATGTTAATTTTGTAGATATGATAATGCAATTTTAAGTTTAGTAAAATCTTGACATGAAAGTTTGGCAAGGTTGGGAGTCCGTAGTGCTCAGTGATACCTATACACAATTTAACTTAGTAAAAAAAAAAAAAAAAAAAAAAAAAAAAGCTTTTCAGTTATGCAAAAAATATTATTTATATTACTTTTATTATTTTAGCATGTATACTTTATTATTTTCCACAAACTTAAGGAAGATAGTTTCCAAAAACAGAGAAAGGATAATTTCATTTTTTAAAAATATTTATTAATTTGTAGAGAAAGCAGGAGCGAGGAGGGGTTGCCACAGAAGGAGAGAGAGAAGCAGACTCCCTGCTCAGCAGGGAGCCCAACTTAGGGCTTGATCCCATGAACCTGGGATCATGACCTGAGCCAAAGGCAGACACTTAACCAACCGAGCCACCCAGGTGCTGCAAGAGGGGATAATTTCATCTGGTATGTCTCTGACTTTCTTTATTGATGTTGGACTGCGATGTAGTATAAAACCAATAAAAGGAGTTCTTCCCCAGTGGAAGCAAACTAAGCCTCGGAGCCCTGTTTATTAGGTGTTTCTCTCTCTCTCTCTCTCCTGCCCACCCCAGGGGCCGGAGGCCCTTCAGTGTGCTCCAGAGCTCTTCAAAAATGAGTTTGAAACCACTTTATCAGACATTCCCTAGTGTTCCTTTAGGCCAGGATTCTGTAAATCTGGAAGTCATTTGCATGCATCTAAGATTTATTTTGTGATGTGCTTCAGTATCAATAAGTTTCTTTAAATATATATTAGCGGCATTTTTCCTGATGACTAAACAAGAAACATTAAATTGTCACAAACTCCTGACACTTTTAAATGTTAGCTGCTAAAATGAAATTTGCCAGTGTTTTTTAAGGGGTTTTTTTTGGGGGGGGTGAGGGGATAGTAAAACATACAAATATGATAAATGATCCATGTTCCAGCATAAGTACTAGAGAGTTCTTGAAGACTAGCTTTCCAAATTTGATCTGAAGGATATTATGTCTTACTTACCTGTTCTACTACTGCTTTTATACTGTCATAAAGACTTAATGACGTCCCATCAAGTCACATTAACATTTCCCTTGGGCTGAGATGATAAGAGACCTACCTAAATCTTTTCGCTTTTTACAATCTCTTCTCAGCAACTAGTCTTGTATTTTAGGGCAAGTGAGGAGCCTGTTTGAGGGGTGTGAGTGAGCAATAGGTTGACTATACAATCCAGTATGAAAAGATGAGGGGGAAGGAGCCCTGAGGAAGGTTAAAGAAAGCACTTGGAGGATATCCACACTGAAAATAATGACATCCTGTGTGTCTCCCCAAACCACAGTCAGGTTGTATACTGGTCCAGGAGCCCATGGCTTCTCTCTCCTGACCAAGCTACAGGTCCCCGAGTCAGGGTGGCAGACAGGATGGAAACCGTGGGATTTCCTGGAGGACATATGTATGAACAAGAGTATCAATCTAAGATAAAAAACATTCTGCCACACAGTCTTGTTTCCCTCTTTAAAATTGGACATATTAATATTTTATTTTCACCAAGCTGTGGGGAAGTTTTCTATTATTGATGAGATCATGTTTTGTAGAGTTTCAGAATCTCTGGCTTTTCCAGCTCTAATATCCTCCCAATATTTTAGAGGAAAGAGAGCTAGGAAAGGCAGTCTTCCATGATTCCAAGGGCAGCAATAGTGGGAGAACAGACTGCAGGAATGGTTTTTATTTCCGTCCTTCCCATCTTTGTCATCGTTCCGTGCTCTTCTCCGCTCTGCCCTATCTCCCCTCAGCCGCTTGTAGAATGAAGTTGCATCAATAAGCCAGTGCAGGGGAAGGTTGCTTTGCAGAGATATTTCCAGACATTTTGATAGAAGAAAGGGCTGTGGAAGATATAGCCACACTGAGAAGAGCCCTGTGCCCTCTTGGGCTTGCTCTCAGTTGTCTGGAACAATCTATAAGAGAGAGAGAGAGAGAGAGAGAGGTGAACGGTGCTCTGATCAAGAAACAATCCTATGTCAATCTCTGTGTTTTTTTCACCTCTCTTTCGCTGAAGGAGTATGTCCGAGTGATTGCCTATCATAGATGGATCTAGTTTTGGACATAACCGAAAACAAGCTTGAGGTAGTGATATTGGGTCTTAGGCACTTGTTTCATCATCCAGCCAGTTCAATAACCTCTGTCAGTCCAACAAAGAACAAGGGGAAATCTCCATGGCTTTCCCTTTCCTTTGTGATCGTGTAACACAAGGCACCACTGCTATTTTGAACCTGTCTATTGCACAAAACCATTTTCTCAAGTAATGTTTTCCAGCCGTCATTCCTGTCCTCATTTTATTATTTCCTAGCTGCTTGGAGTTGGAATATGACCTAGAAAGTAGAGGATTGTGACAGGATGGACTTCGGATCACTATCTCCGGTCTGGCTGTCTGGCCAGGCAGTGGTGGTCACTGGCAACAGGGGGATGGGTCCTTGTTCTTACTCTACTCTCATCTGCATAGCCATTCCTCTCTCTGTCTACCTGTGCCCAGCCATCTTTACTCTGCAGCCACTGGAGGCTGAGGATGTTATGCTGACTGTGTAGTTTGGGGCCCAGGTGCTCCTGACATCAGCTGGTATCCAGAATTGCTGTAAGAAGATGGAAAAGCTCTTCTCTGGGGGGAAAAATAGTAAATGGGAATTTGCCATGTTTTCCTCTGGTTCACCCTGCCCTTATATTTTAGGCTCCATTGTTATCTAAGTCCATGGATTGCAGCTGTAGCCAAACATCGTGGCCATATTTCCCCCTTATTGAGGGAAAGTGACAGCTTGCATCCTAAATGTATCTTAAATTGCTCAGTGTAAACAATTCCAGTGCCCAAGGTGGAGGGATAGAGAATAATTATACATCTGTCTAGTACTGTTTCACTTACAGTATTCTTCTTTTTACTTGGACAAACCGTTTCAACCTCAGATGAACCAATTATTAAACATTACACAGAGCTGATGAGTGGGCATCCAACCAAGTCAGGTGGTCCAAGTTTTAGGCCCCAAACACTTCCTGACTTAGGTACTAACCTTACAGAGATGCATGGCTGTCCTTTCCATGACTCTGTCCTTGTTGTTAATTTAATTTACAAGGAATCCAAGATCAGCACTTGTGTAAGTAAATAAATTAATTACTTAATATAATTTCTCAATCATAAATCTCACACCCTCCACATTTTGAGATCAATAAATATTTCCCTTGAATAATACAGTCATTTTTAGATCCTGGTAATTCTACAGCTGCCAGCAGTGTCCTCCTGGGGGCTTAAGAGCATGAGTCAGCATGGCAGGCTTCACCCTGGATGGCACAGATTTCACCCTCTACTTTAATCCATCTATCCTTTTATCCTTTTTCTCTTTCTCCTCCTCGTCTCTGCTACTGAAACGGGGCTAATTGCCCATAAGAGGTCTTATCCATTAAAGGCCCTTTTGCAGGTCCTGACAAATTTCTAACTCTGAGGAAAATCCTATGGAATTACCTAGCCACACGGTAGGGCCTGACCCTTCTTTCTACTGAAATTCATGTCCCTAGTTTGAGAGTAACTCCACTGACCCACTACTGATTTTGAAGCTTAAGTTGCATGGATGTTTATTCTCATTTGTGAATAAATGTCTCAAAAAGAATGGTTGAATCTTATTTCTCCCCCAGTATCTTCAAGATGGTGACTTCACTGACTCATGATTTTTTAAAAATTATATTTTCTCAAATATAGTAATTTAGTTTCCTGCCTCTCCCCCTTAAAAAATGTCATGGTGATTTCAACAAGCTCTTGAATGGGAAAGCTGACCTTGAGTCCAGCTTATGGCTTAGGTCATAGATAGTGTTTGAGGTCAGGCAATGCACATGTCCATGCAGGTGAGAAGCAAATGTATTATCCATAGTCAGGAAGGATATAGATTGGGACAGAAGCTAGCTTAAGGGTTGGAGAATATGTGAATCGGGAACTGTGGTAGGCATTTGATATCACCTCATAGGTAGGATATAATGGATGGGTTTAATATCAATAAAAACTGGTCAGTTGGTCAGCTAGAGGGACGATGAAAAAGCGGCTGTGGACTACTCACTCTGTGAGAAAAGTCTAGAGAAGTGTTCTTGTATTTCTTTTGGGCCATAGCTTCCTTTGGCAGTTTAGTATAGGCAATGGACCTATTCCCAAAATAATGCTTTAATACATAAACCAAAAATATAGGAATTCAGACTTTGACTTCTAGGAATATCAAGTAGATGTGCTTTTCCCTCTAACCCCACTAAGTACAACTAAACCCTTTGGACATTATATATAAAAGAAACATAAGATTCTGAAGGGTAGACAGAAGAGGGCAGACCACTCAGGCACCTTGAGTGAAAAGACCAGCATGGTGGTAAGTTCCCTGAGACATAAAACAAATTTCAACAAATTTAAAGGAACTGGAATCATAGAAAGGAATTAGAATCAATGAAATCAAGTTAGGAGTCAGTAACAGAAAGATTGCATGAAAAACTCCACGATCAGAGTCTAAACAACACACTTATAAACAATGTATGGGTCGAAGATGAGGTCCCAAGAGCAAGAAAAAAAAAATATTGAACTGAATGAAAATGCATGGACAACTTACAAAAATTGTAGAACACAGCTAAAATAGTGCCAAGAAGGAAATTTATAGCACTGAATGCTTACATTAGAAAAGGTAAAATTCTCAAATCAATAATCTAAGCTCCTACCTGAAGAACCTAGAAAAAGCAGAGAAAGAAAAGCCTAAAAGAAGTAGGAAGAAGGAAATAATAAAAACAAATTGAAAACAGAAAAACAGTAAAGTCATGAGACAAAAAGCTTGTTCCTTGGCAAACATTTGCAAAACTTATCACTCCCTCATCGCCTTCCCCACAAAGTAAAAAGAGAGGAGAGATGAATTACCAATATCAGGAATGAAACAGAGGCTATCACTTTAGATGCTGCAGACATAAAGGATGATAAGGGAATACTATGAACAACTCTACAAACATAAATTTGACAGCTTAGATAAAATGGACCAATTTCTCTAAAAGCACAAACTACTACAGTTTGCTCAATATGAAATAGAAAATTTGATAGTCCTATAACTATTAAATTTTAATTTGTAGTTTTAAAATGCTCCAACATAAATCTCTAGGATATGATGGTTACATGAAATAATTCTTCTAAACATTTAGGGAAGAATTAATACCAATTTTACAAAATCTCTTTCAGAAAACAGAAGAGAAGACATCCTGATTGATTTGACTATGCCAGCATTTTCCACATACAACCAAACAAAAAACAACAACAACAACAAAAAAAAAAGTGAAGAAAATTTTTTCATTCTATAAGAATGGAAAATACAGAAAAATACCCTTTATGAGTATGGATGCAAAATTCCTTAACAAAACATTACCAATAGAATTCAGAAATCTATAAAAAGAATTATGCACTGTGATTAGGTGGGGTTTATCCCCTGAGTAGAATATTGGTTCAATATTTGAAAATTTGTCCTTGTAATCTGTCAATATTAACAAGCTAAAGAAGAGAATTTCCTTGATCTTAGTAATTGATACGGAAAAAGCATTTGGCCAGATTCAACACCTACTCATGATAAAAGCTCAGATACCTAGGATAGAAACAAACTTTCTCAACCTGAAAAAGAACATCTATAAAAACGCTGTAACTAATATTATAGTTAATGGTGAAAGACAATACTTTTCCCCTAATATAAGGCATGGATATCTGTTCTTTAATTTTATTCAGTGCAATACTGGGAGCTCTACTTGGTACAGTAGCAAGAAAGGAAATAAAAACTATAGAGCTCTGAAAGAAATAATACTGTACCTTTTAGACACAGCATGATTGTATAGGTAGAAAATCATCAGACTCCTATCAGAAAATTCCTAAAACTAATAAGTGAGTTCATAACGGGCACGGGATAGAAGATAAATATTTAAAAAAATCAATATTTCTATCTACTAGCAATGTGCATGTAGGCAACAAAATTAAAAGTATAGTAGTATTTACAGTTGTTCAAAAATTAAATCCTTAAATGCAAATTTAATCAAACCTATTCAGAATGTGTATGCTGAAAATTATAAAATTCTGAAGGAAGAAATTAAGGAATAGCTAAATAAATAGAGAAACATGCCATATTCATGGATGTTAAGGCTTAATATAGTAAATATGGTAACTTCCCCCAAACCATAAACAGTTTCAATGCAATTCCTATCAAAGTACCAGAATGATGGGGCACCTGGGTGGCTCAGTGGGTTAAATCCTTTACCTTCAGCTCAAGTCATGATCTCAAGGTCCTGGGATCAACCCCATGTTGGGCTCTTTGCTCAGCGGGGAGCCTGCTTCCCCTGCTCCCTCTGCCTGCCTCTCTGCCTACTTGTGATCTCTGTCTGTCAAATAAATAAATAAAATCTTAAAAAATAAATACCAGAAATATTTTTAGTAGATACAGACAAGATTATTCTAAAGTGCATATTGAGAGGCAGAGGAACAAGAATACCTAAAACAATTTTGAAAGAGAGACATTGAGAGGAATCCATCTACCTGTTTCTATACGTATCGTAAAGCTACAGTAATTCAGCCTATTGGCAAAGTGTAGACTCATAGAACAACGCAACAGAATAGATAACCCAGAAATATATGCACCCAAGTATGCTCAACTGAGTTTTACAAAAATGTAACAGCATTTAGGGAAGGTTGGGCTTTTCAACAGATGGAGCGTGCAACAATTGTACATAGACCAAAAAAGAAAAAAAAAATGGGTTCAATTATAATGTAACTTCAAAATAAAGACATGAAGTATGTTTGAAAATATACATTATTTGAAGTAAGGTAATTTGAAAATATCTGTTACTGTGTTGCAGACAACATCACAGGTACTTTTAATACTACCATAATTAGTTAGATACACTCATAAATGAAGGAAATGCTACATTCAATTATGGCCTAGTGAAAACAATGATGAGATTCTTTTTCCGTCCAAGTTCACAGATCCCCATTACAAAACCCTTGCGCAGAAGGAGTATTCAGGAGGCTGTGAAATTGCCTGAAACTGTTGCTTCAGAAGTGTTAATTTCACCGTAATCTAAAGTGTTATCTTTAGAGATCTAATTCAGCTGTCCCTGTCCCTCTCTAAAATTTTGGTTGGTAAAGTGTGCTGCTGCCTTTGCCAGATTTTATTTCCATGGAGCTAGAAATTAGCTTCGCCTTAATGACTTCCTGGCTTCCCAAGACCATCATCTGACACAACCTCATCCCTTCAGTCTCTGCCACTACAATGAAAGGGCACATTTTTCAGAATGATGATGGGTGCCCCATGTGTGATATTGGCATCTCCCCTTCAAGGACAGAGGCTGGTTGTAATTGGGTCTTGCTGGTAAGATCATTATGTTAGTAGATTCTATCTGTAAAAGAAGAAGAGTTGGTGATACAGGAGAGTACTTTTTATTTATTAGTGTTGTTGTTTTTGTTGTTATTAATGAGAGACAATTTAGGAATATTTAAAAGATGTTCAAAAGTCTGGGTAAAGGAAGAAGTTGAATATACATTCATAATATAGCGGGGAGATCACTGCACTCAGAGGTTAGGAGATTGGGTTCAGCTCCTTCGCCACTCTCATGAAGTGTGACTTTGGGGAAATTCATAACCTCCATGTCCTCTATTTTTTTTTTAATATTTTTATTTATTTATTTGACAGACAGAGATCACAAGTAGGCAGAGGCAGGCAGAAGGAGAGAGGAGGAAGCAGGCTCCCCGCTTGAGAGAGCCCAATGTGGGGATCGATCCCAGGACTCTGAGATCATGACCTGAACTGAAGGCAGAGGCTTTAACCCACTGAGCCACCCAGGCGCCCCATGTCCTCTATTTTCTTACACGTAAAATAAGGTGATTGAGAATTTTCTGGTCTCTTTGGATCAAACTTTGTATAATTCTACAGTTTATATTTTAGTACTAGAACTGCCGCTGTAACATTTTTGATGCTTCACATCTGTAGCTACACGTTTCATCCTTCTGAGCACATAAACATTTTGTCAAAAACTCCAGTTTTCTTTCAGGATTTGGAGCTGGCTAATTTCTCTTTTAACACTTCAAGACTTTGGATTGTCTCCTTTCACAAGGGTGTGACTCTACCTGTCACAGATTATGCTGGTATTCTGAGAAATAATAGCATCAGTACCTTCTTTCAACACCATTATAATTGACTTATTTCCCCCACTACTTTTGTTCACATAGTGTGAGTTGTTGCCTTCCCCGATTACCAGCTGGTGCCTGATCTTTGGCTATGACTTGTCTGTAAGAAGAAAGAAGAGCCTTTGTTAAAGAAAATGTCCAGGAACGTGTGCATGTGTGTGTGCCTTTTAAATCTTCATTGCTGCCGTTGTTGTGTGCAGTTTTGTTTTGTGTTTTTTTCCCTCCTTTTGAATTTTTTTATTGATCCACGTGGTAGGATGTGGCAGTGTTTATGTGTGAAGATTCTGTAGCATGGTTAAAAGGAGAAGTGTTTTGCATATTATGCCAGGTGTATCTCTTACTATAGCATTTCCAAAGCATTTTCTAATTATATGAGAATTCAAACGGGAATTGTCAAATTTTAGAAGTAGTAACAGATGGGAAAACCAAATCATAGAACTTCAGAAGCCAGAGGTGTCACTGCTGCCACACACGTTTGCAGCTGGATTAGCTATTTTGTCTCATTTTCAGCCTGTGTGTTTCACACCATTTGAGAGACTTTCTGTGTTGAGGAAATTCAGAGCAGTGGGAAACCCTCTTCTCAGCCAGAGCCTCGCCTGACCTAGGCTTCCGTGTTTGTACTCCTCCTATCTTATTAATGCAGCTGTGAGTACATTTCCAGCACTCGTCACCTGCCACAGTGACGAGGCATCAGGTGCCAGGTAGCGTAATCAATCTGGAGGGCTTTTAGCAGCACATCCTGCCACTGTTTGACAGCATGTCTCCGTCAAGGAGACTGTCTTCCTTAGATCGATAAATCAATCAGTTCTTTTTACATCTTATGAAGCACTCCTCACGCCCCGTGTCACTCATGCAGCACCACACACAAATGGAGAATCAGGGCTGAGGTCAACCCAAGCCATCCCCATTCACATTCTATCCTATAATCACATATCCTTCCCCCAAATCCTTCCCTGGCACAGTGATACTGGATCAAAGTCCAGTTCTTCATTCCTCTGAACTGACAAGTAAATCTGTCTTAAGTGCTGGGTGTTGTAGTGTTTTTAAAACTAAATAAATCAGAGGGTGCTTGGGTGGCTCAGTGGGTTAAGCCACTGCCTTCGGCTCAGGTCATGATCCCAGGGTCCTAAGATGGAGCCCTGCATTGGGCTCTCTTCTCAGCAGGGAGCCTGCTTCCTCCTCTCTCTCTGCCTGCCTTTCTGCCTACTTGTGATCTCTGTCTGTCAAATAAATACATAAAATCTTAAAAACAAACAAACAACTAAATCAGATCTGTAATTCGACAGAGACTAATTGTGATGTTTATGATCAGAATTCTTCGGAGAAGACAGATAGTTTTATAAACAAATAGTAGAGTCCCTGAGAGTGCTTAAAGCAATCCTAGACTTCCATAGGCTATCAAAGTTGGGAAGTGGCTTAGAGATGATCTAAGGGGTCTGAACCAGGTGTTCGCACCTGTGCACTGAGGAGGCCCCTTTGAGGCACAGTGTAGGATGAGAGATGGCAGTGACTTCTCTGTCACCCAGAGAGAGCCACTCATGTCCCTATCCTATGTTGGGTCTGGGTCTATAATACCATTTAAACAGTGGTTTCTGTGGCTTTTGGTGGGGAAAGGGGGGATGAAAACCAACAATTTACATCATGGCTGGGGTCCTCACATGACAACTATAGAATCTGAAACCCATCACTGTTGTGTGGCTTCATCAAGATCGTGCAATGGGTGAGTGTAAGAGCTGGGATGAGACATCTCGCCCCACCTCCCACCAACATTCCCCCCATACAAATTTTCTTTTAAAAAGCTGGCTATTGGGCATTTCCCTAAGCTGATCTATTTCTCTTTCAGAATATGGCACTTTGGACGTCAGAGGCAGGTTGTTCAGGGGTAGAGTAGGGTAGGCTGGGAGGAGGAATTCAGCTTACATTTATTGCTATTCTGCCCCAAATCACTCCATTTCTTCATTATTGGAAGGAAGCTTGGCCTCCTGTGTAAAGGCATGAGTTTTAAAGCCAGACAAATAAAGAAATGAAGCCTGTTCCTTCCTCCATCTCCTACACAGAGCATTACAAGGCAGGAAAGCTGAATGGTTAAGAACTCCAGAGTTAAACTCTCAGAGCACAATCAGGGTTCACCCTACTAACCTTGGCCTAGTGACATAACTTCCTGGATCTGTTTCTCCATCTGCCAGACTGTGAGGACGAGAAGAGCCAGTGTGCAGAAAAGCAGCAGCGAGCCATGCCTGGGGCAGCTCTGAGTAGTGTTAGTTCCCATCCCCTCCTCCCTGTCACCTGTGAATGCAGTTGTTGCCCAACACCTCCAACTTGGTTTCAGGATACCAGGTTAGAGCTGAAGCTTTCACATCAGCTTCCCTTGTCTTAAATCCCTGAGTCATCAAGTTTCAAATTTGAAAATTATACCCCCCCCCAAAAAAAGTAAACTCTGTTATCTTTTTTTTTTTAATAATCTACAATTCACGTATTTCTTTCTCACATACACAAAACCAATAAACATGAAGCTTCCACTGAAAGCAGCAAGAAATAGCCAGTGACGGGGAGGATTGTAGTTAGGGTATAATTAGGTACCGATGCGCAGTTCCATCCTGGTTGCTGCTCTTTTTTTAAGGGTTGTGAACGTGGGACGCCTGGGTGGCTCAGTTGGTTGGACGACTACCTTCAGCTCAGGTCATGATCCCAGAGTCCCGGGATCGAGTCCTGCATCAGGCTCCCAGCTTCACAGGGAGTCTGCTTCTCCCTCTGACCTTCTCCTTGTTCATGCTCTCTCTCACTGTCTCTCTCTCAAATAAATAAATAAAATCTTAAAAAAAAAGAGAGAGAGTTGTGAGCCTTTCAAAGAGCAAAGGACAACTCAGCATTAAAGGGACTCAGAATTCATCACACCCTATTCCCTCTAAACCAAGTGATGAGGTATTACATGAAAAGATATAACATTACTTGTTGAAAAATTTATTTGAAACCAATTTACTTCTGGTCAGTTTCCTTGTACCTTTTTGTAATAGTTGGTGGTATATCTATCATAGATTAAAGAAAAGAGCTTGATAAGGGAGATAGGCCATATCACTAGGCCTAAGAATCTGTCTTAGATAAAAGGCCAATTTGTAGAAAAGACATTTGAGGTGAAAAGGGAGATGACATCTTTCCCCTTTTATCCGAAGGGGAAAGCAGTAAGAATCAGATTTAAGATCCCAAAGCAAGGTCAGGGATGGTTTGGATGATAGTGTGGGCAAGGTAAGGACAAAGTTCCTGTTGGGAAGAACCAAAAGGAAATTTACTACATGGGATACTATGAACCTTAAGGCTAAGGGGATTGGGGTCGGGGGTGGGGGTCATGTGAATCCTTCCCTTTCTCTCAACCCACACTGAGGAGACACCCATGTTAGGTATTATAGGCAGAGTTAGAACAACTGATTCTCAGCCAAGAGCTCTTTTCAGTGCACTATATTACCTCTCCAAGCAGACATTTGTCCACATATCCATTCGGGTTATCCAAACCCATATTATGGTGACAGTCTGCTCAAATGAGCATCTAAACTGATAATGACAGTTCATTTCATATGGGCCATAAAGTAGCAATAACTGTCTTTAGCTTCTTGGTTGAAGCCAGACCTATAATCTCGAGATAAATAGCTTTGCTATTTTACCAATCTCCTGAGCAAACCAGTCTCCCTTGTTCCTCTACTCAGGAGCCAGCATATGCTTAATTTTCAGATTAATGAAATGATTTCAAGGAGCTAAATACATCTGATGTATTCAGGTGATTGTTATTAAGTGGATCTTTAAAATTCGGATGTTGTTACATATCTGCTTGCTTCTGTTTCCATTTCCTAATTACACATCATCTTTGAAGCATGCGCAGTCAACACATTTGTATCAGGCTCCATTGTGTTCCCCCTTGAATACCACGGCCACCAAACAAATTATTTTATCAATCCTCCAAACACTTTTTAAAAAGTAAATGATATACAAGTTGATGCACCCACTGCCTCTGTAATTACAAGCAGAAAAATCACAGCCAATATGTGAAGTGCTTTGACAAATATGCTATTGGGTCTAATGTGAGACACATGTGTGGGGAACAGTTTTTCTACAATTATATTAAATATAGGCTAAAGTGTCCTACTTATAGTTTCTCCGTTCACTGTAATCTTCAGCCTCATTGTTCTCTAGATCATGGTTTTTTTAACTTTGTGTTTTTCCCATCCCAGTGTTGTCTTGAAAAGTCACCTGAAGGTTCTGTATTTCTTAAAATAATGGCGATCTTTACTTTTCTGTATCATGTTGAATGTATTTTTGACATCTGACATGCATTCTATGGTAATGTTACATATAACACAGTTTTCCTGTTATAAAAGCGGGCTGTGTTGCATGGAGCACTGGGTGTGGTGCATAAACAATGAATCTGAGAGCACTGAAAATTAAATTAAATTAAATTTAAAAATTTTTTTAAAAGTAGGCTGTGTTATAACTACCCGGTTTTAAAGTACTTGCAGAGGGCAGAGTCTTGTTTTTAGCTGCCTTGATTAAAACCCAGTACATGCATCAGATGAGTTATTTTTGAAACCAATCAACACGAAATACTCAAGGCTAGTGCAGTCTCTGCAGTATTCCATTCTGTGAGTTCTGTGAACTATGTGTATGTACAAGGGAGAAATTTCAAGCAAGGTCCCTGCCTTCAAAGAATTTACAATTGAACGAAATAGACAAGTGCAATGAGAATAGAATTATTTTAAAATGTTGCAAGATAATACAGATAAATGTTTGTGTGTGTATTACAGACAGACCCTACTGAAGAACATTAGAAAGGTTAGTGAGAACTGGAATGGGAACACTTAATAGCAGGCTTTGAGCTGAGAGTTGCCAAGTAAGTAAGGTTGGTACAAAGGAATCGACTGGATTGTGGTTTGTAAATATTCGCTGCCCGTCCAGTCCTTGGAAGAAGATTGTACTTGGCTCTCTGCTGGCTATGTGGGGCTTGGCCGTGTGACTTGCTCTGGCCAATGAACTGTGTGCAATTTTCTAGAGGAAACTTGGGGGATCAGTGCAGACTTTGTTACCATGTCTTTTCCTATTGCTACACAACTGGCAGTCTTCCAGGTAGAGGCTCTGCATTGGACTAGGACCACAGCTATTCCCATAATGGACTCATAGCAGGAGAAGAAATCTATCTTTCTTGTTGCAAGATTTGGGGGTCATTTGTTACATGAATATAAACTAGTCTATCCTAACTGATACAGACAAGAAGAAGCAGCCTTTCAAGACAAAGGGGAGAAATGAGAATTAAGCAATTAGCATAGTATTTTTGGAGTGGAGTGAGAAGACCAAGCCAGCTTGGGGGAGAGTGCGTCTGCAAAATAATGATAAATAAAATGTAATTGCTGGCATGGGACTAGAGATAGACTAATTCTGATCTTGAAAGGAAGAGTTCATGTTGCTTAAAGGCCAAGACTGTATCTTTTTCTTCTTTATGTTCTCATCTCCTAAATAAGTTAGCTGTTCAGTAATTTCTTGTGAATTTGTAGACTGAATTAGGTTAGCACAGTAAACTGTAGTGAAAATTTAGTTTGTAAAGGACTATGAGAACAAAGAAGAAAGAAAGATAAAACCATGACCTCTGTGATCTAAAGAGAAGACTGGTAACAATTTGTAGAAAGATGACTGTCTTCAGGTTACGAATAGCAAGATTTTGTAAGTGAATATGCTAGAATTACCATCTGGAAGACAATTTTAAGTATTACTGCGGTACTTTGACCATAAACAGTAAAATGTCTACTGACAATAAATAAAATGCTTCTTTCACTGCTAAGTGATTTATTCTGTTATTAATGGGAAAAAATGGCAAATGTAAGTATAATATAAAGATCTGTCTCTGTTATAGAATTTAAAGAGTTATCAAGGGTATTAAGAGATAATCCTAATCAAAATATGGCATGTACTTGAATGATGTTCGCCATCTGGCCAATCTGTCAGTCTTCAGTGCCAAGCCTATTGGCTCTCAGCTGTCATCTCTGCTTCCTGTGGTTTATGGTCACTTTTGCTAGTTGTAAGCATGGGCTGAAATCACTCGGCACCCCTCCTTCTACTCTATTCAGATCTAATACTTTGAACTTATAGATGTGGTAAAAACTCTGGTTAATATTTATACAACCCCAACTCTGTTTCTCTTCAATCTGTCATTTAACTTAATAAACTCGGAAGCTCTCGTTCTGACCTGCATGAGTTTTGAGCACAGGCAAATACCATTTCCTTTATGTCCATAGCAACATTCCTTATTATGAAGATATTAGACCCGGGGACTCATAATGTTACATTTAAATCAGCATCTGCTTCATCTCACACTGTGCCATACTGGCTGTGTCAAAAGTAAATTAATTCAATTCGGAATTCAATTGGGTAGCCAACAGCTTAGTTGCACTGAACTCCATAAGGAACAGGAGGAAATGCCACTCCAGTGTCGCACGCTGCTTCGCCACAGAGCACTAATATCAGACAGCTGAGCAGATACCGTCTTGTGTTCGCCTACATGCTATTTCTGCTATCGATTCATTTCTTGCCCGCGTTAGTTTTCCTTTCAGAAACAAGGAGAAACAAATACCCAGAGTTCCTCAGAGGATACCCTTATTAATATTGCATGTTATGCAGGTACTGGTCTCTATGCATACATGTGAGGTAGGGAATAGAGAGTAAAAACTGGCCATGAGCCCCGGAAGGGAAATGCAGGCAACCGCTTTCAGCCCGCACCTGGAACATCTGCAGGAAGACTGCTGAGCAGCCCAGGGAAAGGGTCACGTGTCTGAGAGTGGAAACCCTGACGCTGATTGGCTGCATAGTCAAGTGAGAGGCAGAAATCTTGGCTTGGAACCCTGGCTTTAGACTTGAGATACTGTGTTGTCATGTGCTTTCTCGGATTTCTGGCAGCCAGCCGATTCCTAGCAGCTAGTTTTCCTTGCTTTTCTTTGTGCTGACGGGCTCAGAGGAGGAAATGAGTTTTCGTGATATTCAGGGAAATGCATCTGAGACACCAGAAAGCTCTCCAGAGACTGTGGCAGTGCCCCTAAGCCATCCTGGGGTGTGTACAGGGCAAGAAGGGTGGACACCTAAAAAGCCTCCCTTCCTCTCCTCTGCCCCTCTTCTGTGCCTGTTCCAGCAAGGAAAATGTGCAGGGTGCACCACAGACTGTGGGACTGTGATGAGAGAGGGGGAGGGAGAAATGTATTTCAGATGTGTGCCTCCCACACCTGCTGATGGATTTCTCTGTGTACTTAGGTCATGGATCACTTTGCTTATATGTCGAGCCTCATGTGTAGTGTCCAGTACGGAAGGAAAACATCCCAGCATCCTGGGGACCCTTGATCCTTTGAAAAGAGCAGTAGACTTTGAATCAGACAAGCTAGGTTATAGTTCCTATTTTGGAATGCAATGGCAATGTGACCTAGGGTAAATCGTCTCTCTTTGACTGCTTAGTAGTGGAAATGCTATCTGTACATCTGAAATAAAGTGTTATTGTAAAGACTATTGGCATGCTGTGCAGGTCATATATGTTGCGTAGATGTGGTTGGTAAGATGAGACGGTGATCATTATGGGGATAACGGGACACAGAGTATAAACTGTTTCTTAGCACTCCAAGAAAAACGCAAGCTGCTGTACAAGGAACATTGCAGATCGTATGTTCATGTGAAACTATTTGGAGGCAGCTCTCTGGTGTTGGACGCAAGATAACTACTCAAAAATACTCAGTTTCTTCCTTCCTTTTTCTTTGTTTTCTTTATTTTTTATTTTTTATTTTTTTTTCTTAATCTCCCACTATAGCCTTTTTACTTCTTAAAAGCCATTTTGTTTAATCAACATTTTCCCTTTGTTCACCCTAAGGAAAATGTAGGAAAGTTCACAGTATGATATTTTCAAGCAAATAGTATTGCTCTTTTATCTTAAAAAGCTTCCTCTTTTAAAGAAAGCAATGATAACTTTTAGTTTAATTTTAGATACCACTGAGTGTGATTTTGACAAACCAACGTGGAGCTAAAACATGCTGGGAAGTCCGCACAAGATGGGATTTTATGAAGATCGTGACAAGTGAGTGGGCTGGAGAATGGGGAAGTGATGGTAAAATGTAGTTGATAATTCAGTTTTCTAAAAATTTTTCTGTTCTAAGAAGTAGAAATGGCAGTATTTAATATGATTATTTAAAAAATTCTCTAGTGAGCATTTTGTGATGTTTCTGTATGACTGAGAGACGGTATGGTGTAGAGAAGTCGTTTTCAAAATGTGGTCCATAGGCTAGCAGCATGGGAGTCAGCTGGGGACTTAACAAATTCTCTGACCTTACTCTAAATCATCTGAATTAGGAATTCTGGGACACCTGGGTGACTCAGTCAGCTAAGCATCTGCCTTTTGGCTCAGGCCATGATCCTGAGTCTTGGGGTCTAGTCTAGCATCTGGCTCCCTGCTCAATGGGGAATCTGCTTCTCCCTCTCCTTCCACTTGTGTGCTCTCTCTCTCTCTCCCTCTTACTCTCTTTCTCTCTCACACACAAATAAATACATAAAATCTTAAAAAAAAAAAATTCTGGATGTAGGGCTTAGAGATCTGTGGGGTTTTTTGTTGTTGTTGTTGTTGTTGTTGTTTTGTGTGTGTTTTTAAAGATTTTATTTATTTGCCAGAGAGAGAGAGAGAGAGAGTACGCACAAGCAGGCAGAGAGGCAGACAGAGGCAGCGAGAGAAGCAGGCTCCCCACCGAGCAAGGAGCCCGATGCGGGACTCAATCCCAGGACCCTGGAATCATGACCCCAGCCGAAGGCAGTGGCCTAACCAACTGAGCCACCCAGACGTCCCTAGAGATCTGTGTTTTAATAAGTCCTTTAAATCCCTTTCATTTATTTCACCCACCCCCTTTACTTCAGTTTATTAATTGTGAGAAAAGCAAGCCCTCTGTGTTTTTCTCATGCAACGTAGTTTGCGAACCTCTGGTATAGTGAAATGTGTGTTGGGGTCTGACTTATCTTGGTTAAGTCATGTCAAGGGTCTCCTTCCCCACTGGAAAATAAGCACTTTGGTCTAGATGTCCAAGCTATTGTCATGTAGAACTCTGTGATTCTCTATGGTTTGCAGGTGGTTCATGAGCAGTGAAGAGATTCCTCTGGGCTCTGAATGGTTCTTTAAAACCAGTGTTCACTCCCAGACCATATCTGAAAGTTTAAAAGTGATTACCAGAATCTGTGCCATAGATTAAATCCTGTATATGCCTATAATGCCAACTTAAGTCCTTCCCGCCAACTATACTGCTCACCCCACCAGGTGGCTTCCAAAGAAAAACCATTTCATCTATGAATGAGTTAGGAACTACTTCTTTGTTTACAAGAAAGGACAATTGTGTGTGTTTTTAGTCACCCAGAGTGCTAGAGAAAGATCAGACGGAGACTTGATCCAGAGGCAATCATTATTGTGAGTCAGAAGCTTCTTTTAGTTCCTCTAAGGAAGCTCTAGAGAGTTGGTAGTCATTAGAAGGCTCCAGACTTCCTGGGATTTATGGAAATTTTATGCAAATGTGACTCAGGTACTTTGGTTCCTGCATTTTCTCCTCTCTTGAGGAAAAAGAGTATTTTTGTGGGCAGTGTGAGTTGGTGTTGGAGGAGGAAGCAGCAGGAGTGATGGGGGGAGTTTGTTCGCTTGTAGCGTAAAGAATACTCTCTAAACTTCAGTTTAGAGAGGAAGGCACAGAGGGAAAGTAGAGAACAACTAGAAAACAGGATGGGTAAAGCTGGGTGGAACGCACAGGGTAGGATCGAACCGGAGATGAAGAAGAGTTGAGAAAAGGAATTTCAGGTGCCCATAGCCTTGCCCACCACATCTGACTTCAGAGTTCCCGCATCAGCACATCACTGGTCACTGAGGGCACTTGAACATTCACAGAACACAACTGAGCAGCTGAAATGACATGCTCCCTTCTCTCTTTCTCTTTTTTTCCCCTCTTTTCCTTTATTTGAAAGTTTTCATGGCTTAACTGCAGAATATAGAAACTTGATTTGGTGTAAAAGCAGAGCCCTATTCTTAAACTGAAAAGGATATGTTAAACAGCCTTGGGTTTGGTCCTCTCATCCAGCCAATGACAATGGTGAGGAGGAGGGAGAGGGGAAGTGAACAGAGGAGTACGGTAATGATCGGCACGTTCATAGCAGCACCTACTCTCAGGATCAGTTATGTGCCAGCAGTCCGGTGAAATGGGTAAGACTGCATTCCATCTATAGATAGAGAAACTGAGAACCAAGGAAGTGAAGCACGGGCCAAGGTCCAACAGCACCAGCGTCTGGCCAGAAATGCCATAGCCAGGTTTCAAACCCAGGAGGGGCTCCGCAGCTCAAGGTCTGGCTGGTGCAGCATATGGCCTCACTTGAAGAAAAGGTGCTTCCTGGATTCAACTGCCATAGTTTATGCTCACTTCTGTCATTCCAGTTACAATAGAACATGGGAATAAAAGGAGACATAACAAGCACATGGGTTTCAGTTGAATGAATTGAACAGAAGTGCAGTAGTGCCATTAAGTAGCATTTTTAGAAACTTTATTTCAATGAAAGAGCTCCTTAATTGAGGCAAATTCAAATCAGCATAGTCATTGTGATACAGTAGTTTGACTATATTAGTCTCTTACATGTAATTATTGTTTTTAGGGCCTTTGCCTCTCTTTCGCTAAACAGACATTATTCAAGGCATCTGATCCCACACCAAGGATATTTACAGACACCGCCGTCCTGGCCCCCCCACCCCCGCTTTTCATCCTACCCGCCATGGGACTGGAGTAATCACTCCTGAACATACAGTTTAACCAACTCAATTTCGCAAATTCTGAGCCTTTATTATGTGAGAGAGACTGGTTCTACTTTTGTGACTTCCTAGTCTGCATATTTTCAGAGATGGCATATATTCCCTCTTGCATAAAAAGTAAAATCTTTTGCTTGCCTATCAGAACTGCCCTGTACTTTCCACTGGGTCTGCTTTTCCACGTTCCCAATATGTATCTTTCACTCTGGTGATACAGATTAATCTGTACATTTAAGATGACCTGCATATAGTTCTGTCTTCTCTTTGCCTAAAAATTCATCACCATACTGTAAGAGGGGGGATTAGGCTTCTGTCCTGCAATTCCAAATAGAATTTCAGAAACCGTCCCTGTCTCCCTCCACCATTTTTGGAGATCACTATCTTGTCTAAAATCACATCATGCCATTTATACTAACTGCTATCCCTTGTTACTTCATGATTTTAGTGCCAGCATTATTTCCAGACTGGGATTTTAAGCTATTTGAAGACAGTTTCTACATCTTAAAACAGAGCTTCCCAAACTTGAATGTGTGCAGGAATCGGTTTAAAAGTGTTGACTCCCATTCAGTAGGTTTGGGGTAGAGCCCTAGAATAGACATTTCTGTAGAGCTTCCAGATGATACCAGGACTGCTAAAATAGTACCAGCTTGATACCATGGACCACACTTTATCGACACCACTCTGTATCATGAATAACAGGCCCTTAATAAATGGCTATTGATTAAACACAAATGAGGGGTTTTATCTTAACAAATTATCCATAGGTGAGAACTGGTATTATGTGTTTTTACTAGGGTGATTAATGATAAAGAGCTCTACAAATTTTCCTTTTAGAAGAGTTTGGTCCCATTCGTCAGGAACTGGCACAGTGACCTGGAGATGAAACATAGTTAATAAGCCTTGTGTTTCTCCCCACTTTCAGAGATACCAAGAAGACACTTAAAAACTCACACTCGGGAAAAGCTAATGACAAACCCTAAGCAATTTGCGCTATTGAAACCAACGGAATGAGAATGGATCAAGCATGTTTTCTTATTTTCTTCTTTCTGCTCCCTTAGCACACCCTCTGCTGCTGCTGCTTTTTTGCTTATTGTTTCCTGCCACTCAACTCACTGTGTGGTCCCTGGGACCTTTCTCAGCCCTAACTAGTCATTCTGTAAAAGAATGAGACATTTCCTCTTTCGTCTTCCCAAAAGAGTGCTTCGAATTAGTACTAACATTTCATGATTCCTGCTACCTGTACTTGCTTTGTTAGAAGGTTAATATTTTCCTTAGGAACTACATTCTTAGTGTATTTTTAGTAAACATGTTATTACTACCATGGATAGAAAAAAAACAGCATAAAAGAAAGATGTTAAAAATAATAAATTCGATGAAAAAAAAATTATTGGTGTTTAGATAGATACAATTCGCCTCAGGACACTTTGAGTTTAAGGGCTGATTTATTTGTTAAAAAAGGAGATTGGCAAGTGGAAATGGTGTTAAACACCAAATGAGACTTTCTCCTTCACTTGATCAAATAATTGAAAGAGAATTGAAAACAGAATATGGTACATGCTATATGACTCAGTGACATTGAAGGCTGTGAATTTGTACCCTCTCTGGTCTCACACTCTAGCAACCATATCACAGGAGTTAGGTAATCTGTGGGAAATGTTAACTTCACAAGAAAGAAAAATGTTCTTTCTTAAACCTGAAATTCACCATTTAAATGGAGAACCTGTTTCAAGACTTCTCTGTGCCTTAGAGGCGAGCACAGGAAACAGTTTGGATTTTATTTTTTATTTATTTATTTATTTTTGCCTCAGAATTATAGGTATTATGATGAAATCTTTACTATCAAGTAGAATCAACAATGCATATATTTCCTTGGAAAGTCTGATCTAGAAAAAAATCTCTGGTAAACTCCAGTAAGCCAGGTTAATGGCTGATGTGGCCCAATAAGGCAGTAGGTCAAGTGCATTCTTTATATTGATGCAAAACAGTAAAAGTAACACAGTACCAATACAACTGTAAAATAAAAAGATGACCCACCTCAATTACTTTGGGAAATACAATTCAATTGAAATAGATAAAGCAAAAAGAATAGAAAACTAGTTCTGTAACAAGTTTTGCTTTGAAAGCAGAGTCATAAACTAATATTTCCCACAAGGAAAGGAAATCAGAGGAAAGGGAATAAATAGGATTTCAAGTTTCCTTTCTTCATCTTTCTGAAGACGCTCTCTTATTCCATCATTGCCCTGAGGAGATGTATCTATACCTATGCTTGTATCTGTGCCTAGACCATACCTACCCCAACCCCTACCCCTACCCCTACCCCTATCCCTATGGATATACATTTTCAAGGCCCCACTTCTGTGTCTCTAGTCATCTATGTCCATGACTTGATGAATGATTAAGAGACTCAGGATTCTGCTTTTGTTTCAGTCTTGACCAACTACTTATGGGTGACTTATTTAATGAGTCAGGCTTGTTTCCTTTTCCTTTTCTTTTCTTCTTTTTTTCCCCTTGCAGGCATAGCCAGACAGGTTTTGAAGTACTAATGATGATTAGTTCATTTAAGTCAGCACAGACCAACAATGGGTTTGAAATGTTAATCAGATGAAGGGCTTATTGCTAAACAGCCCACAGAATGGCAAATGAACCAGGAAAAGAAAGCAAGGAGAAAAAGAGTCTGAGTGGAGATTTGACACAAGCATTTTCAGCTGCTGGGCCTCTTTGATGTGTGAGTGGGACAGATGTGCTGCTCTTCTCCTGAGAGAACCCTCTTTGTATACAATAGTGTGCTGATTAATATCACTTCACTCTTCCCTTGAGAGGAGCAAGGCTGGCTCTTCGTCATTCTCTCATTGGGTATCATTGGGCCCTCTTCTTCCTGCTGGCAGGGAATTACCATTCAGTCTCTCTCATCTTTATCTAAAAGCTCAGACTCATAGAAGCCCATCTTTCTTCTGTCCTATAGTTCCAAGTGACATAGGTATGATGGGGTCATTTATATCTTATATCCTTATATATGTGAAGGATACAGTAGACTGAACTTTTGATGCCAGATATACGAATGAAGATACTACTTTAGAGGCAGTGGAGAAGCTGATTAGATCATGGCAACCCTCTCCCTGACCGCCCCCCCCCCCCCCCCCCCCGCATATTACTGTTGTGATCTTGAGCAGAGGTGTCCTATAGAACTTTGAGCAATGATGGAAATGTTCTATATTGGTTCTGTCCAATGTGCAAGCCACTAGCCACATGTGCTACTGAACACTTAAAATGTGACTACTGCTACAGAAGAAATAAATTCATATAATTTTAATTAATTGTAAATAGTTACATGTCATTCTTGGCTATCATATTTAACAATGTACCTCTAAAAGGTCAAGAGGGAGAGCCTTGCCACTCAAAGACCTGAAGACCAATAGCATTAACATCACCTGAGATCCTGTTAGTAATGCAGAATCTTGGGCCTCACCTAGACTTTCTGTGTCAAATTCTGTATTTAAGAGTATGCCTCTCAGGTGACTTGTAAGCATGTTAAATTTTGAGAAGCCTTGCTCTGGAACATGTGTTGGAATCTGGATATGCTACATCTGACAGATTTTACCAAATAACATAATAAGAATTCTAAGCTGATTATTTGACTCCTTAAAAAAAAAAAAAAAAAAAAAAAAAAAAAAAAAAAACAACTTTCCCTAAAATATGATGGAGCTATTATTTGTTTCTGGGGAAATCTTGCAAGGGGGAGGGGGTGGTGATTGAGGTCTGACATCTAAGGAAAAAAGTGTGTTGGCCCTCCAAATAAAATGGAAATCTGTTAGGGAAAGAATTAAGCATTTTTAGGCCCTGCAAACTGCACTATGAACCAATTAGCTTTTGTATAGTCCTTGACCATTACAAACCCCTTTCCTATATGTTACGTTCCATGGCTCTGTCATCCCCCTTTGAGGTTTGAGAAAATGGTTTTAGAGGTTGATCACCTGAGCATAGTTACTGAACAGTCCCACAACTAGAGAGTGACATATTTATGGTCCAAATCCAGACTTCCTGCTTTTTGGGTGTTTTTACACAATGGTGAAAGGAAGAGACCACATTTCTGTGAGAATTTCATGGTGACCGAATTTAGGAACTCGTTGGATGAGAGAATTTTAAGCCTGTGTCCAAGCCAGAAAAAGAAAACAAGACTACAGACCCTTCTTATGTCTCCCAAAGTAAAATGTCTTCTATGTTAGGGCTGCTATCGACATTTGGATTTCATATCTCATTTACAAATAATCAATTTACAAATAATCAATTTATAAATAATCAATGCTACTTGTCTCACTCTTCTGAAGACCAGAATGATATATGGCCAGTTTTTTAAAACAATGTTGAAAGTAATTTCAAAAGCCAATTGTATTTTATTCAACAGGTCTTTCAAGTAGTTTCCAAATGAGAACAACTTAGCAGGCTATAACTATAGTTTACCAAGTTGTGAAAGGTCAGTGTTGCTGCATGCAATTTCAGGAGAATGAGAGCTGGGCAGATTTCTTAAGTCTTCAAGAGCAAATGTCTAGGTCTATAACCAGAATTACCTACACCAAAATTAATAAAGTTACAGAAGTTGTTAACTTAAGAGTTTGTATAGACTGGTATGATAGTAACAAGTAAACATTTTTTATATAAACTTCCAGATAACAAGTCAAGGTTACATAAATCTGGCAATGTTTGGATATGTGCCTCCCATTCAAATGCTGATGTGACAGGGCGAGAATTCTTTTCTACAAATCATTCTGAATTTTCTCTTTCGAATTTAATTACTTGGCTAAATATACCAAAGATTTGACTTTATGGTATTTCTTATGGTCTCAGCAAAGGTTGTAATCCAAATGGAATGTTTTATTATTTTTATATATGCCAGCAGATTATATTTACTAAGCTTGCAAAACAGTTACTGACTTTTATTCTTACCATCGAAACTCATACTGACAGAGTCCCCAGTACATTCCATATCCTTCAAGTCGCCCATCCAATTCAAATGGGCAGGTAGAAATTGATCAGAATTATTTCATTATTATTTATGGTTCTTCCTAACTCTCTTACCGACCTTGCTTTATCTCCATGCAACCTTTCGATTAACTTATCACTCTGACATTTGTAGGGGTTCCCTCACCCTAGTATGGAGAGGGTATTACCCACCAACACAGCAGGATTTCAGTGAAGCAGAATGAGACCTTAATTACAGATTTAATGAGGAGAAAGCCCGATCTTCATTTCTTGCTGATTTCCCAGCTGTAGGATGATGTCTGATTATTTCCAATCCGCCAATGGTTTACTTTCCATCTGCTGCTGTCACCGCCACCACTTTTGTTGGGTAGCTCTCTGCTGGTTGTCCTGTACCTCTTTGTCATACTGGTTCTGCAAAAAAGCAAATGCCCAACTCAAGGTATTCTCTCCGCTGTTGCTAGAAGAGGAGTATCTTAAAAGAGATACGACACTGACTTCTCTAGATGATTGGGATTAAAAACGAAATCTATTTCTGACTTTCTAAACTAACACAATGTATGTATTATTCATTTGTCTCAGAGTTTTAACAAGAATAACATTCTGCTTTTTTATTCTATTCCTCTGTTTTCATCTCATTGTCAGTTTTGGAAAGACTGTCCAGGCGATGAAGGTTATTGTTGCCTTAATTTCTCTAGAATATGAAATTTTCAGCCAAGAACCTATTTTTTAAGGTTTGAAATTGCATAAAATGAAGCAATAGAGTTGTGCAATCTCCTCGTGTATTTAACCTCTCTGTCCCTCAGTTTCCTCATCTGTAAAATGGAGACAGCAGTATCTACCTCAAAGGTTTGTTGGTAGAAATAAATGCAATTAATACCTGGAAAGTGCTTAGCACAGTTTCTGTCACAGAGCAAGTTGGGAAAAATTTTTATTTATCATTTTAAGAATATTTATGAATATTCTCTAATGAAAAATTATGTATTCAGTTTTAGATAACATGAATTTTATGACTGAGTTTCCTTTGGCCATGTTTTGTTTAAAAATAATCCCTAAATGACTGGAAAGAAGATCATAACTCAGCACATTCAGTTAGCATACAATACAATCCAGAAAACCTTAGGAAAACTATTTCTCACCAGGAGGCTAGCCAAAGAGCAGACAGAGCAGCTGCTATTTCAGGCTATATGTGGAAGATATGTTGACCTTACATTCAAACCAAAAAATGACTTTTTCTTTTTAAGATAATAATCTTACACTTGGTATCTTATATTAGTAAATATCCAGATAGATTAAAGTGGAATAAAATCTAATATTGATTGGGGTTATTCAAGACATGATAATCCAAAATGGATGCTTTGGAAAGCCTATCTGTCCTTTTGTTCTTTAGTTTAATAAGGTGATGAATATGGAATTGCCATGGCTTGTTTTATATTTAATAATACTGGGTTTTCAAATACTGTGCATCTGAACTGTTATTATTCTTGATATTCTACACACTTGAGGCCAGAGACTGAACTCTTATCTGGTAGCAAAGCCTCACTGAACAAGGAACACACACACTCAATATAATACTGAATATTGTACACAGCGGGTGCAGAGTATTTATGGAATGGCATTTTGGATTAATGAATTTTTGTTACTTAATCGCCTTTTTTCTTATTACTGTCCATGCAGTAAACACATACTCAGTTACCGACCCATGCAGTTGGCTCAGGTGTGTTTGATTTCTTATTTCTTCCTGGAATATTACTAGACTAGATCGTACACCACCACTGCCTCTAGTTTGGACCCTTTTAGAATCGGTCACTATCTGGCTCCCCAGCTGCTGTGCCTCTCCCGTCCTTATAGCTCAGCCTGTTGGTAAGAATGAGATCTGCCTGCTTTTTGACTTCTGTTTTCTTCCCTTTTCTCACTGCCAGCACTGTCTCCTCTTGCCTGCTGACCAAGACTTCTAGAACTCATTCCCACTGACCGCTCTGTCTTCCTCTGTTAGGCTCACATCCTCAGTGAGGCCTTTCTGGGATCAATAATATACCTCCTGAGGGCCCAGGTACGCTCGACTTCTGCTCTTTTTACAGAGCCTAATGCGTTGTGGGCACCTGACTGTTCTTAATAGCAAGAAAAGTGAAAGTGCCAAAACAAAAATTCGTCTCTTTACCCTTTGTATAGTTCAGTTTTTCCACTTTATTTAATCAAATAATTTTACTAGTCAGTTTCGCTTTATTTTCAAAGAAACTTTTTATTTGGCTTTTAGTTCCCCAGGGCCATACGGTATTGTTTGAATTCACAAAGCTGACAAGGTGTAAGTGAGAACCAACCAATTATTATTTGATTCAAAGATAGGACAATAGGAGAGATTTCATTATTAATACATATAGAAAATATTTTCAATTGTTGTACTGTTTATGACTAGGTACTTTTTAAAAAGTATCCATTTCACTGAATTCTGATAACTCCATAAACTAGATAGTATTCATACTATTTTACAAATGAAGAAACCAAAGCTCGTGGCAGGAATTACTGTAGATCTGGGATTTTAACTGAGATTGGGCTTCAAAGCTTGTCCCTGTGGTTCTCTGGTTTAGTCTTTGAGTTTCCTAAGGTGTATTTTAAGTATTTTAACTCCCAGACTCCACCTGCAGGAGACTCTTATTCAATAAGCCTGGAGTACAATCTCAGGACTTTAGTTTGAGAAACCCAATTCCCCTTTTTAGATTTTGAGTTTGAAGTTAAAACCAAAGGATTTTATGGAAGTAATTTGAGAATGCTTAGCCCCTCACTTAGTAATTCCTATAGTGTGTGAGATTAAATATTAACTCCGAGAGCACCATGCTATTAAAGGGGGAATATATGTTATTACCATTTTTCCAGACGGGCAGAGGGAATCCTTCTGCATGCAGTTACCTCAGCTCTGCCCAGTTTAAAAAGAGCATTGTAAAAATATATGCCTATTGCCTCTACTGACTTAATTTAATACTGGTAGTGAAGGGCATAGAATAACTCAGTGATATAACATGGTAATATCAACTCTGGACTTGGGTGAGTCCAAAGTAGCTAATGTAATATCAGGGTAATTACATAAGAGAAGAGAGCTGAAACAATGTGGAAGGTGTTTTGCATATGAAAATCTAAAAACACTCCAGAAGAGGCATTTTACCCTCAGACCAGAGGGACAAATAAAGGTCATTACACAGGAGGCTAATGATGAGTGAATGGTCCAGAGGACAAGACAGAAAAGAACATGCTCAGTTAAGCTGTGCCTCCCAAATTCCTAGCTGTGTGCCTCACTGATACTGCAGGCTCAGCAACGGCCAGTTGAATTAATAAAGAACGAATGAATTGGGACGCCTGGGTGGCTCAGTTGGTTAAGCGGCTGCCTTCGGCTCAGGTCGTGATCCCAGCTTACTGGGATCGAGTCCCACAAGGGGCTCCCTGCTCAGCAGAAAGCCTGCTTCTCCCTCTGCCTCTGCCTTCCACTCTGTCTGCCTGGGCGCGCTCTCTCTCTCTCTAACAAATAAATCTAAAAAAAAAAAAAAAAAAAAAAAAAAAAAAGAATGAATGAATCACTGGAAATTTTAAAGTAAGAAAGAAGGCTGAAATATTGGGCCAGTAACAGAAGGAGGAGGAGGAATCATGGAGAAGGTGAAGGGAATTAGTGGCCATGCAAAAAGAGGACAACCCCAAGAGGACAGAAAGATAGAGGCAGAAGAAAGTAGTCCTAGCAGAAATGCTTCCCTTTGGGTTTGTGGTGGACAGAAGGTGTTTCTATTCTACCACAGCTCTTCCTACCAGTGTTTTGCATATGAAAATCTAGTTAAACTAATGAGGTCCTTAATTAGGGCTTTTATTATCCTTTAATTCCTCGCTTAAAGGAAAATGATTACAAAGCTCATCTTTATGATTTAGGAAACTAATCTTTCATTTCTGAAGTGTTTCTTTCCTTCCCTCATCACAGATATTAGAAGAGAAACAAAACCCACAGAATGATGCAAAACTGTGCCACAGTAATAAACAGAAGTACCAAACCCCATGTATTAGATTTGTCGTGAACTACAGAAAAGTCTCCTGTATCAGACGGGACCTCTTCTATGGTTCTTAATTTAATAAGGATTATAGTGACTCTCTATAAAGCACTACTCAAATTATCTCTGCAAACCTAGATTCTTTTGCCTGCATTCTTAAAATTTTCATTACAGGGATGTCTGTGTGTATCTTCTCATCTAACTGAGAAGTACGCTTGTTCTCCTATACCAACAATAGAGCATCTGTTTTCATCCAATTGAAGATCAATCCTTATACGTTGTTTGGGGCCATAAATTAGAACATAAACTCTTAGGGCTCCCCTATCACCCAGCAGTGTTTCCCGGATAAAATCAAATTGAAATAATGATCAAAAAGTGACTTATAAGGGGAAAATAATCCCAAAGCACAGTATTTAATTGATCTGAAAAAAAACAAACAAGAAACCTGCAGTGGTTTGAGGATTGCCTATTACAAAGAGGATGGGCCCTTATAACCCTTTGCCTTTAATTTAATTTAATTTAATTTAATATCATGTGTAGACGTGTGATGATCAGCTTGTAGGTGTCAGTTATTCTACTAAACTTTGCAGATATAAGTACAAGTAAAGTTTATTTGGGGGAAACAGACTTAGGAACAAAACATTCCCAAACAGTACACAAATTGAACACTGGGGTTAAGGATATGGTGTTTTGGAGCCCATGGAGTTCAACCTGAGCGTTCAAGGAAGGTTTCTTGGAGAAGATGACACAGAAGTAATAGTGCGCCTGGTGGGTTTGCGAGGGCCAGGAAGGCCAGGTAGAAGACTGTCAAAGTTTCCTCTGGAGGGAGAGAAGAACATGCAAGAAGGCCATGACAATAAAGCTTGGAAAGAGGCTATGGTGGGAGGCATCCAGAGGAGCCACCAAGCCCCAGCCTGAGTTCGTGTTAACTAGATGCAGAGCTGGGGAGGGCAGAGCTCTGGAGAGATTCAGGTGCTCCGACTCCGAACACTGCAGAGCCTGTAATGAATGAATACACAGAGACTCCTGAATGTTCCATTTATGACACTGGATGTTGGTGACATGGAATCTGACACCTTCTGAAAATTCAAGCTGTATCCTTCTGATATATATACTTTTCTTCATAGAAACTTAAATGAAAAAGGAGTGGCTAGCTATTCCAGGAGGAAGGCTGTGGTGTTAGAGATGCCTGTGTGTGCATTGTGTGTTTTGATACTGTTGTACTATTTATGAGCCTTCGATGCCTTGCCGTTCCCTCCTGAATCACTGTGCATGTATTAGTTACTAGGGATGGATAAAGACTGGATCTTTCTTCACTACTTATTATTGACTATTCTGCATATTATCATTATGTTTAATAGATTTCTTTCAAGGAATATTTGGTAATGAATAAATGTTGACTCTGGAACTTGTCTAAGAAAGTGTGGACATGGATTACCAGATGGTTCTAGTCCAGCAAAGTCTACTTAAAAAAGTCAGTTGTGGTCCTCTATATCAATAATGATCAGTTCAAAATATAATCAAGTAAAATGATCCATTCAGAATAGAAACAAAAACTGCAAAGCTACTAGAAAAAATTTAAAAATCACAACATTTATGAGAAAAAAAAAAAGAAAAGAAAACTTAAACATTAAGGGAGGGCATAGACCATTTACAGGGTGGCACAATAAACAAGTATAGTTAAGAATCCAAATGTCTTAAGCTGTAAAAAAGCTCTCTGAGTTAAATTTTATTTTATTTATTTTTTTTTTTTTTAAAGATTTTGTTTATTTATTTGACAGAGAGAAATCACAAGTAGATGGAGAGGCAGGCAGAGAGAGAGAGGGAAGCAGGCTCCCTGCTGAGCAGAGAGCCCGATGCGGGACTCGATCCCAGGACCCTGAGATCATGACCTGAGCCGAAGGCAGCGGCTTAACCCACTGAGCCACCCAGGCGCCCATCTGAGTTAAATTTTAAATTCAATGCAATTTTAATTAAAACTCCAAGTGAATAGTTCTTGGACTCTGACAAGTTGATTCTAAAATCTAATGATCAGGTTCTTAAAAACAAACAATAACAACAAAAAAGTGTTGATTACTCTGCTGAATGCTTAACCACTTTTTTTCTTTGTGGGTAAAAAAGAATCATGCAAGTAGACTTATAGCAGTGGTGTTACTAACTACGAAACTCTAGGAAAGTGACTTGGCTTCTTATGCCTCTGTTTCCTCATACATAAAATAGAGGTGAAATGGTACATCCCTCAAAAGGTTGATTAAAAAGCTCTTGTGAGATTTTACCTACAAAGTACTTATCAATTAAAGCACTTAGAAGTACTCATTAAATATAGGCTAATATAACTGAAAAAAATATGTATGTTGACTCTGAAGCTTTCATTACTTTAAGTAGAATGCAAACTCCTGTTTTATGAATAGTTCAAAAAAGATGACAGTGAATGTGTGTTGACTGCAATCAAATTGTTAGTATAGGTTCCCACTCCATTCACAAAATTGGATATCCGTTGGCACCCCAATTTCTCTTGGTCTCTTAAGTCTCGGTGATTCTTTTCTTCCTTTAGTACAGGCTCAGTTGACAGACTTCTGTTTTCTTAGCCCAAACTATCTCAACTCATAATTTTCATTAGGCTTTTTTGGGGGGATGGCCATTTGCTCCATTGTCTTTGTCAAGGCTTTTGTTTTCCCATAAACGTAGAATTCCTAATAATGAACTCTAGGTCCCTATCGCATGATTTTTCCTTAAGTAATTTCTGCTTCTTTTTACTTTCAAGTTCAGCCAAGCATTGTTACCTGTTTCTTTCTAGTTTGTTTATGAACAAATAACTCAGATTTGAAAGGTAAGTGCCATAGACTTGAACACCCACTTTAATTTTCTCCTTCAGGTTTCCGATCATGCTGTGTAGGACAAGCAATGACCTGTGGTTAGACAATGGGATTAATAAAAGTGATGCTAATGGTCCAACCACTTATATTTTGCAAAACAAAGATAGGTTTACCTTAAAGTAACAGACATTAGATTTATGTCAAAGTGACACGAATTAACAAGTCCAAATGTGCCTGTCCCTTCTAGTTTATGAGGCTCTGTCAGTATACATTATTACTTTTAAGCATACTCAGACAATTTTAAGTTCTCCTCAGCAATTATCAATTATCTCTTAACTTAATCAAACCCTTGGATTCCTTCCCAGGCCTAAATTACAATTTACTCTTATCTTTTTGTAAAAACTGGGAGCCCCTGGACTAAGTCATTGACAGTGGGACATCTAAGTTAGTTCAGGTTTTGCTTGGAAAATCCCCACCAGCTGCTCTGCCTGATGCTGGGTTAATTGCCTTAATTAGCTTTTTTACAATAGCCTTCTTAATCAGTCCTTGTGAGGAGGTCTTAAACTCACATTGTGGTTCTTTTCTCACTATATTCTTACCTTTAAAAAATATTCATTCTGTCTTACTACACAACTGCTCTTAAAGTCTTAAAATGAAAGAAATGGAAAGCAAGAGAAAAAAATCTCTCTGCTGTTTTTTTCTGTATTCATCCCGAAATTGTGACCCTTAACTTCTAATCAAGACAGGTTATTCTGACTTTCTAAATTACTAACAGCTAGATATTACTTCCTTTCTTCTCCCATGGCTCGCTTAGCCTTCTTTTCTAATGAATGCTTAATTAACATTGATACACGTTCTTTCTGATGAAGCTTGCAGTTTTTACAATTTGCAGCCTGCTACAAACTTCTTCAGAAAGAGGCTCAACTTTTAGTTCTAAAACTTGTAGACTTTGTTGAATGCATAGAGACAATTTTAAAATTTTAGTTCCTTTATAGAATATCATGCAGACCAAGATCTTGATTTTTATCAAGCAAGACCATCTCTGTCACTCCCCTGCAATCTGTGTTATTAAGTTGTCATTCCTAGAAAGTGATTAAATTGATCCCCAAAGACATGATTTTCATAAACATGTCATCCTTGCTGTTGACCGATAATACTTTGTCATATGAGATGTGTGTTAATTGATATTTTAAAATTTATTCTAAATTTTTCTTGTGCTTTAACATCAAGTAATTGTGCATAAAATCCATGCATGTGTTTTGAGTATGTGTGTGTGTGTGTGTTGGAGTGTGTGTAGTATTCTGAATTTATTTTAGGTTGTACTGCAGTTTTTCAGTTTCTTCATCATCAAATTATAAAGAAAAAAACAAAAAACAAAAAACTGTATGACCCAGTTGACAACTAAGAGTGAGAGAGAAAGAAAGATCCATCCCAGGAAGCATGCTCTGTTAATCTATGGGTAAATAATTACACTGGTATTAATTTCACATGATGCTTGGCCTTCATTGAAAAATGTCACTTTGGGGGGCACATGGGTGGCTCAGTTGGTTGAGCATCCAACTCTATCTTGGCTCAGGTCATGATCTCAGGTTCATGAGAACTACCCCATGTTGTGTTCTGTGCTGGGCAAGGAGCCTGTTTGAAGAGTCTCTCTTTTCCTCTACTCTTCCTCCCCCTGTGTCTCCCTCGAGCGCTCTTTCTCTGAAATAAAGAAAAGAAAATTACAACTTTTCATTGCTCATTTTGTCAATTTCTGTCTATCGTAGAACTACTCATCAATAGCTTGTTCTAATCAGTCATCCCCTCCTTTCTCCTACCCCTAGTGATTTTTAAAGAAAAGCTTAATTTGATACAGAATGTTACCATTCTGAGTGTTCCCTAGGGCAGAGGAGTTTCCTGTACAAAGGTGTAGGAAAGATAAGGTGAGGGATTTCTTTTGCTGATAAGGTGGTAATGAATAAATGTGATGTGCTGTGAGAAAGGGAGATATAAATGGTTATACACTATAATGAAGGATAATTAAGAGGGTAACAAGTTGAATTTCATCACTCTGAATGTTTCAGTGTACAGTGAGCCTTGAAAAGTGCTAAATTCACGGTAGTAGTACTGTGAAAACCAGAATATTTATCCAGAGAATTGGTAAGATGATTATCTAAATGAAAAGATGAGTATTTAAACTTTAAAAATTAAATCAGTAAGCACCATTCCCATACTTCCTCTGAAATTTGATTGGCATTCTAAAAATAAGAGTCCGCTTAATTATTGATACATGTAAATGAGGGAAGAAATGAAACGAAGTCAGTGAGAAAATAGTAAGTTAGATACTTTGCACCCTCACTACTATGCATATTATTATTATTTTTATTTTTAAATTTTCTCTTTTTTTTTTTTTTTATTTGACAGAGAGAGATCACAAGCAGGCAGAGAGGAAGGCAGAGAGAAAGGGGAAGCAGGCTCCCCGCTGAGCAGACAGCCCCATGCAGGGCTAGATCCCAGGAATCTGGGATCAAGACCTGAGCCAAAGGCAGAGGCTCAACCCACTGAGCCCCCCAGGCGCCCCTGCATATTATTATTTATTGTGTATCAGATCAGCCCACTCCGAACTGCAAATTAAACTTCAGAAACAAGTCCTTGTACTTAGAGAGCAGAGATTTGTTTTCATTTTGTTTTGTTTTGTTTCTTCTATTTTAAAATGTAGAGTAAGTAGTACTGCTCTTATCTAAAAACATCCCTTGTTTCTAAAAGAAGAAAAAGTAAAATCTCCCTAAGAAAAACAATGAATTTTGCAAGTTGGTAGACTAATATGAGCATCTGTGTTAATTTGCCTATATTTTGGTGATCACATTCGCATACTCAACTTCATGCCAAAATGTTTAACTGCTGTTGTCATTTAGGGTTCCATCATTGACATTAGTATTAGAATAGTACTTGGTGGGTAACTTGGATTTAGAACTCACAAAGACTCAATGTACCTATGGATTGAAGTTTCAGTGTGGTGCATTCTAGCACTAATTGAGGCATAATAGGATACAGCAACGATATGTAATAGGAAATGGGTTTCTGATACTGTTACTTCTTTTCACCCACTCTGACGTGGCTACAATGCACTGTATCCTAGTTTTCCTTGTCTTTACATCATGCTGGTTTTGTTCATTTTTCCCATCTCCCAGAGTGGGCCCAGGATGAATGGGAGGCTTCAGTGCAGATCCTTGTTATTAATTGCAGAGACACCTAAACCTTGGCCTCAGCAATTATTAAGAGTTCAGATCTTCTTTAAAATTGTCCTTATCAGTTATAGGTAGAAAAAGGTTACATTGTACCTTCCACTATGAGAGATCAGGATGATATCTATTTTTATCGAGCAGATAGTCTCTAGCTATTTTAGAATATTCTCTGATATTCTGTGTTTTGCAACTGCTGCCCAGAGTACGTTGTTAAGCAATGCTTGTTTTTGATCTACCTGTGACACTCTTCCCCAATGCTTGGCCCATGGTATGGGACTGTCCAATCAGCCTATTCCCCGAAGAGTCAAGATTTCTCAAGAGCAGAGGGACTGCGTGGTATCTAAGGAACAACATGGGGTAGCCTCCTTATCTGTACCTACAAGGATTTTTTTCCCCCACAAAGTTGTATATGCTACTCTTGTATCAAAGTTCAGGGAATTTTCTCCTTGAACTGCCCTTCAAAGCCTATTACTCTTACATGAGATGATTTCTTTAGACTTAGCAGGTTTTTCAGTCCATGGTTTTTCCTTGCTGTCAGATTGCTTCCTGTCAGAGCAGGAACAGGAGCTTACATTTCATCATGGCATTTGGGACGCATTTAGAGGAAGGCTAGCCGCATTTACATACTGCCAAAGACCTGACTCTTACAAGGGTTAAGCCTTAAGTCTGCAGAAAATTCCATTTATGTGCAACACTGCCTCTTCTGATGATGTCAAGTAAGTGAGCTTCCTGCAGTTAGGAAGTTATATAGGAGCTTGGCAAGAGTAACCTTTACTAGGTAGATTAAACCAGACCAGTTTTTGAAAATTCACATTAATAACCAGAGTTACCCATTCAGAAATACACCCAAGGAACTCTTTTGCTGGGTTTAACAGTTGCCGTTTAAAGGGGGATCCCACAAGACTAGTTGTGATATTTTGGTTATTGAAGTATTTTCAACTCAGCAGGTCAACAAAAACCTGGGATTAACATCTGCTTCTTTATCCCCAGGCCTCCTTGTATCTTATTTCCCCAGGCATATTTGCTCCTACTCAGTAGAACTCTAAAGTCTCTGTCATTCCAGGTGTCTGTACTTATTCTCAAGGATCCACTTTGTTTCTTTAAGAAGCTTCATGAAAAGGGGATATAGGGAGCTGAGGGATTATAACAGGATCCTGTTTATGGAAACAAAATCTAGGTGTATGGGCTTAAATGTAAAAATAATGGAATTTCCTGTCCTTGGAGGAGTAAGGAATTCCACACACGAGACAGCTCAATCAGGACATCTTTTAAGGAGAAGTACATGAATCATTGTGTACCTCATTCAAGGTTGTAGTCTGGTGTTGCCTAGTATTCTCAGTCACTGTTTCTTTTGGGACACATATGACAGATGACATTCATGGGCTCCGCGTATTCCCATGGACATACCCGGATTTTGGCAAAATGCCACAACATTTATAGTGAAGTCATGCGCAGCAGTAACTCATCATCAACACAATTATTAAAGTGATGTCAGTATCCATTTGTCCTTTTGGGCCCTTCAGAAAGTCTGGATGTTAAATAAAATGATTATGTACTAGCAGCGTCTCCACCCACTTTTTATATCACTCAAGAAGGAGCATGGACTTCCAGTGAGTAGGAATGATACAACCAAAGGTTAAATTTTGAACCATTTTAAATTCCATTTATTTTTATTTTTAGTTCATAGACTTTGGTATTCTGTAATACATAGTAATTTGCTTTCAACCCATATTTCACCACCTGTAAAGTCAAATTGCCATTGGCTTGGAATCTTGAGGGCTAGGGCTAAGGATTCAGTTTTGGCATTTACTCTGGGGGATGGCAGACTCTTAGAGGTCCATTGCCACATCTGTTAAAATTGAGTTAATTACCGTAACTTTACTGAGGATTAAATGAGAACATTTTATTTATGTATATATTTATTTTTATTAAACAGGTTAATACCTAATTAAATACATTAATAAGTACCTAATTTTTTGGTGCCTCACAATACACACACACACACACACACACACCCCATCTTTCCATTTGTTGCTCTTGGAACCTCATAGACATACATGGTAAGCATTAATGTGATTGATAGGGGAACAAATTAAGACTATTATACTTGATGTTAGATAATTTGCCTAACTTCTTTCTCTTTCCCATTCCAGTTTGAATATGCCTGAAGAGTCCTTTTCTTTAGTATGCATTCTTTTGTACACTAATATTCTTTTTTTAAAAAAGATTTTATTTATTTATTTGAAAGAAAGAGAGGGAAAGAGAGAGAGCATGAGAGGAGAGAGGTCAGTGGGAGAAGCGGACGCTCTGTTGAGAGGGGAACCTGATGTGGGACTTGATCCCTGGACTCCAGGATCATGACCTGAGCCAAAGGCAGTTGCTTAACCAACTGAGCCACCAAGGCACCCAAGTACACTAGTATTCTTGAGAAATTTAAGAGAGTTTTTAGAACATCAGAAGTGGCCACTATCTTCACATAATAAAAACTATTACAATGAATCATTATGGAGTTAGAATAAAGTTTATAATAGGGACTTGGTTAGAAGAAAGAAGAAGAAAGAAAAGAAGTGAAGAGATAGTAATATACATTTTTCTGTATGTAGAGAAAGGCTAATAATTAAGACTTACAGGAATTAGTCCTGGGGCTATTTTTGACACTTTCATAAATGGTCCAGTCGAGGACTTCCACACTGAAATATCTACTAAAAGCAGACTCTGATAAATTAGTGACCTGACTTGCTTGGCTGACAGTTTCATCTTCCTTAAAGTAGAAGATAATAAGGGTGGGGGCTGGAATTGCTACTTTGGGCTTAATTCTAATCTCAAGGGAGATCTGGCTGGAGATGTGGTACGGAAATCCACACACACTGGCATATCTTGATGATGATGATGATGATGATGATGATTAATTATTTATTTATTTTTGCTAAGACACCAATCTAGTGGATAAGATGATGGTATGGTTCGGGTCACAGTTAGGGAGGCACAACAATTGCTTGTTAAATCCAACGTATATTAACTTAAAAATAACACTCAGCCTTGAAAGACCTCTCAAAGAGCCAAAACTTAAGGCCTGGTCCCAGTCAAGACTTTTATCAATGCTATTGACTGTGTCATAGAAGTCACATATCAGGTTTAGATGATAATGTGACCGGAGGTGAATATAAATAATGCATTAATGAAAGAATTAAGACATAAAACAATCCTGAGAGCCTAAACTCCTGAGCCAAAATCAACATGATAAAGATGTGTGTCCTCACTAATAGGTTTTTGTTTTTGTTTTTGTGTTTGTGTTTTAATAATACCTAGTGATGCTCAGGATGTTGCTGATGGAGTTATAAATTAGTCTGATCTTTCTGGAGGGAAAGGCGGACATATATAATCAAAACTATAAAGTATTCATGACCTTTAAACTAAATATTCTACCTGAGAGACTCAGTCTAAGGGAATAATCAGGAAAATATTTAATGACAGGGAACCAAAACCAACAAAAACAGGATTAGTCGATTGGTCAAACATTACAGCACTACCGTAGTGAAATACTAAGCCATCGCTAAAAATTATGTGGTAAACATTTACGTATCGACATGCGACTATATTAATGATAAAGCAGATAAAAAGACTACAGGAAACTATTATATACTTGATTTTTATAAAATAAAGTTTGTGTATATAGATATGAAAATATGTTAAAAACAAAACAAAATGTATGGAGGGATGACCAGGAATATGTCAGTGGTTTTTGTGGTTGATAATTTTAGGTATGAGATTTTCTTCCTAAGCTTATCTATGTCTTCCAATTTTTTGTAAGGTATATGTATTGATTGTGTGATAAAAACATTATCCTAAAAAGATAAGATGGAGTTGACAGCCATTTCAAGTGAAATTTTTCTGGGTTATTTGGAGGACGAAAGTTACCACCAGTGTGATAGGACAGCTAAGAAAAAAGAGTATAATTAAGTTGCATAAAGAACAATGAAGTTTTAGTGGGGGTTAGTGGGAGAGGGTGTCAAAGAGCTATAAGCCTATGTAGTTATGCGGTATTCCTTTATAGGAACCATGTTTAAATAAGAGTAGAACCATGTTTAAATAAGTAGATGGGAATTTGCTGTACAAAAAACTTTGTAACTCAAAATGGTTAGCCCACAGAATGGATAACTTGGGGATCTGAGGGCTAATAATGGTTAAACAAGTTACAGTTGTGAAGGATGATGGAATGAAAGACATGTTGATTATTTCTGCAAAATTTAAGAAAGACTTGAGCAAATGGGCAGAAGGCTCAGAGAAGAGGATTATGCAGAAGAACTTCCTAACTTTTAGAGAACTATAGCAGGCTACTGTAGAAATAAATGCATTTCCCATCATGGGTCCTTCACTTTGGATCCTCCTTGATGCAACTGATTGAAAACCCTGCTCAAAATTACATTAATCAATGGCAAATTTATTGGCTGAGAAGTGGCTGGGTTTGTCTAGCCTCAGGCAAGCAGAGGCTAGATGCAGCGTGCTGGCGATGCCCACAGGACCCCCTTCCTCTCCTTTCTTGGTTTCTTTCTGAAAGGAGTTGGTTTCATGGAGGCAAGATGGCTATAGCCCTAGAGAACTCCCATTCTCTGGTTTTACATTTAGGGGCTAGAAATCTATCGTCGACAGTAGAGTGAAAAGTCCAGACTTGATTTTCTTTAGCAATAGTTGGCTTCTGTTCTCACCCTTGAACCAATTACTGTGGCTAAAGTAGGGGTATACAAAATAGCTGTTTTCTTACAGAAGCCAGTCAGGGCCTCCCGTCCCCAAGTGGAGAGTGGGGTCAAACCCAGGCAAACTCCCTGCGCTGAGGATACGGAGGAGTGGTTTCTGCAAAATAATTCAGGCTTATCTTTTATCAGGAAAATAGATGACTAGACAATGGGCTGCAAAAATGACAGATGCCTATTAAAACTAGGATGACAAGTGTAACTGGATGATTTCTTAGGTTCTTTTCAATGCCAAGATTCTAGAAGGCTGTGATTCAATTTGCAGTTGGCACTAAGATTTGCAGGGAAAGAAATATAAAAGGAAATACAAAAGGAATTGTTGATGAACTCCAGGAAGACATTACCAGTCTGCAAGAGAATATAAGAAAGCAATGCTTTGGGCAGGCAAAAGTATTAAAGGGGGAGACAATTACAGTTGTGAGCTTTGAGTTAAAAAACAAAAAAAGAGAGAGAGAGATTCCATCAGTTAACGTGTATCTCCCCCCCAAATATTCTCTGTCTCTACTTAATCAAGCATGCATTTTGTGCTGCTTTTTTCCTACTTCATTTAACACGCGTGTGCGTGCACACGAGCACACACACACACACACACTCGCACAGCCACACATGCACTCTGTCTAGCAATATACAAACAGAGAAGGAAGCAGATATCTTTTCAAAACAGAACCCCCCCTCCAACTTGTGCACTTATACATATTCCAGTGCTCCACAAAGTGTGGTCAATCGTAGATTATTTAGGTTTGACAACTTCCTTTCAAAATCCATATGATCTCTGGAAGGGTTAAGATTCATTCACACTCAGAGTAAATTGCTTTAATCAGATAATCAGTTCACCAGCTCCTTAGGGCTGCAGGCTCAGCAAAATTTCTCCTGCAAATTTGCACTTCTACTTGAGAGCGGGAGGAGAGTAGGGAGGACAAGGGGTTGGGAGCAGACGGTGATTTGGGGATATACCTTGGGCAGCCAGTAGACTACTTAAAGAAATGGAGGGGAAGACAAAGGGGGAGACAGAAACTGAAAAGTAGTCGACTTAGAAAGGTGGTGACAAAGAATTTTGTTTAGAACTCTCTCAACTCTATATGGACCAACGAAATAATGAACATCTCCGCTTCTTGGAACCATTGCAGCTCCTCTTATGTCCCCTTATGAGACCCCCACTCTTTTAACTTTTAAGATAGGAGGACGAAGGAAAGGATAAAGGGGCCGAGACTGGAAAGGGGAAGGTTTGATTCATGTGCCTATCTCCTCTTCCTTTGTATTTTCCGTCCTATTTCAGGTTGTAAAGCCTGGGATTTGCCTTTTTTAGGATAACTATATTGCATCCCCCAGGAACACTGAGGGCAATGCCCTTGTACAAAACCTTAGATCATCTGCACTATATGTGGTTCTGGTTGATGAACTTTAAAAGAGAGGAAATGGAGCTAGAAAAGGTCTGGAGAAGGGCAGATAAAATGATCAGAGGGATACAAAAGGGTGCTGGATGAGAGCAGATTAAAATGATTCCTTTTCTTCATGCTGCCCTCTACAAAACTATGAAGGACACAGATAAGGTAAACACAGACTAGATGGCCAGCTCCTACAGTGCCACAGCCCTGGGAAAGCTCCGGGAGCTGGGCGAGAGTGGAGAGGCCAGTAAAAGACTAGCTCTGTATGTAACAGGGATACAGTTGTGCAAATCCCTGCCACTCAGTGGTAGGATAAAGTGAGGAAGGGTAAGTAGGTTTTGAAAAGGTTGTTATTGAAAAACCTAGAATGAGTTCTCAAAATAAGCCATGTGATGTTTATAAGGGCCTCTTGGGTTTTTGCTGTGGATACCTTAAAATAGTGGTCTCCAAACCGGATTGATCATCACACTCACCAAGGGGACCTTTTAAACTCCATGTAGATTCCATGGTCCTCCTGGAGACCTCAAAAAATAAACTTTTTGGGAACTAAGACCCCAACATTTATGTTTTAAAAAGATTCTCAACGGACTCTGATGATGATAGGATTTAGGAATACTGGTGTGAGGGCTGACCCTGCTGACCTGGAATGGCAGTGCTGCACCGTGAGGAGATGGCAGGGCTTACAGGATCCCCCAACCTGGATTTAAATTTGGACTGCTGCTTTTGAGGGTGTGGCGCACACACGTTACCCACCCCCCAACCCTGAGCCTGGATCTCTCTTATGGCAGATCTTTTATATCTATCTCTATCAAAGCTCTGGTGCTGAGGAAATGTTAGCCCGTGCCTCCCCACCCCACTCTCCAGCCAGGTCCTGTGGGTTGTCCAGCAACTGTGAGAACATGAATTTTTTAAAGCCCATTAATAGTTTTCATACCTCCAGGTGTTTGAGAGGGAGAAAAGATGGATTTTTGGAAAGATGTGAAAGTTGGACATACCATCTTTTCCTCTCTGCTCTTGCCCTTCTGTGTTGCCAGTAAGAGGTCAAATAAGGAAAGAAGAAAGGTATGTTTCTGAAATATCCAGCCATTTACTGGCTTCATGGTGTTTTCAGATCATCTGTCAATATTTTGGGTTTGGGGTTCCTGCTGAGGGCTGTACCTTTCCACATCAGTTTATTGATAACTTCCATGAATTTGAAACTGAAGGGGAAAAAAAAAGATCAGTGGAGCTCTTGGGCAGTGGTGCCCTAAAGCAGCTGGTGAAGATTCTCCACCAAGTCTCAGGAAAGATCTAGGGAAATGAGCAGAGAGAAGAAAACCAGGGACTCAGAGAGAACAAGTTAAATTGGGGGTTTCTTTAAAAAGCAGGTTGCATATAAGGTAAATGCAGGCATCCCGAAAAGCAAGGGAAAGTGGACTTCCAGGCTCCTGCAGAGCTAACAGGACAGGAAACTGAGGTCACCTAAGGTGCTGTGGGGAGTTGTACTACTGTTCCACTCTGGTGCCAGACTGGTCACCTGGCCGCTGCTGTGTGTGCGGACATCCAGGAGTTTTCAAACCTATTACCTTGAATGGAAGCACAGCCTTGCAGGGAGATCCCTGAGATCTGCCTCATGGGGTCAGCAGGAAGAAGAGTGGAGGCTGTGATCCTCTGGCACGGAGTCTTCGCAAATGACCATTCCAGAGGTGGGTGTGTCCATTTTCCCAGTCCTCTCTTCTCATTATTGCTTTTGGACCTTTCAGAGACTCCGTTCATCAGTCTCTGTGTTTCTGTTTCTGTCCCAGGTCCCTGGTTGTCCAGGGACATAGATCAGTTTCATTCTTTAATTCTTGAGGAAGATCCATGCCTAACAGAATGGAAAAACAAGAACTTTCTTGTTGCGTTATAATCAGAGTCGTCACTCAAGGCTGAGGTTGAAAGCTAAATCTCTGCATTCCAGGCTCCAGGAGCCACCACCAGCAGTTGTAACTACTAGACGCCTCCCCAGAGAGCTTACTGAGGGGCCTTCTCGGAGACTGTGGAAAGGCCAAGAGTTAGGAAATCCTGCACATGTTTGAAAAACAGTTTCCCATATGAATAGTAGGAATTGGGGTGAGAGAAGAGGTCTAAAGGAAAGAGGAGGGGCCCTTAAGTAGTTCATACTTAATGTGGAAGAGAAGAGGATACACTGTCATCCGTCCTCCATTGTGGGGAAAAAGACCCGAGGCTTATATAGACCTGCTTTATTTTAATTCTTAATTATATAAAAGATATGTAGATAAATTCTTAATTTAGAAATTAGAATGTTAAAGACAAGTCACTTTTACCAGAACCCTAGACTATATATACATGCATGTATGTGTGTGGGTGTGTGTGTCTGTATACATATACCTGCATAAATAATATTTGTAGATATATATATATAAATATGCATGTGCACATATACATCTGCATATATGTATGTATACAAAACATTTAATAGATATCCATAAAGAGTGTGTTATGGTATGATACTGTGTTTTTTCTAATGTGGCATTATAGTATTATTAAGTTTGTCTTTTTTATAGCAAATGAATTGTTTTTTTTTAAAAAAATCTACTGGGGGAAAAAAATCTACTGGGGGCACCTGGGTGGCTCTGTTGATTAAGTGTTTAACTCTTGATTTCGGCTCCAGTCATGTTTTTCAGGGTTGTGAGATTGAGCCCCACATTGGGCTCTGTGCTGGGCGTAGAGCCTGCTTAAGAGATTCTTCCTTTCCTTCTGCCCACCCCGCTGGGAAAAAAAAAAAAAAAAAAAATCATGCTGCTGAGATAGACCAGACTAAGTAAAGCATATTGTTAAGAGCCTAGATTGGGGAGCCAAACTGCTTGGCTGTGTGCCCCTACATGAGTTACTAATGTTTCTGTTCCCCGTTCTTCAACTGCAAAATTGGGATATCATAGAATGTACCTCTCAGATTTGTTGTGATAATTAAATGAGTTAATATATGTAAACCACATAGAATAGTGCCTGACATATTACAGATACTAGATAAGTATTGCAAATAGATCAGTTCCATTCTGTAATAGCGAATTCTAACATATGACTATACCATCTTTTATTTAGTGGTTCCCCTACTGATTGACATGTTGGCTCTTTTCTAATTTTGCATTATTACAAACAATTCTGCAATAAATATTTAATCAATTTATAACACATGTTTTTGGAACATGTGTTACAACTAATATGGCAAATGCTACTATCATAATAAATGCTTTTGAAACCACATTGATGCTAAGAATTTGATGTAACTTCTTTCTGATTTACACACTTGAGATCATTTTTCCTATCTCTGAAATGACTTGAGAGAAGCTGCATCCCAAAGATTTAATGAGGTTATGTCCTTTTAACTGTCAAGAGCTCCCATTCTTTACACTGATATTCTTTTGAATTGTTGATAATTAATCAGGAACATCAGTGGTGAAATGTCACACAGATATCACTCTAACCCTTCGATCTGTATCTTTAAAGGGAGGTTTTTCTCTCTGTCTGCTGGCCCTGCCATTGCCAAGTTTCCCTCTTATTAACCTTGAAGTCACATGGAACAGCCTCTCCTGTGATTTCATCATATCTCCCATCTGAAGAGATGCTATCATGCTCCAAAAAAATAAATTAAAAGCACCGCATTACCCCCACACAGAGGCAGGTCACAGGTTTAATTTTTTTGTCCCCTAGTGGGGCTTCTTGCCCCACCTTTCACAGACAAGGCTTTCCAGATTTCACTATGAGTCTTCCATCAGTGTGCGTAGAACATTTTAATACTTAAAATTGTTCATGAAATTCTCTTTCTTCTGATAAAGCCAGTCTTCTCTGAGCTTTATGGAAAATGAGTTATTTGCTGCTTTAAAATGTTTCAACTTCACAATGGTGATATCTTGATTAATAATAATGGTAAGACAAATTTTTATGAAAGCTTTCCAGTGTCTCTCTGAATGAAACAAAACGGAAACGTGTCTTTGTCAGGTGCACATGAAGAAGTATCCCATGTGCAGCTTTTCTTGGGGCTTAGCACAGCTGCCAGCTCACAGAAACGACCCTGGGCAAAGTGGTGGAGGCTGGGAAGTTGGACTTCCAGCATCCTGGCTTTCTGTTCAATATCCAAAAACCTCTTGGCTGCTTTGGGCTACAGATGTTCTGTTTTCAATAAACCTTTCCACCCAAATGCCTCTGTTCTCTCCACTACTGGAAATATCAGATTAATGAGACAGTGTAAGAATTTCCAGGCAAGAACAATATTTAGCAAGAAAGGGGAGTGGGGGGGGGAGATGCAGGGCCCAGAGCATGATCTTGACATAGGATGAAGGACACTTCACTTGAATGGAGAAAGCAGAACGATCGTCGGCCAGAGACGTTGGAATAACTGCAGGGTTCTATTTTATTTCCACATATTTCCAAAGAATCAGACTCTGAGTGTGCATAGAGCTGAGGGTCAAAGGAGACTGAGGAATAGCCTGTAGGGTACGTTTGTTGAAATTGAAATTTAGAAGCCTCCAAGTTTGGGTTGGAATGGAACACAGTCCACAGAACCAGGATCAAGCAAGAAGGGACCAAGTCTTCTAGACTTTAGAATCTATAAGGCCGGGCGTAGGTGTAAAGAGCAGGCAGACGGGTTTTATCATGGCAAGTTGCAATGACAAATAATTTTTGTTTTAATGGGATGGGGAGGGGGCGTTCCCTTTCACTCAATTCCGTCAATTTTCTTGGTCTCAAGGACATAAACATCTTTTGAGTTTCCTGGTCACTGCTAGGGTTCGTGGAGCCCCTTCTGCAATCCTGTGTTTCTTACCAGCTCTGGCCCTTTCTTAAAACTGGACACTGGAAGCCTGGCTATCTCTCAGAGGGTACCCCTGAGTCCTGCCATCACTTCCCAGCCTTCCCACTTGGGAGCTTCTAACTTTCTAACTTTACTGGAATGCTGACCTATCCTTCTTTGAGTAAAGTAATCCAACAGTCCTGTCACTGTCCCTTTCCCAATCTAGGCAGGCCCCTGGGTCCCCTTCTACTCTTGCTTATCCTTGTCAGAGTTAAACTTTTCTTTTCTTCTTCTTCTTTTTTTTTTTTCTTTTTAAGATTTTATTTATTTATTTGACAGAGACACAGTGAGACAGGGAACTCAAGCAGGGAGTGTTGGGGAGGGAGAAGCAGGTTTCCCGCAGAGCAGGGAGCCTGATGCAGGGCTTGATCCCAGGACCCTGGGATCATAACCTGAGCCAAAGGCAGAAGCTTAATGACTGAGTCACCCCAGCTCCCCAGAGTTAAACTTTTCAAAACTAAGGTTTACACCTTGATCTCCAAAGAGCTAGCAACACTACATAGTTAAGACAAAGGCTCCTGGAATTAGATCTTAGTCCTTATGGAAAGGAGAAAACTCTTTTTCATTATTTTTGATTGTTTCACGGCAGAAAGATTTCAATTTGTCAAGACCTCCCTTTTATTTATGTTTGCTTTTTCTACTTTTACTATTTGTGAGAGGAGACCGTTCTGCCCTGTATCTGTGAAGGTTTGGAATCAGGGAAAAGAGGGGGCAATTCCATGGGGTTTTATTGATTTGTCTCTTTTCTGACTGATGTGATCCCATAAAGCTGACTTGGTCATTAGGGTTCCTAGGGAAAAAGTCCGGAATAAGGTTATACTTAAAGACGACACTTACTATACTTATTTAATGTTCCTGGAGGTCTAGTCCTACAATTTCTTGAGAGAGGAAGGGTTTTTTTCACCAGGTTTTCTAGTGCTTGGAGCCTTTTCTGCCCATCATGATTTTGTTCAGAAGACCCTTCTGCCTTTTTCCTGTCTTCGTTGTGTGTGTGTGTGTTTTTTTTTTTTTTTTTAAGATTTTATTTATTTATTTGACAGAGAGAGATCACAAGTAGGCAGAGAGGCAGGCAGAGAGAGAGAGGAGGAAGCAGGCTCCCGGCTGAGCAGAGAGCCTGATGCGGGACTCGATCCCAGGACCCTGAGATCATGACCTGAGCCGAAGGCAGCGGCTTAACCCACTGAGCCACCCAGGCGCCCTCTTCGTTGTGTTTTAATGCTCCCCTTCTCCCCCCATCCTCCTTCCCTTCAAGACAGACTGATCTTCCAACTCTCTCCCACATGTGCGTTCTTTTGTAGTTTCCAGTAGTTTTTTTTTTTTAACACAACTTTAATGAATTTTTAAATAACAGTCTGCCATCTCTGACACCCAAGAACATTTGCTTTTTATATTATTTCTGCCTTTATTTATGACGCTCCTGACAAAAAGACAAATTAGAATTCATTTTCCATGTTAATGAAGTTGTCTACACCAACTTTGATCCAAATTAAAGTGGAAAGGGCGCTGGTTTATTGAGAACTGAAAAGGTAAGCTGTGAGGGCACCACTGGCAAATTTTAAAATGGTGTGTTAAAATCCTTGCAGGACAGATGTTGCAGGATAGACATCAAAATCACCATTTTGAGCATCACCTCCAGTAATTTTGATGTGGGTGGTACTTGGATCCCTTTTTGGGAGGCATCATGGTGTTTTCTATTCTTGTACAGATATTGTTGTCTAGATCTGTGTTACTTGTGTTAATGTACTCCGTGGAAAGGCAGTGCAAAAGGAGTTGCAGTGTTAGATGAGCCGTAATACTCTAAAATATTCTTTTTGGTGAACTTAATAGAGGAGATTTTTCACACTATATTGAGCTAGATATAGGAAGGCCTGAGACACTGGTGTCTGGAAGAACCGAGTTCTGACTTCCTGCTCTCCTAACAATTCCGTGTGTTGTTTGGCAAACCATTTAACTTCTTCCAGAGTCCATTTCTTTATCTGTAAAATGATGGGATAATACCTTCTAGGGTTGGTGAAAAGGTGAAATGCGTTAGTATATGGAGATCACTCGGTATTCTTTCTAACACATGTAGGACTTTTGCGAATAGTATCTATAGCTTGTACAGCAGGGATATAACGGGTGCATACATGTAAACTTGCATGCACATACATGCATACAGAGAGTGGGGGGAGGGGAGGGAGGATTGGCAGGAGGCTGTCAAGGAGACAGGGACTCTTGCTTTTGGAAACTCTCTGGTCTCAAGAGTTATATATCTTACCAGGCAAAAATCTTAGGTAGCTATTTTAGGTACATAAAGAATATAAATGTGTATGAGTCTAATTTGAGAGAGAAAAAAGCTAGAAGTAGTTGTGATTTTTGTCTCTGTAACTGAACACTTGTGTCTTTCAATTCACCCTCCCAACAAGTCAAGCATTCCTTCTTTCTTTGAAGGGAGTTGCTCACGTAGCATGTGCAAAGTCCTTTTAAATGAAACAACAACAACAACAACAAAGGATGGGAAAATATTTTACATACCCCTAAGAATGCCACTTTGGGGCATTCCAAGAATGTATCCCTTTCTCTTCCTGTACGACTTGAAAATCTGTTTGCATCAATGCCCTTCAATGTTATTTGACCTTTAGGACTTTAGAAAGATATAAATATGCATGTGGAATTGAGTTAGCAAATTTGAGGTACAAACTGGTCCTTCAATGATCCAAAATATGCTATGTAGTTTCCTTTTTACTTTGTTTCATTTCATCAAATCATACAAGCAAATTTAGAAATCACGGAAGTTGGAGACTTTTGGAATCCACATGAGCAAGAGAGCTGCGAACATGAAAGGATCTAGGAGACTGGCCCCAGGCGGACCCTTCTGAAACCCAGTTTCGATGCTCTCCTCCTCACTGGTGAATATCATTTTCGAAATGGAAAAAGGGGAAAGCAGGAGAATATCCAGTGCAACCTCACAATAGCTCAGAGGTGATGAGACTTCAGATCTCACAATTCAAGTCAGAGGAAAACTTTCTGAGCCCCTGAGTTAACAGTAGCTAGTTACTTCTCTCAGCTCTCCTAAACAAAGACAGCTTCCCCTCATTTTCACCGTCCCGTCATTCCGTCCTCTGTTATTCTTCTCCTCTACTCAATTCGGGTTATTCCAGCGAGGATGCCAAATGGAAAATGCTAGGCTGCTATCTCATTTATCCGTGAGACGGGTAGAGCTGTAAGGGTCCCTGCTGTAGGCACTTATTCCCCCAGGGGCTTCAGCCTGACCTAGTGAGGCTGAGCTATTAATGAGAAGGAGTGTAAGTCTCCCTTGCTCATTCAGCCCTTGTCCTCTCTCCTGAGACTGCCAACAAGAGAAGCAATTAGGGCCAATTGTGGTGGTGGTTGGCTGCCTTTTAAAATAGAAACCATCTCAAAATCCGTCTAAGAGCGTGCCTTACTTTCAGCTTCCTTACAGACTGCAGAGACTTTCGGTGACAGTGCTGAGAATTACCCAGATTATCCATGGAAGCCTGTAATAGTCCAATTACCAACACTTGTTTGCTGTCTTTTTGTGAACTTTCTCTGAAGTCTGGGAAGGGTACGCTGCAGTAGGGTTGGAGCTGATGTGTGTGTGTGTGTACGTTGGGAGGGGTAGAGAGAGGGGGGATAGAGAAAACATTCTGAGAATAAAATTGTTTTCATCAGTTACTCAAGACTCTAATAGATTAGGTGACCACCAGAGGTTCTGATGGGTTTTAATAACCTTTACCATTGTGGGGAGATGACCCTTCCATAGACCATGGACTCTCTCATCAAGTCTGTGTTCATTATATGTTTGCTATATTGACTTGAAGGGAAGTTGGTGGGGTTTTGTTGTGCTTTTTGTCTTTCAGGTCCTGTGTTTTTGCCTCATGAGTTAGATAATCCGAAGACTTCTAGGAAACTCTAAACAAAAACTAAAAACCAATGTGCTTGTCTGTCACCTATTTTAACACTTTGAGTAGGCTTCCCTTGCTTCGTATTTAGAGGAATGATGACCCAATTCAGAATAAACTAGAAAGTGAGTCAGTCCTTATTAAATTGTTTCCTGCGATTGTTAAAAGTTCCATCCCTCAGGGAAAGCAAAAAAACCAAAACTTATTTTCTCTGTGAGCAAGTTTTCCCTTGTCAATTCGAAAAAGGATTATATAGATATCTACTAAATGCTTAATTTCCATAATAAAGTAGTAAGTGATGCTTTGCCTTTTCTTCTTTTTTTGAGTAGAGCTATTAATATGCTATTATTTGGAGTCTATGATCTTACTTACTTCTAGCTGTCTGATAATAAATCAGGAGCTATCATTCACAGAGACAGGAGATGACTACTTTACATCACTCAGGATTCTTCTGACTGTTTCTACACTGAATAAGGAACCATATGGGACCATCTTTCCATTTTTTTTCTTCTGCCAGACCCCTGTTTACATTCAAACTTCATCTTTTAAAACAATTTCTAAATATTTCTCTTGACTTATAGTCAGTATCTTTTAAATTACAATATGAACATACATGCCGACCATCATATCTATATTTCTGGAGTACTGGAAATTGTGCAATTTATGTGCATAAAACATTTGCTCATCTCTTCCTTTTAAGAGCATCTGTGTTTCTGCATGACAGCTCATTTCTGTAGTTTATAATTTTCATTTTGGAGTATTCTGTACCCTAGACCATTCTCCACTGGGCAGTGGCAGCTGCATCTCCTCAGGATTATATTGAAAAATTCTCGGTTCTGCCAACAACTACGTTGGAAGGAAGGTATTAGGGTTCCATGTGCTATAGAGTAAGAGCGCATGCGTGTGAGAGAAGGAGCGTGTGTAGAGATGTTTATGTGTTCATCAGGATATCAACTTATATTTCTCTGATTGTTACCGTAAGGTCTCTTCTAGCTTCTCAGCTCGTCACTGGCTCAAGATCTTCTGCCAACCGTGTCACTGCCCTTTACAGTAGGAACAGACAGCTGCTGGGTCTGGGTATATTTGCATTTGGATGCATTTGTTGTTTAGGTAGAAGGAGACCCTTCTAGTGTTTTATAAATTTTAATATGTTGAACAGTGACCACCCAAAGATATTGAGTCCTACTCCCTGGAATTTGGAAATCTTATTTGGAAAAGAAGACTTCGCAGGGGGGAATTAAGGATTTTGAAATGAGGGGTTTGCTCTGGATTATTCAGGTGGACCCTAAATTCCATCACAAGCTTCAGTAGCTACTCCCAAGTGCCCTTATAAGAGAGAGGCAAAGAGCTATGTGTAACAGAAACTAGAGGAGAAGGCAACGTTGAGTCAGAAGGAGGGATCGAAGTGGGGCTACCACAAGCCCAAGAGAACCACGGCAGGTGCAGGAAGTTGGAAGAGGCAAGCGAGGTAGGGAGGCTTCCCTGAGTGCCAGAGAGGGTGGCCCTGCTGGATTTGGACCTGTCGCATCCAGAAGGTGAGAGTGCAACTGTCTGTTGCATTGAGCCATTGGCTGTGTGGTAATTTGTTGCAACATTCTCAGCAAATTACTGTGTAGGTGACGGAAAATAACACAGGATGTAATATTTCGTAAATGTTATGCTTCCTTGACTTACTTCGTTATGGGAATTTTTAAGGATTGTTTTATCAGCACCACACTTGAGCATCACCCCCCTTCTCCTCCCCCAACAGCTACATTTTTCAGTCCTGGAGCCACTCACCTCATGTGGCTGTTGAATAACTGAGATGTAGCAACTGGGACTAAGGAATTGAATTTTTAATTTTATTCAATTTTAAATAACTTAAATTTTTTAAACTTGCAGTTGATTCATTTATTGGAAAGCTTTTCAGAACGCTTGGAACAATTTAGGTACGTGAATTTACTTTTCAACTGTAAATTTTATGAAATATAAATATACATCAAATATTCCAGTGAAAGTTTAGTATACAAATTGAGATGCGCTCTGGGTGTAAAATATATATGCCATTTCAAAGGCTTAAAAAGGCAATATATTTTATCAATATGTTTTATATGGACTACATGTTGAAAAGATAACATTTTGCATGTGCTAAATGAAGTGTATTAATAAAATTATAATTCTTTTACTAGACCTAGCAATAAATCTGCTTTCTTGTACCTTATGGACCAAAATATTCACCCAGCTTGCCATTATCTTGGGAAGTGCTGTGACAACATCTTCATTCTTGTAGCTGGTCAATTCATTTACCTTTTTAAAAATGAAAACAATCATATTTGGAATTATAATTTTAAAATAAACATTTAGCACTGCCTTCACTCCTTATATAACAAATGAAAAAAAAATATTTCAGGAATACAAGATGGTGTTCTTGATGGTTGTAATTTGAGGATGTTTTTCAGGGTTTGAGAAGTAGACACTCTGTCTTAAAGTACTTAAGTTCCCTAAGCTTTGGCAAAGATATTCCAGTCCCATTTCCTATAGCTCTTGATAGTTCTATGTGAAATGGTGATATATTCTTGCTTGCCTTGTGGATCGCTTTCAAATAATTAAAAACAAACATTGTTAGTTGTTATGTAAATAAGTATATATTTAATTGATTTAAAATGTCATTTCACTTGAGAAGTACAATAACATTTCTAATTTCTCTACCATTACATTGGATATAGTCTATATTTTAAGGAATTACTGGTTTAAGCAGTTACCATCATGAAGAATAAGTCAGTAAAACCAGAGTTGTAATTAGAAAGATTTTTATCTACCAATCTATAGTGGACTGATTGTGAAGTTTAAAACTCTAAGCAATAAACAACACTTGAGAGTAGAAAACCTTTTGTACTTGGTATTTGAGCAGTTCAGTGGTGTTCTGCTTCTCTCGCTCCTTGACTCCTTAATCAATACATGTCTTCCCATGGGTGCATCCCACACTACTGCCACACCTAACCCCCAAACCTGCTGGCTTTAGAGGACATCTGAAAAGAGAACTGACAAGGGTATCATTTTCGTCCCAGAAACTACAGGACTTAGGAAGGACGTAATGGTCCCCTCATTTCACAGATGAAGAAGAGTTCAGAGTCAGCCAGGGCTAGAACAAAGGGTCTTCTGATATCAAATCTAATTATCTTTCTGCTAAATCATACTTTCCACTACAAATGACCTGAAAATAGCCTGAATGTTATGCACTCTTACATGATCTCCTAATTTCCAAAAGAATCTGATCAAAAATGAAAGGCCAGACCTTTGGAAAATTGGAAGTTGGTAGATATTTGCTCTGACACCAGTACAGCTATGAATATTGGCTGAGTTTGTGATGTGCTCTCTGTTCACCCACCCCATCATGCTTCACCCAGGGTGTTTGTCACTAAAGGAGGGGGAAATGCCCTAGACATAGATGTTCCTACAATTGTAGTAACTATGACCACTGGTATTTATGAAGTCTCATGGAAAGTTTTTAAGAGGAAACTAACTTCTTAGTCTTATATGCCAAGTGTTCTGGAAAAGGAGATTAATATGTGTGTTCCACGTTTTTTTTAATTAAATTTATTTAATATAGCATTCCAACCTTCAAAGCTAAATACTATTTATTTGATTTTATGCATTTTGACATAATAACAATATGAAGAAAAATTAATACCTTAGTTCATATTGACACAGCTTTAAGCACTTATAAAGTGCTATGTGTTTAATGTCTAGATTTGCTTTTCAGTGTTCAAGCTCATAAACCTCCAACATATATATTGCCCTTCTAGTTTCGTATTTTATGTCCTCCTAGATTACATTTGATGTCTTGTCTCTTCTAATGACCAGATTGTTGGTCCACATTCAGAGATCCTCCTACAGCTGGTTTAGTGACCGGAATGGGTCCGGTGTATGTCGTCCTGATGACGCAGTCAGAAGTGCACACAGCCAGAGGGAAATGTCAGGGCTCTAAACACTGATGAGCAAACTGTTGCATCTACGTCCCTGGGCTCTTCTCCTCAATGAGCTTTATATTCCTAGTCTGGAAGACTAGAATCATTCTGGGGCTATCTATCCCATGGAGCTGTGAGGATAATATGGGTTAGTACATTCATGCACATTGTAAAGTAAACTGTGAAATACAAAATAACACAGAACTGCATTAAAGACTCTATTCTAATATGGTACTGAAAGGAAAGGGAAGAAAAAAGAGGTAGGATGGAGGGAGAGCACAATATGTGATGGAGAACTCCGGGGCTTAGGCTGAGGTAGGCTGTAGGCTCAGTATTGATGTGAGGGGTCTTATTTTTTCCTGAAAAACTTGGAGTTTCAGCTCACTGTGTGTGGCTGTGAAAAATGTACAGAACTTTTTTACATATTATTCTAGGAGATTTTGAGAGATTGGACAATGACATTAATTTTATTATCTGCATTATTTTAAAAAGATTATGTATGCGTGGATAGTGCTTTGTAAACAGGAGTGCCTGGGTGACTCAGTTGGCAAGTGGTTAAGCTTCTGCTTTTTGCTCAGGTCATGATCCCAGAGTCCTGGGATCAAGTCTATATGGGGCTCCTTGCTCTGCAGGGAGTCTGCTTCTCCCTCTTCCTCTGCCCCCACCCCCAACTCTTGCTTTCTCTATCAATCTGGCTCACTCTTAAATAAATAAATAAATAAATAAATAAATAAAATAAAAATTTGTAAACATGCATTACAATAGGTTGTCATTAGTATTGTCAAATGATGTGTATGGAAGTTTCTTTTGTAGAGCACGGTTTGCATTCTTTGAGAAGTGGAGTCTTGTAGATTAAAATGGAAGGCTACCTGTGACAGCTGATTCTGGGAAGCTCCTGTTCCTGTTTTTTATTTATCTTGGTGTTCCTTTAAAGTCCATTGTTTTAAATCTAATATTAAGGTAAGGGGTGGAGAAATAGGAATAAATGATTCCTGTAGTGGAAGAGTAGATATCCTGTATTAATATTTGTAAGGATTTTTTATCTGCTTTTATATATATATTTATATATATATTTACATATATATTTTTTTTTTCACTGCCCAAGCGAGCACTATTTCTGCTTTCTCAGATCCTAACAGTTTAGTGGTTTTTGCATATATTTCTATATATTTACTGCTGCTGTCATTTAACCATTTATATTCTTCTTCTTCTTCTCTTTATAAAGTACGTTTCCATTTATCCTCCAGTGTAGTCAGTTCACTGTTCAGTCATTATACCAGATGACCTCCGAAAATAGCCCTAAATGGACATGTAAACATGCTATGTGAATAGAAGTAGCTCTGTCTGATATTCCCTCTGTACACAAAGTTTTCTTCAAAGCAATAACTAAAGCTTTTTGCCCTTTTCAAACCCTCCAATCCTCAGGAGGTTATTTTCAGTGAAGTGGTGAGAAGGAAGAGTTCAAATAGGATTGATTTAATAGAGCTATGATGTGAAAAATCTTGCAACACGCTGTCTGCCTGAAATGGCCAATCATGGAAGCATTAAAATCAGAGTGGGGAAGGAAGCTGAGGCATCCCAAAGAGACACCCGATTAAAGAATGACAGCAGCTTGCCATCCCTGTGTGGAGAAATAAAAGTATTATAGGATGAGAAATAGCCAAAGGAACATTGGAAGGAATTATCATCTGTGAGCTACACACAGCTTCCGTAAATTTAGTGCAAGGAAATGTCCCTCTTCTTCCCACTCCCCACCAATGACCCAAGAAATTTAAAAAAAAAACAAAAAAATAAGACAAAACAAAACAAAGAGCCTGCATATTGCTTTTGCTCATCTAGCTACTTCCTCATCTATTCTCTCTTACTTACTCATAATTTATTCCTATCATCACAAAAGTCTACTCTCTTTAATATTTTAATGGCGTACTTGGTTTCTTTCTCGTTTGCTTTTAACTACCCTCAAAGAGTATTGCTCATCTACACATTCTTTAAAGCTGCGTATCAGGGCATGACAAATCTAGCCTCAGGGCAGGGGCTTTCTGAGAGATGCCTGCCTAAGAAGTATGGCAATGATGGCAGCAAGCATATGGGGTTGTGGATTGCTGAAATAGAATATGGGATAACTAGGTAAAATATGAGAATAAGTCCTGCTAGGGTTGTTGGAGTGAGCAGCACTGATGTATGGAACCTTTGGTGGTTGCCTCTGTCCCAAGGTCATTTAGCCAGTAGACACACCTGGAAACTTGATTATCAGTAGCTTGACATGCATTCTTGAAATCATCAGGAAATTGCTTTGCAAAGCAGAATTCCAGTTAAAACAATATATCTATGATTAGGAATTTGCAAATGAGCATGTGTACACAAATACAGGGAATGTCTTTAAGCCAAAAAAGAAGAAGATGAAGAAGAAGAAGAAGAAGAAAGATATAACCCTATCAGTTGGAGAGAACTACAGCTTTTAGGATGTCTAGCTTTCCAATCTAGGTATACATAAGTACACTTTAAAATAAGATACCATAATATGTGCTTTGATTTATAACCTGCTTTGTTTTGGAGTATATTGAGAGGTGAAGGAAGAAACTGGAGGAAGTGTGTACAGGGACCTTTTAAGAAGTTCTTCTGTGACCGAAGCTGGGAAATCTGTTAGTAGTAGAGGGAACAGCTAAAGAAGAATGAATAGGAGAATGAGAATGAATAGGACCTACAGAAACTAGAACCTGGGCTTGCTGGATTGAAGGTCATTGTGTGTGTAACAGGGGAAGAAGCAGGTTTAGAAGCAGGTGGGTTTATAAACAGAGAAAGTGACCTGAAAAGGAAGAAAGTCAATTCTAATGACTTGTGTTTTTTAATGAAGTCCAAGGGAAAATCTTCCATTCATTGAAAATGAAGAAGGGGACATAGGGGTGTTGAGGCAAGATTAGAATATATGAAAGTTTTCTTGGGGAAATAAAAGAGTGAATTTTCTAGTACCCTATGGTGGGATTGCCAGACAATATTGAGTTCCTATTTAAAGTTCATGATGATGCACCTGAAATAAACAAGTTAGCTTTGTGGTGCGTCTTTTGCAGGAATATTTAGTTGTTTAGGTGCAAGTATAGGCATACCTCAAAGACGTTGAAGGTTTGGTTTCAGACCACTCCAATAAAGTGAATATTGCAATAAAATGAGTTAAGTGACTTCTTTGATTTCCCAGTGTATATAAGTTATATTCATTTATACTATGTTGTGCTCTGTTAAGTGTGCAATAGCATAATTAAAACAACATACGTATCTTAATTAAAAAAAACTTTGTTGCTAGAAAAGGCTAACCATCATCTGGGCTTTTAGTGAGTCATAATCTGACTGGGGGATGGTCTCACGTCAATGTTGATGGCTGCCACATTTTTTTTTTTTTTTTTGAAAAATGAGTTTAGGTACGTGACACTTAAGAACTTTATTAGTGACTCTTTTTTTTTTTTTAAAAGATTTATTTATTTATTTAACAGAGAGAGATCACAAGCAGAGAGGCAGGCAGAGAGAGAGAGGAGGAAGCAGTCTCCCTGCTGAGCAGAGAGCCCGATGCGGGACTCGATCCCAGGACCCTGAGATCATGACCTGAGCCTAAGGCAGGTGCTGATCAGGGTGGTGGTTGCTGAAGGTTGGAATAGCTGTGGCAATTCCTTTCTTCTTTTTTTCTGTAAGATGTACTTAATTTAGAGAGAGTGTACATGGGCACAAGTGGGAGGGACAGAAGGAGAGAGAGAGAATCTCAGGTAGCTCAATGCTGAGCATGGAGCCCAATGCAGGCTTGATCTCAGGATCCTGAGATCAAAACCTGAGCTGAAACCAATTTGGATGCTTAACTGACTGTACCACCCAGTCACCTCCGGCTATAGGAATTTCTAAGAATCAGATTCTGAAATTAGAGTGAAAAATGAAGATTGCCACAACAATTGACTCTTCCTTTCATGAATGATTTCTTTGAACCATCTGATGCTATTTGATAGCATTTTACCTGCAGTAGAGGTGTTTTCAAAATCAGACTCAGGGCGCCTGAGTGGCTTAGGTCATGATCTCAGGGTCCTGGGATCAAGCCCCACATCCAGCTCTCTGCTCAGCAGGCATCCTTCTCTCCCCATGCCCCCCCCACGCCCACTCCGCCTGCCTCTCTGCCTACTTGTGATCTCTGTCAAATAAATAAAATCTTTAAAAGAACAAATAAACAAACAAACAAAATCAGACTCAATCCTTTAAAATGCGGCTATTGTTTTATCAGTTAAGTTTATGTCATATTCCAGTTCTTTATTGTCATGTCAATAACCTTCACAGCTTTGCACCAAAAGTAGATTCCATCTCAAAGAACCACTTTCTTTGTTTATCCAAAAGAATAAAAGTTCTATCATGAGATTGCAGGAATTCAATCCTATCTTCAGGCTCCACTTATAATTCTAGTTCTTTTGCTATTTCCACCACATCTACACTTTGTCCCCTGAAGTTTTGAACCCCCAAAGTCATCCATGAGAGTCGGAATCACCTTCTGCTACACTCCTGTTAATGTCCCTGTTTTGACATCTTCCCATGAATTATGACTGTTCTTTATTGGTCTAGAAGAGTGAATCTTTTCCAGAGGTTTCAGTGTTTCAAAACTTTGCCCACATCTCTCTTTCCAAAGGTTTTCAGAGTTTCCAAACTATGCCCAGATCCATCAGAAGCATCACTATTCCTGGCAGCTATGGTCTTATGAAATGTATTTTTTTAATAGTAAGACTTGAAAGTCAAAATGACTCTTTGATCCATGGGCTACAGAATGGTTGTTGTGTTAGCAGGCACAAAAACAATATTAAGTTGTCCATATCCACTAGGGTTCTTATGTCACCAGGTATATTGTCAATGAGGAGTGATATTTTGGAATGAATCTTTTTTTTTTTTTTTTTCCTTTCTAAGGAGTAGCTGTCAGCAAACCATCTTGTGAACAGATGTGCTGTCATCCAAGCTTTCTTGGCCCACTTACAGAGCTTAAGCAGGGTAGATTTAGCATAATTCTCTTTTTGAATTTAATTAATTTACTTATTTTAGGAGAGAGTGCACACATGTGTGGCAGGGAGGGTTCAAGGGAGAGGAAGAGAGAGAATCTTAAACAGGTTCCACACCCAGTGTGGGTGAAATGCAGGGATCGATCTCAGGACTCTGAGGTTATGGCCTGAGCTGAAATCAAGAGTTGGACACTTAATCTGTTGAGCTATCCAGGCTCCCCTAGCATAATTATTTTTTTTTTTCCCCCAAAGATTTTATTTATTTATTTGACAGACAGAGGTCACAAGTAGGGAGAGAGACAGGCAGAGAGAGAGAGGAAACAGGCTCCCCGATGAGCAGAGAGCCCGATGTGGGGCTTGATCCCAGGACCCTGGGATCATGACCTGAGCCAAAGTCAGAGGCTTTAACCCACTGAACCACCCAGGTGCCCCTCCCCTAGCATATTTCTTAAGGGCTGTAGGATTTTCAAAATGATAAATGAACACTGGCTTAAACTTCAAGTCACCAGCCACATTAGCCTCTAATGAGAGGGTCATCCTGTCCTTTGAAGCTTTGAAGCCAGGCCTTGACTTTTCCTCTCTAGCTATGAAAATCCTAAATGGCATCTTCCAACAGAAGGCTGTATCATCTAGAGTGAAAATCTGTTATTTAGTGTAGCCACCTTCATGAATGGTCTGAGCTAGATCTTCTGGACCACTTGCTACAGCTTCTACACCAGTGCTTGCAGCTCGCCCTTGTACTTCTATGGCTTCTTTCCTTAAACCTCATGAACCAACCTCTGCTGGCTTCCAATTTTTCTTCTGTAGCTTCACCACCTCTCTTAGCCTTCATAGATTGGAAGAGAATCAGGGCCTTGCCTTGAATTAGGCTTTGTCATAAGGGAATGTTGTAGCTGGTTTGATCTTTCATCTAGACCACTAAACCTTCCTCTGTGACAGCAGTAAGGCTGTTTTGCTTTTTTTAATCTTTCATATATTCTCCAGAGTAGCACTTTTAATTTCCTTCAAGAACTTTCCTGTGCCTTCACCACTTGGCTCTTTGGTGCAAGAGGTATTGCTGTTGGCTTGTCTCTGCTTTCAACATGGCTTCCTCACAAAGCCTAATATTTTCTAGCTTCTAATTTAAAATGAGAGACTTGTGACTCTTTTTTGGAACTCTTAGAGGCCACTGTAGGGTTTTTAATTGGTTTGATTTCATTATTTATTTGTTTATTTTTGCCTCAGGGAATAGGGAATAGGGACTAGGGGGACTCAAGGAGAAGGGGAGAAATGGGGAAGTGGCCAGACAGTGGAGCAATCACAACACATACACCATATATCAATCAAGTTCACTAACTTATATGGGCATAGTTCACAGTGCCCCAAAATAATTATATTAGTAACATCACTTATCATCATAACAAATATAATTTGAATAGTTTGAAATACTGTTACTAAAATGTGATGCAGAGACATGAAGTGATCAAATGATGTTGGAACAACAGTGCCAATAAATTGGCTCAACGCAGCATTGCCACAAAACTTCACATTATAAAAAATGCATTATCTATGAAGTGGGAGAAAGCAAAGCACAATAAAATGAGGTATTCCTGTACAGAAAAGGTTAATGGTATGGTTCTCTCAGCACTGGAGTTTTCCCAGGTGACTCTAACAGAGGAAGCTGAGAGCATTTGCAAGGGAGTGTAAATAATCGCAGAAAAGCAAGAAAGTGGGGACAGGTGAGGATTAATGGGATATTGTGGAAATCAGAGAATTGTGAGAGTAGGAGTATCAGAGCAAACTGCTGGAGGGAGGGGGCATAGTTAGAAGTAGTATTCAAATAGAATGTTGAAAACTGAGTTCCTGGTGAGCCCAAGGTGCAGTGTGCCCTTGACCATGTACTTGAGTTGATGGGAGGTAGTGGGGGGAAATGAAGACTTGAAAGAAAAGAGAAGCAAACTGAATGATTCATTAATGTGGATGTTGAATTCACCATGAATAATGGCAACAGTTGTGGTAGAGAGGAGCTGTGTGGTAGTTTTTGAGGAAACAAAGGAAGCAACAAGGAGAGAAGGAGGTATGTGCAGTGACGAGGGTAAACTGTGATTTATCAAGATGGTGTACATTTTAGAGGAGTAGCGGTTTTTGTTAAGGGGAAGGGGTCTAATAGTCTGGAAGCCACAAGGGGAAGCAAGGAGGACACTAACCTCACTTTCTGGCTCTGAGGTAATAGGGCATGTAAGACAGAACACAATTCCTACTCAAGAAAGAGAAAAAGCACTGTTTTCAGAGATTAGGTATCAGTTAAGGTAAGGAGGTGAAGGAGATGTTCTGAGACATTAATAACAGAAAGAAGCTTGGGGAGGTGAAGAATGGGGAATAAGTCTGAATAGCAGATGAGCAGAGAAGTGTGGATGTGAGTCTAAGTTAAAATAAATGTCCTGAGAGATCTGGGTTCTTGGCAGTGACTGAGGTTAGCAAGGAGGAACAGATGTTGGTGGGTAGTCTGCTGGGCCTGGGATGAGTGAATTCACAGGACCGTGGCTGTCCGAGGCCTAGCTCAGTGTGGTGGAACTTCTTGGGCCCTAGATTCCTAAAAGAAGGGAAAGGGCTGAGCCCATGCAGCTTCACTGCATTTTTTTTATATAACATATGGACTTCCTCACAGGATTTTGTATGAACGAAGTGCTATATGGCTTTATTTTTTTTTTTAAGTTTTATTTATTTATTTGACAGAGACAGTGAGTGAGCAAGCATAAGCGGGACAGTGACAAAAAGAGAGGGAGAAGCAGACTCCCCACTGAATGGGGAGACTGACGTGGGGCCAGATCCCAGGACCCTGGGATCATGACCTGAGCCAAAGGCAGACGCTTAACCTACTGAGCCACCCAGGCACCCCATGGTTTTAAAACTTTTTTAAGCTACGGTTGCAGGTCATCCCTCATCAAGATTAATTTAGACAAATCCCTGGGTAATCAAGGGACAGATGAACTTTTTCCCCCCATTTTCTCTTTCACACTGGAATGGTAGATTTGATCATAATTGGGTCTGTGGGTGTAAATTGGAGCAAAGGAATAAAAAATCGTCAGGAGACACGGAGTCGTGTTGAATACGCAGAGAGTTCTGATTTTGTTTTATTTTGTCAGACAGGATGCTGGATCTCTTGTCAGGGAATAGGATGGCGAACTGTGGACAAGGCTATCCATTAGGGAAGATTTATACACATCACCTTCCATTCCGGGCTGAAAAGAGGGCTGAGAGCCAGGACAGACATGGCTTAATGGCACGGATTCACAAGGAAGTTGAAATATGCCCCATGGCCCTCCCTCTCCACTCTGCACAGCAGATGACAGCAGCCTCCACTTGTGGACTTTTCATTCAGTGCACAAAGTTTAGGTGGTAAGATAGGGCATTTTTATTCTTCCCTAGACTAGTTATTTTCCAACGTAGAGACTGGAGCTGTCAGTGATAGCAGGTCTCTTAACCACCCTCAACAGTCTTCTTCTTCTTCTTCTTTTTTCTTCAAATCTAAAGTAACAACATCTGGATAATTAGAATGATTAGCGTTCGTTTATAGCTAGAATTCTTGAACATTTATGTTGGCTGAGATAATAGAATTTCCCCTCACATCATATCCTATCTTTAGTGATGCTCAGAATTACAATTTTCATATTACAAGAACTCAGTTTTTCATGTAAGGATCATGACATTTTGGGGCAAAAATTCAAGCCATCTCAGAGCATAGATGAAAAGCAACACATGTCAGAGAAGTTTGTCTTTCAAAAGTTTTCTAAAAATTACTCTACTTATTATCACTGTGCTTACTTGATCACAGGATGTAGCTTACCATATTAGATATAATTTTGGTGTTCCCTCCTTATCTCCTCTCTTGGGCTGAGTTCTCTTTACTTCCAGTTTTCTCAGGAAAGACCTCCATGCTAACCCTTACGCCAGGTTATGTGGTGCTATCACTTGTACCCAGAACAATCTTTTTTCTTTCCCTGTATTATCACTTACATTGTTCTTTGTTAATGTTTACTGAGTTATCTGTATCTGTATGTGTATGAGGGAGGAGCACATATCTTGTTCCTTTTTACATTCCCAGTATCTAACACAGATCCTGTCTCAAATATATATATATAATAAATATTTATTGAATAAATAATACCACCTTTTTGATTTAGGGAAATTAGTATTTGTAAAAATTCATCTTGAAACTGTTTATGCAGTTACTCAGAACTCTGTCTCACCTTCAACCAGTTAATTTATTTTAATTTATTTTCTATCTCTAGGCTAATTTCAGTGCCAGATAATCAGAGGGCACTCAGGGCTTGTTGACTGAACAATAGGAGTTCATTGACAATGGGTATTCAGAGCTGGGGAGGGTGAGTTCTGGAAAGGAAACTGTTCTCTGGAGATGTAACCTGCCTCCACGTTTGTTAAGAAAGTACTTCAGAATTCTGCTTCTGGGGTCACCTGGGTGACTCAGTGGGTTAAGTGTCTGCCGTCAGCTCGGGTCATGATCCCTACATCGGGCTCTCTGCTCGGCAGGGAGCCTGCTTCCCCCTCTCCTTCTGCCTGCCTCTCTCTCTGCTTGTGATCTCTCTCTCTGTGTCAAATAAAAAAAATAAAACTAAAAAAAAAAAAAATTCTCTTAAAGAATTCTGCTTCTGGTTCCTTGACCTCCATCCTCTTTCTTCTTTCTTTGTATCTGAAGAAACTAGATTTTGCTCAAGAAACTATCTTTATTATTTGTCTGCTTTCATGCAGTTCTCAGTGAATATTCCTGAGCAGATTGATCTTAATCAAGAAAGGATACATTTTTTTTAGGAAATAGACCCGCTCTCCCAATTTCCATAAGCAGTCCATTGAACTTCAAGTCAGAGTTGAGTATCCATGCTCAGGAAATGAAATGCCATACCATTGTGCCAAAGGACAAATCAAAACACATATTCCTTATGGGTGCAAGGCAGATGTTTGACCTGTAAGACAGGGCTACAAGAGCTAGAACTCTAAGTCATGTGGCAATTGAGGTTTGAAATAAAAGGGCCAACATAAAGTCCAAATAATCAGCATAAAATCAGAATTCTGTGTGAATGATCCTGTGGGGATAGGATTATCAGGTAAGAAATGGAGTAGGGAAACAGATCAGATTTTTTAAAAGGAAAAAGAAGAAAAAGAGAGAGAGATGAAAAGATGTTGCTCTCAACTGATAGAGAGTGTTTGCCTGCCTTCCTCTGCAGGACAAAGCCTGTAGTTTTGACCCAGTCAAGTTCTGGGTAATAGATGATGCTAGCCACACCCCAGCACTTACCATCTAATCTTCTGTCTTATAGAATCCATCCAGAGAACATACCTGATGCAATAATTCATTTGATGTTTAAGTAAAGAACAGATTTTGTTAAGTTAAAAATATCACTGATTATTTTAAATTCAATTTGGCCCATGAGCCTCTATTTCAGATTTTTTATATCCTCTTGAGAGCTACATTGCTCTCATTTTAACATTTTATTGAGAGCTTACTATCTACTGAATCCAGCCATAGATAGTGGCTGACGTGCCCTTGCACTCAAACTTGTATCCTAGTAGAATGAGTACAGATATGTGGTCAATAATTCCGTATCATGTACAAAGAGATGGATTTACAGTGCTAATATCCAGTCCACATATCAGCTCTAGATATATGAAGTCAAGAGCTTCAGTTTAGGCTGCTTGAGCGTGGTGCCTACACTGACTTTTTAAGGATGCATATGAGCTAGCTTTGTGTGGAAGAGGGGAAAGCTCTTCTAGTTGGAGGGAACATTATGAATAGGTTATGGAGGGGTGTGCGTGTTTGTGGGGGAGGGGTCGGGGAGTGTGTATGTTGATTAAAAGCCTCTCCAAAGACTACATAGAAAAGAAAACGGTGAGTTAATCAAGGCTTTGCGTATGAAAGGCCTTTTATACTGTATTAATGAATTTGGAATTTATCCTGAGACCATGATTTAAACATGAAGAATGTGATGTCACCTCTTCATTCAGGAGACTCCAAGGCATAGATATTTGAAGAAAACAAGACAATGCAGAAGAATAGTTCAATGAAATAATCTGGGTCATAGCTATACCTGAAGTTGAGTTTTAAAAGAGGAGGGAGGAGTTTGTGCCATCAATAATACAATTATTCTGCCATTATTGCTCATGAGGCTTATTATAAGAGGTTAAAAAAAAAGAAAGAAAAAAGGGGAAAAAGTGTTAAAAATACTGAATGGCAGATAAATGATAGGTTCTTGAAATGCCTAAGATTAGCCATTGGGATAGAAATGAGGATCAGGCCAGGAATCTGTTGTAACCTGAACTGAGACAGATTGCCTTGGATCTACATGTAAGGAAGTGGATGAAGGTGCAGTGTGTGTGTGTGTGTGTGTGTGTGTGTGTGTGTGTGTGTATTTTGCTTTTCATGAACTGAGTCCTTTGAAGCTTCAGTTGACAGCTGTCTGCATAAAAGCAGCTACAAAACAACCTCTAATGTCCCTATGCTACCAGTTTATACCTAGAGCAATATGAGACTAACACTTCTCCCTTAGGTGCTAGAATTCCGTATGGAGGAAGTTTACGTTTTCTGCACGTTTTTTTTTTCTTACTTTTCTGCACTTAAAGATGGTTTTCTTAGTCTATCTTTTGGCATTTCTGTTAAAATTCCAGCTCTCATTCTTAAACATGTTCCTTTGAATGTAACACAGCTCTTTTTCCTCCCTGATAACTTCAAGTTTTTCTTTCTTATTTTGGTCTTCAGTAGTGTTGCTATGCTCTACCCAGGTGTTGTTTTCTTTGTATTTATCCTTCTTAGAATTTGCATAGCTCCTTGAATCAGTGACTTGATGTCTTTGATCTGATTTGGAACATTTTTTACCATTGTTTCTTTAAATATTACATCTATTTTCATTATCTTTTGATTAAGTGTATGTTACGGCTCTATTCTACTGTATCTAATCTGTCCTTAAGCCATGCATTGAGTTTATGATTTCAGTTATTACATTTTTTAGTTTTATAATTCCTATTTCCTCATTTCTTAAAAATTCTAGTTCACAGGAAAACTTCCCATCTTGTCATCTATTTTCTAAATAGTTCAATCACAGTTATTTTAAATCCTTGTCTGACCACTCCAGTATTTGTTCCCATCTGTGGGTCTGTTTCTGTTGCCTTTTTTCTCCCTATTTGATTTTGATCTTTTCTTCCCATTTCCGGACATAATTGGTAATTTTTAATGAAATATCAGCCCCTGTGCCAGGTAAATTTTGGAGGCTCTGGATGAAATAAGGAAAAAGTTATATCTTCCTCCAGAGAAAATTTAATTTTCCTCTGGAAGACAGATTAGCATTTCCTAACCTTTTAAAACTATTTCCTTACTAATGAGACACTTTATTTCTTAATCACCTACCCATGAAATTTGTAATAACACATATATACTATGTATCTGTTTCTGAATGTCTGTATATCTGTGCTTTTTTTACACAAAATGAGTAAGTATAAAGCTTTCTCTTTTTTATTCAATACAGGACTAAATAAAAATGTTAAGAGTTGAAATTAAAAAGTTATTAACATTTAACTTTACAATTGTGTTTGCAACTTTAATATATTAAATTACAAATGCAAATTAGCAGCTTATATAAATACATAATATTATCAGTAATGCAATCACATTTAAAAACCATTTAAAACTAATATTTCACCACTAAAACAATTGGAAACATTAAATTAATTTCTTGAAATTATTTTTAGTGAATTTAATTTTTAACCTTTTGCATGAAATGAGAAAATAACCTAAGTATCTGCCATATATTTATCCAGATTCCTTTGCCATTTGACATAAACATTGACATTAAGCATTGGACATAATTAATGATGGTTCAATAAGTTTTGTAGAATGAAATGAAATAGAAGCAATTTTTATTTGATTTTCAAAGCTCATGTCACACATAAAGCACTGATGAAACATACACAACGTGTAAAAGGTATTCATGTTTTAAGGACATGTAGGCCACCTCTTACAATGACTTTTAGTATTAAACCATCAATCAAGACAAAAATCCTCCAGTTACAACCATCTATTCAATCTATTCACCATAGGCTTATAGCACTAATCTTGCATACATTTTATGTATCTTTTGTGAACTCAGTGTCAGTGTTGCTGCCAGGATACCCAAGAGAAAAAACCCAATGCCAGAAAATGTATAAGGGATAAGATTTTATTGGGTAGAGTGAGTTTTGGAAGGCAGTGAGCTAACATCTAAGATTTTTTTTCTTACCACTTAAGGATTATTTTTTACTCTATTGGGAACAATATTACCTCCACTGAGAATGCATGGATTAGGAAGTGATATTCTTGTTCCAATAAAACATTAAGATGATAGGCACATTTTAGGGCATTGTGAGAGCCCATCTTTGGGGAGGTTTGTGCTCCTTCCTAAACTATACACTCTTTAGAGCTCCCAACAGAAAGCCTCGTTGTGAACACTGATCTCTCTTGACTGGCCCAGAACTCTGAGTTTTGTCTCTGCATTGTCTTGAGACTATGAAAAGCTCTGTTCAGCTTTGTAACATCTTAGTTGCCATTTTGTTTTTGCCTTCTGGGTCTCTTGACTAGTGTAATTTAGGAATATTCAAATGTATCAGGATAGTTGCATATAAAGAGGGATTCATTTCTCTGCACTTCCCTCTTTTCTTCAGTCTCAACCTTCTGATGCCCTGACTGCCTTGCTAGTTTTGAACATTATTTCCCATCTCCCTATTTTCTTGAGCCTGTGAAAACTTTTGAGCTCCTACTTTCTGCTTTGACTCTCAGTCCTGCACAGCTTACAAATTGGCAGGTGCCTTGAGGGGAAAAGCAGGGAAGAAAGTTGTATTCACCTCAATGTGTTTTCCTTCTCGGGGTCTTGGATCATTAAGTTATGGCTGCAATGGTTGCTCTCTGATCTATTCATGTATTTTGTATTTTATCCAGCTCTAATAGGTGCTCACAGTAGGAGAGTTAGTCTCTTACAAGCTAGTTTATCATGGCTGGAAGCAGAAGTCTCAATCCAATGGTATGGAATAGCTGAGGTTTGATTAGCTTATGGCAGAGGAGACAGAAGAGCTCAAGGCTAGATAGACAGATGTATCAATAAAGGTTGAATGTGGAGGTGACTGTGAGAATTTGTAAGTTTACATTTTCTCAAATGATAAGCCTTAAGTATTTTTCATGGGGTTGTTCATATGCTGCATTTTTTGAAAGATTTTATTTATTTATTTGATAGAGATCACAAGTAGGCAGAAAGGCAGAGAGAGAGAGGGGGAAGTAGGCTCCCTACTGACCAGAGAGCCCGATGTGGGGCTGGATCCCAGGACCTGGGATCAGGACGTGAGCTGGAGGCAGAGGCTTTAACCCACTGAGGCACCCAGCTGCCCCCATATGCTGCATTTTAATAGAAATCAATGGGGAAGTGGAATTTATGTTAAAATGTTTTCTTTATACACACCTTTAAAAATGTATTGAACATGTGAAATGAAACTGTTTTTTTGTCTGGTCAAAGTGATTGCACTGTTTTCATAACTGACTCTGGAAGGCTAAAGTTATCTTGAGTGGAACACTGAGAAATCATGTGGTTATATCTGATCTCTTTTTTTCTGATAATTTAGGATTGGATACACAACAAAGCCATTCTAAATCTACCATTTATTAGTTGCTTTTCTCTTTTCCTTTATGCCTCTGGTCTAATTCTCTGTCAGCAGTCATAAATGGAAGGTTTCTTTTATTTTAGTTGTACCCATCTCTTTCCACAGCTGACATACAACCTTGAATTGTTCCTCAAGTTGTTCCCAGATGCTATTATAAAGTTGTTTCATCTCTTTACTTCCTAATACTGTCTTTCTTTTTGCTTTTTAAAAAGCAAGTGGTAGAATGTTTTCCTGGTCACTCATAAAGGTTTAATGCCATTGCTTTTTCTTTGAGGCCCAGTTAATACCACCTAATTCCACTGGTAAAATGTAATAAAAATGTGTGTTCTTATGAAAGGCATTGAAAATAGCTTTTGCTGTTTCTTTTGTTTGTAGTTTCCTGTGAAATAAGAATCCAACTTACTTTCTTAGTGCTTTGGTACTTTCAAAGTAGCTAATGTTAATGGGTATGTCTAATTAAATGTCTTGGGAGGTTTTTTTTGTTTTTTTGTTTTTTGTTTTAAAAGGAGTTTTATTATTTAAATAAGGCCAGAGTTGATAGGGCTTTTCTCCAGGTTCTTTACTAAATAGGTTTAGGGTTTTTGCTCATGCATTCAATGTTATAAATTAAATAGTTCCTCTATTCTAATAATCTCTGATCTAGTGGAATAAACACAATAACAAAGGTGTTGCTCTTGAAGTAAGGAAAACTGAAGACCTATCTGGAGAAACCAAACAAAACTACAGAAAGGAGGCAGGATGTGTATCTATTATGGCTTCTTAGACAAACTAACAAGAAATATAGGTGGTCAAGGAAAACATTTTAATAAATGCAGAAAAGTGGTAGAGCCCTTTTGAAGCCATATTTTCTTCTAGTTCTTGGAGAAAATGGACCAGCTTCTATCCCCATCCCTTCTGCCTGCTTGCCTCTTGGAGTATAGACTCCTGTGGGAAAATGATGAGTACCATGGACTGAGTATTTGAGTCCCCACAAAATTTAAATGTTGAAGTCCTAATCCCCAGTGTGATAATATTTGGAGGCAAGACCTTTAGGAAGTATTGAGGTCATTAGGGTGGTGCCCTCATGACTGGGATCAGTGCCCTTTCAAGAAGAAACATGAGGGAGATGAACTCTTTCTTGGCCATGTGAGGAAAGGGCAAAAAGACAGCCATTTGCAAACTAAGATTTGAACGCTCATCAGACTCCAGATCTACCAGTCCCTTGATCTTGGACTTTCCAGCCTTCAGAACTCTGAGAAACAAATGTTTGTTATTTAAGTCACCCATTCTGTGGTATTCATTGTATTTGCCAGAGATGCCTGAGTGTGAAAGGTAGCCTCACAGACAAGGAAAGATCAAAACATGCAAAAGAAACAGTTGACTCCCAGAGGTTGTTGTATACAGGATCCTTCTGAGGTGTCTGGAGGTGAAATGGACTGACTGGATCACCCCTCTCGTGAATCACAATCTTATTAAAAGCGTTTTTTGTTTGTTTGTTTGTTTGTTTGAAGAAGGTAGGTGTGTGTGCAGAGGAGATACTGGTAAAAATTGGATCTAATTCCTTGTCCACAGAGATTTTATAGCTGTTACCATTGGATTCCTTTGCTGTATCTATCTTAACACCCACTCAGATGGTGAAACAAAAGGGCTGAATTTGAACCTCAAGGAACAGCAACTTTTACAGAATTCTGTAATAATGTGAGAGAAACACGGAAAAAACCCACCTATTCCTACTTTTTCTACTTTAATGATAATAGATGATCTAAGTTGCCACACATGTAAAAAGCATAGAATTTTTTAAAGGAAAAATGCTTCCAGCTATTCAGTTTAGCAGAGAGCACAAAGCTTTATTTCCTAGAGTATCAGGATAATTAAAATTTCTAATTAGAATCAAAAATTTCTAAAAGGGTGTAATTTGTGTCCCCTGCTTATTTAGATTACAGGTATGCTCCACTGTTTGTGTCATCTTTGGGTGGAAAATAGAAAGTGTCACAAACTTATCTTCTATTTACTTTTATTTCCTGTGTTTCTAAGGTGGATCCCAATATTAAATTGTAGAAATTATCCTATAGTTTTAAGATTTGGGGCACTTGGGTGGCTTAGTCAGTTAAGTGCCTGCCTTTGGCTCAGGTCATGATCCCAGGGTCCTAGGATCAAGCCCCACATTGGGCTCCTTGCTCTGCTTCTCTCTCTCTGCTGCTCCCCCTGCTTGCGTGTTCTCCCCACCCTTTCTTTCTGCCAAATAAATAAAAAAAATCTTTTAAAAATGAATAAATAGGGGCACCTGGGTGGCTCAGTGCGTTAAAAATGAATAAATAAATTTTTTAAACTTAGCGATAAACCTGAGTTTTGCTGTTTGCTTAATATGTAGCTCTCTGATATTGGCTGAAATTTCAAGGACAAAGTGTCTGATAATTATCTATATTCATTAGAGACAAAATATTTCTGAAAGACATTGATCCTTTCAACAGCATTTTCCATTACTGTAAGTGAAATGAAAGCCTCCCAAAATGTTTTTCTCTAGCACTGTATTCGCAAATAGAAGTGTTTCATGTGACATTTTTCCTTCCTTTCCCTAAGGAAGTCTCCCCTTTAGGGGAGAAATCATGCCTTTTCACTTGCCCCAGTGGTAACTTTGAAGGACTTCTATTGTAGACCATAACGTTTAACGTTTGTTCTTGTTTCAGAGTCTGTTTACCACCCCGGTCCTAGGTGTATGTTCTTTGCAGCAGAGACCACGTTGCAGTTCCTCACGATGGTATCCAGTGGGTAGTGAGTTTGGGACTCAGTAAGTCAGTCCTCTGTACATTTTCTTTCTTTCTTCCTCATTCAGAATCTTTGCTCAGCAGAGGTTTGGAGTGACCTGGACTGTACAAATGGAGGAGAAGTAATGGCAAAATGTTTTTGCAGGTCAAATCCTATGTATAAACCATTTTTAAAAGCATTGTGTTACATCATTCCTTTTTGATGCAGAGAAACAATGAGGCAGTGAGAAGCACCTCTTTGATCTTCGAGTTCTAGTAGCTTCCAATTTAGTAATCTTCACTGAGAAGCCACGCGTGGCATCTCTGGGGTGTTCGAGAAATGGCAGAGTTTATAGGAAAGACCATGTGGTCAGGGTTTGGGGAGAGGGCTGTAGGGCGAAAAGAGGATGTTATCCTAAAATGATGGATCCATAAAAAATGATTTCTGTAATTGATTTAGATAACTTCATTTACTTCTTTTGAATGAAGCATAATGCTCAAGTCCCTGCTGAGCCTTCATGACAATTCCTGGGTTGCGATCCCAAGCTTGAAAGTTGAGGATTTTTGTGTTAGCGAGTCTTCCGTTTCTCTACACAATACGCCATGTACAATAGGGGTAATTAAAATGCCTTTCTAATCATGCAGAAATAATGAAGGGAATTATCACATAAGTAATCCTCATGACGCACTTCTCTAGTCTTAGCAGACTGAGTAAATAGAAAGTGATATTATTTATTTATGCTAAGACATGGAAGTCTGTGCAAAGCCTACAATCTGGTGTTAAATGTAGGCCAATATCTGAACAGATCAGATCGATCTACGACAAGGACTCTTAGAAAGAAGAGTCGTAAGCAGAATATTGCACACCGACAACATGGTCACTGCCTGTGTCCCCACCGTTCTGGGCAGTTTTTCTTCAGACCTCCCACTCTTCTCGTCCCCATCACCCATTTAGTTTCTCTTCCTGCAGTCGACTTCATTTTTATCAATTTTCAAATTATTTTCTAATTCCCTCCCCTTGCATCTGGTTTCCTGTTTCTTTATACTTGTGTCTCGTAGCGCCTCCATTGTATTCCTTTCTTTCTCTTCCTCCACCACGGGACTGATGCTCCTTTGTGGCTCTTCTGTAATGTGGCCAATTTTAGGATTGCATCACAATTCATGAGCAAAGAAATCTCCAGCAGCTCCTTTTTCAGAAATCAGATAAGAAGCAGGACCCAGTGGAGAGAAATCCGTGGGGGCTTGATCCAGCGCCCCACCTCCAGATGGCTGTCCTGCGGTGGTGTGGCTGCTTCCCCTCCCCGCGGACTGTCCTCTCTTCCAGAAGTCCTGGCTTCCAAAGGCAGTTCAGTAACTGCCTGCATATATCACTTAAACTCTCTTAAAGGGGAAGCAAGATATTCACCAGTGGCCTTTTTAGGACCTCTAAAACAGTATTCTGTTTCAGTATAGCTGCTAAAATATCAGCTTGGAAATGCCAGGCCTTTCCTGAGGACACAATGGTGAGAGATTCCAATGCAGGACAAGATGGCAATACATCTTCAATCATGCTACGTTAAAAAAGTAAATCACGCTGTATGAATCTAAACTTAGCCTTTCCAAATACACGTGTCTGCAGATACTGGTGATTAATTGATGACACCGAAGCCTGGCACCACAGGGCCTGATTAATGGCGGTGACATCATGACTTTTAAATATGCTATTAATGCCGGGGCCTATGACACATGCAAATGTGACATGTGGATTTTCATGGCATTTGCATAGATGCAGAAAAAAAAAAGTTGAAAAGTGACCTTTCCCCTTAGATTAATTTCTGATTTGTGAGGCAGCATCTGAGGACAGTGAACTCCACCTCTAATGCCTTCTGGGGAGGAGATTTTAAGTTGCTTTAGTGGTGTTGGAATGACTTGTCTACACCTCTAGGCTGATTCTAGTGCACATATTTATCTATAGGATTCTCAACCTTAGATGCTCTCCAAGAAGTTTCATATCCTTGGAATCTGAGTGCTTGTACTGCAGAAAATTAAATCAAACTCACTGTTTTCTAGTCCATTGTCTTTCTTCATACTCACTTTCTCCAGAATGGAAAAGGGGAAATGGGGAGTGCATGTGGATACTATTACTTCCATATTACCAAGAGAAAAATGCCCCAACCTCTTCTTACTGAGGTTTGGGTTGTGCCCTCTTAACCCTGTATAAATACTGGGTGTAAGCTTCACTCCTAATAGGAATCCCTACCAGGGAACCAAAGATTCCAGTTCAAGGGTCCCTTCCCCCTTCAGGCACATAATCACATGGGGCATTAGCAGGTGCACGCGTGTGCAGAGACTTCCGATATCCCTCATTCTAGAATCGGAGCAGTCTACCCCATATCAAACTCCAGGAAATGGCAGCAGTGAACGGTGGTAGCACATGTGAAGAAATGCTCAACAACTTTTAAAGTCTCCATGTGACCTATTGGAAGACAACGTATCCAAGGATTTTTGAGCTTTCCCCTCAGGTTGAGGAAGATACATTGAGCGTTCAAGAGAGATCAAGGTGACTGGAGAACAGAGCTGTAGAATACATTATAAGTGGGACCTGATCAGAGGAACCCTTTAAACATAACTACATGCAGAACATCGTAAAGAACACTATGTGTTAAGCACTTACTCAGTACCAGAGGATTGACTTACATTGTCAGCAAACCCCACAGTCCCCCCGGGGTAGGTATTATGATCATTCCCATTTTACTATGGAGAAGTTGGGATCCTGGCAAGATAGATAGGTTTCCATAGGATCCTCATCTAAGAACAGGTAGACCTGGGATTCATCATCAGATGGGTCTGACTTTCCCAATGTGCCTTATTATGTTTTATTACATGCTTCCTTGCAGAATATATATAAAATCGAATAACATGATTTGAGGCATCTGAATTTCTGAGGCATCAGCTGGGGGGTACATCCTCTTCACCAAGACTAGATCAGGGCCAAGGATGTATTTTTCATACCATGATCTCTAAGATCTTGTTTAGCTCTGCCATTGTGTAGTTCTGTAACCGTTCCCCTCTATGAATACTATATCCCCACCTTTCTCTTGCCCCACTGCTCTCATCTTTCACCCTTGCTCCGTCTTCGACTGGATTTCATTAGAAGAGCTGCATTCTTCATTTTAACGACAGGACACACATTATTTTAAGGAAAAAATAATTGGCTTCTAACTGCAGGTGTGATAATTGGCATTCACTACAGCCTTTAGCCAGTTGGGATAGTGGTGACATTATAAGCTAAGGAGGCTGACCTCTGATTCTAGAAAGGAATGAAAGAGCTAGCTAAGAGACTGTTTCTATACAAAAGTCTATGTTGTAGGGACAGAAACAGGAGGCACATTTAGAAGGAAATATATGCAGCCTAAAATGCAAGGAATTGAATTTTGTCTCAAAGGATTTAGCATTTCACATCAGATCCTCTTCCTTAAACTTCTTGAATATTAGCAGACCCCCAAGGGCACTCACCAATACAACATGCTGAAAACAAAAAGGACCTTAGAGGCAGTTTAATCCACCTGTGTCATTTTGGATGAACAAAACGGATGCCTAACAAAGTTGTGACACAATGAGAGCCTTAATGACAACCATGTATTTCTGCTTTACAGAAAATCACAAGTGAAATACAAATTTTCATATCGTTTTAGCACTAAAAAAGTAGTTCTGGTAAACTCGTATTGCAATTTTAGTGAAATTTTACAGGTTTGCTTTTTGGCAAACGTGGATGAGAATCAAGTACTTAGTATTCTAATAAGACTAGTGATTAACTATTAACTATTATTTATTTTTAAGTTTCAGTTTTAGGTGGCTTGTTCTGTAAGACTATCTTGCCCTTTACACATCTAGTTCTGGGATCTCTCTTACAGAGGCAAAATGGATGCTGCTGATGGCCAGAGAGTTTCCAAGGCACCACTGCTTTTTAGCAGGTGTTGCCAGGAAGAAAAGAGCAATGTGATGACTTCCTTTAAATATCTTCTACCTGGCTTTCAGTTTTCTTCTCTTCACTTTCTGGTATATAGACAAATAAAGAACAGTGAAGAGATGAAGGCATAATCTTGATCTGGGAGAAAGATTAGCAAGCAGGTGTAAGAGCTCTTTCCTAGAGGAAAGTGAGGTGGAAGAAAGTTCACAGAATTTAGAATTCAGGGGCAGTGATCCATTTGAAGGCATATTAAACAAACAAACAAACTGTGAAACACCTGAATGGGTGCTCTTGGGGTCTGGAGACTGGCGTCAGGACCAGGGTACTGCAACTTGGGGTCATTCTGACCCTGTTCCTTCTGCACCCAGCTTGCAGTCTCTTACCAAAGGAACTTGGCCTCATCTTCCACGTGTATCATGAACCCGACTGTCTCTAACCACCTTTGCCACTGACTATCTCCTGCTTTGATTTTTGAGAGAGGTGGTCAGACCACACCACCTGTGGCTTTGATTTTTGCCATCCTTCCTAACTGGTCTCTGCTTCTTTGTTTCCTTATGTAGTCCAGTCTAGGGATTGGCAAACTTTCTGAAGAGGGCTAGAGGCTAAATATTTCAGCCTGGTGCCATCCCCTCTTCATCACAACTACTCTGTTATTGTAGTATGAAAGCAGCAATAAACAATCAGCAAATGAATGAGAATGGCTGCATTCCAAAAAAAAAAAAAAAACTTTACCAAGATACTGAAATTTGAATTTTCTGTAATTTCCACAAGTCACAATAGATTAGTCACAATAGATTATTTTTCATTTGATTCTGTGTGTGTGTATGTGTGTGTGTGTGTGTCTGTGAGGGGGAGAGAGAGAGAGAGAGAGAGTCACTAAGAAAGGTAGGAAACATTCTTGGCTCATGGGTTGTGCAAAAACAGGCAATGGAGTGGGCCAGAATGATCTTGTTAATAATGAATAAATTCATGTTATACTTCTACTCAAAACACTTGGTGGCTTCCTATCTCATTTAAAGACCAAAGTATTTATGATGGTCTAGAAGGTCCAGTGTGATCCACTCCTGTTAATTGTCTTACCTCATCTACACCTCTCTTTCCCTGACCTTCCCCTGACCTTCCTTCAGCTGGTGTCTCCCTGTTCTTCTCAAGCTCATCAGTCATGCTTCCCCTTAGGCCTTTGTGTGTTTATTGTTGGCTCTGCTTGGAGTACTCTTCCCCCAAGAAATCCACTTGGTTTGCTCCTTATCTCCTTCAAAAATTTTCTCAGAAAGGCTTCTTCTAATTACCCTTATTTAAAGTTGCAAAAGAACCCTTTGAAGAAAAACATACCCAATTTCCTTTTCTCTTTCATGTCAATCCCCTTCTAAGATACTCCAAATTTACATAAGCTATTGTATGTTTTCACCCAGAGGATTATAAGTTTAAAGGGGACAGACATTTCCACCTACTTGCATTTGTTTTGTTTACATACATCTGAATCTGGAACACGCAGAATGTATTCTATAAATCCCTGAGTAGTTGTAGAGTGGATTCTGGTAAGCATAAATTACTGCTGAATCTTAGCATATGGATCTAAAGAACTTTACGGAGGCATCTGGGAGGCTCAGTCAGTTGAGCCTTTGCCTTTGCCTTAGGTCATGATCTCAGGGTTCTGGGAGCGAAGCCTGCACCAGGCTCCCTGCTCAGTGGGGAGTCTGCTTTTCCCTCTCCCTCTGCTGATCCCCCTGCTTGTGCTCTCTCTCTCTCTCTCTCTCTCTCTTCTCTGTCAAGTAAATAAATTTTTTTAAATAAGTAAACCTTAAAAAAAACAAAGAACTTTACTGACTTTTGCATTAGGTGGCAGTTGTTCCTCTAATTTGGTGTTTCGTGTAGAGTTGGATTAAACAGATATTAAGAGGACCAGTGTATGTAAAAGAAAAGGGATGGAGATGCTGCTGCAAGTTTTTGCAGCCTAATGCTGTTTATAAGACTTAGACCACAAACATATTACTTGCCCAATATTTATTCATTCGTTCATTCTTTCATTCATTCATTCGTCTATCTGAATAGGTTTAATTTGTTTGATTGCCACATGTACTGTATGGATGTCACCTGCACAGCACACAGGAAGTTCTTCTGTGCCAGTGCATGGGCAGATGTGCTCCCAGCCATCCAGTCTTATGCCTCACTTTACAGTGCACTGATACTGCTTGGGGAACCCCCGTTGACCTTGTGTTAATGGGTGCTTGTCCTTTTATGGGCAAAGGGACTGGCAAACATGCAATCATTTTTTTTAAGTTGATTTCATCAATGAAATGAATACGATGTGGTCCATGCAGCTTCGCCACGTGCTATGACATTGACCTTATTTGTTATTAAACATGGAAAGAAATAATGTGTTTTTTTCCCACTATATGGGTCTAGGGTTTGAGTAGGGCGTGAAACTTCCATTATCACTAATTCAATACTTAAGCAAAATAGTTAACAAAAGGAAGTGTCCCTTCACATGTGAGCTCTTTTCTATAAATTATTTGTATGAACGTAGAAAATATTAAGGGCTGTGGACATAGAGGCAGAAAATTTTGGTTTAAGTTCCAGCTCTGTTAAATTCTTGCTTTATGACTTGAAAATGTTATTTAATGGAATGGTAATGATAATAAGTAGTAGTATTTACCAGAGCTTTATTAGATCAAGTCCTTGTTTTGTGAATTCATGATCTCTGTGAGTTCCGAACCATTATCCTTATTTTACAGATGAGGAAACGGCCTTAAATTAATTGACTTGCTGGGATCACAAAGCTCTTAAGAGTCAGAGTATATATTCCAACCCATGTCACTCACCTACAGTGATGCTTCAAGTATTTTATGACATGACAAGTCATGTGCCAGGGCTCATATTTATTCTTATTTATGTAAAAACTTGGGTTATAATCATTTATATTAGATTATTGGTTTAGTTAATATATTAAAGAGGGTGTTGTAATTTGTATGTGTATGTGTTAAAAATAAAGTATGATACATGTATAGGAGGTATTTTTATCACCACCACTTTGAGGAGGGTATGGACACTTTATGCTATTAACCAGAGGAAAATACAAAACTCCCCTCTTCTCCATAGGGCTCTGAAATTTTCCAGAATAATTTGGATTTAAGAAGAGCAAAGAGACACAGTATTATTATGTATTGAAAATTAGTATTTTTTACTAGGATAAAATGCATGGTGAAGTTTGGGTTTAGGGGGAAAAAAACTTTTCCTTTATTTATTTATTTATTTATTTATTGGAGCTCTTCTTTATAAAGCCTTGGCATAGTAAGAATTTTTTTTCTTTTTTTTTTTCTTTTATGCCTTCCTCTTACTTCCCAAGAGATCATGGTATCTGTGTCACTTTTCAGTGGGCTATTCAGTCTTAATTATTCTTAATTGTATGTCATGGATCCTCAAATGACAAATACAGGTTCTATTTAGCTACCTTTTCTATACATCTTGTGCAATCCCATCATCACGGTACATGCGCACACATGCACACACACAAGTGCATTCACACACATGTATTCTTTAAGAGAAAAGTACCCACAGAGAAAAGTAATGTTGTAAAATGCTTTTTCTAGTAGTCTGATTTTTAATAGCAACCAATTGTGTTGGTTTTAATTTGTACCCACAACAGCCACCTTATCCATAAAATGTTTTTGTTTTTGTTTCTTTAGTTAGCTGGGGAAAAAATGTTGCCATGCACAAAAGGTATAAGTCTTATGACCATGCTGTTTCTCCCACCTGCATCTCCAATTATCCTGTCCATATTGCTGATGGGATGCTTTAAAAGCATTCCTTCTAACAGATAATCTTCTAATAACAGGCTTATGGGGACTGACATCAAGCAGAACCCTGATGTAGGCAAAATGAGTCCTAGACACCATGCTCCTGTGCTATCCTTTTGCCCAAAATATTCTTAATTGTGACACTTTAGATTTTTCTCTGTATCACAATATGCTTGTTTTCTCTTGCCCTCATGGTTTTGCACTCCACAGCTCTTTCTAGTTTGGTTTGGTTTACTAATCTTTTCTGATGTAGCTGGCTAATGGAATACTTCTCAGAGAACAGTGACCTAATCCACCTAACATTTGTGTGATTTGTTGTGAGAGACTGCTGAGGGTAATATCTTTGATCAGGCATGACTTTGGGTTCTTCTCCAGGCATAGGACAGTTAATGGTCTCATCTAACTCATGTCCAGCATGGAGAAAGAGAGGGCTCGTATTCTCTATCCAATCATGAAATAATTGTAATAACTATATGCAGAGCTCATAACATGCCAATTTTCTTTTAAAGTCCTTTTGCAGAATTTCCCATTTAATTCTCACAACCACGGTATTAGGAAGGTACCCTTAGTATCATTGTAAAACTGATGATGTTGAGATTAAGAAACTTAAAACAGCTGATGATGAATAAAGCCCGCGTTGTTGTGAGAAGTAAATGTTTGACAAAGAAAACTGAAGTAACTGAAGCAGAAAGCTTCTGCTCAAGTTACTGCCTTTGCCTAGAATTCTCTTCTCTCCCGTACCATTCACCTGTATCCACCTGCAATGTTATCTGCCCTCATGGCCAGGTTTCTCTTCTCAGTCTCCCACCTACTACTGTATTCCCATAGGACTCTATCCTTAGCTGTTTCAGACCACTCCCCACCGCTGTGTCCAGAATGATTATTTAGGTATCCTTGAGCAACAGAAGTTGAGTTCCTTTTAAGGTAGAGGTGAGCTTTGGCCATTTTTAACCCACTGAGCCACCCAGGCGCCCGAGCTTTGGCCATTTTTATGGCCCCTTCACAACACCCAATATGTAGCAGATGATCTGGAAAACTGATGTGTGAAAAAAATCATGCCAAAACGGGTTTTTAAAAAAAAATAGACAAAGACAATGGGATTGTCTGCTTACACTTAAGCCAGAATGTTAGGATTAAAGAGGGTCAGATGTCATGTGAGCATTAGTGAGTAGTAATGATTAGCAAAAGGCATTTTAGCAGAGAAAATGCTTTTCCTTTTATGATACATAGGATTGCAATTTTTTCTTCTGTGTCATTATTGATAAAATTTTATCACTCATTACGGAAGCAATCAATTCCATTTCTACTGCTGCCCCGTTGGCTGCTGCAATTCTTGTGCCGACCTCTAACTCTTAAGGTTCTATTTTGCATTAGGACCTCTTCAGATAAACTTGCAAAGCATCTAGTGATTAGATCAGGAGGCTGTATTCAAGCATTTCATTTTTATCTCTATTGCTTCCCTTATTGTGTCTCCTTGGACAAAGCACTTAGTCCAGGTTTACAAGTAAGGTTTTTTACTTAAAAACTGTATCTCATGATAAATCCTCATCCAGACAGTAGAAAGCAATTTTCCTAAGTGCTTTACTTAAATGGTTTCCATCCACACATGAACCTCCGAGGCTGTACTTACATATCTCATCATGCAATATTGGCTCCATCATTCTCTGCCTTTCAGGAAGGCACATGTCTTTGGTAATTTGTTTGTGGCTGCCGAGTTCATTCACTGATGCTTACTCTTTGTTCCCTGTATTCCATCCCTGTTAGGCATACAGCAATGCATTGCTTATTAGGAATATGGGTTGGCCCTATGAAAGTAACCCTGGCAATGCGATAAATGCTCAGTTATCTAAAATTAGTACCCAAGTCTGAAATCTGGCTGGTGAAATGCTCACTTGAGGTGGAAAACAAGAACCTTATTTGAAGAAGAAGCTGCAAGGCCTTCAGGGTTGTACGCTAGGAAGATGATGTTGGTGGAGATACAGCCTCTTCTTTATTATTAGGAATAATGTTGCAGGTGAAGTATTTTCTAAGGCAGGCAAGCACCGGGAGAAGAAAAATGGAACCAGTCGTGTGTTGTTTCTACTACCTATGTGTGAGTTGAGGCTAATTTGGCTGAGTATGTCTAATGGGGTCAGGGATTTGGGGAGAGACATATCCTCAAAATGATCATAACCATAAAAAGTGAGTAACTCTGAGACTGTAAGACTTGCCTTGTCTATGAACCTTAACTGGTTTTTCCATTTCTTCAAAGAGGTTTCTTTGTAGGTGTTTCTATCCAGCTGTAAATTAAGGGATACAGCCCACCATCAAAGAACAGAACAAGAATGCAAATCTCTGAGTTTGGCTTCCTTTTCTCCAGCTCTCATAGTCAAGTGAAGGAAGTTTGTTGGCAAGAGCCGTAAATAGTAAGAGCTTCCTGAGGCAGAAGGCAGAGAGGGAGACGTCTGGGTTCTCAGAGATGTTATAGCTCGTTTTGTTCATGTGATTAGTAAGTATATGAATTCAAATAGAGCAAATAAAAATAGCGTATCTCCTTTTGTTCCTTTTGAGACTATGAATTACATGGAAATGGATGTTTTCAGAGATATTCTACTAAAATTCAATTTGTTTCCAAAAGAGTTTCTAGAAAGGAGACTTAAAAAGCTCCTCAAATATGCCATAAAAAGAGTATGGCCCGAGTTTATGCTGCTATGTTTTAGTTCTCTTTTAAAAGGCAAGGTGTATCCTGACGAGATTTATAGTAATAGTAAAATTATATAAAGTTCTGTGCCTTGCTATTTTTGAATGACCTTTAATATCACTTTCTGTGCAAATGTTAAATATTTGTCTTCAGCTCACCAGTTTTACCTATTCAGGTCAACTAACCATATCACAAAGTATATTCTGGTTCTGAGTTTATCCTGCAACTTTCACTGGGGCCAAATGGGGTCTTTTGGCCGGTTAGTTTGCTAGTCCCTTGAACACGTCGTGGTTAACTCCTCTGATGTCCTCATTTCTGAAAGGTGATATTGGAAAGAACTCATTGGCACCTGTCAAATGTTTGACCTCAGAGGCTGATTGATGAGTCTATTCTTGTGACTAATGGAGTTATTTATTTCTGATATGTGTTTAATCCTGTTCTTCTACCTGATGGATGGGCAGATATACTTATTTGAAAACCAAAGAAACTTGTGACTTTTCTGAGTTGGGTAGGATAGGGATTATTTTATGCATACTTCAAAAGGAGAGGGGAAATTGAACACTAAGCCAGTGAGTTATGAGTAGAATTGAACTTGTGCAATATCAATACTTAGAAAATACTGAAATACATATACTAATTAAACAAGTAGAATACAAATTTTGAAAGTAAAATACCTCTATTAAACAAATAGAATATTTTTCTCTAAAGAAATGTCTCATAAAACTCAATTTGAATAGGTTTTAAAAAGAACATATCCAGATGCAATATTATTTTAATTTTTCAGCTAAATTATAAAGTATAAGAGTAACTTCACCCCTGTTTTCACCTCAGAAGAAGTTAATGTCTACTTAAGGAAGAGACAAACCATATGTTCATCCTAAATTTGTATACTGGCCACTCAGTAAGTGGTAATGGAGGCTATAATACTGAAGGAAGAAACAATACTTGCATTTAATGAAGAAATAGGCTAATGAGTACACAGAAATTAGAACTGATGAGAGAAAGTCATGAATGCTATGAAGGAGTCACTTTGAAGGATTAGAAAATTATTTTGATACCTCAGGAGTGTTTTAAGAAAAGGTTGACTTTGAACTAGACCTTGGAAAAATATAATTTGAATGAGCTGATAGAAAAATAATCCAGAGGGATGGTTCGGATTAGATCTCAAAATACTCTTTAACAGACCAAACGATTTGAAACCTAACCGGTAGAAATTAGCAAGGCAGTAGATGTCTTTAGGCATAATATGATAAGAGCTGTGGTTAAGGAAATTTAACTGAAAGTTTTATTTTGATAGAATTAAAACCCTAGGAGATCTTGGAAGCAGGAAGAATACTGGATGAATGATAAAAATAGTCTAGGTGATGGTTCATGAGTCCTGAATTTGGGGATAGACTTGGTGTGGTGAACTAGCGAAGGGCTACAGGTGGTAGAAACATGGCAACCAATGGAATGGAGAAAGCAAAGGGCAGAAGTCAAGGATGCCCCCAAGTCTGTGGTCCTGAGTGATGGGTGGTTAATAGTAGGCAACTTCTCATAGCAAAGCTGTGAAAAGTAATTTCACAGGTTTACTTTGGCCTACTCTCTGAATTTGGGCATCATAAACACACAGGTCTTCCCAGAGAGATGGTAGGCAGATGTTAGTTGAAGTGAAAATACTACTACTACTACCACTACTTCTTCTTCTTTTTCTTTTTCTTTTTTTTTTTGTTGTTGTTGTTTAAACTTCTGTGAAACCTGTGTCAGTTAGAACTTCTCTCCAAATTTGAACAAATAGCCTCTGTTGTAAAAATCTTCCAGAACAGTTTTCTAAATTCTCTTATATGTTTTCCCTCTCAACAATTTAAACAATAATTTTTAAAGGTTTTCTTTTTTTGATAGGTTTAAATAAGGTTCATGACAGGAATATATAGACTTCTTAAAAGCCTGAAGGGAAAGTGAGAAATCACCTAATTTAAAGCTTCATTTTGAAGTTGTGGGAACTGAGGCCTAGCGAGTCAAGAAAAGTAAATGCCTACAATCACTCAGTGACAGAAATTAGCTGATGGCTCCTAACTTCAAGTCTTGTGCTCTTTGCACAGTACATATATTGGATTTAACCACATACAACTGCAATTTTATAGGTCACAAATTTTAGAATATCAGAAATTACAATCTAATAACAAAACATTTAATACAGGGTAAAATGTGTGACAACTTATACAACAGGCTACAATTTTTGTAATAAGAACTGGTTCGTCCATATATTTACTTAGGGAGCAATTTCAGTGACAAGTGGGCAGGCACAGATTAAAGTCTTTATTAGAAATCTGGAAAAGCAATAAATAACATCGATGGCACATTTATTTGGAGGACGCTGAGCAAGAAGGTGTTACAAACCCGTTGAAGTTTGAGAGAGCAGAAATTGTTCAGGATCACAGACCCAAAATAGCAAAGTCAAATTAAAAAAAAAAAAAAAAAAAAGCCCAATGCATTTGGGAAAAGTAATGCAAAACATGGACTCTTTAGTCAGGAACCACAGGAAAATTACTTGTTCTAGAAAAAAAGGCAAAATATAGAGTGTTGTATAAATATGGTAAGACTAATACTCAACAGGACATGCGGTGGGTACCCAAGTCACAAAGGGGGTTAGGACTTTGTTATTTGGGAGACGACTGAGCCAGGGAAAGGGCAAGAACCAGTGGATTCTGATGCCAAATCTAAGAGCAAGTGCCAGAGGCTGAAAAATAAAAGGGCTAAATAGTTGTGGCTTGATTATAAAAACTTGAGCAGTTTTGTATTTTCCTAATGAAATATTTATGCTCTTGATGAAGAGAAGTAGTACTTGCCTCTGGATAGACATACGTTTCCATGGGTATGCCTGAGAGAGAAGGAGTGACAGAGAGGAATTGATTGAGAGAAACAGTGAGAGAATATGATTTAGCATGAACATGTGAGAGAGAAGCTTGGCTTTCTTACACATGCATATAAATATGTATTAAGAGAAAACACCATTCAATGAATCTCTATTATGCACTTAGTTTGTACATCGTGGTCTCATTTAATCTTAGAATACAAATTAAACTGAACAAAACAAAAAAACCTGAAAACTATGTAACCGGATATTACAGTTCAGGAAAACGAGCCCCAGATAGGGATAAGTGAAGGGTACAGTTTTATACACCAGAGAAGGGCAGAGCCTTTCTTTCATAATTCCTTTTCACTGAATCGTGTCTTAAATGGAGTTCTCAGAGTTTTCAAAGAGAATAGAGTATGTTGCAGTCAAACACTGTGTAATCCATGAGGGAGTCATGGGGTGAAAGAGCATTGCCTGGGGCTGGTTAAAGACAATAATCATGTAAGGTTGATCACAAGGGCCTTAGACTAGTCCTGTTGTGATAGAATTTTGCATCTCAATGGCAAACAGGAGCTCCCCTAAGCAGACAGGAGATGGATGCTGCTTTCCTTCCTCCAGGAAGTCAGGATTTCTCTTGTAACTGTATGTGGCTCAGGAACACAAACACTAACCCTAGGTGTGTATTAGAGGACAGGGTCTTAGTCCTGGCCCTACCATTGATCAGCTGGGTGGCCCAGGACATATGTTTTTACTTTTTGAGTCCTGGTTTCTTGAACAAGGAGATTGGACTGAAGAAGTGTTACGATTCCTGTTAATTCTAACATGCCGAGTTCAAGAACAAGGATGCTGCCTGTGTTCAGTCTTTTCAAATCTCCAGAAATGGACGCTGACTGACTAAAAGATGCCGGTAGTGAACATTTATCATCCTTGGTGGCTGCCCAGTGTCTGCCCGTCCCTGTGAATGTACACAGATTTCCACCCCCTCCTAACACATCTCTGTGTCTCTGAGAGGATCAGACCACCTCCCACTTCTGGAGAAAATTCTAATGTAAACTGGTTCTCCTACCTACTCCTGCAGCTGGGATATAATCCTGGGATACATACTTTGACAATCAGATGTCCTGGGGCCACTGGCTTTGCTTTTGGATGAGCCACTTCCGGAAGCAAGTGGTACAAGTTCTCTCTCTCTCTCAGGTGGTAACCTTTTTCCCCCACATCAGAACCAATTCTAAGGTGTAATTTGGGGCATTGTTTCAGGCAAACTTGAATCTTGTTCTCTAGCCCTAGTATCAATTCTTATGAGCTGCTGAGTACTTTTAATGGATCATCAGATCTTTTTCTATCTTGTCCTTCAAGGCTTTCTTTAAGTTTTATCACCTACTTCTTTTACATTGCTTGAACATTTACACACCCAGAATTTATATAAATTTTTGCCAATCATATTGCTAATATTTAATTTTATCCTTTATTGTTATTTAAATATGCAATTAGACTTCTAGTTCTGGAGGACAAGTCCCTTCAACTGTTATTTCATAGAATGAATTTTATTCATTTTTGCCTCAGATGTTGGAGAGTTCCCATATCACTTACTGATCAGAATAATGAAAATACATCTTCAGTCAGGAACTAGAGGCAACAGAGGTGAATTTCCTGAGTATGCTTTTTGAACTTATGGATGCCTTTGTTGTAGGCTTCAACTTTTCCAAACTGCCCGAAGCTCTTGCTACCACATTTTTCTTTTTTCACCTTTAAATCTTAGTTGTTCCCTATGAAATAGTAAAGACTGGACAGTAAAACTAATTATGACAGTACTTGATAGAGGAAGGCCTCGGATGAATATCACCATGGAGGTCTTATCAAGAATTACATTTTGAAAATAAAATGTTGCAGATGAATTAATCAGAGAAAAAAAAAGGAATCATAGAAAAATAGAAAAAAGGAACTGCAGGGAACCTGTTACGGAAAACACATTTCTATAAGTTGACCCTATTAAAAAGTATAGCTGGTTGAGATTTTCCAAATAAATATAGTTAAAAATGCTATAAATAAATAAATAAAGTAATTATTTTATCCAGCACCAGAGGGCAGAGTTAAATTCTTATAGAGAAGATAAAATGTCATCAGCGCAATAGCCAATGCATTAGGATGGAATCTTTCACAACCTGGGGGAATAGGATGAGAAACAGTGTGGCACTACCTTTCTCTTTGGAACTACCCCCATCATCAGAATTCCTAGAACACCCTCGTAAAGAAGTGGCTTCTGATCTTGATTTATAGCGGTGGAGGCTGAGGCACATAGAGATTCTTATCTGACTAAATTTATGTCAGACTGGATCCAAGATTTCCTAACCAAAGTTCACTGTTTGTCCATGAGAATTTGCCTTTCTCGGATGGGTATCTAGAGACAATGTATTGTGTAGCCATGATCCCTGCCCTAGAAGGACTTAGCAAGTTAATGTGAAAGGTGAAACCAACATCCAAAAACATCTCTCTCATTCATACCAGGGAGATAGAGCTAAACTGGCGCTCCCAGAAGAGACTGTAGGACCACCTGGACATCTGTGTGTCACATGTGCATATTTATGTATTTAACACATTCATACAAATACACTAACTAATAGGATTAGTCTGGACTGCTTTCAAAAAAGAAATTAACTTTGAACATAATTTTCGAGGGTAGTGAGAGACACAGTGGGATCAGAACCAAATCCTCTTCCAGAACTGGAGGAGCAAAATCATTCTGAGCTAGACATCTCATCCCGTAGCATTTTATGCCCCAGTTTCCCCATCACTGTTGTGGTAGATCTGAGGGGGTAAGAAGCTTACCCATACTCCTGACTATGCCCTTGAGTTTAGTGGGGTGCATCATCCCAAATCTCTCTTCCTAACAGCTTCCCACCTGTCCATCTTTTTTACGTGTGCCTGAATGTGATGATTCATTAATATCAGGTAGAAGAGACAAGATTCTTTGTACGCCAATATGCAGGGCCTCAGTGCTTGCATTCTAAGGAGGCCTGCAGTGACACTCAAAGCTTTCCAAGCATGTCCTCTGATAGATGATGCGCTTTGTTATAAAATGTGGTTTCAGTGGACATTTTTCAAGCCCTGAAGACAGCCTAAGAGCATCCACTGGGACATAGCAGCTAACTTGCTTTACTCCCTTTTGATGTGGGGTCGAGTTTAAATTGAGCTACAGACAGTAATGCTAGAATGCAACAGCATTTTATTGCAAAATGGATTGTTTGGGATGGCTCACTGTGCTTTACAGGAGCGAAAGGAGAAAATGAAATGGATTGTGTCCTCCGTGAGAGACCATGGGTCATTCTCCACCCACAGAGTGGTGCCCTAGGCCTCCTCCCAATCTAACTCTAATTTCTCCTCTCTTGCTCTCCACACACACCTACCAAAGGAGGCAGACCTTAAGAACTTGAGAAAGAGTCAGTGCCTGTGTACGATGGATCATGTGGTCATTCCACAAACCACGGCCAAGCGTTGGGTCTCTGTGTCCGAGAAGCACTGTGAGCGTCAGCTGTACAAGGGCTGGGCAGAATCGCGGCACAGGCGATGGAGGATGGCGGAAAGTGAGGGAGGGAGAGGAAATGAGACTTTCCTGTTTTCCAGGATCAGCATTTTCCCAAATGGAACCCAAGATATGAATAAAATGACTCATGCATTTTAAATCAGTGTTAGGATTTTGATGAGAAGCGTGTGGGTGTAGGGGCCTGCTCGTCTCAAAATGCAATTCAGAATGAGGATAGAAAGTTACGTGTGCATTTTGTCAGCCTTTGGCAGAGAGCCAGCATGAGCCAGAGTGAGGGGGCAAGGTGTGAAGTAGCTAATCTTTACTGAATTATCTCGGAATCATCCTAGATTTCATGCGTGGGTGATGACTCACTTTCTGCCACAGTGCCAAGGGGCAGCTTTGAGAGACAAATTATACATGTTGGGAGTATTCATAAAAGCCAAGGAAGTGGTACTCAGACATTGACAGAGGTGTAAGGGGGAACAGTACAAATTTAAACTGAGAGAGGAGCAAAGCTCTCTTAGGAATCCGTGGGTGTACCAATAAAAAACGATGAGTTAAAAAAAGAAAAAAGCGGGAGATGGAGATCACTCTGTCCACAAGGACTGAATGTAGAATCAAGGTGTATATACTTTTGTTCTATCAAAACCCAACAAATTATAGGATCTTTGGAGACAGGAGCTTTGTCTGTCTTGTCAGCCTTAAGTTCTCAGCCCTGAGAGCAATCTCTCATGTCCGTTCAGGTCATTCTCGAAGCAGATGCCATGACGGGACTGGAAATGCAAGAGATGTAGCTGGGAACAGCCTGTGTGCAAGGACAGAAGAAAAGGAGGGATAGTGAGGGTATACTTTCCAGACTGTAATATGGAAAGAAGATGGAAGAAAAGATTTTGTGGTGGAGCCCTAGACTTCAGCACAGTTCTGAGAAAAATGTTGGCCAGGCTGAGGGAAAAAGCGAAGGTTGCCTGTTAGAGAAGTGCAATATAATGTTCCAGAATCAGTGCTGCAGCTTTGTTCTTGTATCAGCTAGGAACAGCCTGGGGGAAAGGCGGCCTTGGTAAGAATATGGTGGTTGATCCAAAGGGGACAGCAAGGGCTGTCAGTCAATTCTGCTCTCCTTGAAGATTCTCTCTAGAAGGGTATCTGAGTGGCACACTTCGTTAACCCCCAAGAAAGGGCTCTTTTTACTTTGGTTGAAACAATAAAGCTATTTAAAGCCAATGTTCTCAGAAGAGTCCTCCTGCATGCACACACTCCTCATGTTGTCTGCTGCCTTTTCTGTTATCCATTCCTCTAAAAGGCTGTTATCAGTTAAGGCGTTTCACTTAACAAGCATTGGTAGGAGAAGGCTTGTGATTTAATTCAAGACTGGAACCTGCCCTTCGGGTGACTGTTAGTCTAGGAGAGGGCCCCACATTTCCCTGACTTTCTAAGACCTTGGTTCATGTGTTGTCTCATTTCCACATGGATTTTAAAAGATAATCGTTCTTTTTCTGCTTATAAATATGCTCAACTATTCTTTTTTTTCCTTTTTCAAATTTCTTTATATTGTCTAAAAAAAAAAAAAAAGTTTCCTGTTCCATTCACTTTCTATGCTGTCATCAGTATTTTATCCCTTAAATGTTGGGGTTGTCCTCAGATCAGTCTTTGACACTCTTCTTTTCTGTCTGGTTATATGTTAATATATCTGAAATTTCTATCTCAAGTCAGGAATTCTTTGCTAAACTTCAGACCCTCATATTCAATTGCCACCTGAACAACTCCTTTTGAGTAGCTCACAGGAAGCAAAATCAGAATGGCTTAAATGGAATTCGTCCCTCTATATCCCAAACCTTCCCTTCTAATAAAAAATCAAACCTAGATTTTCTGTCTTCTAAATATCTCTGTTCCGTGGTCTTTGCTCCATTCCTCCGGATTCTGACTTGGTTCAATCCCTTCTAATTTCCACCAGGATTGTCCTAATAGGCCTCTCACTTTCCTCCCTGAGGTGAGCCGTGCTTTAATCTATTCTGCATGTAGCCACCCAAGTAACCTTTTTAAACAAAGTATGTCCTGTTACTGCCTTGCTTAAAATCATCCAAAAGCTCAGGATAAATGTCATTCTTTAACATGACACACAGGGGGCTGCTACCCTTCCGATGCACTATGTGCCTGTCTTAATGGGCAGGCTTGAAATTCTCTTCATGGTGGTGCTTGGATCCCTCTCTTCTTTTATGAGTTCCCATCTGAGCTGCATTGTGTTGGAACCTATGTCACACCCTACCTTAAGAGCTTACATAGCTCATGAGATCAGCTCCCCAGATCATGGTAGGGACGACTACTTGACAAGACCTAGGAAATATCACCTGGGAATAAGAAGGTAATGGCTAGGTATATGAATCTGGTCAGCTAAGATGTAGATGCAAATATAAACATTTATCGAGGTATTAGTATTAATCAGGCCAGAGCTAAGCGATTTTATATAGAACATCTTGTCCATATAATGACAGACATTTTGACATAGATCAGAGTAAGAGTCTTCATGTCAAAACAGAATGGAAAACCCTTCAGTTAAACAGAAACAATTCAGATTTTGCTCTCCTGTCCTCCATTCATCACTAGGGATTTGATATAATAGTTTCATAAAAGGTAGAATGGTTTGAATCATAAGGTATCCCATGTCGATTTTGCTTTTGTTACTTTCTTTATTGTGGTTAAGCAGTTATCAAACCTAAATTTGTGAAAATTATTATACAGGGTAGTATACATGAAAAAAATGTGTGCTTCATTTTATGGGAAGATTTTAGGTAGTTTGACACTAATCTAAGGTTTGACTCTACTGGATTTCCTCCGTTGAGAACTCCACACCACTCAGGCATATTCCTCTTCTCTGCCTAAATAACTTGTTTTTCAAATGTCACTCTCTCTGGAAAGTCTTACTTGACTATTCCTTCCCCTTCTCCTGCCAGCCGAAATACATTAGGTGAGCACCCTTACCCTCCATTCTGATGGAGCAGATCCTGTGGTTTTCTGTCACATATGTTTGCCTGTCTGTCTCATTGTTTGTAATGGTTGGTTTTCTTATTTCTTCTCCCCAGATGGGCTGTGAGTTCTTCGAGGGTTGAGACTATTGAGTCTAGACTTTTCCCTGGCAAGTAAGACGATGCTTGTCATGTGGTAGTTCTCCATTAAGGTTTGTTGAGTGAATACTAAATAAGAATCAATTTAGGAAGAATATTGTTTGGTGATAGTGAGGGATGAAGAAATTGATTGAAACAGAAGAATCGTGTCCCTGAGAGTAAATTCCATAGATAACATAATTTATCTAAATGGCAAGGTTGAGTAATACTGGCAGCAAATTATCATGCCTTGCATTTTGCCTTGTAGACTCCTGGGAATTTAGTTACCAGTAGAAAATGGAAAAGATAGGAAACCATACCAGTTTGGACAGATTATCACTTCATTGAGCACCCTTTACTTTTCCCATTTATTGAAAGACATCCTGTGTAGTTTGAAGAAACTATCAAAAATAAGGACGCTTGACATAACTAAAAGTTATTGAGGCTCAGGGTTACTCATTAAGATCTGAAATAAAATGTGTAAAGGGGACACATTCTCTGAGCTTAAAAATCTGTATTCCTACAGTGAAAGGAGAGGTCATGTGGTATTGTTAATTCATTGTCAGTATTTGTTTACACAAAGTACACTGAATTTGCAAATCAAAGTAAATTTGGAGGTGGGTTAGACCAAACAGGAGTATGTTCTTGAGCTCAAAGAAGTGATACCCCAGAGAACAAATTGTCCTTCAGCTGTAACTGTATTTGATTATGATATAAGATATTCTTAATCAAGACAGATGTTTTTCTACATATTAAATGAGGTTTATTTGTTTTTTTGTTGGTGTCTTTAAGACTTTGAAGCATTTCAAGTCTAACTAGTACCAGGAACAAAGACTTGAGGTAGAAAACATCCTTTTAATGAAATGACAGCACAGAACTTGGGCAGATGAAGGGGAATTGGAGCTGGGGATGTGACCTCTGGATGCACAGGACAAAGTCACAGGATATGATCCGGCTAGTTGTAAAATCTTCTTTCAAGCCCTTCAGACATGAGGAAGGATGAGAGGAGAGACAGCAAGCCCTTCTTGCTGCCAAAGTAATAAAGTTATACACTTTTGATCTTCCTCCCCTACCCTTCTCCCTACCCTCACTTCAGGACATCCTGCTGTAACTAGAGGTGAAAGGGTCTAACCCTGAGAAAGGAAATTCATGTCTTCTTGACCCTGGTGGTTTAGGGAATTAGACACTAAGGCATGAGGCTAAAAAAAAAAAAAAAAACAAAAAACAAAAAACAAAAAAAAACAGGTAAGTGGTAGCTTTTTGTTTGATCAGTTTTTTGTGTGTGTTTGGGGGTTTTGGGAGGCGGCTTAATGAAGACATCCTCTCTCTCCTCTCTGTGATCTCTTTTTTTTATCTATCTCTGAACTGTTTCCTTATTGTTTATCAACCATGTTAACCTAATAAACAGAGAAGGCTCTTTAAGCGTGTGAAGAAGAGAAGGCCTGAGGAGTGTGGAGAAGGTTGTATGTTTCTCTTTTAAGACTGATTATCATCTGTCTTTTTAATCCTTAGCCAGTGAAGGAAGCCCTTCACAATGGGGTCGCTGCTATTTTTTCTGCACACTAGTCCAGATCCTTACATTTGCCTGAGTATGAGATGTCTGATGCTTACTACATATTTTCTGTTAGAAACTGCAACTTGATCATTTTTCTGGTTCTTAACCCCAGTTATACATTAGAATCGGTTGAGGAGCTTTAAAAAATTCTAATTTCCAAGCTATTTCCAGGATGATTAAATCAGAAACTCTGGGTATAGGGTCCAGGTATTACAGTTTTTGCTACAAGTGATATCCCAAGATACAGTTTGGGTAGAGAACCACTGTTTAGGGTCAGGGTTTAGGTTTAGTTCAAGAAACAGGCATATAATACCCTAAGGCAGAAATTAAATACATAACTTCCTTGCCTTTTTAACAGTGTAAAAATAGGAAAAATGTGTTAAGCTCTACTTTAAAGACATAGCATTGTAGAGGTATGAATATGAAGATATTGATGAGGGGGGAGAAGGCTAGCTGAGGACAAAGCAGAGGGTGGCACCTTCCTCCCACCATGTGATATGTGTGACATTCCCAGGCACTCCTGGCTGCCCTAAAGGAAAAACAAATGGTTAACTGATAGAGATCACCGGCCTGCAGGATTGGAGTCTCCCTCGGTTTGCAAATGTTCTGGTGATTTACAAGGAAGAAGTTTCCTCATCAATAGCTTAACTTCCAGAGACCCATAACTCAGTTTCTTGAAGCCCTAACATCACCCTCCCTCCATTAAATTGTGGGAAGCAGGGGCAGAAGGAAATCTAAATAAAACTGAATTTCTTCTGGCCCTGAAGCCCATTGACAAGGACGTGTGGTAGGAGGAATATGACATTCCTCTAAGGAAACCCCCAACTGTCTTCATGTTAGTGTCTCATTAGAGAGAACAACAACCTTGGCTTGAAAAAACCAGTATCCTGAGAGTCTTTGCATATGACAGTCCTTTTGGACTCCCCTTCCCCTTCGTTGTCATCACCTCCTCAACTACTGAGTATATAATCACCCATTCCTCTGGGCCACAGGGCAGCAGCTCTTTCTGCCTGTGAGTCCTCTCCCCGTGCTTTAATAAATCCACCATTTCACACCAAAGACGTCTCAAGAATTCTTTCTTGGTCATTGGCTCTGTACCTCACCGCACCGAACCTCACCTATATTCCAAAACTTCACCAGTATTGTACATGAATACCAAAATGATATTAAATAGATTGATGCCTTATTTAACAAAGACTAGTAAAAATATTTTTAAACAAAGGGCTTAAGTTATTTGTGTCCATATCATGATGAATATAGTGTGGGCTGACATAGACCCATATGGTTTCATATTCAAATGAGCATTAGATTGCTATTTATCAAATCAACTTAATTCCATTATCATGCTATGTATGGATATGAAAAAAACAAAAAACAAGGGTCCTACTGAAAACCCCACCCACATCAGAAATAACTGAGATAGGAGGTGAGGTCTAAGTAGAAGTATTTGAAGAATTATATATTCTTTTTCCGGACAAGCAATAAGAAGTATTTGATTTTTTAAGCTAGTAGTTTGTTTCCAGTTTGGGATAAACCTCTTTTATCCATGAACATAGGACTCAGAAGTCCCATACTAATGACAAACTTACATTCTATTATGTTTCCTCATTTGCCATATAAATAATTATTTTCTATGGGTTTATCACTGTCAAAACAAATAACATAGAGCTTTTTCATCAGGTTTTTCACAATGTAAGTCTTTGGTTTTCAGAGTATGGTCAGAATTGCTTGGGGACCTGTGGAGATGTTGTTCCTCTATGACTCCACAGATGCTGATAAGTGTTTGGGGTAGAACCCAGAAATTTTCATCTTAAAGGACTTCCCCGTGGAGTCAATGGATACGTAACATAATAGAAGTGAAAATGATGTGGGTGTTCATCTAATGCAGTAATTTCTGAACTCTCTGTGGTGAAGAACTCATTTTATTTTCTTTTTAAATTTTCAGTGCATGATAGATTAAGTAAATCTGATAAAAAAAGAACTTCTAAGAAAAAAGGCAATGAAGGGAGAACAGAAGATACAATACCTAATTTTTATTATTAGATTCAACAGAGAAATAAGTTATTCTGTCATTTTGCTGTAAAAAATTTTTTTAAATGCCTACTCTCAATTTTTGTACTAATTTTGTCATAGATAGTAAATAATTTGCACTAGTCTTCAAGCAGAGAGTAGCAATGTTTCCCATTTTTGTTCACAATAGCATTAACTCTGTGTGATACTAATAGGATAGAAACTGAAGGAAAGGCATCCATGGTCAATTAAATTTAGGGAATAGTGGGAGAAATAAAGTTTCCTTATGGTAAAACATGTAAAAATGTCTACTATACCAATGTATTTTTGAATGCACGAGAAGGAAATAGCATACACCTTTTCCAAAAGTTACTCACTCATGACTTTGTTTTCAAGGGCATTGATTAAACCAGATTTTATTTGAACATAATTAAGGAAATGCTGATCTAGGTAAGTTTCTTTATTTTACAGTTGAGGAAACAGAAACCTAGAGATGTCAAGTGACGTGGCTTATAGTCAGACAAATATTTCTTTTGCTAGTTAACTTAATAATTAGTTAATTAATTAAACAAAAATTTAATGAGTGTTTACTATGTGTCAGGCAGTCCATGAGGTGCCTTCTAAATTGATAGAATCATTTGCAGATATGAAATGGCTAATCATCTACCTAGGGAAACCTTGGTTCTTATCTCTCTGCAGATACTTATATCACTAATATCTCTGTGTTTTTTATTTTATATGTTTCTATTCCTCTTCCTAATGCTTTCCTGCTACTAATAACTGAGGATATTTTCCTGGATAGTGTTGACACCATCTTGGCCAACTTTGTGAAAATTAAATAGTCATCTGGTGAAAAGATTAACATAGCGAGGGGTGCCTGGGGGTGCTCATTGTCCCCTTTCTGATTTCAGCTCTGGTCATGATCTCAGGGTCCTGGGATTGAGCCCTGCCTTCTAGCTCTACTGCAGACTCAGAGTCTGCCTCAGATTATCTCTTTCCTGCTCTCCCTCTGCCCACTCCTGTGCACCTGTGTGCACTCTCTCACTCTCTCAAATAAATAGATAAATCTTCAAAAAATGATTACTATAGGGAATTTGTTTCTTCACCCCAAAAATATTTGCATGGCAGTTACTGTGGGCCAAACAATGTTCTAAGCATTTTATGTACATTAATTGATTTAAACCTTCTATCAAGGGTTTGAAGTCTGTATTTTCATGCCAATTTTAAAGATAAAGAAACTGAGGTATGGAAATATTAAGTGCCCTGGCCAAGGTCACAGAGCATAGACCTAGAAGTCAAAACTAAGCAGACTGGTTCCAGAGTGCATGTTACACCAAGAAGAAGAATACACCTGTTTAATTAAGTAACCATTATGCTGGTTTGAGGTAAGAGGAAATTACACTGGTGAATGAGAATTATTCTGAAGAATTCAGGGTGGTGATTGAAAAGGATATTAAATGTTTAGAGAAATATTTTTTTCCCCCATCAGTCATCTGAGTGAGAGACTATTTTTCTTGGAGATTTTATAGAGGGGCTTTTCAAAGACAGTTAATAAAAGTTGTATAAACATTATTTCAGAGCAGGATGATCCTTAAAGATTACCATAATTCAGTTCTTGATTGTGTTCAAAGAGTTGAACCAACTGTGGATTTTCTATCATAAAATAATGGTTTTATTAACTACAAGGTATGGTGGTGGGGGGTAGAATTGTCTAACAAATAGAATTAACCACTTAAAACTTCTCTGTTTTTTTTTTTTCCTTCTTTCTATGCCATAAATCATGAAAGGTGTTATAGATGAAACATTCACTAAAACACATTCTCTCCCCATTCGTATCAAAGTCTACTGAGAGAGAAGGCTTTAAAACACAAACAAATGTGCTGCCTATTACCATTTATCTACACTGTAATTTATCATGAGGCAGCATATGACAGCATATTCGTCTTTCTAATAATGTTTTGTGATATTTTCCCAAAAGCACCATGACTTCTAAGTTTGAGAGTCACTAGTTTGGAACCTGCCTTAATTTTATAGATTAGGGTAATGGGTACTTTGGAATTTATGACTCTTCATAGTCAGGATGTGGTAAAGTCAGGGGTGGCCAGCACTCATGTCAATAGGTTCAAAACCCATTGATTTTTGTTTACATTTCTGTGTCTGCAAAGTGATTTTTATTTCTTCTTATCATTCATCCATACCTGACCTAATAGAAGAGAGCTAGAACCTTCTCTTTATTTCTTAAGAAAGGGGAAAAAAGAAAGTTTTGATTTAGGTATGTTTATTACAGTTTTGGGCATTCTACCCTCTATGTTATAATAGATGAGTAATTTATTTTTATTTAATTGTTTATAGAGTATGTATTTTTTTTTACCTTTCAAATGTATCAAGATTCAGCATCATTAAGATTCTAATGACTAATCTTTCTTTGAAAAAAGAAATGAAAACAATACAGATAATAATAGAACATTTCAAATGGTCTTTTTTGACCTCCAGCTTTATTCCTGCTCCCTTCTCTACCTTTCTAGAGATAGCCACTGATTTTATTTTGAGTCCTCACAATTTTCTATACATTTATATGCCTCTATTATAAGTATACATTAGAAAATATGCTGCAATTTTCTTAAGGTATATTATACTGTCTACTAAAAGAAGGCATCTTTTAGCTACTGGCTTTTTTTAGTTCAACAGTAAGATATTAATTTACCTTATTAGACTTAGATGCACTTTGGTCTTCCTAATTGTTCCATAGTATTTCATAGTTTGGATATAATATAATTTATTTGGCTATCCAAACAATTCCCTATTATAAACAATGTTATAGTAAATATCTCCATGGGGCCTTTTTATGCCCTGGAGAAATTTCCCCAGATGTCTACTGTAAGCTTAACAGGAAAAGGGCAATGACATTTCTAACAAGGAGTTAGTATGTAAGCAGTGGCTATCAAGGTAAAAATTACCTGCCACAAACTGTTAACATTTTTGCTTTCATAGGTCAGCTTGACAGAGGTAATATGCAATGTTAGGACTGTAGAAAAAGAAAGGAAATTGGCATACATTACAAGAACAAATATTGTAATTTAGTCAGTTAATCAAGAAATATTTAGCAAGGACCTGCCTATCTGGTGCCAGGTTCTGGGTTATGTGGAAGGAAAACAGTGGTGAAAGAGGCACAGTTACTTTTTTTTTTCCCCCTTAAAATTTATTTACTTATTGGAGATAGAGAGCATGAGCAGGAGGGCAAAGGGGAGGGAAGGAGAACCTCAAGCAGACTCCTCACTCAGCAGAGTCCACTGTGGTGTTTGGTCCCAGAACCCTGAGGTCACTGCCCAAGCCAAAACCAAGAGTTGGATGCTCAATGGACTGTGTCACCCCAAGAGACAAGGAGCTCTTCAAGGAGCTCACAACTTTGAAGAAAAGAGGAACAAACATAATTAATGTTTATTTCCTGTGTCATCCAAGTCTTCCTGTAGGGATATGCATAAAGCAGTATGCAAACATGTTGAGAGACCTCCTCAAAGGGTGAGAGTATTTACTACAGGTTTTCAAGGTGTGACTTCTAATTTGAGATCTAAAGGAGGAGTAGAAATTGTAGCCATATTCTGGAAGTAGAATAGGAAAGACATTCCAGGCAAAGGGAATGACATGTACAAACATGTAGAAGAAAGAGCTTGTATGTCAGTGGGAGTAGAAGTAGCTTAGGACTGCTAGAGTGTGAATAGGAAACTATAGTATGAGCTATGAGAGATGTACAAACTTTTACTGATGTGTGGTCCTTATTTTAACGCTATAATTGTGATGGTAATAAACAAAAAAAGTTTTCTCTTTTTAGTAACCCACCCACACTTAATGTTGTAAGTACATAACCCTTGGTCATTTATCCTACGTTTAACAAATATTTATTGAGTTGTGACCTAGTTTAGTATAATATCTTGGATGTTAAATTCATATCTCACTCAAGGGAGGAAGTATTCCTAATTAAGTATAATTTAACACAGTTTGAAATGGAGAGGAATCAGCAAAAAGAAGATAATACAGATGAAAATCCGAGGCCAAATTCAAAAAGTCTATTTTTAGGATAAAAATTAAAAGTTTAGTAGTGGTTTATGAGATGTATGTTGATAATATTTCAGAAGAGAGAGTATTATTATTGGAGGAAAACTACCACTACTATTATAGACCAAAAAATTTAAATGGGACTATATTTTGCAATGGAATATGTAAAATACCCTGGTAGTTCCGTCATTTTATGTGACAACCCAAATCATAGGCATCAACTTATTCAAGCAACTTGAAAATATGCACTTTGCCATATTTATTTCTCTTCTTCCTTGCCTCTTTCCCATCCGTTAGGGCTATCTCATTATGTTATGTCTTAATAAATTTAATTTGAATTTGGTCAAATAAAATATCAAACAATTCTATCACAACAGCCACTCCAGTAATCAAGATGATAATGAAATGTTAAAATATTGTTTAATTTAAAATAAGTGTAATTTAAAATATCATGTCATCTACTCCAGATTGTTTCCAGACACCCATTTGGACACATAATTGGAAAGTATCTCAGTGAATATTATGGAAAAATATTAGGGGAGGGAAGGATAGAACAGTAGGAGAAAAGCTTAGTGGATTTGAGCTTTCAGTTTGTTGGTTAGGGTATTTGAAGTCATGTAGAATATACCTATACATTTCAAAAGGGAATGTGTTCATTCCACAAATACTTTTTAAGTGACTACTTGGTACCTGACACCATTCTAGGCCCCTGTGATTCTTCATGGACTGATTCAGTAGAAGTTGTAAGTTCCTTTGCATTTATGAATGATTGTCAGTATACATTCTCTGGACATCTTTATTTTGTACATTTTCTTGCCTTTGAGGACAAACCTGTGATCTTGAGCTCAGTAGAAAGAAATGACATTTGACTGATTGACAATTATGATTTATACTTAATATTTCATATCCCCAAAGCTTAAATGCATTAAATTTTAACTGTAATGCTGCCAGTCATACTTAAAATTCTGCTTGGTTTGGGATATTTTGTTTTATTCATTCATTTTTTTTTTTTAATTTCTGCTTCTAACTTTTTACATAGATGAAAGTTGTATTGTCCACAGGTATAACTTAGTTTCTATTTCCCATGTTGGTTATTTTACTAAAATTGCAAAACTTTTAATGAATATTGGATTTTAATCTTAAACTCTTCTCAATGAAAGATTATAGTAGCTTACCACAATTTTCTGAGAGTTGAGCAGAATTTTAAGGCCTGACTTCCTACCACCCTCTCACTATTCTCATTGGCGATGTAATTTCTCTTCAAACTTGACATGATGGCGGGGGGGTGGGGAACCAAAGGGAGAAAGTGGATTAGTAGGAAGCTTAAGGAAAAGAAAGGTGTCAAGATCCTCCAGGCATAAAATCAAATTTGAAACACTTGACACTTCTAAGAGGATAGGAAGCTAGGTAGATAAGGTTGCATACAGAAAAGATATAATCCATAAGAAGTTTTAAGTGGTAAGAAATATAATGGCATGAGTGAAGGAAAAATAAACTCTTGCCCATAATATGATCTGGTAGAAACATAATTATCTCTTTAAGAAGTTATCAGACACACACACACACACACACACACACACACCCTACCCACCCACCCTAGGATGATGTTCAATGGTAAATGTATTCCCTTAGGTATGTATTTACCGCCTTCATTCTCTTCCTCCCTATCTTCTATATTGTTACCTTTTTTTTAAAAGATTTTATTCATTTATTTGTCAAAGAGATAGAGAGGGAGAGCACAAATGGGGGAGGGGCAGAGGCAGAGAGAGAAAACAGGCTCCCCGCTGAGCAAGGAGCCTGACGTGGGACTCCATCCCAGGACCCTAGAATCATGACCTGAGTTGAAGGCAGATACTTAACTGACTGAACCGCCCAGGAGTCCCTTTACTCCACCCCCCCACAAAGATTTATTCATTTATTTATTTATTTGAGAGAGAGAAAGAGATCTCACCTGCACTTGTGTGCAAGTGGGAAGAGGGGCAGAAGGAGAGGGAGAAAGAGAATTTCCAGCAGACTCCCCACTGAGATCATGACCTGAGCCAAAATCAAGAGTTGGTTGCTTAACCAATGAGCCTCCCAGGTGTCCCTCCTACATTCCTTTTTGTATTATTGTTATTGGTGTCTTGGTGCACTTGTCTAATCCTAACTACTTAATAATAAGCTATGTTAAGATAAAAGCCAGGAAAGGACAGTGTCTATACATCTTCCATTCCATAGGAAGGCAAGTTCCATAGGAACTCAGTATGTTACTTTAAACACATATGGTAATCTGATTCAAAATATTTTTGTTGAAGGAAGAAATGTGTGCATGGTTAACTGAGGTGAATGAGTGGATGAATGAGTGAAACAAATAAATGAGTAAGATACAATGTTTTGGAAGCAATACAATTTCAACTCAGAATCTTGGAAACACTCTTGCAGATCCAGTTTCCTAAGAAGCAGACTCTGAGACAAAGATCAAAGCTTATTAGAAGTGCTGTATGAGATCAACACCTGTGGGGAGAGAGGGAAGCGTGCCTGGGCAAGAGGAGGGGTTGAACCACAAGTCATTTGCAGTGGTAGCCTCAGCTGACCCCCTTCCTGGCCGGGCTTTTATGCCCCTGCACAGACTAATCATTGCACAAAGGCTGTCCTCAGAGAAAGGTCATGAATGCAGAGAGAAATTCAATTGATAGCACAGTGAGAAAGACACAGTAGCAAGGGGAAGAATGTTTTTATCTTGGGGATGGAGGATCTAGAAATGCATCATAGCATCTACTACAAGCACTACAAACACCATTAAAACAAGTGATCTTTATTGTTTCTTTAGAAGACAAATCTAGGGCCAATAAATAGAAGGGGGACAGATTTCAGCTCATGAAAAGGAAATATACTTACATAATTTCTATAATTTTAAAAATCCATAGAATGGAAAATCCCAACAGAGCCTGGATAGTCTTTTGATTCTGTTGCATAAGCATTAAACATCAGATGGCAAAGGGAAGAGGTAGGATTTAAGATAAATCTTGACTTTTAGGAAGTCTGATTGTGTGTGTGTGTGTGTGTGTGTGTGTGTGTGTGTGTAGATCAATTTCATGCTTGGTGAAATTTAGGAAGTTTATACTGAGATATTATTCTTATAATAAAATTCATCAGAATTCCAGAATGAACCTATGAATAATACTAATTAGAATCTTGGGATATGTAGGGGCATGTGTGAATAACACTGTATATTTCCTTCAAAGGTAGTAAACATCTAAGGCAGGGATATGGGAGATTAGAAGACTGGGAGAAATAATAAGAAATTGAACATTGAGTGAGTTTAATTCACCTAAATTCCTCTATGAGACAGCAACTACATGCTCTCATATGAAGAGAAGAAATTAGGAATTGTTGAACCCAGGCTCAGTGTCAGGCTTTATGCTTTATCTGTATCATCAGTGTAATAATAGCAAGATGTTATAGAACACTAGCAGGGCACTAGACACTCTTTAAAGCACTTCACTATATTAATGCATGCATTATAACAAAAACATTTGAAGTAGGTTATGCTAATATTATCCTCACGTTATTGGTAGGGAAACTAAGGCACAGAGTGTTTCAGTAGCTTGTCCAAGATCATGGAACTAGGAAGTGACAGTGCTGAGATTTGAACCCAGGGTAACATGAAATACTGCCTCTCATCTTACTGAGAAGAATTGGTCTTCATCGTTGGCCACAGAATGATGTGAAGTATATTAAATTGAGAAATAACTTGAAAGTACTGAGATAAGATTGCCAATCAAAATAAAAGTAGTCCAAAATGAAATGAAAAATTCCCCTTAACAAGGATTTTCTGGAAGAAGCCTGACACATCTCTACTGTAATAAATGTGGGGTTTTTTTGAACATGCAGTTTGCATCCTGATAGATTGTACGTTTCCAACCTGTCCACTTAAGGATCCTCAGTGTGTAAACTCCATTTTTCAGGACTGTACAGAGGTGTCTAGTGTCTCCTGCTGCCTCCAAAGTAACAAAATGGTTAAAAAGTTAAAATGATGCGTTCAAGATAAAGCATTATATGGTGAAGTCAGTAAGACTCAGGATTTACCTCAGTTTTATCATCCACTGTTTGTGAACATTTAGTTACATTACTTAAACTTTCTAAGCCTTGTTTTTCTTGCTTTTTGAATGGAGACCTGTCTTTAAAAAACAAAAAGGTCAAAACCAGCAAAATGGATGAAGGAGAGTGGGAGATACAGGCTTCCAGTTACGGAATGAGTAAGTCATGGGACTAAGAGGCACAGCAGAGGGAGTATGGTTGATGATATTATAAGTGCTGCGGGGTGACAGATTGTAGCTTCACTTGCGGTGAGAAGAGCATAGCATCTAGAGAAATGGAATCAGTACTGCACGCCTAAAACTAATGTAACATTGTGTGTCAACTATACTAAAAATAAATTTCAAAAGCCTAAAAAGTAATAAAGTCATAAAACAGTCAATGAGGTAGCCTATCCATAGCTCCTGGTACATTGCAGAGGATAGATAGACACTGTGTTAATTTCCTTCATCTCTGGGTTCTGTAACTGCCCCAATCTCTAATTCATAGAAGGCAACAGATAGATTCTTCCAAAAGGCATTCTTATTGAATAGTCTGAAATATACATACTCACATTATTTCTGTCTTTCTTACTGTGTGTCTTGTTCATTTCAATGAGAATTAGTTTTGTTGTCATTGTTGTTGTTCCCTTTGAGGGCTACCTATTGAAAGACAAGCGAAAAATGAGAATCTATGTTTCTTTGATTAATTTTTTTTAGGTATGTCCAAAACTGCCATCACCAAAGACCAAAGTGAAAGTTCTAAAAAGGTTACAACCATTAGCTAATGTGAGGTTTGGGCTTTTTCTGTAGATTTATTTATAGTATTTCTACCCTCCCAACCACAATAAATAAGAAATGGTTGAGGTTATGTTCAGCAAGACAAGGAGATATATTTTTTGGGCCGCTTGGTGATGGGCCAGGAAGACTTTGCATGGAAGCTCCACACTTTTATGGTTATTTAGTTATTTTTTGACAGTGGTAGGGAAAACTGATGAAGCCACTGCTTTCCTGTTAGTGAGCTATTCTAGGCTGCAGTGAGTTTATAATTAATCAGTTGACATTGGATGAATGATAACCTTTGTTTTTAACATTTGGCTTTTAGGGCATATTTCCATGTCATCAAATTACCTATTCTGAATGTTATAATTTTTATTACAGACCTATGCATTTTTTTTTTTGGTTAACCAGTAATTTATACATACAATCAACTCTCATATTTGCAGAAGCCAATTATTCAGTCTAATCATTACCCAGGCTCTCTGGTTCCTGTGTTTCCCCTTGCTTGCCCTCTATTGGCCATTCATCAGCAGTTCTGTGCTAGGAAATGGGGTGGAGGTAGGTTGTCTAGGTGAGTCTCGTAGAAGGTGGTTGAACTTCAGGGTTTAAAAAAGGTTAAATGGTTAAAAAAATAATGAAACAAAATGCAGAGCTAAAATGAGATTGCATCTCCAGGGGAGCTTCCTTCACCATTTTAGTGTTGAAAATAATATGCAGTTTTGTTGCTCTTAGTATTTAAAGCCAAATTCATAGTTATAACAACAAAAAATCCCTGACAGACTCTGTGTGTGTGTGTGTGTGTGTATGTGTGTGTGTGTATCTATTTTGTCAGCACTTTGTCTCCTTCACTGAATCCCTCTAGCACTGAAACTTCATCATTCTCATGTCACTTACCGCAGATATGTTATTTGTAAACATAGCTCACGTGTGCACCCTTGGCAGGGACGTTGTATCTTACTCATCTCTGCATCTCTGTTGCTTAGAATTTGCCCTGTTGTCTTTAGAAACAGTGTGGTGGCTGAACGCGCCCATGAATGAATGATGAGGGAGTTTTTAGGGAACAAAATTAGAGCACGATTTAAATACCTCTTCCTATCTCACGGGAGGGGCCATCACTCTGGTCAGTATTCCAAGCTGAAAAGTTGATTCTGGGTATTGGCTCCACTAACCCTGGAAAACATGTCCTTAAAGTGACAGCCCTCCACAGACGCGCCCCGTGTCACTCAACAATGCACGCTCCCTGTTCGCCGCTGCCCATGTGTTGGCTCTTGATGCAGAGTCCTGGCATCGTCAGGAGGCCGACAAAGGATCCATCAAAAAACTAGAGACAAGGTTGATATATGCAGTTCATTCCTCATCTTGCAACATCACGGCCAGTCATGTCCTCACGGCTGTGGGGGATTTTGTTCATTTTGTAGCACCCACAACACAACTACATAAGCTTTCATAATCTGACTGTCAGAAATATCTCAGGGTGAGTATTGTACCTGGGAAAGATTGGCATAGCGTGGCCAGGGACACAGCAAGTGATGCATGCGAAACAGCGGTCAGACCTTTCTTGCGTGCTTTCTCTCCCCGCTCTGTGTAATCGGTTCCAGGAAAATGTCTCTATGAGCCAGACCCTGTTATTAATGCTGGCCCTTTATACTGTGACTTGATTCTGGCGCCACTTGCCCCATTAAGGTATTTAAAAACAAAGAAAAGGGTTTTTCAAAGAAAACAATGAGAAATAACTGGAAACATTTGGGGATGCTCTCATCTTAGCTGTTTTCATGGTTGTAGCTCAGAGCTTAGTGTTAGGGCAGGACAGGAACCCCAACCCACATGCACAGACACACATTCCACTCTATATTCATTCCTGGACATATATGGAACCTTGGTCTTCCATGAGCACATGAAGGCAACATATGGAAGTTCAGGTGTCCCCTATAAGGTCCCTGCTGAGAAAGCAGACGGATCCTAATTCGGACTCTTTCATCCCAGGGGGCTGGCGTGAGGGTGCGGTCCAGACTCCTGCTTCTTCACCATGTGGAGATTCTGGACCTTTTCCACATGCTTGTGGACTTTTGGAGGTAGAGCTGCCGTGGAGACGGGACCCGTGCCAGTGCATGCTGCATGCGACCATTCTTCTGTCTCCTTCCCCACCGCTGGCTCTGTTCTCCGTGCGTCACCACCCAATCCTGGAAGAGCTTTGATACTAGGCCCCGCACCGGAGCAATAACAAATTCTGCCTCCTTCCAGTATGATGAATGAAGAGTTTTAATGAAACTGGCCCAAACTGCTCTGGCAAGCTGCCTTATTTTTGTGTTTTAAATGGAAGTGATCCATCAGCCACACGCAGCGCTCTGTCTCCACATCGCTCCCCGACGCACCTTGCCTGTCCTCCCCGCCCTGCTCTCCCTGCCAATCGCCCGCTCTCACCTCTCTGTTCTCCCAGTCTTTGACACCAGACCGCTGGGCTCCCGGGTGTCCGCACCCACCGCCTCTGCTTTAGAGCACTGACCAGGGCTCATGCCCCAGGTGCACGGTCCCACAGCCCCGTGCACAGAACTCCATTCTTTCCTTAGCCCGGGATCCGGCATGCTAATGTGGCAAGATGTCTGTCGGGTATTAATTACGCTTGCTGGCTGCTCCCTCATTAGAGTTGCCTATCTCCCCTGAGAGAGGCTGTAAATCAAACGATGATTCATGACTTTTAAAAAATGGGAAAAGGTACACAAACACTAAAGGGAGAAGAATCTCCCAAAAATAATAAATATAAACAAAGAGGAGGGATGACACCTTAATCAAGCTGGCTGGTGGTAGCAAGCAGCTCAGCATTTTGCTAGAGTGGAAACGGGAGTTTTGTTAGATGGTTCTTTCTCCTTGCGATTTGTTTCATCATTAAAAAAAAAAAAGAAGAAGAAGAAGAAGAAGGCACAGACTTATTTTTCTTTCTTTTGGGGGGTTGTTTAAAACAGCGTGCGATGAAAAATGCAAGGCAATCTGCATCGTTGTGTGAGTGATCACAGTGAGGCTGGAGTTGCATGAACCGGGAGTTTAAATGAAAGCAAGAGGGAGAAAAAAAAGAAAAAAAGAGAGAGAAAAAAAAAGGAGAGAAAAAAAAAAAACCTCCAAACTTTGAAAGGTTTGCAAGTTTTTGTCTCATGGTTTTTTTTTTTTTTTTTCTGTAAAATACCATCTCCTGAGAACCATAGGCTGGAAATACACCCCAGCACTTTTAAAGACTATCACCTGATCCGAAACCATCGGAGCTCAGATCTGAATATTCATCTCTCTGGGTTGCTGTGGGATTCCATGACATAATACAAATGAAAATATTGTCCAGACTCTGAAGTCGTTATTCACGTTTGTTTATCATTTGGAGACAGAGATGGCCATCACAATTTTCAGGACTATTTATGTTATTTCAGGAAGTAAGCCTTCATGGCTCCCACACTCTGTGCTCAGCAGCGTAGCATATGCTGTGAAGTGTACCTTTGAAGTAGGAAAGAACTGTAGTTGTCTTTATTGAGTTTTAGTATTTTATTTGGGAGGCGAGTCCACCGAGGCTGAGCCATGCCATATAGACAACACATCCCACAGGAATTCAGAGATGAATATGGATTGGTTTGCTTGGGAAAGGTTTCATGAAGAAGCCGGGGCTGAAAGCCACTGGGGGATAAAGGTTGCACAATGAGCAAATCGAAGAGAGAAAAGACCTTAGTGTGTTTGGGGAACAGTGTGGAGGACAGTCCCGTGGGTAGGAGGATTGTGATCTTGTGTGGTGAAAAATGAGTAGAAGATTGCTGACCACTCTTATGAGGGTAGATGAAGGATAGTCTTCAAGGAAACTCCCACCAGGATAGGCATCCCAGATGGCCTGTCTGTCACCTTCGTTTTATTTTGTTTGCCTGTTGGAATAACCATATCTATGTTATTAGGAACATAGGGAGTAGGAGAGATTCTGGACTCCCTTACTTTTTTGCTGTTAAATATCGGTTCTGTGTAGCGGTAGTGGAAATGATTATTAGTTATTGCTAGGCCATGGTTTTAGGAAGAGCCCCTTGGGATTTGGGGGATTGGCAATATTGCCCAGCACCTGTTTTATCATTAGCCTTCTGTGTCTGTCTTCAGCGTTTTCGAGACCAGGTAGCCAAAGTGCAGGAAGGAGTTGGACCGTTCAAGGTGGTCTCTACTCAGAAAGGTTGTAAGGGGAGAGGCGCCCGACAGTTGGGTTGATTAATTTGCTTGAGTTGCCATAACAGAATACGGAAAACTGATGGCTTAAACAATAGTTTTATTGTCTCACCATTCTGGAGACTAGAAGTCTAAATCAGGGTGTTCACAGGATTGGTTTCTTCTGAGGGCTATGAGGAGAATCTTTTTTCTCTCTCTCTCCCAGCTTCTGATGGTTTGTTGGTGGTCTGTGGTATTCTTTGGTTTGGAGATGTGTCACTACAATCTCTGCCTTCATATTTGCAGGTGTTCACCCTCTGTGTGCGTGTTTGTGTCCAATCTTCTCCTTTTTCTAAAGACACAAGTCATACCAGATTAGATACTCCAGCAGTGCCTCATCTTCAGTAATTACATCTGCAATGACCCTATTTCTAAATAAGGTCATATTCTCAGGTACTGGAGATTTGGGCTTCACCCCAGGCATTTGGGGAAGATGCTGTTCAACCCATAACAGCAAGGATAAGCAATACGAATAAGTCACTCTCCATTTACTCCAGAGATAATGCTTTCTTTTTCTTTCTCTATAAAACGCAGTAATTGTATTTTTGTTGATGAATTTGATAGGTTTTTCAGTAATTATTTAAGTAGGGGACCAAGAAGGTCTCCCAACAAACCGCTATCTTATTAATCTCCCCCAGATTTTATGGCAGGGACGTTTTTTCTGGCAAGGGACATACCTTAATCTTAAAACTAACAGGTATCCTCACAGTAGACTATTGTCCCACCCACTCAGGCCTTCCAGGAGTTTTGTTTATACCAGCAGGAAAGAAAGAAGGGAGAGAGACAGAGGGAGGGGGAGAGAGAGAGACAGAGACAGAGACAGAGAGAAGGGAGGGAAGAAAGGGAAGCAAGTAAGGAGGAACTGAGGGGCGGAGCAGAAGGGCCCCTTCCCCCACTTGTAAGAACACAGCGCCTCCTGCCCTTCCCCTCCTCCTGCTCCACAGGGAAGGCTGCATTTCCAGTTGCTTCTCTGCAGCATCTGAAACAAGGGAGCACATTCTAAATATTGTGGTGATGATTAGAAAGAAGTAAAGTGATTTTTGAAAACATTAACTTAGGAAAAATGGCTCAGGGTGTGCTTTGTGTAAAAAATAATATTTTCAAAACACATCTGCCTATGGAATATTAACAGTCAAAACACGTGGCAAACATTTTCACAATTTTCCACCAGGGGGTGCTCCCCCCAATAGAAAGAAATAAGAAAACTTGAAAACATTTCACTGCCTGAACAACCCCCAAGAAAACATTGGTTTCTGCTCAAATCCTGGAAACAAACATTATTTTTCTTTGAGAAACAAGGATATTAGTTCATGAAATGAGTTTTTTTGGGGAAAAAACTCCTAGTTTCTGTAGCATACATGTATGTATTTTAAATTTGCCTCAAGGAAGATAAAACTCAAGAGTTGGCTGATGATAGGTTTGATTACTTAGAAATTGAGAAATAGAGTCCCAGAGAGACTTCTCAGACCATTTCCAGTGTAAGAACTTTTAGAATGTTAAATGCAAACAGAGAAACAGAAGCCAATTCTCCTGACTCCTGTAAAACTCTTTAAAAACATGCATTTCACATAATGTGTGCAGTCAAAACCCCTTCAAAGCTATGGAGGAGTTACTATGAACAAGCAAGCTTTCTAGGATTTGATTTTGCCCAGCCTTTCACAAGTGCCAACTCGATATGTCATAGAGCTCAGATTCTACTCTTGAGAATTTTTTTATGCAAGTCACCGACAGGCTACTTTGAGAACTTAGTCTTAAAATTTAGAACCAAGAATTTAGTTCTAGGGGGTGGAGCTCAAGGAAGAATTTATTTGAAGCTCTAGTACTTTTTTATTTATTTTTCCTTTCAAATGTACTTACAATTCACATTATGAAGCTGACCATTTTTATATAAAGTTTTTTTTTTTTAATTCAAGGAATAAGATAATACTTTCTAGAGAAATTCCTATAGTCCACCTTCCCCCACCCTTCACTGAAGAAGGAATAGGGCTCCTCTAGCTTAAATTAATTGCATGAAAGTTCCTGAAATATCTAAGGCAGATGTGACAGGAAGAAAAGCCGATTCTCCTCACTGCACCAAGGCCCCCACTTCCTTTCCAGGCTGCACAGGCTCACACTGCCATTCTTGCCTACGACAGCAGCTCTGGGGAAGGGAGAAGAAGAAGAAGGAGGATGCTTTTATGGCTAAAGCTCGAGGGTCCCTCGCTCCTTATAGAAAATTATATTGATCATTCCCCCTCATATGACATAGGGCTGATACATTTCATCCTACAGCCTGTTGATAAAAGAAAACTGAAACCATTCCTACTTTTGCAAGGGCGTATTTGACAATTTCTAGAAAATTCACAGCAGCCATAAGGCCACCATGAATCGCCTCCAGGAGAAATGCCCATTTCTGTTGCTGGTACATTCTTCCAGAAAGCCATTCTGGGTTCTCACTAGCAAGGTAGCTATTCTCTACAGAACCATTTATATCATTATGTGGAAAATTAAAACCCTAAAATATTTTCCCAAACCTGTTACTTTATTGGATCCTGCTTCCTAAAATCAGGGCTAATAAATAGGTATGTGAGAGCAGAGGAGTGAGAAGGTAAGTCTCTGTTCCCTACTGCATGTGTGTAATGCGTTGCTTTTTATAGCTCCTGCTTAAATAAGCCTGAAAATAAAGCCATGGATCGATGGCCTGAGATGTATCATTACTGAGAATGCAACCCTGGGATTAACTTAACCAGCCGTTCTTCCATGCGGCGCACAAAGCTTATCCTGGGGATCTCGGACACGCGCCGTGGCCTGGGGCGGCCCTTCCTGCTCCTCACGCCCATCCCAGGGGCCACATCACCACCCATTAACGGGGGGGGGGGTCCCCGAAAGCCCCCACAGTAGGAAGAACAAGAGGGAGGAGCAGTGTTAGATGGTGCTTCCTAGACTGATGTGAATAACAGAATCAACAACTCTTTGAGTAACTGCCATGGGCCACGTGCCTCTCGTAGCTCAGTTTTGACCCTCACATTACTTTGTTAGGCACTAACTCCATTTTTAGAAATGGGGGAAAAAAAAAAAAGTTCAGTCTCAAAGGCCTTAAGTAGTGAGTCCAGGAAATCTGCAGCTATAATAGGTGCAGAATTTTAATTTGAATTTTAACTTGAACCCTGGCCCCTTTGCCTTCCAAGCCCGTTCTCTTTCTTCTTTGTGTGGCTCTGGACAAGTCACTGGAGCTCTCGTGTCCAATTCCTTATTCATAAAATGTGGATGATAATACTACCTAGAGTTATGATAAGGGATGACGAGTAATTAAACACACACGAAGCAGTTTGGGGAGTGCTTTGACTGCATGAAACAATAGATAGAGGTAAGGCGTTATGTTAATACTGTTGTTGACTTTGAACATGAGTGAAAAGAGGTCCTGAGAACACTTCAGAAAGGAGAAATACCTCTGAATTATAAGCTCTCAGAGGTCAGGCATATCCTTATGTGGTAAGGAATGTGCAAAGGACTTGGGTCTACACCATTTAGTTGAAAAGGTAGTTAACTGGGATCAAGGTAAAAAGAAATTTCGGGAATGAAACTGATCTTCCAGAAACTTGCTGTGGGTGCCTTGAGGTTTATTAAATATTCCACTAACGTAACAGTTCTTGCCTTTGCTTCTGGCAGGATTTACCATATAGGCCAAATCTTTTATTCTGAACCTAAAGAGCCAGAGGAGAGAAACAGCATGGCAGAAGGTGGAGGAGTTCTGAGGCTGAAGTGTCATGGTGAGCCAACAGAGAAGGAAGAAAAAAACAAAAGCATTAGTACAATATCATTTATTTATAACATACGTTTTAAGAAACTTCACACAATTTGTGTTAGGAGACAAATATCCCAACTTCTGACTTTTCCTTCTTCACCGCCATCCTTGCTCCCGGAACTCCGGTTCCTCATTTTCTTAGAAGACAGCAGGTCTGGCCACCTTTTCTGATGTTTTCTTTAGAAACTAATAAAAAACATGAAAACCACTTTCCCACAGAGATGTGAAGACAGTCACTTACACACGTCTTCCTTTTTCTGGGCTTGTTGGAATGGTGGTGCTCATGAGGCGAGGGGCTGTCTGCCATGGGGTGGTCCAGGGACAGAGTCTGCCCTCATGTCTTCTCCCCACTCCAGCCAGCCCAGCTCAGAAACCCTCCCTCATGGGCCTTATTCTCAGTCACGCTTACCTGTCTCGTCACCAGTCGGTCGCCTTTCCAGGACCCACAATTCAACCTTATCCTGCGGCAGCTGTAGCATTCTAGAAACCTCACACTTGTACCTACAGTAGTTCTTGTTACTCCATGAGGCGACCACACACAAGCCTGTCTCCAAGATGCTCTAAATCTTGCCCAGATGATCCAGTCTTGATTCTGACCTGACAGGCCCATAGCCTTGCAAGTGCAGATTAAAAGCACAGATTATCACAACCAAAAGGATGTCTTGGTATCATCTTGTCTACCGGCTTTAATTTTCAGCTGAGGCAACTGATGCCCACATCACAGTTAGCGGTTAGCCCCAAACCGGAAGCCAGACTAGCTGAAACGGAGGTTCTCTTTCTTCTTTGTGTCACATGACATGCCTCCAGGTTAATACTAGGATTCGTTTGGACGCTACTCACACGAGCTGCTGTCTCAAGTATCTCATTCCACACAACCACTGGTTTTTTAAAGTTCTCTCTCTCCTTAGTGAACCTGTGAGTAGACAAGATTTACAAAAAGTGAAACTAATAAAAAACAATTTACATAATATATTTCAAGAAATTCCTGCTGTATATACTTCCAAGGACTGGCTGTTTCTTGGGACTCCCCTCCTCCCAAAAACAAAATCAATTTGTCTAATTACTAATCTATGTCTTCATAAAATATGGAGTTTTTTAGGAAACTCAGAAATCAGAAAAATAACAGAATAAGATAGGTATTAAATACTTTTTATTAAAGAATTTTCAGTGCATAAGTAATATCTCCAGTAAATTTTTAGATTTGCCCATATGCTATGACTGAAGTAATTTTGTTCAGGTTCCCATGAGTAGGCAACAGGGACGGTGGTGCTTCTGGGAGATGTATATACATTTTCTTGTCTCTAAATAGATAATAATATGGCAATGTATCTGATACATAATGTATTCATTTTAAACAGAATAATTTTAAAAAACACAATATCTTCAAGAGGTAATTTGCATCATACATTTTGTTCATAGGAATATCTGTAAAGACGTTTACATTGAGATTCCTTCTCCGTGGTTGTGGCCATTAGTATGGTGGGAAGACTGTGCATTTTAAGTAACTGTTACCATTGATTCTGCTACATTAGAACGTCACTTTGATGGAATCTTATTTGCAGATTTGTTTTCCCAATGGCAGAGCCTTTCAAATAACACTATATTCATATCCAACCCTGTTTACATAAGTTATCAGTAACTATTGAAGATTTTTGTTTTAAAAATGTTAAGAATATTAGCCTGGTTCCTACTTAAAGCCCATTAAAAAATGTTGGTCAAAAGGTATAAAGTGAAGATTGAAAAGTCGGGGCTCCAACCGTGAGCAGGCCATTGCCACTGGATTCTCAGTTGTGATATGTGGAAGAGATGATGTGTCTTGGGCTGGGGCAGTAGGGCATTGGGAATTGAGACACTTACCTCCTTGGTCTAGTGCATTCCCCTTAAGGTCTAGGCTCATCGGTGGGCTAATAAATGTTTGTCTGCAAATTCCTCCCACGTTCTGCTGCTGCCCAGAGGTGCAGAGAGCTCGGGAAAGCCAGTAGATGAGACTGTGTTGTGCTCACCCTGTTGGGGGTGAACTCCAGCAGTGCTGAAACCTAAGGATTTCCATCCCAGCGCTGGCCAACTGGAGTAGGAGGAGTTCCTATATGCAATTTAAACTTTTTCTAGCACCCAGCTTTCTAAAAAGGAAAAATAAGTAGGTGAAATTAATTTTGTAGTATATTTTATTTGAGTATTTATTAAAACTATCCCTATTTCAACATGCAGTCAACACAAAAGTAATAGTGAGATATTTCTCTCTCTCTTTTTTTTTTTTTTAAAAACTGGTGTCTAGAACCCATTTTTACACTTACAGGTTTACACTTACAAAACCCTGTTTTTCACTTACAGTACCACTTCATTTGGTTTAGTCATATTTCAAGTGCTAAATAGCTACATGCAGCCAGTAGCTAGTATTGGGTAGTAAAGTTCTCAAAGATTAGAATTTGTTTTTTAATAATTATTTTAAAAACATTGAGTAAACATTGGTGTCAAATGTCACTTTTGAGCATTGAGAAATATATAGCTTATTAATCCCTAAAATATAAAAAAAAACCTTTGAGAAAATACTTAAATTATTGGTGGTGGTTCCTGTTTTTGCCTTCATTTTATTTGTGTGAACTTCTCTAAAATATATGCTGAGGCACCCTAGTGGCTCAGTAGGTTAAGCGTCTGACTCTTGATATCTGTTCAGGTCATGATCTCAGGGTAAAGAAAGAGATGGAGCCTAAGTCCTGTTCCACACTCAACGCGAAGTCCGCTTGAGATTCTCTCTCTCCCTCTGTTCCCTCCCCTCCCCCCTCTAAAATAAGTAAATCTTTTAAAAAAATATTTGCTCCCAGGCTAGGGAAGGAGGGGAGGGAGGAAGGAAAAAGGAAGGGAAGTCATTTATAATAGTTTGTCAATGTCGAAAGGGAATTCTCACTTCAGGTATGGTAGCTACAAAAGGCAAGAAGGCCCTATCAGGTTCAGTAGTTCTTTTTGAACATCTTTGGTGCCTTTACTTATTCAAAACCATCAGAAGCCCATGGGAAATGGTTGAAAAAAAAATCACAGTGGAGTCTGAACAGAACAGCACACTGCTGTTTCCAAGAGAGGGTGCTGCGATAGGAACGAAGGGCTCTTTCTATAGATCAAATTGCTAGAGAGCTAATCAGACTTTTCCCAGGCAGTGACAATGGGCAATTTATTGTGATGCTTCTCAGCTCATGGGAACCAGCAGGGCATGACAAGAACAGTTTGCCTCAGACATACACATCATGGTTTCCTTTAGGATTTTTTAAATTATAACAATGTTTATTTCGACAGAAAAGGGCAAACTCAAATATTTTAGAATATTGACCTGGACACACATTATCACCAGTTGGGTTCTCCACTGGACTGGGCTTAAGAAAACACTAAGGAGTCACTTCGAATCTCCTCTTGATTGCTTTTCTAACAAAGGTGGCATGCCAGGATTAGTTCTGTGGAGGGGAAAAAAAAAAAAAAAAAAATATATATATATATATATATATATATATATATATATTTTATATATAAAATTGTGGGAAAGGAAGGGACTGGAAGTACAACAGTAAATGCAGTATTTAGATACTCCGAGAGTGCTTTAGTTCTCATCTTCCTTGTTTCACATCCCAGAGAGAAGTGGATCTCCAAGAAGTCAGACTCTAAACCATTGGCTGTCCTGCAAATTAAAACCATCATGTTAATTGAGCCAATTAGAAGTTCATTATAGCCTGGAGAGTGTGGGTTGTTCATTTGGGTCCGTTATATCTGATAAAAGGTTATCAACAGAACCCCCAACAGAAAAGGTACCATAAAACTCTGTCCTTCATTTGCAATGGTTTTGGCAGTGAAGAAATCTCTTTCAGGAAGGTTTCCTAGATCATTCCCAACCCACTCAAATTGCCTTTGTTGTTGTTGTTCTATGATTCTTCAGTGTTAATTCCATCCAGAATGGATTACTTCGTGATGGTCAGTGCCTATCCTTTGTACTGTTCTAAACCATATGAAACTATAATAAAGTGAACACCATAAAAAACAAAACTTTACAATGTAGTAGACGGCACATATTTCTCCAGCAGGTGTGTGAAATAAACAAATCTATTTATGAACAACTTTTGTACACATTATATATCAGGCATGATGCTAAGCGCCAGAATGCAACATTGTATATGACATGGAAGACATCTGCCCTCGAAAGGCATACTGTGTAGAGCGAGAGGCAAGCACTAAATATAATTAAAAATATTCATTGTAAAAAATATATTCATTGTAATTGTGAAAAACTCTATAAAGAAAATTATAATGAAGTTTATAAATGAAGATTCCAATAGAAAAATTACCCCCTAAGAAACCATAATATGAGAAAATGCCCCAATTCACCAATAAGCCAAATGGAAATTAAGCAATGGGATTAAATGTCATTTTCACCTATTAAGTTGTAAATAATTGAACACTCTGGAGATATACTCATCATGTATTTCTGGAGGCACTGTCAACTTGTACAATCCCTTTGGCAAGCAGTTTCCCAGTATATGTAAAAGGCCATAAAGATGTTCAGCTTCTCTGACAACTCACTTCCAAGATTGTGTTCCAAAGGAGTAAGTCTAACTATGGAGGAAAATATATACACATGAAACTATTCATCAGTTTTATACTGGTTGGAGATTAGAAATGCTCTAAGTGTCAGAAATGGATAAATGGCGGGTAAATGCGGATAACAGGAATTATAAGGGCACAAGGTGGATTCAGGCAGTTCTAGTTCTATTTAAAAAAAAGGGGGGGGCGCCTGGGTGGCTCAGTGGTTTAAGCCTCTGCCTTTGGCTCGGGTCATGATCCCAGGTCCTGGGATCGAGCCCCACATGGGGCTCTCTGCTCAGCGGGGAGCCTGCTTCCCTCTCTCTTTCTGCCTGCCTTCTGCCTACTTGTGATCTCTATCAAATAAATAAATAAAAATCTTTAAAAAAAAATGTGTTAAAAAAAAAAAAAAAGGTTCCTTCCTGTGGCACCTGGGTGGCTCAGTCAATTAAGTGTCACACTCGATTTCAGCTCAGGTCATGATCTCAGGGTCCTGGGGTTGAGCCCTTTGTTGATCTCCCTGCTCAGTGGGAGTCTGTCTCCCTCTTTTTCTGCCCCTTCCCTTGCTGTGTGTTCTCTCTCTCTCTCTCATATTTAAAAAAAAAAAAAAGGATAAGTTTCCTTGCCTATGAAGTGGAGATAATTTGTGAACTACTTATGAAAAAAGTGATATATATTTAGAAAGTCAGTAAATAGAAAAAAATGTCTCCTCCTTTCTCTCCCCCTCACAAAATTAAACCCTCTCTTTCAGAGCAGCTACAAAGTCCTCAATATTATTTTCCCTGAGGACATCTAAAGCAGAGAAGTTAAAGACCAGTATTTATCTTGAGCCTGTATGCTTTCATTCCTGTTTTTAGTTTATTTTGTTTCATGTAAGGAAGGTATTTCTTAAATTTGTGTTAGCATAACCTATATACCATGCTAAATACAAATGGAAAATATCACTCCTAATGAAAGCTTCCCCTAGGCTTTTCCATGAAGGCAATGCATGCACTGACATTTAGGTGAGAGATAGTTAAAATCTGAAATCACTGGAGATCATTTTCCTATCTTTGACTGCGTTTGGATGGTCATCACCATGGAGGAACAAACTCTGTAAGGGAACTTAGCACTTAATATACAAATCTGACTCTTCCATGCCTTCTTTGAAGTATTCTTTCATCCAATATTTTGCATTCCTAGCTGCATATCAAGATGACTTGGGGAGATTTTTAGATAAATTCCTACATCCTTCCCCCTGGTCTCACTCTGCCCTCTCCACCCCACCCCCACCTCCCACCTCCACCCCACCCCCGCCCAAGCCTGCAGAGATTCTGATTTCTTGGTCTAGGATACAACCTGGGCATTAGACTTTGTTTAAAGTCTCCCAAATGATTCTAACTGCAACCACATGGCAGAGTTATCCTTGCTCCAAGACTCATGAGAAAAGGGACAATAGAAGTTTTTTCTGTAGTGAATGTCAGGAGTACAGTATGGCTCCTTTCCTCTTGTTGTTCCTAACTGAGGGAGTAAAAGACAGGCAGTAATTAGCTTGTTTCTACATTGCTGCTCACCCCAGCTCTCTAGACGCAGAAGATTCATGACAGACTTTTTTTCTCTTTTGAAGTTTCATGCATCATTTTTCTGTTCCCATCTCAATGAGATAAATTCTGCAATCCATGACACACTTTCCCCATTCTTGTCAGATACTTAGCCTGCAACATTTTCTTTTGTTCTTCTGTCTTCACAGGCATTTCAGCATTAGCTCATCATCTTCTGGAAGGAAGTGAAAATGTTTTGAATTCTAATTCCTTTCCAGATATGAGATGCTGTCATTAAATGCTGCAAACCATTTTCCGGAATTATGACAATTTATCCACAGGTTCTTTGCTTATTTGTAGATAAAAGATATTTGATATTTCTAATATTTTGAGCATACTTTTACAGCAATTTAGCACACTGATTAAACAAGCCAGTTATATCTGACTGGCTCTTGGAATATGCTCTGCTGCTTTTTATGAAACAGATTTTATTATTTGGGGCCTAAACACAGTAAAAAATCTTTTGTATTGTCCTGGGGCAGGAAAATTGTCTCCTCACTGAGAAAAGTCATTCAGTCAAATATCCAGTGAAGGCTACAATGTGATGAGTCCTGTTCTAGAGACTGTGGATACAGCTAGGAAAAAAAGACAGAAAAAGCACCTACTTTCTATGGCGCTTAGGTTTTAGTGATTATTTCCTTAGGTTAAATTCCTAAAAGGGATCATATAAAAATAATTGACTATAAATGATTAAATCTATTTCCAGTAGATACACATGTGATAAAGACAGCCTAATGAAAGTTTATTTCTGAATGTACGTTGTCTGTATGTTTGGAAAAATTAATAATACAATGTTCAAAAATATTTTCAGGAAAAGAAGGCACCAAAACAGAAATTAATACTTAAACTAAACAACATTTAAAGGCAGATTTTGGCCTGGAAAAAATTGTCTAGCTAATGTCGTAAATGGTTTCTTTTTAAATTTTTAATTTAAATTCAGTTTAGTTAACATACAGTGTATTATTAGTTGCAGGGGTAGGATTTAGCGATTCATCTGTTGCATATAACACCCAGTCTCATTACGTCAAGTGCCCTCCTTAATGCCCATCCCCCAGTGACCCCATCCCCTCACTCCCCTCCCCTCCAACAATCCTCATTTTGTTCCTTATATTTAAGAGTCTCTTACGGTTTGCCTCCCTGTTTTCATCTTATTTTATTTTTTCCTTCCCTTTCCCTCAGTTCATGTTTTTTTTCTTTTCTTTTCTTAAATTCCACATATGAGTAAAGGTAAATGGTTTATTTTCAAAATATACTACAAGTGTGACTACAAGTCACTGGAAATAAATATTGGTGCTGCATTGGGAAAGGGAGAAAAAACAATATGCAGAAAAATAAAATGGATAAATGAGTACGTGAAACAGGAGTAACCTATTTAATAGTAATCAAAGAGATACAAATTTAAAAGGAATTTCCTAAGGGTTTATTCTTTGGGCAAATATTTAATTCAATAGTTATTAAGACTTTGGTGTTGCATATACATGAGATTCCTTCTTGGCTGGGAGGGAGGGTGATGAAGTTTAGATGAACAATATTTTTTTCTTCTTCTTCTTCTTCTTCTTTTTTTTTTTTTTAGATTTTATTTTTTTATTTACTTGAGAGAGAGAGTGAGAGAGAGTGAGCACACACCGTGGGAGGGAAAGAGGGAGAGGGAAAGGGGCAACCAGACTTGAGACAGAGCCCAAGGTGGGGCCCAAACATGGACTCCATCCCAGGACTCTGAGATCATGACCTGAGCCCAAGTCAGATGCTTAACCAGCTGGGCCACCCAGGTGCCCCTAAATGAACAACATTTCTGAAAAGCAATTAGAAGAGTTGTGTTTCATGAGATTTAAAAATCTCCCTTCCTTTTCACTCAGTAATCTCACTCCTAGAAATGGCTTCTAACAAAACAATTAAAAGTGCATGCAGAGATCTATGTACAAAATATTCATTTAAAAACTTCTTATAATAGCAAAACAAGAAACTACATGTTCAATAATAGGGTATTCAAACAAATATTGGAACTGTTATAGTAAGACATATTATACATTATTAATCAATTCTTTAAAGAGTATTTGAACAAATGTGAGAATGTAGCTGATGTATTAGGTAAAAAACACTATAAAAAATCATACTAATTAAAGAAAGAAAACAATGTGTATTTCTAGGAAAACCAGAAATATATACCTAAAAGCAGTGACAGTTACTTTCACTGGATGGTTTTAAATTTAGCCTTCATAGTGTTTTCTTCTCAGTGAACGTTCACTGTGGTTATTGTCTACTGCAGAGAAAAAGGGTAGGAATCCCAACTCTTAATGCAGACCCAGCCTACGGAAGTGATCAGCAGCTTCCTGAAGAAGAGGGTCTTCTCTCTGCCTGATGCAGAGAGGAATCGGATCTCAATGAGGGGTCTTTCCTCCTGCCCCATGCACCTTCCATGCTTCCCTCATTTTGCTAGAATTCTGGAATCATGGATAAATAAACCTTGCTCTGTGGTTCACCCTGCATTTTGCTACATGTATTAGCTTGCAAGTTAGGTTATTGTGGTGCTTCCTCCATGGTTTTGTTTTGTTTTTGTTTTTGTTTTTCGTTTTTTGTTTGGTTTGGTTTGGTTTTTAAGAGGAAGCTGATTCCCCTTGGAAGCAGGTCACTTTCCCATGCCCACCAGTCCATAAATGCCAAAGTTAGGGCTGGCTACTTCAAATTCCACTGGTTTTATGCTGTGCCAGGTTAGCTGCAGGGCTATTATCTCAGTCAGGGGGAAATCATTTAGAAAATGAATGTAATATTCTTTGGTTTACATTTCTCAAACTATGAAGGTTTTAAATAATGAAAGTGATTATAATTAAAGCAAAATGTTGAGAAAATAATTATCGTATAATCTTATTCTGTAGAATGTGCCTTTATTTCAGAAAGCACTGCTAATAGTTTAGAGAAGTTTCATTGCCTTGAATTATGGTTCAAATTATCTGATGGGGCAAGGATAAGGATGAAGACGCTTATGAAAAATAACTCTTCTCAGCCCACTGCTCCTGAGATTGTCCTTCCTTTGGAAGGTCTAACAGAGCTCTGGAATACGTAATTTTTCCAAGGGCTTCAGATAATCCTTACACATAGGCATCTTAGGGAAAAATCTGTCTCTGGGCCAACTGATTTAAAGTATAGTGGGCACATGTATCTTTTGGTAGTTGAAAAAGCAAATCTGGTTTAACAAGTCTGGGGGAGGATCTGCGGGGTGTCCAGGAATGTGCATATGCAACATATTCTTCAGGTAATTCCACTGTGCTTGGCACATCAGTCCCTCTCTGATGAACCTGTTTATTTTGATTTTCATGAAGCGTCTACTGAAGACGGTATTGGAGAACTATATATGTGTCCCTTGTAGCCAAGAGGATATGGGAGAGAGAAAATAAAATAATTAACAATAACATAAAAATGAACAAAGAAGCATGGAAATGGAGTTTATACAGGAAGGACATGGATAGCTGGAGACATCTCCAAAGAAGACACGCCATTAGTCTCTGAGTATTTAAGAACGTGTATGGTCAATGGGAGAGATATAAGGCTTCCAGACTAAGGAGATCAGGAAGGCGAAAGGAAGCAGAAAAGAGCAAGGCATTAGAACCAGGGGGAAATGAAAAATATATAATTTTATTATATATATATATAATTTTATTATATATATTTATTATATATAATTATATATAAAATTATATATAGTTATTATATATATAATTATATAAATATATAGTCACAGGAGCATGGGCCCCTGTGATAACGTGGTCGCTGAGCTTCTCAGCTTAAAACCTTGAAGGGACAAGCGGTGGGAGTCACTGACAGGACATGATGGATGATGCCTTCCCATGATATATTGCAATATATACATTGACCTTTCAAAGGTTCAGAAACCTTTTAAATTAGGGTTGACATATGCTAGATAGACTGGTTGTTGAGCATTTGTCCGCCCCAACTTCTAACAGCCTTGGTTGATGGATTAGAGCTTTGCCTTGTCTTTCCAAACCGCTGCCCTCAACATCAGGCTCTTAATCATCTATGAAGGAACAAAAAAGAAGCTACAGTTGGCAAATATGTTGGGATATAAACTAAAATGCAGATTTTAGAACCCTATGCCTGAGCTGTAGATTTTTCAGGAATCTTAAGCTGACATCTCCAAACATATCTTGTGTTCCCTAGAGGTGGACATTGACTGTGGACTGAGGTTACTCTGTTAAAACATAAACTTCTCTCCCAACTACAGGTGCACACATGCAGGTGAATGCACAGATTCACAGACAACATTATGAATCAGTCCTTTAGGTCATTACACTGAGGACCTTCTTCAAGGATCTAAGTTCATCATGATACTTTTGTGTTTCAGAATATTGCAGGGTGTTTTGATAAGAGAGAGATTCTCTAAACCTTTGTATGCAACCCCCCGCCCCACCCCTGAATTTGTTTGCTAATAAATGTGTTTTGAGACTGTAACTCTGAACGAATATTCACCAGACTGGATCAGGAGTCGTTTCACCCTCCAGTGATGGCCAGTGTTCCTGTTTATTGAAGGACAATAAGGTTTTATCCTGACCTGTGCTGAGAGGCTAAAAAACTGATTATCTTTATGATGTTCACTGTGTGTAATGGCCTTGCTCATATAAACAGATACAGATAATTAGCCATGACTGTATTAATTAATCTTTCAGAGAGATATAAACTTTAGCACATACAACTGTGGATTAAAAAAATGTGTGTTGATTGTAGCTGAATGGGTCAAATAAGTATGTGTGAAGGGGAGAAACATTTGGGAGAAAAGTCTCCTATAAGCTAAAGAATCACTTTTTATTTAGTGGCCCAAATACTGGTGTTTTGTGTGTGTGTGTGTGTGTGTGTGTGTGAGAGAGAGAGAGAGAGAGAGAGAGGGAAGAGATTAGACAACTGAAGACTTAGTTATAAGACTTTTTGTGTATCAGGTATTAATCATTATCCACTACCCTATTGAGAAGTTTTGCTGAATAACTAATGAAAATGCAGTCAAATTTGTTAAAAATAAATCTAACATAAATAAAAGGAAACTGCGAAATAACAAGGGCCTCATAAATACTACTCTGGCACTAAGGAAAGCGAATCCTCGAATGAAGGGAGAGGAAGATTTGCTGGACCCAGTTTTTACCTTTATAATTTCAACCTGTAGACAGTTGTCATCAGGACTCCCATCTCTAATTCAAATGTGCTGGGAGATTGCAGTATAAATCTCTGCCACAACAAGCAGGAGGGGAGGACAAGAGGTCTGCATAACATCGCATTTGGGAAGATAGATGTATTCAGATTGGAATTGGAATGCTCACGCAGACTAAATCAGCACACACTTATGCTTCTCTTTGAATCATTATCAGATAAATGGCAGGTGATGACCGCAGGGAGAAAAGAAGAAAGTTGTTCAGAAAATGATGTTTATGAATTAAAATTTTCTAGAACAAGAATGTGAAACATCTTTTGAAATCTGTCCCTCACTGGTTGGGCATAAAAAAATGGCTTGTCCAGCAGTCAGGACAATATATGCAAACATGTTAGGACCTGAAATGCCTCTAAAGGCTTTTCTGACTTGCGAAGATGGAATTTGTTGTCAAAACCTACACGAAACAACTAAGCCTCATCCCAGTGTAAGACTGACTACATGTTCGTAATGAACTATACAGGACCTGTGGGGCCTTTAGGCAATGCAAACACAACGGTTTGCAGTGCTTATTTCTGAACCACTATTTTTGTGTTTATTTACCCAGCACAGATGTTATGGCTCATTGAGAACCAAATGGTTTGTGTATGTGGCCGTTTCCATGGTCAGAGCAGCTCATGCAGAGATGCGTGTGTTCGCTCTACTGATGCTCTCACCCTAGGAATAATAATACATAGAAACAGAGTTTACTTTAGCACATATCGAGTACCTATAATGTATAAGTAAAAAATAGTAGGACAAGACAGATCCTGGTCTCATGTGAAATGGCAGTATATCACTTTGAGTTGTCTAATTGGAGGGGAACGTTCTGTCCAGCAGAATAGTAGCCTTGCTCCTTAGAGACAGACCGTTTCATTATTGCTAGAACCCAAAGTCCTTTCTCAGGCTAGGCTGAAAGATACAAGCAGTCATGGAGCTCCTAAATCGTGCATATTTATAGAACTTATAGGCATGGATAGTCAGAGGAAGCCTTGGCTTTCTGACTATAGGCAGTGGTAGAAATTGGTAACATTTTCATATTGTTCCTGACTTAATCAGGGTTCCAGCTCTTTCTCAATTTTATGCCCTCCCTTCAACAGCTTGGAAGGACAGTGAGCCCTGAAAGAAAGCAGAAATGATGAGAAGAGCAGGAACCTTATTGCCCACAGTTAGAATACCCTGGGTGAATCTTGTGATTGATTCAAAGACAAGATTTGAGAGGGAAGAAGAGGTGCATTTTGTACATGGTCCCAAAATACACTTCATGTCTTAATGGCTCTTCAGAGTAGCCCTGGACACAGATAAGTGGACTTGCCACTGTGGCCCTATTTAAACCCCTAGGGACATTACTGGTGTTGGATTGTCTCTAGGTGCTGTAGGCCTATATTATTTTTATTTAACACCATATAGTCAGCTGGGGCTGCTCTTACAAAATAGCATCGACCGAGTGGCCTGAAAAACAGATATTTATGTCTCATAGTTCTGGAGGCTGGGAAGTCCAGATCAAGGTACAGGCAGATTTGGATCCTGAGAAGAGCCCTTTCCTGCCTTTTCACTGTGTCCTCATCTGATATAGAAAGAAAGAGAGATGAAGCAAGCTCTCTGGTGTCTCGTTATAGACGGGCACTGATCCCATCAGGAAGGCCTCACTCTCGTAACCTTATCTAAACATGATACCTCTGAAAGGCCCCAGTTTTCACATAACCATCACATTGGGGGTTAGGGCTTCAACCTAGGAATTTGTGGGAGGACATAATTCAGTCTATAGCAGATGGTGACTGAAACTGGGTCATCATTTCAGAGAACACATTCACAGGTATTTTCCTTGGTATGAAGACATAAGCTGAGGAACAAAAGAAGGATGATCAGTTTTATCCCTTAAGGTTTAGTCATTCCTGTAGCTTCAGGTGTTTCCCTGACAGACTCTCTCTTTCTTTGGTTTAGACCGTAAGATGGGTATCAAATGGTTTTTAGGATTTCCTCCTAAACAATGACGAAGGAGACTGTCTATGTGAGAAAGAGTACAAAATGTAAAGAGTGACTTGGACAGACTCTCTTCTGGATAGCCTAATGGCTGAAAGGGAAATGTTGGAAGTCTTCACTGGAGGTATCTTCTATATTCTCTCTCTGTTCTTGCTGGCAATTCTATCTCTTAACTCTTCCTAGGCACATCCATTCTCAGAAGACTTTAATAATACCCGCAAATGGTACACTCTTGTAGGCTGGAATGAAATACTCCTTAGTTTTATAACTTTTGTGCATTTTTACTGTCTTCAGTCACTGTTAAAAATATAGCCCCGGGGCGCCTGGGTGGCTCAGTGGGTTAAAAGCCTCTGCCTTCGGCTCAGGTCATGATCACAGGGTCCTGGGATCGAGCCCCACGTCAGGCTCTCTGCTCTGCAGGGAGTCTGCTTCCTCCTCTCTCTGCCTGCCTCTCTGCCTCCTTGTGATCTCTGTCTGCCAAATAAATAAATAAAATCTTTAAAAAAAAATGTAACCCCAACTTTTAAAAATTCCATCAAAACACCCTTCTTCCCTTCTTTTATACTTTTGAAGCACTAGTTAGGTATCATCTAGCCCATTTCAATGTGCCTCTTGGGGTGGACACTCTAGCTCTAGAACTGAGTTGAAGCCTCCTTGTTCGAGCTTGCTTCAATAACAGCGGACAAGGCAAATTAAGACAGGTCTACCTTAAAAGCTCATAATCATATGGAGGAAGCCATTTTTCCAGAAGCCCACTCCCAAGCTTTATATACTTGTCTTCATCAAAATTGGTTTTATCTATGTCTTTTTTATTTAAAGAACTTTTCTCACTCTGGAATCTTTGATGCATTAGCCACCACCTTCACATCATTCTTGCCATGTCTAATTTATTCACAGAGCCTGAGTTTCTAGAATGTTTCATATTCTTTTCTGGAGAGCCTCCAAATGGGATATCCTCTGTCTGGAAAGCTATCCCCAGCTTCTCTTTAGAGGAACCTTCGGACTAGTCAGATTTTCGCTTACCAATTACCACCTCCAGATAGGTCTTCCTTCACTGCCCTATCCAGTTCCTATCTCTCCCCAGTCTTCTCTATTCCAACACCCTCTTATTATCCCATGACTCTTATAGATCTTTGTTATCACTCACTTTTTAAATTTGGTTTGCATTTTCCTATGTGCTCCCCCCTGTCTGTTTTACGCCCCACTCCATACCTGGCATAGAGTAGCTGCTTGATATACTTTGGTCAGTGAACAAATGAATGAATGAATGAACTCGTTTGTGAACATTCGTCTCTCTTTTTCTAATCTCTTTAGTCCTAACTAGCATTTGGCATTGGAGGAAAAAAAAATAAAATTTGAGGAATGGGAAAGGGATATTATTTATTCTGACACCTTTGTGAGCGATAGTACAAATAATAAGGGAAATGAGGACTAAAACTTATTGCGTGTTTATTGTATGTCATTATGTGCCACTTGGCTTATTTTGTTCAATCTTCATTATTATTTTTTTTTTACCCCAAAGAGAATATAGAAGTGACAGTTTTAAAGCTTAAACTTCAGGGCCATCACTTGTACTACCTCCTTCTGAGACCCAGGATGGGGTCTAAGCTGTGTATATGTTTCTGTGTATTCGTTTCTCATAAAGAGACATCCTTCCCACTATTACATAAGCCTCAGTCCCTATAATACCTGAGTCTCTTCTGGAAATTGGAAAGATACTTGGAATCCCTATTTTACAAATGAAGACACTGAAACATAATCTGAGGTATAAAAGAACTTGGAACAGATGGAACAGGGGTTAGAGCTCTTGGACATGTAACTGCAGAACTCAGGTTTCTAACCACAAGGAGCATGGAAGGTAGCAAGTCAACACACATGAGTAAAATACAGGGCCCACGAATACATGGCTCATATTGCTATTACAACTACTCTTTTAAAATGATGAGATGAGTTTTAGGGGAGAGTGAATTTTTAATACTTGGAAGCAAGGATCAGTATCCCTTCATTATGTCAGCCCTTCATTGCCCTCAATTTCCATAAGCCTCTCGCTCAGAACTTTGACTTACAGTGCTACAATTTGCCCTCATTTCATTTAACACCAAGTCAGCTCCTTGGTGATTTTCCTAAGCTTCTGAAAAGGGTACATAGGCATGTTTACTCCTCCCTTATTTTTCAGTTTCTTCAAAACACTATAAATCAAGGTGGCAATATTGTATGCCAGTGTTCTGTTGTGTAACAGCCTTTGTGAGTTGACTGTCAGACTGCATTGTAGGGAGGAACAAAACAAACAAAAATCCAAAACAAACAAATAAAAACTCATATCTCAAGCTGTCTTCCAAGGTATGTTTTATCTTTTTTTTGCCAGTATAATAAAATGGGGATAACAACACTGATACCCATCCACCTCATTAGTTGTTTTTAGTTAAACGACACAATAATTATAAAGGCATTCTGGAATTAGAAGTGCTATATGAATGTAGGAATTGTTTTATCACCAGTAAGTGGTTGAAAGCTATTTAGAAATATCAGCACTTTCCCAAGACAATAGATATTTGCTGCAGTAAGTGAGGTTAGCTGGGTAATCAAAATGATTTTGTAAAGGTATTAGCAAAAGTAAATAAAAAAAAACAGATTTCAGTATAATCAATTTGGGTTAATAAAGATCCACGTTATATTTATCTCATAAAAATGTAATGTCTCCTAATAAAATAGAGTAACTCCCCTCCCCCAACTTTCTTAAATTGTGCTCGGTCACAAAAGTAGGCAAGAATCTGCATGTGGTATGTTTACTGCCCAACCTCACTTCCGGAAAAGTGACCCAGAAGCTTATTCATTCATTCATTCATTCATTCATCCAAGAAACATTATTTAGGAGCTAGAGTTACATACCGGACTTTCTCCCATGTCCCAGGTACATGGTGGTGAGCGAAATGAGCCACGCTCTCTTCTATCATGAAAATTACAGTCTAAGAGGAAAACAAACTTTAATCAAATAATCACAGTAATGAATTCATTATTTCAAATCGAGTTAAGTGCTCTGAAGAAGAGGAATGTAGTTCTATAAGAATTGATAGCAAAGTATATCACTGAGGTGTCAGGAAAGGTTTGCCCAAGGAATTTCAGCTGAAATCCTGACAAACAGCACTAGACTCAGAGAAGGAGGTTGACGGGCACTGGCTAAGCAGCCCAGTGTGGTGTGTTTCTGCACTAGACAAATGTCCATTATGCCTGACACGAGAACCATGGAGGTATGTGGTCTAAGATAAGAAGGAAGAGGGAGGCATAGACAGAAGATGTCTTCTAGGCTACTCCAAAGATTCCGTTCTTTATCATAAAAAGTCATGGAAAGCCACTGAGTGGTTTTAAAGGGGTGATGGTAAGGGGAGGGATTAATGGTTTCATCTGTAATGAAAATTTGATTTAGTATGGAAAATGAGCGGGAGGGTCCCAGTGTAGGTATGAGGAGACCAAACAGAAGACTGTCATAGGCAAGAGATGACAGTAGCTTGGGCTTAAGGTGTTGGCAGACCGTACAGAGAGAAGTTGCTCGTTTAAAGGTTTACCCATGACCCAGTATTGAATGAAGTATGGAGGAGGAGGAGAGGCCAAGATTAGGGATGTCTCTAAGACCTCAAACACCTAAAGTCTGCTGAAGGCACTTACATAATACTGTTGTACAAAGAGTAAACCTTTATTAACGTACCTAATTTCTTCACTACACTTCTTTATTGATTTAATAAAAATGAGAGTGCTCTTTCTGGGCCAGTATTTATGCCACTTGAATAAATAAGATCCTCACCTTCAAAGAACTCATCTCATTGAAACCATGTTCAAAGTAGCCACATCTCTGCCTTGGGGATGGTGGGTGGCATTCTGTCTTGCATGCACACAGCAACCATTTCTTCCCCTGGTGGAGCACTGTATTTCAGAGCAAGCCTAGTGTCCGTTGTGCTTTTTTGTTTTTGTTTTTGTTTTTCTAACCAAAAGAGCTAAAAATGTTCTGATTTTGTAGAAAACTCAGGTACTTATTATTATCCTGAGAGAAGTGCTCAATTTTTGTGGGTTTATTTCTTGGAAAGGCATGACCTGATTTAAGAAATGATTATAGAGGTATAATGTGCCTCCTGGTAAATTCCAGGCCCGAACAGGAACAAGACACCCACAAAGCAGCAGGGTTTCTTTATCACTAAACCTGACAGGGAAGCAAATTTCTATTTAGGTCTAAAAATTCAGGTTTCCCTTGCCTAGTTTTGGTTATTTCTGGAAACACACATGACTGTGTTTACTAGGGTATTTTCATCCTTTTCTATTCTTTGCCAGTTATTTGTGTATGACAACTAAAGGTATACAGTTGGGCATTTTTACTGAACAATTTCTTGTGAAGACTATCCATTACTGATATCCAACAGGAAGTCACTAAGTACAGACTAACCACAGATACCAATAACAGTGAACCAGATTGTCAGACTAGAGTGCATTTCATCTTTCCTTTGGAATCGCAAGTGCTTTTTGTAAGGAAAAATAATGTTTTTTATTTTTTACATACCTGGACATGCTTGGTGATTATGGAAGATAGCTGTATGTGTCCCACAAAAACACAGCTGAAATATGCCGAAATAAATGTCAAAAGACATTATTTTATTGCTCTTTAAGCTTACATGCATGCTTTTTATTTGACAAACCTAACCTTCCACTGTAAATGGAAGACGGTATGATTCCAGACATTTGTTAGATTCAATTCAACAAATACTCAGCATTATTCATGATGTTTTTTCAGGAAAAAAAAATTTAGAACAGCAACTTATAAGAAAGTAGACTTCTGTCCTGAAGGACCTATAGTCTAAATGAAAATCAGTTTGGTCATTTAGGGAATTTTTTTTTTTTTAAGATTTTATTTATTTATTTGACACTCAGAGATCACGAGTAGACAGAGAGGCAGGCAGAGAGAGAGGAGGAAGCAGGCTCCGCACTGAGCAGAGAGCACGATGCGGGGCTTGATCCGAGGACCTTGGGATCATGACCTGAGCTGAAGGCAGAGGCTTTAATCCACTGAGCCACTCAGGTGCCCCCAGTTAGGGAAATATTAAGGACAGACTTCACTTGTCTGTCTCTGAAAATGAAATATTATCAGAAGTAACAATAAACAATTCAAATTCCTGAGAAATACTTTATTTCTATGTGCATCTTTTTTTTGAATACGTTAAAATTAAATGTGCATTTCCCATGATGGCAGTAAACTGAACTAGTAAAACTCTCATTTTAAAAAATATCCTTCAGGGTTGCTTGGGTGGCTCAGTGGGTTAAAGCCTCTACCTTCAGCTCAAGTCATGATCCCAGGGTCCTGGGATCGAGCCCCGCATCAGGCTCTCTGCTTGGCGGGGAGCCTGCTTAACCCTCTACCTCTGCTTGCCTCTGTGCCTACTTGTGATCTCTGTCTGTCAAATAAATAAATAAAATCTTAAAAAAAAAAAAAAAAACCTTCAACAGCTAATTGTATATAGTAGTATTATAATATCCAAGGTAATTTATCACAGTTGGCACTTGCTAATATTACCTATCAGAAATGTGTGTAATAAAATCTGTTTAGATTGAACCCATTTTATAATATATATCCACAAGTCACTGTATGCGTAGCAATTATTGTTATTTGAAGATCTGTACAATATTGAATTAAATTCAACTTTTGTTTTGCTAAATGTCATTTAGGTGGTATTCTGATATTCAGCTTTATCTGTTTCTATCTACTGACATCCTCTTCTTAAAAGAAAAGAAAAAAATATGTTTTTTCCCTTTTTTGGACCTACTGAAAGTTTTGATAGGATTGTCAAGACTGATCTTTAAATATTCACCCCTATTAATGGATGTGTATTAATTTTCTTGCATTGCATGATTTGATGCAATCAGTTAAACATACCAATGCATGAGTAGAATGTGTAATTGGCTACAAAAGTAGAACAAAGTTTTTATCACCAAAAATAAATGGCCTAATAATGAAAATGTTTTATCGTTTCTGATAGTAGATGGTAATAATGAAACAGACTTCATCAGCATACTGCCAGTTAATAATAATAAAAAAATAATTTTCCAAATAGAAAATAAATCTTTAATTTAAATGGAAAACAGAAGAGCTGAGTATGAGATAGTAAATGCTCTACTGAATTTTTTCTCTTAAGTTCAAAAAAAAAAAAAAATCCAGAAAGGGTACAGTGATTTTCCACTTTTCACACAATTAGAATTTCCTTCTGAATATTTCACAATACTTCCTTTTCTAGGATGCCTTCTACTTGTATTAAAATTAAAAATAATGTTTAATAATAAATTATTAGCATTGGCTCAGATAAGGAAATTGTACAATTATCTTTACCTTCAAGCAATTTATAGAACCATGAAGTAGACTTTTCTTGTCAACAGAATAAAAATGGCCATTTAATGTTTTGTTGTCCCAAGTTAGGAGACAGAAAACACTTTCTTATTCCCTGAACACTTAAAAATCTAAGTGAAAGCCAAATAAAACAACAATACCAATTTACCACTGAACAGAATTATGTGAGAAATAAATCTGCATTTGGAAACAAGCTTATTGCTGAAAATCACAACAATATGTTTTTTTATAAATTAAATACAACTTTAAATTTTAAAGGTGTTATTTGGTATTTTGGCCTTGGTTTACCCCCCAGAACTCATAATGAAATAGCTGAGATGTTTAAATTTTGTTTTTTGTTTGCTTTGTTTTTTTCTTGGTGTTTTTTACTTAGTAATTGAAACTCCTAAATCTATCTCATTAATTAAATGACCTTCATATGTGGACATTGGTCAACCCTCCCTTTAATCTGACCCTTCTAACTTCTCATAAACCTGCCACTCTAACTAAAGCTACCGGGATGCAAACTATCCTAGTCTTTAACCTAATATGGGTTACTCTTTCTCCCTTCGTTTAAGAGGCCCTTCTCTCTCTGATAGTCCTGTCACATGATACATACATGTTGTCAAAAGAACCATTTTTGGCATTTACAATAGGTATTTCCTTGATTAATCTATTCCACTTTAAAGGTTTAAGAAGGTATTTGTAACAAGTTTGTCCTTTAATTTACTTTCTGGTACACATTATCCAAAAAAAAACCCAACAAAAACACAACCAAAAAACTAACTAACCAACCAGGCAAACAGAATTCTCTCCCTGAGAGAATCTGTGTTAAAAGAGGGGGGAAAGAAAGAAAGAACCATGGAAAAACTTATGAAAACAGAATAATAGAATTGAAATAAAATCTCAGTGCTGTCAAATGTGTTTAAATGAAAAACTGTTTTTAATCCCAGAAAGAATACTCTACAGTCTACCTAGTGGGAACTTACTTTATCATGTTTAATGTAAGTGAAAATTATCAATATGAAGAAGGTGGTTGAGTTTTTAAAAAATTATTACTGATGAGAACAAATTTCATGTAGTAAGAAAAGAATCGATGCTGGAGGAGGGGTTTAGAGAAGAAATAAAAGGGAATTTTTTTTTTTTATTTCTCTTTATATTTATTTATTTATTTCAAGTATAATGAACATGCAGTGTTCCTTTAATTTCAGGTGTCTGATACAGTGATTCAGCAATTCTGTATGTCCTTCATTGTTGATCACTATAAGTGCACTTTTAATCCCTTTCACTGATATCACTCACCCACCCCTCCAACCCAGCCCTGGCAGCCACAGATTTGTTCTCGGTATTTAAGAGCCTGTTTTGTTTCTTTGTCTTTTTTCTTTGTTCATTTGTTTCTTAAATTCCATATATGAGTGAAATCATATGGTATTTGTCTTTATCTGACTGACTTATTTCACTTAACATTATACCCTCTAGACTTATCCATGTTGCAAATGGTAGAATTTCATTCTTTTTATAGCTGAATAATATGAGATATATATATATATATATATGCAATATGCCATATATATATGTTTATTGCAGCACATTTTTTACATTTATTACATAAAAAATCTTCTCTATCCGTTCATTTATTGATGGGTATTTGCATTGCTTCCGCATCTTATTTACTGTAAATAGTGCTGCAATAAACATAGGGATGCAGGTATTTTTTTCAAATTACTGTTCTCATTTTCTTTGGGTAAATACCCAGTTGTGGAACTATTGGGTCACATGGCATTTCCGTTTTTTTGAGGAACTTCCATACTGTTTTCCACAGTGGCTGGACCAGCATGCGGTGCTGCCAACAGTGTTTGAGGGTTCGTTTTTTCCCACATCCTCATCAACATTTGTTGTTTCTTATCTTTTTGATTCTAGTCATGCTGACAGGTGTGAGGTGATAGCTCTTTGTGCTTTTGATTTGCATTTCCCTGAGATTAGTGATGCTGAACATCTTTTCATGTGTTCATTGGCCATCTGTACATCTTCTTCAAAAAACTCTCTCTTTGGGTTCTCTGCCCATTTTTAATTGGAGTATTTGTGGGCTTTTTGGCATTGAGTTGGATAATTTCTTTATATGTTTTGGGTATTAACCCCTTATCAGATATGCTATTTGTAAATATCTTCTCTCATTCCATGGATTGCCTTTTTGTTTTCTTGATGGTTTTCTTCACTGGGTAAAAACTTTTTAATTTGGTATATGTTGCACTGAGCACTGGGTATTATATGAGTGATGAATCACAGACTTGTACCCCTGAAGCATTATATTATGCTGTACCCCTGATGCATTATATTAACATATAATGCATTATATGTTAATTAACTGAATTTAAATGAAAAAAATTTTTATTTTTATTTTTATTTATTTTTTTTTTTTAAAGATTTTATTTATTTATTTGACAGAGAGAAATCACAAGTAGATGGAGAGGCAGGCAGAGAGAGAGAGAGAGGGAAGCAGGCTCCCTGCTGAGCAGAGAGCCCGATGCGGGCCTCGATCCCAGGACCCTGAGATCATGACCTGAGCCGAAGGCAGTGGCTTAACCCACTGAGCCACCCAGGCGCCCTGAAAAAAATTTTTAAAAAAACTTTGTATTTTGGTGTAGTCTCAATATTTTATTTTTTATTTTCTTACCAAAAGAGACATATCTAGAAGAAAGCTGTTAAGGCTGATATCAAAGATATTAATACCTATGTTTTCTTCTAGAAGTTTTATGGCTTCAGGTCTCACATTTGAATCTTTAATCCATTTTGAGTTTATTTTTGTGTATGGTTCAAGAAGGTGGTTCTGTTCCATTGTTTTGTATGTTGCTGTCCAATTTTCCCAACACCATTTGTTGGAGAGATGATCATTTTCCCATTGCATGTTCTTGCCTCCTTTGTCATAGATTAACTGACCATGTAATTGTGGATTAATTTCTGGGCTCTCTGTTCTGTTCCATTTATCTGTGTCTATTTTTGTGCCAGTACCATGCTGTTTGGATTATCACAGCTCTGCAGTGAATCTTGAAACCTGGAATTGTGATACCTTCAGGTTTGCTCTTTTTCAAGATTGCTTTGGCTATTCGAGGTCTTTTGTAGCTCCATTCAAATTTTAGGATTATTTGTTCTAGTTCTGTGAAAAGTGCTGTGGGTATTTTGATAGGGATGGCATTAAATCTGTAGATTGATTTGGGAAGTATAGACGTTTTAACATTTGCTCTTCCAATCAACCATAGACTATCATTCCATTTGTTTATGTCATCTTCAGTTGCTTTCATTATGGCTTCTTAGTTGTCAAGATGTAGGTCTTTCACCTCTTTAAGTTTATTCCCAGCTATTTTATTATTATTGGTATACATGTAAATGGGAATGTTTTCTTAATTTCTTTTTTGGCTACTTCATTATTAGTGTATAGAAATGCAAATATTTCTGTATATTGATTTTGTATCCTGCTACTTTATTGAATTTATTTATCAGTTCTAGCAATTTTTTGGTGATGTCTCTAGGGTTTTCTATATGTAATACGTCATCTGCAAATAGTGAAAGTTTCACTTCTTCCTTATAATTTGTATGCCTTTTATTATTTATTTTTTCTTTTCTGATTGCTGTGGCTAGGACTTCTAGTACTATGTTGGATAAAAGTGGTGTGAGTGGACATCCTTGTCCTGTTCCCGCTCTTAGAGGAAAAGCTGTCAAGTTTTTCCCCATTGAGTATGATAGTAGCTGTGGGTTTTCCCTAAATGGACTTTTATTATGTGAAGCACGTTTTCTCTAAACCTACTTTGTTGGGAATTTTAATCTTAAATGGATACTTTGTCAAGCCATGCATTTTCTGCATCTCTTGAGATGATCACATAGTTTTTATCCTTTCTCTCACTGATATGATATATCATATTCACAGTTCAATGTATCATATTGATTGATTTTTGAATATTGAACATTCTTAGAAATAAATCCCACCTGACTATGGTGAGTGATATGGTTGGATTTGATTTGCTACTATTGAGGATGTTTGTAAAACAGGATGAGGATGTTATGTAAACATCTATATTTATCATATACTGGCCTGTAGTTTTCCCTTTTTGTAGTGTCTTTCTGATTTTGGTGTCATAGTAATGCCTTATAGAATGAATTTGGAAGGGTTCCTTCCTCTTAAAATGGAAATGAGTCCTTTATTTTCCCTTCTGTTGTGCTTTTTTGTTTTGATTCTCTCGTTTTGTGTGTACACTACCCTAACATCTTTGGGAAAAATGCCATTCCCAACCACAAAGTCTGGATCTGCCCATAACCTTCATTTAGGCCCCCAAGAGACATGTCCTTGCAGAATGGCTCTCTTCTCACACATTCAGCCTAAACCACCAATTTCTTCATGATATAGGATTTCACTCTTTGGCCTCCTCCTACTTATCAAGTGCCTTGACAATGTTCTTGAACTCAGGAGGGTCTTTATATTCCCTCAACAACAGATGCATACTTTTAACAAAATCAGAACTCATAACTCAATCTTTGAAATTGGTCTACCAGAGAGTAACTATATTTACTAGATAACTTCCTCACCTATCTATTGGAAACCAAACCTTTGATACATTCTCTTCCCTCAATAATGTGTTCAAAGAAAGGATGAAATATATGTAGATCCTAAGGAAAACATGCCAGTAGGCAACTGTACTAGAATAGCAAGTTCATTTATTCTTGCTAATTATTTTAAATTACCTAAACTTCCCAATAGTAACAAAATTCTATCATCATTATCCATCACTTGTTCTTGTCCCTTAAAACTTGATGTACATGTCTTTTTATTAGAAATAGACATGTTTACATTAACTTTATGAAGAAGCCTATTTTTTTGAGACAGGTCTTGGTACCCATTCTCTAAAGCAGTTGCATTCACCAGTTAAAGAGCATATGTGCAGTTTGGGTTTGAAAAGATTGAGGCTAAGTTGCTGATGTGGGCAAGTCACACAGTCATCTCATAAAGCCTTAATTAAATAAACATTGTGCTTTCTTAATTCTGGTATAGTAAAATCTACAGCATCCCTTAGGAACATTTAAAATACCCAACAGAGCCTTAGCACCTCATTTAGCAACCATTGACTTAGGCCAGTGATTTGGATGGATAGTGTTTGGATTCAATTACTTTGAAATAAGGGAACAAATAGAAGTCAAGTTAATTATCATATTGCCTTAGTTGGGATGCTTTCTTGAATTTAGAGAAAAGGGGTGGGAGAACAACCTATCATCGGCTCCATTCAGGAGGCTCTCAGATACCAGAGCCTCAACATCGTAAACAATAATTTTGTTGCTGGGTCATCTCTGTTCCCTGGGAACAATGGCCTCATCATTCCTAGCACCAGCATCATTCCTCTTAAAGACTTCCCGGAGTGAAGACACTGCTGTGATTTTCATACAATCCTGCCTAGGATCACACACAGCATGGAGATTGAAATACCTGTTGTCACAACAAGCTTTTGTATATGAATTTAATTGCCTTATTTACTTATGTGCTGGAAGTGCTCAGTTTCCAGACAAATAGACCAGTTCAAATTCCAGCTCTACCCCTTCCTATTTATACACTGAAAAAATTACTGGACATCTATATCCTTCTGAGTTTGGTTTTTTCTTTTTTTTTTTTTTTTTCTGTAAATTGGGTTAATCAGACCTTAGGGATATTTTTATAATGATTAATATAATGAAAACAATCTTGGCAATATAATTGGCACTCAATAAATCATAGCTTTTGAGGTTAGAAGAGTGAGGAGTAAGAAGGAGAGATCTAAATCCTAGTGTAACTTGCCAAACACACAAGCACACACATTCAGCTGTGTACTCAGAGTTGGTGAGATAAAGCAAGAAATGTGCTAATCATTTACACAGTTAAGAACTTAGGGATCCTGTGCCACTGGAGGCAAATTGGAGGTTAGTATTGCAAACAACCGTGTTGATAAATAGGACATGGGGCTGAAATCAATAAAAAGGGATTCAATAAAAACAAATGTAAACTACACAAACAATTGTTCCGTGGGGATGGAGAGGTAAGCTATAATGAATGATAAATTGAGTGTAAGTCAACAATATGATGGTGCCATATAAAATCCCAGACACTGCTTTGGGGTTCATTAATAGGGAGAGCGTGCATGCAATGAGAGGTAATTATTTTGCTCTACCAGCACGCTTTCGGCCTCAACTGGATAACTGTGTTCAGTATTTGTTCCTCCGTTGAAAGAGAATCATAGATAAATTTGAATGAGTTCAGAAGAGAGTAACAAAAATGATAAAAGCCCTGGAAAATGAGCTCTGTATAGCAACATTAAGGGAACCGGGCATGTTCAGACTAGAAGAAAGATAACGGAGGAGCAGGGTAACTACTAACATGTAGGAAAGATACTGTAAATGAGAGAAGGGATCGCTTATTCCCGCCAGTCACTCAGAGTTAAGTAAGGGTTGGGCTGTAGGAGATAAAACCTAGTTTAAATGTTAGACGTAATTTTGTGAGTAAAGAGTGGTTGAACATGGAAACAAGGCGCTGTTAGTGATTATGAAACTTGCTTATTAAATGATTTCAAAGTGTCAAACTTGGAATTCTCCCCTGATAATTTTGAGTCCGTGAAAAGGGCACGATTCAGCTTATCCCCAACCCTATTTTATATGACAGTTCTACAAATAGACCTTATCACACCGCGCCTCTGCTGACACAATGACAAACAGGCTTATGATCAATCTGACTTTTAAAAGGGGTTCTTTATTATTTACACATTTTACTCTGTTGGGTGTTTTGACTTAATTTAGGTAGTAGAAGTGATTTTTTTCCCCTTTAATATTTTCCCGCTGATTCCTCTTCTTCATAACCTTCCTTTTGTTAGATGGAGCTTCTGATAAAAATGTAATGGTACTAAATGATGTGAGCAAGTGTTCTGAGTCAAAAAACTGTATAACGAGGCTTGCTTTGTTTTCATAACTTCCTGGTTGAGCAGGTTTAGTGAACTAAAGTAAGTAAAGTACTCATTAAGGGCAGGTTGTGGGCTTCCAAATGCAAGACAATTGGGCCTTTTGTATTAACCTTCGCTATACTTATGATCAATGTAGAATTAAATAAGCACCACCATGTACGACGTGAACTTAGACATTACTTCAGCAAGTTGAGAGGCAATTGCCTTTTTTTTTTTTTTTTTTTAAATAAAAGGAGAACAACACCTGCATTTAATGAGACTATTTAGAGTTCCTGGCATAGAGTTGAGATTTAATAAACAACTATCCTTTCTGCTTATCCTTCCTTAAAAGCATTTTGAGTGTCACCTCTCTGCACAAACTCAGCAGTGGCCTCTGTCTCCCATGTTAATTTCAGTCTCATTGGAGCTGCTTCCAGGGCCCTCTATAACCTGACTCTGCTTTTCCTTTCCAGTCTTTGTTTATTTGCTTCTTAGTTGAATAGTTTTGTTGTTGATGTAGAGGCCGTATTTGGAATAGTCAAAACCTAGAACTCTCTGGAGAGCAGGACGCTGACAAATGATCAACAGGAGAAGATGTAGTTGTGCATACAGATGGTACATGGGAAGCTTAGACATAGGACTTAGGTGGCATTTTTAGGTCACTTACTTAATTTTTCCATCACCGTGCTTATACACATTCTTTTAGAGACATTAACTTTGGTATTCCACCAAGCTCCTCCACTGGGTACAGCTAGCAGGAGCGGTGGGAATGCACATTTATGACTGTAGGCTTTATGAGACATAAATACCAACACCTCTGGTCTCTGAAATTGGTGTTTGGACTTTGTCTTTCTTATATTCCAGTTTGATTTCCCAGCAGATGTTGACTGGCTGCCTCAGTTACTGAGTTTCCCGTGAGTCTGTGTAGATAATTGTGCATTTTTTTTTTTAGCCCTGGAGTTTAGTAAGCTTTTGATGACGGGATATCTTTTTTGTTGTCTGCCTCTTCTGCTAGGCTGTAAACTAAAAGGAGGAGGTCACTGTCCTTCTGTTTCAACACTATATGTAGAGAGCCTTGAACAGTGTCTGGTTATCAGTAACAAGTACAGAATATGTGTCTTGATTACTGAAGACTCTCTGACACTTAGCCTCACAAGCTGAGCCCTTGGCTTTAGCCTGTTTGCTGTGCCTAAACCATTATCAACTGGCTTTTAAGACTTGTTTTATTCTTTGCTCACACGGGGCTTTTTCGTTTCTGGTTTCACTGGACTTTCTCTAGCAGAGTTGACCCAAACCAAGAGTAAGAAACTCGATGTCTCACCTAGTTTCAAAAATTCGTTACTCACTAATTAAGGATGCACTCCTTTACTACAGAGCTTTCAACTTAATTGTAAAGTGGAGGTGACTTATGTAACCTAGATTTAGTAAATAATTCAACTTCTCCAAACATTTTTTTTTTTTTTTTAATTACAACTCATGTTACTATCCTCATTAGTTTTTCAGGTTCTTTCTGATCGGCTCATAATTCACAAATTGCCATAAGTGTAAGTGATGCAATTTCTTTTGTAGTAAGAACACATTCTCACTAGAAACCCCCAAATTTAGCTGTAGATATGAAATGTTTAGTATCATTGATAATAACTGATGCCATAGGACTTTCCTTATCACGTAGGGAGGATTATGAAACTTAAAAGACAGAATTTGCAAGTCGCTTTCTCCCCTCATTCTCCCAGTTTATATAAACATTTCTTATGTCATTCACTTTATATAGAAAACTGTAGCTTAAACCACCACCACCACCACCACCACCACAAAAAAAAAAAAAAAAAAAAAAACCAAGACTGCTGAAGTGCTCTGATAATTCCTGGCACAAGGGATGATATGGTACAGGCAGTAGTGAAAATAGGCATATTTTACTCTCTAATTCAGCAAATGAGAACTAAAATGCAGATAATGAAACTATTTGTTAAATAAAATGACATATGTGATTTATGAAGGTCTAAATTTATGCATGTAGCCAAGATTTGTACTTAAGTAAATTTCAGAATAATATTTGTTCCATAGAATGTAATTGTGGATTTTAATGGAATTTTGACAAGCTAACATTTTATTTTTTTTTTAAGATTTTATTTATTTATTTGACAGACAGAAATCACAAAGTAGGCAGAGAGGCAGGCAGAGAGAGAGGAAGGAAAGCAGGCTCCCTGCCGAGCAGAGAGCCCGATGTGGGGCTCGATCCCAGAACCCTGGGATCATGACCCAAGCTGAAAGCAGAGGCCTTAACCCACTGAGCCACCCAGGCGCCCCGACAAGCTAAGATTTTAATATGGTTTTAGATCCAGCCTAAATTCCCCTAGCCTGGAGGAGTGTGTCCATTTAAATTATGGTTTTTATCTTCTTATGAGGGATAATTATTTTATTGATCCCCTGTGATGTCCTATTCCATATTCAGTATGAAAGAATAAATATTTTTGTGATCAAAGTATTCCATTATTTTTAGAAAACCATGATTTCATTCTGTAATTCACTTCTGACATCAAAACCTGGAATATTAAATCAGTGCTTTTGTTTAAACATGATAAGAGCTTATTGGAATCCTAAACTCTAGTGTCTGTGTAGATAATTGTGCATTTTTTTTTTTAGCCCTGGAGTTTAGTAAGCTTTTGATGAAAAATACAGCATGTAATTCATCAAAACATTGTATAGTGGTGATTTTCACTCCAAACAATAGTGATAGGAATATTAACTTGTATCTGTATGTACTATATATATTTGTTATGTATTGGGTGCCTGGGTGTCTCAGTGGGTTAAGCCGCTGCCTTCGGCTCAGGCATGATCTCAGAGTCCTGGGATCGAGTCCCGCATCGGGCTCTCTGCTCAGCGGAGAGCCTGCTTCCCTCTCTCTCTCTCTGCCTGCCTCCCCATCTACTTGTGATTTCTCTCTGTCAAATAAATAAATAAAATCTTAAAAAAAAAAAAAACAAAAAAAAACCAAAATATATTTGTTATGTATTAATTGCACATACACATACACACACACACATATGCCTTGAGATAGTTAAGTATTCTCTGAGATTGAGGGCTAAAGGTATAGAGTAACAGAGTTCCTGACTAATTCTCTTAATTCACACAGCAACATAGTAAAGAAGGGCAAATTAGAATGTTTTTGTTTTGTTTTATTTTCTGTACACTATGGTCTTTTCTCTGGTATGAAGATAATTCAGCCCAATATTTAACAAGCTTTCATTGACACAAACTCTGTTATAAAAATTTGGTTGATAACTTGGCTTATAATATTTGATACATACTCTTTATATATCATAGTTTACAGCTGAACTAAGACTGTGCTTTTTAGGATAATAGATTGAATTGTGTATAGATTGCGCTCTCAGAGACAAGAACACAAATGCATTTGTAGTCATATAGTAAGCCTACCTTATTCAAATGTAAAATAAAATAAAATAGAAAAAACAGAGGCAATTTATTAAAAGGATGATGCTCTATAAACCGACTAATTGGATGTGGAAAGTTATTTGTTTAGAACTGCTAGAAATGGGCTTACTTTCTATTCCATTTTAGAGTCATTGGATTCAGGGGAGGGGGGGCAGAGGTTGTCAGCACAACTAGCATTTATGTGAGAAAAAACCAGGAATGAAGAGATCATCCTGGCCAATGACCACTGTCACTAGCATTACTCTCATTTACCATTTCTGCTGCACTCTGTATTAGCAAAATGCGTTACAGCTATAACTCCTTTTCGCTATAAGAGATCATAAAAATGTGCACTTCCAGCCCCACTTTATAAGTCACCCCCCTGCTGGTGTCTGTTTGATGGGCCAGACACCCATATTTGAGGATGAAGATGAAGAAGACTAAGAAGAGAACCTGGGAAAACAAAAATAAGACTTTTTAAAAAATGAAGCAGACAGTTGCAGAATAAAGCAACTCAAATGAGAACAAAATCCCATCAAAGAAAAGTATCTGGTGAAGAAATCTAATTAACTGTTCACACACACACACACACACACACACACACACACACACAATCTGGGAATGTATTTGTATGGTAAGTCAGATGACACATAGTATTTTATTAAAGATTATTTATTTTGGAGAGAGTGTGTGCGCAGAAGTTGAGGGAAGGCCTGAGGGAGAGAATCTTCAAGTGACTCCCCTTTGAGCATGGACCCCACACTTGCCTAGCTGATCACAGGACCCATGAGATTGTGACCTGAGTCAGACCAAAACCAAGAGTCAGAGGCTTAACCAGCCGAGACACCTAATAATAGACACCACATAATATTTTAAAGTAGATATCCTAACAAGAACAGCTAAAAAGTTATCACTTACTTGAGTTTAAATTATCAGCCATTCATTAGAAGGATCAGGGGAATCTTTAAAAAAATAATTTGGGACCTACGTCTTTCTCTTATCTAAGGTCATCAACCAACATTGTCTGGTAAAGCCATTACTAAGTCTCTTATCCCAGCATAGTGTTTAAAAATTTTATAGTTATGTTTGACTTTTTGTTTTCTTCATATGGCCTCTGTTTTAAGACTTTTCCTATTCTCAGGTAGATAATAAAGGTGTGATATCATATGAAATTAATTGCTTCCATTGTAAGTGAATAAAACGGGGTCCTCTGGGTGAAGAAAGCAGGCCTAGCATTGCGAACAGTTGCGTTTCAGTTCTGCCTGAGTCACTTTTTAGCCCTGTGACTGCCAATAAGACTAACAACAGACCTAATACAGGCCTCAGTTTTCCCATCTTTGAAACAGATGGCCTTTAAGATTTTTTTTTTCTTCTGATAAGACTTTCTTCTTCTAAACCCTAGTATACCACCATGACCCCAGGCTTGTGTTTGGAAATGAATGATCTGCTTGTCTCTCTCTCTCCAGTTTGCTTCCTGGACATTCAGCACAATGTGTAGATGTTTTAAGTACATGTATACTAGAATATGTGAAGGTTTGAATACTTAGTGTGTGTCTTAGTCCATTTGGGCTGCTGTAACAGAAATACCATAGACTGTGGGGCTTAAACAACAAACATTTCTAACAGTTCTGGGAGCAGCCCAAGATCAAAGCAGTGACAAATTTAATGTCTGCTGAGGGCCTGCTTCCTGATTCAGAGATGGTCATCTTCTTGTGGTGTCTTTTTTTTTTTTTTAAGATTTTATTTATTTATGAGAGAGGGAGAGAGTGAGAGGAGCATAGTATTTTTGTATCTCATTTCCCCCCCTATAGTCACAGCATTAACGTAAAAACTATCTACCCAGTGAAGTATAGACTCCCCACTGAGCAAAGAGCCTGATGGGGGACTCAATCCCAGGACCCTGAGATCATGACCCAAGCCAAAAGCTGGCGCCTAACCAACTGAGCCACCCAGGTGCCCCTTCTTGTAGGCTCCATACGTGGTGGAAGGGATGAGGAAGCTCTCTCCGCATCTTTTTCATAAGGATATTAATCTCATTAATGTGGTCTCCACCTTCCTGATCTAGGCACCTTCCAAAGACCCAACCTCTTAATATTATCACATTGGCAATTAGATTTCAGAATAGGAATTTCCCAGGGGCCCAAACGTTCTGCCTGTTGCAGTGGAGACTCCAGTTTTTCCCCCAGTGACGCATGACCGTGCTATGACAATAAGCCACAAGATGCAAGAGTTATTCTCTTTTCATGGCATTTCAACTATTTGATTATACCAAGCTGAGTCTTGGTTTGGTTCTAATAAGGCCTTAATACCTTTATAAACACTTAGATGGTTTCCTCTTAGAAAGGGAAAAGGACAAATGCAGCATAGTCCTTAAGCTCAGAGCTTTCAACAGAACCTAAGCTGATGATAATACCATTATTTTGTTTTTGGAGTACTTTCATGTTTGTTTATGTGTAACGAGTGATACTTATCTTCTGTGAATAATAATAATATTTTCCAATTAAATATAGTTAAGTAAGAACGTATGTATTTAAAAGAAAATATTAAATAGTGCAGATGGTATGCGAATGTTGCAAGAATTGTGGAAAATAGGGCGAAATTTGAGAAAAAACTGGGCTACTCTGCATGTTCTCAAAATAGCCCGTTGTGTTACTCCTTGGCAAACATGTTGGACATTTTGAAATCCTGCTCGATAAATTTAACGAGGATATTCTTTCAAAATCTGAAGTGTTTTAACTCACTTTGGCTGTGAAATCATTGAGTCAGTGTTAAATAAGCTAAGTTTCTCGGAGCTCATGAAATTTGTAATCTTATTCTGATGACAACCATTTACATTCCTAAATCTATAACTGTATTTCAAACTGTGACAGCTTTACACCACACAATTTCGGCACAAACTGTCTCTTCCTTATAATTTCAAAAGCCTTTACAGCCTGGAAAGTTGATGTCTGTAAATTACTTTATAAGCAATGGATTCTGCTAGACATGAGAGAATTATGTAAATTAATAGGCTAATAGTAAGCAGACTAAAAGGGCTTAGATATTTTTGCTTGTGATAGTCAACTGTTTTTAGAAATAACTGTTAGAAAAAACTGTTTAGAAACAGTTTAGAAACTGTTTAGAAAAAAACTGTTTTAAGAAATTGCTTTAAATGTATATTGTATTATATTTAAATGATACCTTAAGTCAATGTTTTGTTTTGTTTTAGCCTTAAACTTTTCATTACAAATTATTATAGCCAAGGTGGAATTGAGCGAGAGTGCATTATTTATTCAAATATTAATGCATTCAAAAGATAGACAGATGCTAAAATATAGGGCAATCAACATATAGTCCTCGTTGTAATAAGTGATTCCCATGAAGTGAAGGAACCAAATAAACAAGTGATAAAAACAGTTAAGAAAATGCTTAGCAGTGCGTAATGGGGATACCCACATTTATCCATGAATTATGAGGTCCTGAAATAATTTTGATGTACTTAATGTTTGTTCTAGGTCAGACTCTGAGTTTGTAAAAACATAATGAAGTGATACACCCAGGCAAAACATAACTTTCTGAACAAGTCTGTTGGAACCTGATAGGAAACTCTGCAACATTTATCCTCTACCATGTGGACTGGGAAAGGAGGTTGCAATATTATAGAATGTTACCCTACTACTTCATGTTTAGCCTCTTTAATACACTCTAGAGTTTATAACATGTTCCCATGTATGTTATTCATCTCATCCTTGTAATGCCCTAGTAAAAGAGATATCATCCCCATTTTTAATTTTATAAATGAGTAAACAAATTCCACTAAAGCTAAGTAACTTGACCACTATTATGTAGAAACTGACAGCAGCTGTACTTGAATCTAGGCCTTATCACTACACTGATGTTGATTCTATTTCTGCAGAATGTCAAAAGTAGATTATCCAGTGAATTTTCCCTTGATTTTATAAATGAGGAAACTCATATCTAGAAAAGATGGGCAGTTCATCCAAAGCCACATTTCTGGGTATTGAAGAAGACACATGCATTTAGGGAATAAATACGTATTATAAAATCTGATATGCTATGAGTAATTTGAGAGGAGTTACCTGAAGTCCTAATTCAAATACCAAATAGAAACAATACCTCGGAAAGATCACTGGATGAGACATCAAAAGACCTGGGTTAAGTTATGCCATATTTTATACTATCTGTGGATATTTTGGAAACAATTATTGCTTTGCCTTTTACAGGATCTCTATTAACTTCACTTGCTGGAAGAGAGGAAAGGGCACCAAGTGGTGATAGGTAGATTTTCCTCTAAGAGTAGGATTGCAGAGCTACTTTCCACAAGGTCACACATACAGGGATGAATGGTTATGGATGGCTCCATAACATCCAGTATCCAAAAGGAGACCACAGTGCTGGAATGAACGGAAGGACTATATTTATAAACTGCTGGAACATTTGTGCATCTCTGTGACTGTCAGTTTCCTTACCCAGGTCTCATCCTGAGTGGATATTGGCGGTAGTATAAAGAAGAATTAATTTTTATTTTGAAGACATTAAGGAAATGGAACTTTTGTACTTTTCAGAATTAACTTTGTCCTTTCCTTAACTTTCCCCAGTTGAGTTCCCTTAGTTTCCCTGGTAATGCATTGTGTTAGTTTTCTAGGGCTGCTCTAAGAAAGTACTGCAAACCAAGTGGCTTAAACAATGGGATTTTCTTGTCTCACAGTCCTGGAGGCTAGAAGTATTGGATCAAGGTGTGCCCAGATTTGCTTCCTTCTGGGAGCTCTGAAAGAGAATCTGTTCCATTCCTCTCACCAAACATGTTATGGTTTGCTGGCAGTCTTTGGCATTCCTTGGCTTGTGAAAGCATCACTCTGATTTCTGCCTTCATCTTGACCTGCCATTCTCTGTGTGTGCATGTCTGTGTCCAAACTTCCCATCTTTATAAGGACATCATTCGTATTGGATAAGGGCTCACCCTAATGGGCTTCATCTTAACAAAAATTACATTGGTAATGACCCTGTTTCCAAATGAGGTCACACTCTGAGGTACTGGGGGTTAAGAGGTCAATGTATGAATTTGGGGGGTTATAATTCAACCCAAATTCAACCCCTTATATGCCCACTTTGCTAAGCAAATCATTGCATGTGTACTTGATAAGTCTAACTGGGTTACAGTAGAGAAACCAGAATCAGTAGTGTGTGTGTGAGTGTGTGTGTGTGTGTGTGTATACATACACATATAACATACACAGAGATGAAAGGGGAGGGCAAAGATTGATTGATTCATAATACAATTATAAGAACTGTATTAAGTTATAAGTTAATACAGTTAACTATATTAACTTATAAGTTAAGTATCATAAATTAATACAGTTAAGTTATAACTGTACTAAGTTAACTGTATTACAGTTATAAGAACTGTACCTGCAAGTCTGAAATCCTTAGAATAGGCCATCACAGGGAACAGTTTGGAAACTCTAGGTCATGAGTTGATGCTATCATCTACAGGGAGTTTCTTCCCCAGGAAAACCTCAGTTGTGCTGTCAAGGCCTTCAACTGAATGAGTCAGGCCCACCTCGATTATCCAAGATAATCTCCTGTGCATACAACCAACTGATTGTAGATACTGATCACATCCACAAAATACCCACACACCAACGCCTGGAGTACTGTTTGATAAATAATTGAGTACGATAGCATAGCCTAGTTGACCCGAAATCTGTCCATCAGCGTACCTAACAGGAAGGGAGGCAAGAGGCAGCTGCACTATTCCTCAGACCCAAATGAACTGTGGGCAATAATCTCAGACACGGATCAAATAGTGTGGACTGACTGGTCCCCGTTCGGGAGGCGGGGTATGCACAAGGTGTGTGTGCTCTTTTGTCACAGTTCAGGACCCTTGGTGTGTTTTTCTTTTCTAACACAGCCTCACAACAACCTCCTCTCTTCCAGTGTATATCATGAAGCTCTAGCTTCATCCTTCCAATTCAATCTTGTGTTCTCTGAAGAAAAAATGCCCAAAGCAATTTTCACCCCATCACACACTGGTAATCATTTTATTTTTCTGATTATGTTTCCTTCTCTCTTCCAGCCCTTTGGTAAATTACGCAGGGACCCTTTATTCTCATTCTCTCTTTTTCTGTCTCTCTGTGTCTCTATGCTAAGTGCCAGCTGTCATTGCTTGGCAGATAATTACCATTTTACAAACAGTATTTAGGGAAATGACATCAGTTTCTGAATGTACGGCTGTCATGGCTTATTCACAGGGCTTTCCTCTGTTAACCACCTTCTCTGTGTGCAGGCTGAGTGGGAGCGGTGGGGATTAAGGGGAGGGGAAAAGGGAAGACCCCTTGGCTCCAACCTGGTGGAGAACAATTGCATCCCATTTGTCACTGTTAGTCTGACAACCCTCATTTCACTCCTCCCAAATTCCCCCTGCCATATTCTGTTGTTCGTGGATAAATAAATGATTGCTTATACGAGTTCAGGGCACTGGCTCCCCCATTCGCAGTTTTTACAGCTTGAAGAAGCAGGTGGGTTGAAAGGCAGGAAGTTCTGGTTCCCGTCCTGATGATAGTATCTCCTGAGTGACGCAGGTCTCTCTTTTATTGATGTTCTGGATCGTGCTGCTGGATGAAGAAAAAAAAAAATTCCTAAAATATTATAAAATAGAAAGGGTGTTTGTTTAACTCTCTTAAATTAGTTTAGTGATCTGCCTCCCAGCAAATGTTGGTTTAAAGATTCTGTTAAGTGCATAAGATTGAATAAGAAATGGACTAAAAACATAAATGACACTGATTAGCTTCAGTTTGGGGGTCAACTGGTGTCATGAAAATAGCACTAAATTTCAAGGAAGGTCCCTGCATTCTGTTCTGGACTTATTGTTAGGAAAGGTAAGCCATTTGGTCTACACAGTCCTCGTTTTTCCAGTGTAAGTAATAATGATCCTTGATAATGACTTGTTTGTGTTCGGCACTATTCCAAGTACTTTATGCATGCTAATTACTTAACCTCTTAATCACCGTATGGATATATTGTATATATACATATTCTAAAAAAAGAGGAATTGGAGACACGCAGAGGTTTCCTTACTTGTTAAGTGGGTTTGAACTTAGGTTCTAGAGATAGACTCCTGGCCACTGCAGGGGTTGCTTATCTCAGCGTTTTCAGCCAGTATAGAGGCTGTAGTGGGGTCAGCCTCAGAGAGCATGGGTAATAATTATTCAGAAGCCTTTCAAACTGTGTCGCCCCCTGTTTTTCGCACTCTCTACCTCTGTGATCAAGGTTGTGATATTCTTCCCAAAGAGCAGTATCACCAGAGGGGAAGGCTGTCTAATTTGAAAAAGCTTACTCCTGCCAGGAGGTATAACTATCATAGTAGAGAGTTCCTAGTCCTTCCCAGGACCGAGAGAAAAGGATGCTATAATGGCAGCAAATTGGGCTGAATAGCTGGCACTTTGTAGATTTGAATTACAATTTTTATTGGGTCAGAAGTGATGAGAATGAACAAGTTTAGTGAGTTCAAGCTTATGGCAAATCATTTGGTGCCTTCTTACGGTAGGAAATAGAAGCGGTTTCCAATTCATGAATTGCCAAATTACTTACAAAGATCTCTTTAATAGGAACAGTTCCTTAATCCCTAAGTCCCAGTTGACTGGTTGCTACCCATCACAGATGGGTATGTTCTCATTTTTTTTTTTAATTTTTTTTATATACATATATTTTTATACCCAGAGGTACAGGTCTGTGAATCGCCAGGTTTACACACTTCACAGCACTCACCAAAGCACATACCCTCCCCAATGTCCACAACCCCACCCCCCTTCTCCCAACCCCTCTCTCCCCAGCAACCCTCAGTTTGTTTTGTGAGATTAAGAGTCACTGATGGTTATCCCCTTTCTCCCCCCTCACGATTTGGGAGTGTTCTCACTTTTGATTCTGCTAGAAATCCACGTTGACTTTCTTCCCCACCACAGCTCCCTTTTCTTCCCTCCTTCTTCCCCTTCCTTCTCTGTGATGGAAGTGTAGCCAGGATTGCCCCAAAAGTAGATGTGCTTCTGTGCTTCACCTAGAAGAGAGAATGAGTTTGATATAGAATCAGTATGATACAACTGGCTTTAGAGTTTCTGTTTCCATGAACATTGTATCTCAGTGATATGACAGGACACGGCTAACTTGGATGCTATGGAGAGAACTGCAACCCCAAGAAAGCCGGTGGTTTCAGACAAAGTGGTGACAGACAAAATATAAACCTGGGGACCTAGGAGGCTTCCTTTCCAATTCTGATCCTGCCAATTTCTGGTCTTACAACTTTGAGTAAGTCATCTAACATTGACTTTTCTCATCTGTTACGTAGAGATAATTTCCATGGGGTATTGTTATGACAAAAAGAGGTAATAAGCCTTGCATATGTTGGAACTCAGTGAAGATTAACCATTATTTTCCATCATGCTTTTTTTTTTTAAGATTTTATTTATTTATTTGACAGAGAGAGATCACAAGTAAGCAGAGAGGCAAGCAGAGAGAGGAGGAAGCAGGCTCCTGGCTGAGCAGAGAGCCCGATGCGGGGCTCGATCCCAGGACCCTGGGATCATGACCTGAGCCAAAGGCAGAGGCATTAACCCACTAAGCCACCCAGGCGCTCCTCCATCATGATTTTATAAGACTAACTTCTATGAGAAAATATAGAACCATTTTCCAAATAAACAACTTCTATCATGGTATTTATAAGAATTATTTTACAAACTGGTATTATTCATACATTGTTGCAAAATAGTCCTTTATTTAGCTTCTTTGTGCATGTGTGTGTGTGTGTGTTTATGTGTATTAAAGATATATGAAGCAGGGTACCTGGATGGCTCAGTCAGCTGAGTTTGCCTTCAGCTCAGGTCATGATCCCAGCAAGTCCTAAATCAGGCTCCTCGCTCAGCAGGGAGACCATTTCTCCCTCTCCCTCTGCCTGCTGCTCCCCCTGTTTGTACTTTCTCTCTCTATCTATCAAATAAATAAATAAATAAAATCTTAAAAAAAAAATAGATGAAGCAAATAAATGACTCTGGTCCAAGCCACTGAGTTAAATGTCATGATTCAGAATTTATGTACATCCTACATGAAATTATCCATATTTGGGGCACCTGCCTGGCTCAGTCGGTTAAGTGTCTGCCTTTGGCTCAGGTCACGATCCCAGGGTCCTGGGACTAAGCCCCACATCGGGCTCCCTGCTAGGCGGGGAGCCTGCTTTTCCCTCTCCGACTCCTCTTGCTTGTGTTCCCTCTCTCACTGTGTCTCCCTCTATCAAATAAATAAATACAATCTTGAAAAAAGAGAGAAATTACTCACATTTGACACTGAGGTAGAGGATTGGTGAAAAGACCACATACACAAGTGTACACACACACAGGCGCGCACACACACACACACACACACACACACACACACACACTGCTCATACAAGACTCCCGTATGCTCCCATTTCTGACCCATCTTAGTGTAACCTTTCTTTTGAGCTATAGTTCTCATCTGGCGTCTCTTCTCTGTCAGTGAAGAACACGGCCCCACAATACACACACACACACCCAGGACCTAGAAAAACAGAGAGAGCCCAAAAATGGGCTTTTCTAGACTTTTTCCATTAACACATAAACAGGTGTGGATTTATCAGATTAGCCAGTTATATGGAGGTGTTGAAATGTGAAGCAGAAATAAAAATGGCAGTTGGGTGTTGGGAAAAACAGCATTTGCACGGAAGACAAACTGCCTCTCTCAAACTTAGCCTGGGCTGGTGAGACTACGAGCCTAAATCTAATGCTTTAGGCATTCGTTATCCACAGATTCAAATTCTCTGTTTATAACATTCCATATTATTACTATATGACTCAATAACAAAAGGTCATAAGGTATTTTGGCTAAAAAAAGTTCTCTCTGATAAAATAGGGTGTCTCCATTCTGATGAAATACTTCACTGGGTAGATAGTTTTTACATTAATGCTGTGACTATGGGGGGGGGGAATGAGATACAAAAATAAAGTTATTATTTATTTATACTCCATCTTGTTTCAAGGAAAATTTAGAATAGAAACTAAGGTAATTATCTGATTATGCAAGCAAAAACAGAAAAGTAAACAATCCAGATCTTAAGAAAAGGAGACCTTCGTATGCATATATAATTTGTGTGTTTGTGTTTGTACATGTATATTATAGATTTCAATTTTGGTGTTGTGTTGCATACACTTAAGTATAGAGAAACAAAATTGGATAAATACAAATTATGAATGACATGGTAAATTATCTTCCGCTGTGATTTGAAGTAGGTCATCTAGCATCAAGTTGAGAGAAGACAAGGCTATGGTAGGGGGAGGCACTTTTAGGAAGGGAGATTTCCTTTCTTTCTCCTCTTCCTCTGGGGATCCATAAACCATCTCCCCTCACATACCCATCTGTGCTACCCAGTCCAGCAGCCACTTGCCACATGTGGCTACTAAGTACTTAAATATGGCTACTCTAAGATATGTGGTAACTACAAAATGCACACCAGATTTCTAAAATTTTCTATGAAAATTTAGACTACCTCATTGATATTTTGTATTGATTATATATTAAAATAGTACTTGATAGGTATTAGGTTAAATAAAATAGGCTTATGAAAATAAATTTACTTGAGTATATTTACTTTAGTCTTGTCACTAAGAAATTTAAAATTATATACCTGCCTCTCATTGGTTACAAGGTACATATTTCTATTTGAGAGTACTGGGCTATCTCTAGAACATCATGAAAGATTGTAAGTGATCCTGTTAAAGAGTCAGAACATTTTCATTGCGGATTCGATGGGGGTCAAGCTTCCAACTTGGTGTGGGACGATAAAGGGATTTCTTCAGCATTATCATACAGATCTAATGAGCTGAGATATTTTTTTGCCAACTTCAGAGCCCATGGTTAGCTACGTCGAGGAGAAGGGGAACGGATAATGTGAAACTCTGCATGTTATCTATTTCACAGGGCATATCTATAAGTGGAAGAAAAATTAAGCAAATGATTTCACCTACAGAATTTCCATTTCTTTCTTCAGAGAGAATTCATTGTGCCTAAATATTACTACAATTGTTATTGCTGAATTTTCCATTCTAGACAGGGGGTGGTGATTCCACTGGGCCAGTGTTCCTCAAAGAAGTTGTAGCTGCTGAAAAGAAATAGTACACCTTTTGCATTTGGAGGACAACTCTTTGATTGGGTGGCGAAGCCGACATCGTTTATTTTCTGTCCCAGATGTGCCCTCTCTTGATGGCTTCACTTCACTTCACTTCTCTCAGCGTTGTTTCCTCATGTGTTCCAAACTCTAATATTTGATAATCCTGTGCAATACACTGGAACACTTTTGTGCCCATTTGTAATTCACCTCTGCCTTGTTCCGTTAAAAAAAAAAAAAAAAAAAGTACATGCAAATCTGCTCACCCACCTATCTTCTGCTTGTTGTACATCTTAAAACCACAAAAACAGTGGGAACCTAATTCGCTCAGAGGTTTTATGGTTAAAGAAAGCGTGTCTCGGTGGTCTCTTATTCACCCCTCATCCCCATCCTCTAAATTGGGTCTGAACTGGTAACTATGGCAACACAAGCCCTAGAAACTTGCTATGTCTTCTTTAATCCATCCTACTTTGAGAAACCTATAAAAACAATATTTCTGTACGGTGCCAGGGTCCAACTCATTTTAATCGAAGACGGATGCCAGTTAGAAAAGAAAGATCCATCAAAATAAAATTTAAAATACATATGTCTACCTAAACCTTTAGGAAACTAGGCCCTAGGTACAGTAAGGAGTAAGAAAGGAACTGCTGTATTAGAGAGAGACCCACGGGGCTGTCAATCTACAAGTGTTTGGCAGTGGGAAATTTCCTTGGAAAAGAGAAAAATCTCCAAGAGATTTAAAGATCCTATTGAAATTCACAGTGCGAATTGCCATTCCCCACAAAGGCCCTTTAAGCTGAGACAGTGAATGAACACACGTCTCCCTAACTGGGCCAGTGCTGACAGCCTTGGCACCCCTCTTCATATTCCAGCAGCCTCTCCTGTCAGCTGCAGAGCCTGTGGAACCGTCAGAGGCCCAGGGAGAGGCAGGCCGACGGTTTTCTCAGGGCCTTGTGAACTCCTGGCTGAGCTACAAGCTACGATGTCCGTTCAATCAGATTCCCTCTGTGTTTAAAAAAAAAAATAAGAATAATAAAAATAAAATAGCTGATTTCAAATTCACTTTTGGATTTAAAATCTATTATGTCCTCCACTTGAGTTCTTTGCACACCTGAAACTCCCTTTAATCATCTTCTACTATCATTCAAGTACCACTGGTGGACTGACCAGTAAGATTGCTCTTTATGGCTAAATGCCACCTGAGAGCGGCCTGCTTTTATTGCTTTCCTCATCAAGTCTTTCTATTTTCAGCTCTTGGTCCATTCCCTTCATACACACCCCCTTTGAAGTTTCATCCCATTGGCCCTGGCATATGTCTTTATAATCCTTATTTCATTGTTCAAAATGTATGTGGAAGCACTAGATGGGGTGCCAAGAAAGGTAACTTCAGTTCTGGGTTTTCTGCATTCTCTATCCGTGATATTGAAAGGGAGTGCTTTGTTCTTCTCTCCATCTGACCAGGATCTGGTAAAAATTGTTGGGATATAATTGATCAGATCCTGGATGACAGTGCAATTGACTAGGACTGAGCCCTTGGAGAGAGCCCTCAGTTAGGGATTAGGAGATCTGATGACTTGTGCTGGTTCCCAAACCTAAAAACAGATATGAAGCAAAAAATGGAGGGCGCAGGAGTAGCTGAGATAACATAGGGCTAAACATACAAACTTTGCCGCAACAATCAAGGTTAAATACAAGGCAGATTTTTAAATTAAAATTATTGATATTTATCTAAAATAATTCGTTCTGCATTTATGTATGATTCTACACATGCATCCTGTGTAGATCTTTTTTTTTTTTTTTTTTTAATGCAGTCACATTTCAGAGCCTCGCACCTGCCAGGCCAGAGTTCTTTCACTGAGGCTGCAGACTGGCAAGTATAATAATGCATGGTCCCAGGGAAAGGCCGACGTGGCAAGCACTGGGATCTCGGGAGATCATTAGTCACTTAGTGAGATATTCCATGCAAACCTCTAAGCCAGTCTCCATTACGGATTTCTAAGCAACAGTCTCCAGCTACATATTAGGAATGACATCCCTAGGGACAAACGAATCTAATAGGTTATGGATATGTCAAGATGTCTGTAGCCCACCTAACAGTTGCTGCAGGGAGTGCCAGCCACCTTCCTTCATAAAGAACAAATTACTAATACTCTGTAGGCTTTTTTTTTTTTTTTTTCTTTCTCCCCCCTGTCATGCTTACTGGAGGGAAAGCAACATCCGGCTCAATACAAATGGTTCTGTGCAAAATCTCTCTCTTTTGAAGTCATTTTGGAAGTATAGAACTTAAGTTTGTGTGTATGGCAGACCTAATTATTTCCTTTTGCACTGTGATTGTTGAAGCATCTCATTTTTGGAATGGATACGACTCTAAACAGTTGTCTGTAAAGTGAGTTTTGCCAATTCTATATATGAAATATTATTTTCTCCATTATGTATCATTTAAATTAAGTTTAATTCAGCAAACATTTTCTGAGGGCCTATTACATGCCCAGCACTGTGCTGAATGTATGGGCTTCAGAGATGAATGAGATGCAGCTGTTGCCTTCAAGAAGCTAGCAATCTAGCTGGAGAATCAGACCTCTCAGAAATTAACTCTGGCAGAATGCGCCGCATGCTAGAACGGCTGTAGGAGAAAAAAATATTATAGAAACGAAAGGGAGAAAGTAATTAATTCCAATCAGATGGGTCAGGGAAACCTTCACAGAAATGAAACTGGGGCTGGACTTTTAAGGGTGTTTTAAGATTTTTCCAAGGGCATAGAGGAGGAAGAGGCAGTCCAGGCAAAAAGAATGCGGAGTGGAAGGCACAAAGACAAATCGCACAAGCCCTCATGCAGTGGGGGAGAAAAGAGAAAAAACAGAAAAATGCTGTCTCTGCAATGAATGGTGGAGGATTAGCAGCACAGGGGGGATTCTGAGCATCCTTGTCTGTGTCCTGTCACATGGCAGCCGATGAGTCTCTTTAGATGGGGGGATGCCGGATTAGATTGCTTTCACAAATGTAACGCTGATGGCATATGGACCAAACCAGATTGAGGGAAAAAGACTAAAACCAGAGAAACTAATCTGTAGAGATGATGTTCTGAAAGAAGGGGATGGTAGTAGGGATGAAGAAGGAAAAAAAAAAAAAAAAAAAGGCCAGAGATGTTTGCAGCCTTGTGTGGAAAGGACTTGGTCACTGAATGGATTGGTGAGAAAGGAAATCTAGATTTCCTGGCTAGGATAATTGGGTGCATGCAGATTTTATTTTTTTTTTAAGATTTTTTTTTAATTAAGATTTTTTAAAAAATATTTTATTTATTCATTTGACAGAGAGATACAGAGAGAACATAAGTAGACAGGAGCAAGCAGAGGGTGAAGGAGAATCAGGCTCTCTGCTGAGTGGAGCATGCAGATTTTTTTTTTTTTAAGATTTTATTTATTTATTTGACAGAGATCACAAGTAGGCAGAGAGGCAGGCAGAGAGTGAGAGAGAGAGAGAGAGAGAGAGGAGGAAGCAGGCTCCCTGATGAGCAGAGAGCCGGATGCTGGACTCGATCCCAGGACCCTGAGATTATGACCTGAGCCGAAGGCAGTGGCTTAACCTACACTGAGCCACCCAGGCACCCCTTGCAGATGTTTTTGATGGAAATTTACAACACTAGAGGAAGGAATACTCACCTTTGGAGAGAAAAAGCTTTTCATTTAGTCGTTGATATTTGTAGCTTGAGATGTTTGTGAAATATCCAAGTAAGGGGGTCTGGTAGGGAGGTGTGGAAATCATGAGATGGGGCAGGACCAGAGGCACAAAGTTGGGAATCATCAGCTGATAGGTGGCAGTTGCAATTCTGGTAGAAAATGGCATTACCAAGGGTGAACTTCTCATAAGGTAAAAAGAGAGGACTTGGACTCTGGTACACCCCACTATTGGGGGACTTGGAGAACTCTGGTACACCCCACTATTTGAGGGGCAAATGAGAAAGGGGATGAATGGAGTATGATGTCAAACAGCAATCAAATATAGAAGGAGAGCTCAAAAAAGTATGAATGGAGCCAGGTACAGAGAGCATATCACAAAACTAGAACACAAGGGAGGTGGGGTTCGCTTTCTGTTACATCAGCTTAGGTAACTGAGGCAGTGTGGATTCGGGAGAGGGGAGTGGCTCAGAGGTAGACAGACCTGGACTTTGTTTCTCAACTTACCACTTGTTCTCTGTAGAATCTTAGGAAATGGCTTATCTTCTCTGAACCTGTTTCTTCATCTGCAAAGAAGGGTTTATCATGAGGTTCATCTGCAAAGTATCTAAAGCACCAGGAAAAGGTGACATATGGAGTAGCCAACTGGCAGTGGTAGTTCCTTCGAGCACCAAGTAGACAGCAGAGATTGTGTGAGAAACAAGTGAGTCTAAACATCAAGGTCAGAGAAGAACTGAGATAAGAATCCTGGTGAAGGAGCGCTAAGCCCTTGGGGCTTCAGGAAAACGCCCAGGAAGCCAGAAGGGTTGTTGCTTCTGCTTTTAGCAGCAGAGGGGACTCTCTGTGATCAGTCTGTGTCCCCCAGTCTGAGATATTTGTTGACTGTGTGACCCCCAGCCCCTGGCCATGTCAGTATCCGCCCAAAGTGTTGAGATATAACAAGTCAGCAGGTGTGACTGAAATGCTTCTTGAGGTCCCAGTCTTGGGCTAGGTTCTGGTGTACACTTAAAGTGGGTCCTGTTCTGGAACTTAGAAGATAGTGAGAGAAAAGATGGATATATAGACAACATTGAGGAAATTAAACCAGGCTCAGGGATTTGCATATAATGGTGAATTAGGTATGAGGAGGAAGAGGGGAAGGCAGACAGAAAGGCTTAAGGAAGTTAATTTTCTGAAGTTCAGAGGAGAAGGTAGATACACCTCTAGGTCAGAGACATTAAAATGGTAGACTGAAGGGGAGAGTCCAAAATCCATATTCTAGCTCCATGAACACAAATATTATGGCAAAAAGCCAAGAGTGAAGACTTAAAAAGACATCCAGATGGCTGCTCCACCTTCCAAAGGAGCGACCAGGTGTTGCCTTCCTTTGTCCTAATACAATGGTCAAGCTGCTTGGGCTCTTCCTCCTTATACCCCTCTCATATGTCTCCAACAGTTCAGTTTTTATCTGCTTCTTTTATTTATTTTTTTAAAGATTTTATTTATTTATTTATTTATTTATTTATTTATTTGACAGAGAGAGAGAGAGAGATCACAGGCAGAGGGGCAGGCAGAGAGAGAGGGGGAAGCTCCCTGCTTGGCAGGGAGCCTGATGCTGGGCTCCATCCCAGGACCCTGAGATCATGACCTGAGCCGAAGGCAAAGGCTTAACCCACTGAGCCACCCAGGCGCCCTTATCTGCTTCTTTTAATGACAGTGTTTCCTTCTCAGTTCAAGAAACTTAAAAGAAAAAAAAAAAAAGGAAATTAAGGGGAAAAAAGAACAAGATCCAAAGCTCAAGAGAAAAGCCTGATGAGGAGCCATTTGCAGAAATACTGAGGCTCCAAAGCCTCAGAGGCCATGAGCTGCTTGTAAGTCTGAAGTGAGCCTGAGTGGGTGCAGCTGAGGGCAATTAGTGTCTCCTGATGCACTTCATAGCACTTTGAGAACAAGCAGCTATTTACATAAAATGGGAAGAGGCCACTTATCCATGTCGTCGGGTGCTCAGGCACACTGGAGGCAGAACGTTCCTGAGGTTTTGCCATTTACAGGGTCTTGAGGCTACATGGGGGTAGATTTAGTCCCCATGCCATGAAACAAATATCTGAGGGGCAAATGCCCAGAATTTATGAACCTATCGCTGTTAACTGTATATAAATATCCCCAGAGTGATATAAATAATGTGGTAGAACAAGCTTGAGTTTAAATCCTGGCTTTAGAGCCTACGGGCTTTGTTGTTTAGAATACTTAGTCCCATGTTTTTAAGACCCCATTTCCTCATTTCTTATGCAAAACTTTGTCACAGGGTTTGTGTGAGGAATCTGTGGGATGATGTATTTGAAGGTGCCTAGCACAGATACTGGCATATAGTAGATGCTTAGTAAATATTTGTTGATATGATATAAAATAACTCTTCCAAGAGCTTTCATGCTGACATTTGCTGACTCATGTGCCCTATCTAAAAGCCGGTGAAGCCCAAATTATAATCTTCAATCTAAACTTCTTTCTGAAGTTTTTTTCAGGTTTATATTTCACTGCCTACTTAATATCCTGCTAGAATATCTAACGAATACTTCAGAGTTAAAATACCAAAACCTCAGGTACTCTTTTTCTCTGTAGATCTTCTTCCATTTGGCTTGTATAATCCCAAATTTAAGATCTCTTGCCCTCCCCACCCCAGATAGCCTGTGAGAAATACGACCATATCCCGCAGCTCTGTCTTCAAAGTATATTGAGAGTTTGACCACCTTTCTGTACTAGTGCTGCTGCCATCTTTATCTGAGCTGCTATCCGTACTTGTCTGTAGTACTGCAAGGACTTCCTAATGGACTTCTCTGCTTTAACTCTAAACTCCCTAAGGTTACCCTCAACAGAGAGGTCAGTGATCTAGTTCAACATAGAAGAATATGCATGAATCATTCAAGTCCAAATGCAAACTCCTTATGGATGTATGCTTTGCTTCCCACCCCCAACCCCCACTTTGGTTCTTTCTTTTGTGAAGGTCAGGGATGAGTGAATAGAGAGATATATAGAAAATCAAGGTATTAAAGGTTTTCATGAGAAAATCTGAGAAAGGCAACACAAATTGAATGTTGCCAAAAAATAAAAAGGAACATGAAAACTAAGAAAGGATCACATAATGTGGCCACTATGGAACTACCAATGACTAAAAAATGCAGTCTCAAAGGAAAAGTGAAAGGACACAAGTTTGTGAAGGTTTCCAGATGATGTGACAAAATTAAAAGAGAACCATCTATAAATTGTTTTTCTAAAGTTTGTGATAAAGGGAGTGGCAGAAAAAAATTGTCAGTTCAAGTACACGCTGCATACATTTGGACCAGTAGCATCTTCAAAAAAGAGATGTGCTGGGCGCCTGGGTGGCTCAGTGGGTTAAGCCACTGCCTTCGGCTCAGGTCATGATCTCAGGGTCCTGGGATCGAGTCCCACATCGGGCTCTCTGCTCAGCAGGGAGCCTGCTTCTCTCTCTCTCTCTCTCTCTCTCTCTCTCTCTCTGCCTGCCTCTCCATCTACTTGTGATCTCTCTCTGTCAAATAAATAAATAAAATCTTTAAAAAAAAAAGAGAGAGAGATGTGCCTGTGGAAAATTGCCAGCAGGTTCAGAATTCTCTGAACTTTCCTTCCTACCCCAAGCTCCAGAGCATTTTATTGTGTTTCATTGTGTCCTCTTTGTATGTTTTCATGGTTTAGTGGTACTGTCTGCATGTGGCCCACTGGTCCCTTTGCCATTAGAATTACCTTGGCTCCGTTTTATACAGCCTGTGTCCTATCCACCTGCCATCCCACATACCATTCCACTCCTCAACACCTATGACTAGTTTAGGCACCCCAGACCTCAGCCCTCCTCACTACCTTAGACTCCTGCTTGTGGAGGATTTCGGTCCGCTGTGAGTTGAGGGAATAATTTATATTCCATCTTTTGAGATGAGCACAGCCTGCCGGCAGAAGGAAGTAGCTGGCAGAACCCCGAAGACTGACAATGCAAGAGGGAGAGAGTTACCGATAGGAGAAGGTGTTACAGGAAATGGCACATGGGATCAGGAAGGCAGGTGGAAACTGAGCATGAAACTCGGGCTACAAACCCAGGGCCTTTAGAGCAGGTAACTCTTCAAGGCTCCTCAGCCAAATCTCTAGGGTCTCTCCAGCCACCAGAGCAATCCTTAAGCCCAGTCATTCGCTACTTTGACCTCTCTCCTCTCTCAGTCCCCCTCCTCCTACCTACTCCCTGACTCAGGCTTATCTGGCTGGACCTTGGCTCAGCTTGTTCTTCCAATTAGAAGCTGGAGGTTAGCAAAGTCCCAGGTTCAGTGACACCAGTGCTTTTTTTCCATTTCTGTTTGCCATGCCATTAGTGGCAGCTTCAAGCTGAGCTGAAGACATTCTAAAGAGTCATTGTTCTTCTCCTAGATATATTTTAAACATGGGCAGAGGTGAGAGGATATCTTTTTTCCTCATCCGCAAGCCAATGACTTCCCTTTTCACATAAGCTGAGCTTCAGAAAACTAAACAAAGAGCAATAACAGTTTCCCTTTGCTTCTGCTGCTGGACCATTTTATGACCAGGACATTACCTAAAAGCCTTTTGTGATTATGAAATACATTTCTAGTTGGAGATTTTTTTTTTCTTTCATTTTCGACTCCCTTCATTAGCTGATTGTTGCTGCCAAAGCAATTTAGTCCTGGACACACTTTCACGGAAGACTCTTGAATTTCCTTTTCCTCTCTTCTCAATGAGCACTTCCAGTAAATGCCGTAATTAAAATGCACAAATTAGCTTCATCAGAAATCATCACATCTCAAGATTGAAGTTCAGAAGTGTCATGCTTTAGAATTGGAAATTGTTTCCCTACTGTTACACATTTTCCAATCATATTTTTGGTGAGAATTGCACTTTACACCAAATATAAACTTCACCATACTGTAAGCAACAATGAATGAAGTTGACATTTTTTGTTATTGTTTGTCCATGGTATTTTATATATGGCAAATTGCAAGTAATTAGATTGAATTTTTTAGCCATAGGTATTCTTTACTTCTCCTGGAAATCCCCTCAAGTCACTAGCTGTCCCATTGATAAAACAGATTTTTTTGTACTACCATGTTGAAGTCTAGTAACTCTAGGGAGGCAACTATTTATTCTTTCCCTGCACTGCTGTGCTTAATGGGTACGGAGGGCTCACTAATGTCATTGACAAAAGTACCCCACCTGACCAAGTTCTGCATTATCTACATGAAGCTGGGCATTTTGCTGCTGTCTGTTGAGAGATGATGCCGTTGGCATGAAACCTCATACAAAATTGAATCAATATAAGCTCTCTGCATTTGCTGAATTTATAGTGTCAGTTGTGTGTTTGTGATAATGACACTCAGCTCTTGGAAATACTGTAGACTCTTGAATCTGTTCTAATAGTTGTGAGGTGGATGATTACAGACAGAGACTCATTTTTCATTTTCTCTGTGAAAATGTAATAGGAGAAGAACGATTTTATGGAGATATGCTATAGAATAAAGGCAGGAAATATCAAAGGCAATTAAGGCAGCGGGATATATACAAGGTGTGGCAAGATGAAGAGTGAGAAATAGTGGGAGATTCTGCAGAAATAGTAACAGAGGTCTCAGTAGAGCCCAGACATTTACATTTGGTGCATCTGGGGGGTCAAGAGTCTTTTTGTTTCATAAAAATTCCCAAACCTCTTAAAGATCTAGAAGACATATACAAGGTTTGCCAAATGCATTTCTCACATTTCATTAATTCAGAGCTCTAGTTTGAAATTTGTGATCAGAGCATTAAGAAAAAGATTTCTTTAGAAAATTAATACTGTAAACAATATTATCATGGGGCCTCTTATAAGTTTCTCAAGATAATGGTTTTTTAAGGATTTATAGCATATTCATAATATGGAAATTCAACTCCTGATTATACATGAGCTTCCCTTATATAATAAAGGAAATTAAAGCAGCATCTCTGCTTTGGAAATAGTTTGTCATTAAGTCGAGTTATTATGACTTCTTATAGACCAAAGCTGTTTTTAATTTTTAAGGACATACCTAATATAGACCTTAACTGATTCTGATGGGCTTCCCCTGCTGAGGTTGACATCATAATTCTTAACTTTTTTTATTGTCATCAACAACGTAATTATCAATTAATATTTATCAATTTCACTAATATCCATGTCATTGCTCATTTATTTAGCAAAGAAAACTTGATATGGCTTATCAAACTTAAATTATTTCAGAGTGTTTACAGATATTAATTAAAGTTTCTTAATTGGTGTTGAGTATTGAATCCTTTTTATTTTTTTTTAAATACAGTTGGATTGAAAGTAGGTACATTTGTGGCTTCTCCCTAACCTCTTTGTGTTTAAAAATGAGATTTTAATTTTTAAAACATTTATATATTTGTATTATATTCAGGCATTTAGGGCCCCCCTTCAAAAATTTCTGGGCTCTTCCTGGTCAAATATATAAATTTAAAATGTATTCTTCAATAAATTAGGTTGTATTTACACTATAAAATATTGTGCAGGACTGAGAATGATCTAAAACTACATGCAATAATATGAATAAATTTGCAACATAATACTGAACCAAAAAACACAGATTCCATTTATTTCAGTGTATAAAAGACAAATTTAAGCTATACTCATAGAAGTCAGGGTGGGGCATAATGACTAGAAGGAAACATGAGGTCATAAGCAAGAGTGGTGTTCCTTTTTTTTTTTTTCCAGATCTGGTAGTATTTACAAGTTTGTAAAGATGTATGAAGCTGCACAGCTATGATCTTTGGAGCATTTTTGTCTGATATCCTGTAATGAAAACTTTTAAAACATAATATTAGTACAAATACAAAAATTTCTGAATTCATACTCCGTATCAGCTCTCTTAGAACTCTGTTCAGATGCCATTAGGCTTCAGGAACAGAAGGAATAGGATATCATATTTTTAAATGCCCTTTTTTCATGTGTCTGGAGACTTGTTAGAGAAAATAGTTTATACATCTAACAGATACTGTGAGGCAAAAATAGAAATATATGCCACATGTCTCTTGCCATCAGACCTTGATTATTTTGACCTCTCTTATCTGAAATGAGGTTATATCCCCTCAACTGTGCATTTTTCCTATTAAAATATATTCACTAAGTAATTATTGGATTTAATTAATATCTCCTCACTGTTTTTGAAGAATTGAGACAGTTTACTGGTTCGAAAAGAAAAAAGTACCTTAAGTAAATAAAATTAATGTCGTAATATATACATAGGTGTTTGATTTTTAATCATGTCTCACATATCTATAACCTATTCTATATCAAACTTGGCTTTGACTTAATTCCAGTCTTGGTTTGGTATTTGTTTTTAATCCTGAGCATCATAAATTATTCTTTTATATGACCACATTTATTGAGTGCTCTTTGCTTAGGGAAAAAGGCTGGGGTGGGCATAAAGAGACCAGAGTCTTTGTGTAGAACCACATCAAGGACAACAGAGAAAATAGCTGCATTATGATCGTCACATACCTATCCCCACTCTTGTTGCTTCAACCAAGAGTCTCATTGAAGAAAGGCCTACCTAACTTATTAGAAATAAGTTTATTAGAAATAAACATGCTCCACAAAGCTCCAAGTTTACTTGAAATCCCTAGTAGGACATCGAATACCAAACAGGGATTTCCTACAGATTCTCCACTCTTCGCCGTGCTACAGCCCCCTCCGAGGGGCTACAGCACTGGCTACATAGCTTCCAGAGAAACTGCTTTCAGATTTGCTCCACATGGTCACCACAGGGTTTTTAACCAAAGCTCTAGTCAGGTTTCTACCTATGCTCGAAGAGGATCAGTTAAGAAATCAGCAAATAATCTATAATCATTAAATCTATCTATAATTATTGCATGCGGAACACCCCACCTGTGATCACTACAAGATTTGAAATGCCTCCTTTCCTCCAAACTGCATTAATTTTGTTGGTTGGCTTTGTTTTGCATGAATTCATCATCTCAACAAATGTCTAAGAAATAAAATGATTATGTTTTAGTTAAATGGCAGTCATTTGGAAGCATGTTTCCAGATATAAATCTAAAATCTTGTAAACACATGAAGCTGTCTTCCTGGGGAAAAAAAAAAAAAAAATTCTACAATTTTTAAATATGTTGTTATCGGTTTATTGTTATTGTTGTTGTTAAATTGTCCTAAATTTTAACCTTTCTCCTAATGGAAAGAAAGAAATGTACATGAGACATGTGGCGTCCCAGTTCCATTTCATAGATTACAGAAACTGAGGGCCCTCTTTTGTCCTAAACTTTCAGTCATCGGCTATCTTGCACTTACAGAGGTCTGTAATTAGGTCTTGTGTAAGACTGTGACAGAATGTAAGTGTTCTCTTTTATGCAAGTGAACCTTCACCACATTTAGGTCACCTGTATTGTTAATATCTAAAAGAAAAGCAAAATGAAAAGAGCAAGGGAAGAAAAGATGACTGCTGAAGAAACTATTTCTTATTTGTCAGTTTAGCACTGAGTCCAGCCTTGGAAAGGATTTGGAGGTAGATGCAGCCTACTGTAGGTGTGATTCTTCTTCATCATAGCCTCCGTTCTTGGGTCTAAGTTGGTCCTCCGGGACTCCTATCTAGGACTTAAGCAGTACCTCGTGTTTTTCAGCATACCCTGTTTGACAAAACCACTGTATGGTGTGAGAAGTCAATAAAAAAAATGTACCAGCTACTAAAGTGCTACCTCATTATAGTGGTCTCCCCTTACCCATGGGGGGATACATTCCAAGACCCCCAGTGGATGCCTGAAACTGCAGATAGTACTGAACCCTATATATATCTTTTCCTATATATCCGTGCCTATGATAAAGCTTGATTTATAAATTAAGCATAGTAAGAGATTAATAACCATAACTAATAATAAAATAGAACAATTATGAGAATATACTATAATAAATGTAATATGTAATCACATGAATGTGGTCTCTCAAATATCTTACTGTACTTGTATTTACTCTTCTTTTAAAGATGTAAGACGATAAAATGCCTATGTAATGAGATGAGGTGAAGTGAATGACATAGGTATTATGACATGATGTTAGACTACTGCTGACCTTCTGATGTCAGAAGGGCCATGATTGACTATGGATAACTGAAGCTGGGGAAAGCAAAACTGAGGATAAAGAGGGCTACTATACAGTCTTCCCGGTGGGTATTTTAATGTGATTTTATGAAACCAGTGCTTTAATGCAATAATTCTAAATAAAGTTTTAGGAACTGTAGCACATATTAGGAGAATATTTTTAATGCAGGAACCTTTTCAGGCAACTCAGATCCTAGCATGTTCATAGCTGGGTTAAGCCTAGGCTGGAGCGAATCCAGTTTATTAAAAATTTAATCCTGATTTCATTCATCATCATTAACTCTAGCAATTGGCCAACATATTTAAATGAAGCAAGTTTTGAAGATTTAGGAAGCAACCAGCAGCTCTTCCAAGACACCAAGAATAATATCCACAGTTAAAGAAAATTTGTGTCGACCCAAATTACAGGGAATAAAAATGTCATGAATCACATCATTTTGTGTAAAGTACTTTGTGTCATCCTCAACCCAAAGTCTTACGTTGCTTAATGGTAAAAATGAATTAAGATTGATCATCAATAAATGAAAGCATTTTCTCAATCACTTAAATGACTTCTTCACACAAATTGAGATTTCAGCAAGACCCCATATTTAATAATAGAAAATACATCTTTAAAATGCTCCCCTTTGGAATGTTTTTGTCATGCCTTCTGAGCGGGCTGATTGCTGGAGTAATGTCTCCGTGCGTGTGTGTGAAGAACAGCATGTGTTTCACATGTTTATTTCCCTGAGATTTCCATTTTGACTCTATCTCTTATGCTCTAGTTAATGGGTACTTAAAATAAAGTGGTACCCATTTTGCTTTATTACTTTAATTTCTTTAAAAGTGAGTTCTTTTCCTCCTCTATTTCCAGTTCAAAGGCAGCATGGAGTCTTAATAAACTTCGAATGTATTTGGATAGCTGATAAATTTAATGATCTCATCAACTTAAAAAATACCAAGTAAAAAGTAAGTGATCTTGAGAATAATTAACAAGGCAATGATGGGAGAGGAGAGTATTAGACAAAATAAATGGAGGTGCCCTTCTTTCTGTCACGAGTTCCATGGGGAGAATGTAATCGTATTTTGCCTTTGTTATTTGTAACTTAAAACGTACTCTACATATATAGTACGGTTCATTTTAGTAGTGGAAAACAATACACAAGGATAACATTGCTTTATCTCTCCTCTTTATATCTCTGTAAACCAAGAAGTGAATGTTTGCAACTAGAAGTAAATGTTCACAACCAAAGCCAAAGATTGGTGCACACAGTTTAGCGATAGCTGGGGATAACTCCTATGAAAGAGATCATGCATTTCCAAATGAGAGCAAAGCTGAGACTATTCTATCTTTCCGCAAATGTCTATGGTTTTCTCCCCAAATATGTTAATATGATACATTAGAAAGGCTATGTATTTCCTTTGTCTAATGCATTTTAATTCTTAGCATATTCTTACCATAAGGCTTTATTCAGTGTTATGCTGAGAGAAAGAGGTTGGAAGCTTCTGCTCCTGAGGCAGGATTTTTTATTTTTTTGGCTTTGTTGCGAATTGCCAAGCACATGGTTATAATAAAGAAGAGAATGACTTTCAGTTGATCGTATTATATTTTACAATTCTTTGCATTTATGAACTGTACTGTACCCCCTTACTATCTACCTTGGGAGAGCCCCCACTGTGCTGTTCTCAGTCCATCACTAATAAGGCGAGCATTGCTTGAGGCACAGGATAAGCCCATGAGACAGTGACTTTTGTCCCTGATTTACAGATGACAACACTGAGGTGGAAAATGGTAATTTTTCACAACATAACGTGTGGGTGGTGGAAGCCAGCATTCCGATCCAGATTGCACTTGACATGCTACATGCTACTGTCCATGTAAACATTTAGGGTGTTCACACTGGGTTGTGGCTATTTAATCATAGTCATCTAATGCTAGTCCTACATTCCGTTTTCCTTCTGAATTGATATTATGCTAGAATTAGACTCAAAAGTCAAAATGAAGGCAAATTACAAATCCTATAACTTACACTCGTATGAATTTGTACATTGGGTTTGGCTGATTTTCTGATCATTCTGTTACCTTTTTAAATGCCATTAGATGAGATCCCTATCACCTTTCCACAGAATCGTGTACCCCACCCACCCACTAGTTTGTTTGTACACTTAGTTGGGTAGTTCACCTAATCAAAATCGTCTGTCAGGTGAGGTCAGGTTGTCTGACAGTTTGAAATTACCCAACAAATACTCAGCGTTGCTGACAAGTAGGCATTTTATTGGGCAGAGGATTGCCATTCACTTGTAAGGGTTGTCAACTTGTCTTCTGAATCGGGCTTTAGGGCACATCCAGGGGAAGCAGAATGGTTTGTGTGAGCTTATGGTATATAGTAATTACACAGGTGTATTCAACTCTAATCGGAATCTTTTCATTACTCCTGCAGCCATTACTGCAACTGGAGGCACTATTGCTGAGGAGGTTCTGTGACAGGCTTAGTTTAGTGAGGCATAAATCTGGTCCTGAGGCAATTGTCTTGGATTTGTGCATAATATAAGAATGGCAGGAGTTTTAGAATTGTCATTTTCCTCTACAAACTTGGTTTCCTCTGACTTGTGTCGATGCTACTGTGCACCGCTGTACAGAATTTCAGCTGCTGTTTTTACATTCTTGTTATTATCAACGTCATTAATATGCTTTCTGTGTTCTTTAAATTTCTATCATTTCTAATTGTTCTTTATATTACATGTCTTAAGATATCTTGAAAATCTTTTCTTTTTAAGATTTTATTTATTAGAGAGAGAACATGCATGGGTGGGGGGAGGGGTCGAGGGAGAGGGAGAAGCAGACTCCCATTGAGCAGGGAGCCTAATGTAGGGCTCAGTCCCAGGACCCTGAGATCATGACCTGCACTGAAGGCAGACGCTTAACCAACTGAGCCACCCAGGCACCACTTGAAAATCTAAAATTAGAAATACATATGCTTTAAATAAGATTTAAATTCCTGGTTTAGTTGATTATGCAGGTGCTCGGGGGTAAGAAAGTTAGGGACCGATATTCAAATAGATACAAAGTCATGATTTTAGCATTAATTATGCATTTCCTGTGACCCAGGTTATAAGTAAAAAACCGAAATAGAGTCTTTTCACAGAGCTCATGGAGAACAAAGTTGGGAGAGACTAATAAACAGAAAATAAATATGACATGACAAATGGTATTATAAGGTCAAGAAGCAGACAGTTTCCTAGATACTAGGGCATGAGTTCAAAATAGTGTCCTGGATTATCTCTTGATATTATAACCATGTAAGAAATAAAAAGGGCAACTCAAATTTATCCATATGGTATATTCTCATGGTTTTCTTGCTACAAAGGCAGAGTACAGGGTCCTCCTAGCCCCACTTATAACCAAGTCTAAAGGCAGAGTGAGGAGAACGTTTGGATTCCTCTCCAAACTCCTGATGCACTGGATCACATGCTTTCAGTTGTCTAGAAGCTGAGCCCTGGGAGAGAGGAGTGTAAAAGTGTGGTAGAGTTGTCAAGCGAATGCTAGCCAAAGAGAGAGAGGAGGTAATGAGATCTTCAAATGGTCTGACAATAATACCGCAGTATATGGAAGAACACGTACCATGCAGTATCACTAGTGTCTGTGTCCATGATTCCTTTCTTCTCTGCAGAAAGGGTACATAGACTGTTGGCGTTCATAATCTAGGAGTTGAATAAATGAGAGCTTTCTTTTCTATCTGGATGACAATAAGACACTAAGACAGGTATTCCTTTGTTGTTGTTGTTTTAATGATATCTGCTTCCTGCCTGCAAGTAATACTTAAAAATCATCTTTGCCTATGGGGCAGACAGACACCATGCAACACTTGGAGCCAGAGGCCTTGGACCATTAAGACGGCTACCATCATTGCTTCCCTAAGCATTTTCTTCTGCTGACAGTGTTTTTTTTTTTTTTTTCTTTCTTTCTTTCTTTTTTTTCCTTCCTCTGAAATTTTATCCCATCAGCAGGACTTGTCTGGGATTGTTTATGACAAAGACTACTTGTACAGCATCATTTTCACTTCAATTTTGGCCCCTTGGGGCTAAAATACGCCCTTTAAAATCTCATTGTCGTGATTAGAATTCTAGTTAATTTTAAATAGCTAAATAAGGTTTGTTTGTTTGTTTGTTTGTTTACCTCCTGGATGTCCCAAATCTGCTTTAAATAGTATATTGTCTGCTTTTTAAGAAAAGAGCTTTGGTGCTTAGCTCATACCTTTTTTCAGACTTTGTGGGCACCTGCTCCTTCTTTATCGTTACCACCACTATAATAAAATAGGTAAGAAAAATGAGATTTCGATTTGGTCCTTGATGGCAAACATAATCAGTTTCTAAAATGATCCAGATGTTCTAATGATGTTCCACTGTCCATTTCCGCTTGGATTATAAGCATAGATCAGGTTTTATGCCTCAAACCTATGTTTTGTTACCTTACTTTAACTTAAATTTCTTGACGTTTCATTATATGAAGTATTATTTTTTTTTTGTCACCTTGGTTCTATTTCACAGTATTGGGATTCTAAGCAACTAGGGGAAAAGAGATATATCACCATGACAGTAGGCCATAAATAGGTTTGTGTTCATGGTGGACTATTACAAAAAGCAATTGTATAGATGTATGGCCCATATTGCTATTGTCATCATGTAACCAAGCCTCCTAATCTTCAATTTGAAATGCTTTTTCTTCTTTTCCTACTCCAAAGTTTCGCTGATACCAAGCTCACATAATACCTTCTTCCCTATTACTGAACACTGATGGTCTTAAAATTTTAATTGGAGGCTGAGTCGCTTTACTTTTGGAATAGGTGATAGATATAAAACATACAAGCTTTATATCTGTTTTTATATTTGTATGTTTGATGCCTGATGGATATTACTGCTTTGGCCGTATAGCTATATATTTTTTTAGGATTTTATTTATGTGAGAGAGAGAGCACAAGCAAGGGGGAGTAGCAAGCAGAGGGAGAGGGATCCCTATGTGGAACTTGATCCTAGGACCCTGGGATCATTACCTGAGGTTACTTAACCAACTGAGCCACCCGGGAACTCACCATGTAGCTATCACAGAGATGTAGTCATGCACAGGTTATCAGCAGAGGGTGCCCTGTGAAGAAACCAGGGATACCAGAGTCAGAAATATGGGTCACTCCAGAGCATGATGTGAATGTATTACAAGCTGAGATGAATTTCCTCTTTTCATTTCTCAGTCACTACTGAATATTGATTTCTTCCCCTGCACTTCTTCCCTATATCCTCTAAATTCCCCATAGCTCCTAACAACCTCCGATATTTAAGGGGAGAAAAAAGTACATTTGTATTTATATGTATGGATGAATGTGCCGACATATATTATATAAAATATAGAGAGTTTTAATATTCATAGTTATACACACAGAGACATTTGCATATTCCTTGCTGCAGCCTCTGTTAAACACTCTGGCTTACTTCAAAACCCAGTTGATGGGAGTGGGTATTACCTTATCATGTGGCAGGAATCTCAGCAGGCTGTTGGGAAATATTTGTTTAAAATGTTGTCCTTCTAGACGGGCTGATGTACTATTCTCTTGGCCATTCTACACCATGCTGTTCTTTCACATTGTCCCAGTAGTACCCATTGGGTCAGTGTAGACACACAGATGAGTGCTGGAAAACAATTGTAATTTTACCATCTTCTCCTAACAGAGTACACCCTCAGGCCAAGTGGTAAAATACCACCTCCGCCAACCCCAACATCCATCACTGTAATGAGCTACAAAATCAATCCGTAATTGACAAAAGCATTTTTAATCAAAGTATGAGGCATTTAGAGTCTCCAGACACTGCCTTTTTGTCTTACGTCAGTATGTACTTTATAGCAGGATGGGAGATGTTTGATTTTTTTTGAAGAGCATGAGTGTTTTCTGCAAAGGAAACAAAGATGTGCTTTTTAGAAACTCCCCTCACACCCCCCTCCAAAAAAAGTAAAATGACATAATCCTTGAGGTCTGTCATGAAACAGCAAGTCAGGAAGATCATGCTGTACTATTTTGGGGGTGGGGGGAGAATTTATTGTTTCTAATGATTGCTAATGCTTCCTACCATTTGCCTCTCTGCATGAAATTACTGCCCTTGGCCTCAAACTACCACTATGTATTTGAAAACTGTAATCCAAAAGCCTACTTTTTTTTTTTTTTTTTTTTAATCTACCTCCTACTTACTTAGATCTGTTCTTAGGAATTTGCAGGTAACACACACCCTTCCTCTTATTCGTACTGTTCTTTCTTGGTCAGGTCAAACTCCCCAAAATGTAATGGCATGTGGACGCATCAGATGACTACACATTGAAAGTTTTAATGTGTTTCCAAGTAGTGGGAGTTACAGCCAAAGACAAAATTTTTATAGGTACATTCAATGACTTTCTGGGCCTGGGTTCTTATATTTTTATGGAATGTGCTCTAGATATTTAGTACCAGGACATCTTAGTATCATCTGTTGGAAAACAAGGTTTTTGCAGACTGAGCCATGCTCGGAATCTCTTACAATGTTCGGCCTTGGTGTTTATGTGTGCAAGAGAAGCTCCATTACTCTCTGGCACTGGGCATAGAGTATTTTCAAAGGAAATTACCTAAAGGTTGCAAGAATAACTGAACACAGTCTACATAGTCTGATGTTCTCATTTGCAGACTTTATAGTTGATTATTTTGTGCATCTATGTGTGTTTTATTAATCTGAGCTGGTTTTGCCTGTTTCAACTTAAGTCCTTGCAATTCTTATCTAAGTGACTTTAACATTCCAGAATCTGAGTTTATTAACTACTTTGAACATTTCTTCACTACTCACTTGTTTAGAATATGTGATCCCTATGTAAATTAGTGAATATTACAATGTAATATTTAAGGAGTACTGACGGTGAAGTGCTTTGCTAAGTACCTTATTTAGTACATCACATATAAATTTCTCATTTCTGTGTGCTGGATCCTATCATTACTCCCACTTTATAGGTGTAGAAATTGAGGGTTGGTGAAGTGATGTAATGTGTCCAAGGCCCCGTAGTTTATAAATAGTGGAAATATGATTGAACCCAGGTCATCTGACTCCCAGGCCTAAACTCTTAATCCCTTACACTGCTGGAGCATTTGCACATGTATCAACCCAGGTTATTTATCATGCTGTACTTTATTACTACTTTCAGCCAAGGCCACTCTCCCTTATATATTTTCTTGACTTTTGCCAAGAAAGCACTACTCATTTTATTTAAATTTGTTTTTTAGGACATCAATAAAGAAACCATATTACATCCTTGGTTTTAGTTGGGTTTTACAATCTAGCTGAGTAGATATTAATTATTAAAATTGAAACTATGTTGCCAGCACAAGTAAGTATACTAATGGTGCTGCTTTGGGTCTCTGGATGGTTTTTCCAAGAAGAAGAAAAATCACATTAATAAAAATTACATTAGCCCAATAACGCTTAACTTTTTCTTAGAACACAGCAGCTGTTAAAGGAGATGATGAGTATGATAATAGAGTTGAAGTAAATACTTTGATTCTGGTAGCTAGCACTTAACTTGTCTGGGGCAGTTTGGTGAGTTTTTAAATGAAGAAGTAGAGTCAGGATTTCCTTAGCTATGCGATGTGCTCCATGGCAAAGATACCTAGGTGTTTGTTTTAGAAAACCTTGTTCTCACTATAAAGACATTGCTTCTTAGTAGGTACTTACTTTTCCAAAATATGTTATTGTAACTAATATGTCTCTTGAGTACAGCATGGACAATTCACACACAGTTAACCACACTTAAAAATTCCTAATTCTGGGACATTCACCACAGTAGCAGATACCACATTCTCATGTTGGTGAAAATTTATTTACTAAGACGTTATGATAAATACCAAATACATGCCTCTATAATGTATGTTGTGCATTTAAAAATGTTTTGAACAGGGAGCCCGGGTGGCTCAGTCATTAGGTGTCTGCCTTCAGCTCAGGTCATGATCCCAGAGTCCTGGGATCGAGCTCTCCATCGAGCTCAGTGGAAGCCTGCTTCTGCCTCTCTCACTCCCCCTGCTTGTGTTCCCTCTCTCGTTATGTCTCTGTCAAATAAATAAATAAAATCTTAAAAAAAAAAATGTATTGATCAACCCAAATACATATAACTTGCTAATTGCTATTTTAAAGACCAGGTTTTTAAAGAAATAAATTGCAGTTTGGATTGTTTATCCTCCTTCTCAGCTTTTAATTGGAAGAGTGGATGACATCACACTATAGATGATTACTTTTTCCACATATTTGAAAGGTCAGTAGTCCTTCTTCGTCCAGAATATCTGTCTTGTGTTTAGAAATATGTAATTTAATTGCATCTTCTTGTTTTCTATTCCTATTATGTCATCTTAAAATATATTGAAATTATTAGGGGCTCCTGGGTGGCTCAGCCAGTTAATCTTCTGCCTTTGGCTCAGGTTATGGTCCCAGGGTCCTGGGATGGAACCTCACAATGGACTCCCTGCTCAGTGGGGAGCCTGCTTCTCCCTCTCTCCCCTGTTCCAGCTCTCTTTCTCTCTCACTTTCTCTCTCTCTCTCAAATAAATAAATAAAATCTTTTTTAAAAAATATATATATATATAGGAATTATTTTAAAAATTTATTTCATAAAGTCTTCTTATTTGTCTTAATTTTTTTTAAATTTATATTCCAGGACACATAACCTATAGTGCTACATTAGTTTCAGGTGTTGTTTATTTTAATTTTGAAGATTCCATCAAAATAATACTCTTCCCTTCTGACACCTAATCATTCTTTGATCATCCAGTTCCATTGATGCCTGGTCAATTTTCAGACAGTTATAAACGTGTGTCAGTGTAACTGTATCTGAAGGTAGCAATAGTTATTAGTAGCCATGAATACAATTCCCTTAGCCTATATCCAGGTCCAAACTATTCCTCAGCTTCCCCTCACAGGCATACACAGCTGCTGCACAAGAACATACATAAGGTGATACACAAGATTTTTTTAAAAATGTGTCAAAATGCCTTGAAAATAAGAAGGGAAAAGTCCATATTTTCATTCCAGTAGAGATAAGTAGTACGTGGTCTCTATCTGAAACCCTTATTGGAATTGACGAGAGTTAGAATTCATAGCCACCTATTGATGTGAACTAGTCTCTCCTTAATGACATTCAGATCAGAATAACAATAAGAGTAAAGAGCACAGGCCTCTCCCATCAGTTCCAATGATGACCGCACTAACTGGGATGCACATTACCCTTCACTCTTAATATTCTTCAGAGTTGATATGACATATTATGGTTCCCAACACCTTTGGCTGTTAATGAATTAATCACAGGTCCTCTGGGAATTGGCGAGTGTTTCACAGGCAATTCTTAATTATTCAAGTTGATGGAGGAAAGCTATCAAAGTACAGCCCGTTGAAAATCATTACATAGCTCTATAATTCTCTCATGTCTCACCTCTCTCCTCCTTCAACTGTCCCGTCATTCCCAAGAATAGCTTGCAGTCAGACTGATGAAACTGATTTCCAAAAAACAAAAACACAGATTGGGAATGAAGTGAAAGGAGTCTTATGGCCCACCGTCGGTCTCACTACTGACACAGCTTTCTTGGACCTCAGCTTTAACAGTAGCCAAATGGTCGAATCGCTTCCCCTGTGAGCATCAGTGGTATGCTGGAAAGTAAATAGCACATTAGCAAAGGTATTACAAGTACATTAACCAAACTCTTAAGACATGTCTGGCACTTTGAAGACTTTGTTTCAAGGCAACAATAAATCAAATATATTATTTCATGTCTCTCATTATCATGAAGTTTTCATGAGTGGGATTCTCTACAAATCAAAAAGAATTAGCTGAGATCATCTTAGCTTTTATCATCTATGGTCTCTAGACCTAAACTTTCCTGCATTACATTCTGGGATTTTTTTGAGAAGTCCACCTAGTGTGGTGCTGTGGGGAAAAGGACACTGATTTGGCATTTATAAGATCTGGGTTCTGATATGGCCTAAGTCACTAACTATCCATATGATCTTTGGCAGGTGTCTCTATTTATTTTAGTCTATTTCTGCATTTATATAATTTGGCAGTTTGATTACATGGAACCCTGGCATATTCAACACAATAACTTATTTTATGTATTTCTGTGGACTTGACTTAGAAGTACTTGGTTTATCAAATGGCAGTGAGTAATTTACTTTCCTATTTTTATTCATCAATGATGTTTTGCTGGAATATATATTAAAAACAGTAGTAAAGACTATACACAAAAAAAAGATAGGATGATTGCTATTTTGGTGATTCTGTAGGACCATATGAAGATAAGTGCTAATATGTACTAGCCTTCGAAATATTAGAATAGATCTGTGACTCTCTTGACTACCCTAGCAGACTCTTGAATAGACAAGACTCACTGAGGTCTGTACCATTGGTCAGGACTATCTTTAAGGTCTCTTCTAGTTCAAATAACTCATGATTTTAAGGATCAAACTTTAGCCATCCACCAGCTATTTTTATTCTGTGCTTGTTTTCTTCTGTCTTCTAAATGACCAGACATGGATCACTGGATACTCTGAACCCGGTTCCATAAAGTCAGCAACCTTCCCTTTTGGTAGCTGAGTGTTCCTGTGTAGTTTAGAATCACAGACTAATTCATCCTGCTGGTAATAATGAAAAATACTGAGGTAGATGGCGAAATCAGTTAAATGTTGTGTGTGGAAATAAATACAAATAACAGCTCAAGGCACTTTCTATAACCACTACTACTGGCATTAGAAAATATTCCTGAAAAATAAAATTCTAGCAATAAATGTTTAAAACTGATGAAGTTTTCCTGGCAAGGCAGCAGGGGAAACGAAGCATTCAGAGGTTGTCACTTGCACGATAATGTGAATGGCCTTAGCTTTGGGTTGCCTAAATTAGAGAGTGGATTACCTTCCTGCACTTCTAGGTCCAAAAAAATGTTAGGGTCTTATCCCATCAGACCTCATCCCATATTTTCCTTCATTTTTTCCACCCTGGATTCTCAGACCAAACTAAATAGCCTGCTGTTTCTCAAAAGTACCAAAGACTTTCTTTCCTCAGTGCCTTTGCTTGCACTGTTCCCTACACCTAGATATAACCATACATCCAAATTCAACCCACTCACCAAAGTCCTGCTCAAAAAACTGCTTCATCCACAAAGCCTTACTTTTTCTCTCATAATGCCGTAGTGCACCATGTCATACCATGCTCTGAATTCGTAGCACTTTCTTGTCATTCTGCTTCATTCATCCCAGTTGACATTTCACTCATACCCCCGCACCTGTCTTCCTTCTCTTTCTCTTTCTTACCAGGCGCCTATCTTCCCTCATACAAAAGCTCCCTCAGATTCATCTTCATATTCTTATACTATCTTGTGCTTTGAGTCACACAATTAATATTTGGTGAGTGACTAAATGAATGCCATTCAACCAGAAGGAGTTAACTGATTATGGTTAGAATTATTTAGAAAGGAATCACTCCAGAACCGTGTGTGTAGTTATTTTTTCCTGACGATAATTAAAGAAGACCCATCAATTCTCCTTCCTGTTAATCCTATTCCCCACTTGGGTAGTTTTGTTAACAAGAATTTGCCAGTGAAGCAACAGAGCAAATTTGAGAGATTAAGGAAAAAACACATCAGACGTATAGCACTTGGAAAAAAGAAAAAAGATGTTATCATTTATCCTCTAGTCTCTTGTTCTGCTTGCCAATTTGGTATAAGGACAAGTCTTTTCTATCCATCCTATACTAACACACCATATTATTTTCTTTGTAAATGAAAGGGGAAAGAAGGGAAAGAGTTCACACTTAAAAGATAGTTTTAGAAATGCAGTGATATATTCACAGTTATAATGTAATCCATGAGGATAATGCCAAGCACATAGCTGAAAGGCCATGCTGGGTAGTCTTTGCTGACACTTTTTTCTATCTGAACAATTTCCAATTTTTCTTTCTTTTCGTGATTAGAAAGTAGGATTGAAAATCATACATGCAGTTTTAAAATTTTCTTAATGAAGTAATTGAAGGCTACACAAATACGGATCATATTTAAGAAAGTGATAAAATCAATACATCCATTTTTTGGTTCACTGAGGTGTATGGGGGAGATAGGGACAATAAAAATATTATTCCATTATCAGTCGGGAAATGGCTTCTCTATAATTTATACGGGAGGGGTTTTTCTGTTCTGTACCACATTTTTCTGTCAGTCATTTGAGATTCACCTTGCGCTCAGGCACATACTCAACAATGATCAGAAAGCCAGAGAAGGGCGCCTGGGTGGCTCAGTGGGTTAAGCCGCTGCCTTCGGCTCAGGTCATGATCTCAGGGTCCTGGGATCGAGCCCCACATCGGGCTCTTTGCTCAGCAGGGAGCCTGCTTCCTCCTCTCTCTCTCTGCCTGCCTTTCTGTCTACTTGTTATCTCTGTCAAATAAATAAATAAAATCTTTAAAAAAAAAAAAAAAAGAAAGCCAGAGAACCAGAGCTCACCACTCCTGCTACTGTTTCTGCTGCTCATACTGCACTGCTCTCCCTTCAACTACTTTTATTCTCACTCCGGTTGACGTAGCTCAATCACTGCCATTGCATATACCACAATACGGGCTAAAAGTGTGGACTCCAGAGTTAGACAGCCTGGGTTCATGCCCTGTTTCCACCAATTACTGGTGGTCCCAAAGGTACTTTAAACCTAGGGTTCCCCTCTGTAAAATGCACCTGGTAATAGCATCTGCCTCGGAGGGAGATGTTTGAGGACACATTGAGATGATGCATATATCCACAGTAGTTGGCAAGTGAGCGCTACCTTAACAGGCTACAGTTCCTCATGCCAATCGTCCCCTTCACCCATTTCCCACTGCCTGAATCTACACTTGTCAGTGTCCCTAGCCACTGTGACGAGCCCCTCATCTGCCTCTCTCCCTGATCAGAGTCCTCAGAGAGCAGGCAAGGCAAACTCATGCTCACCTTCTGTCTAGCCTAGTCATCTCCTTCTGATGCCTCTCTTCTCGTCTATATTTTATTACATTATCTGTCTGGGGATGGATCCTCCATAACTTATTAAGGGAGTATTTATCTTTTTATCTTTTTCACTGTGCTTTTCTGTCAATCATTTGAGGTCAGCTTAACTAGTAGTTTCCCTGTTACATTCTTACTAGCCTGTGCGGTCTTGCTCCCACCAAAATCAGTCTCAGATTTCATCACTCTTTATTTAGGGAAGCTTGATTTGGCTGCCACTGTCAAGGCTGGGACCAGTTTCACCAAGCTCTGCAGTCCCCAGACAACTCAGGACTGAGACCACAGTCATCTTCAGAAAGTTTCGTCTGGAAGGTCCTAGGTGACTGGGAGTGGGTTATGCTTAACACAAGGAAGAAGTACCAATGAAGGGAGAGGGCACGGATGGCTCAATAAAGTATGAGTGATCTGGAGGAAGTGGGGGGAGAGCATAGGGGACGGAGAGGACAATACAAGGAAAGTGGGAGGCATTCTTAAGTAGAAACTTGGGGAGGTGTCGCTTTCCAGGTAGTCATGTGGGGGCTACAGAGAGGTAAAACGTGAAAATGTTTTAGGAAGCTACAGATAGACAAATATGAAAGCTACAGAACAGGCTCAACAGAGGAAAAATAATGTGAAGATAGGTATAAGCATGGAATATAGGAGATGGGGGAAGGTCATGAAGAGTCAGAAGTTCATAACTCCTAAGATATTTCGCTCCATCACAGTTCTATGAGATGCCTCGTCTGGAAAGCTCCTATGGGGATTGAAGTCAGGATGACATGGTTATAGGAACTAGTACCAAAGGAATATCTTTTCATTTTTCAGAGTTTCTGCAGGCAAAATAAATAAATAAATAAATAAATAAGCTTAGAACTAAATTAGCATATCAAGCAAGTATCAAGCAGATAACAGGGAAAAACTGTATGGACTTTTGAAGAAACAGTATGAATGGATAATTTGAAAATAGCACATGCTTTTATACTGAATGGAGTGGATTAAATGTATGGAGATGTATCATAAGAAAAGCAAAATACTACCCCAGTGGGCAGTAGAACAGCTCCTGAAAGGGATTAATATAATTAGTATTATTACCTTTGCTGATTTTTTTTTTTTTTTTACTGTTACTGCTCTTCTAGAAGTTATCTGGTATTTCGTCGTTATTGTTTCAGGCTTTCTGAAGGTAGATGTTTCTGTCTCCTAGAACTGTATCTTGAGTTATTTATGATCTTATTATGTCAGTTATTGAAGTAAGGAGATAAAATATTTCCCTAAAAATGTGAGTCATTTATATTTTCAGACCTAATTTTGCAGGTTGACACTGCGCTCGATGCTTTTGTCACTGATTTGTTCTAAGCCCAGTTGAGCCACAAGAAGTACCCATTACGCAGGGAATAGTAAGCATTGGATCACATTGGGGTGTGCCATTTTTATTCTGAAAACGTGATAAGAGACCCAAAGGAGAACACCACTTAGTATGAAGTAATGCTTGGTGATACTTTATATGGAACTGTAAGTGAGAAGCTAGATTTGGGTGCCTCTGTCGGGGACTTTTCTGCCTTCTATGGCTATTTAGCCCCATTCAAGTTTTTGACAAATATCATTTGAAGGAAACTTCAATTATTTGCTTTATATTATTTCTAGGTAAGAGAGCACCTTGAATTCCTGCCTCCTTTATACCCTTATAACCTTCAGTCTATAACCTAAATATAAAAGGAATAAATTCCTTTTATGGGAAGCCAACTCTTAGTTTCTTTTTTGGGATTCTCCTGTGCCCTCAAACTCATTAGAGTTGAAAAGGATTTCTGAGAAAAAGCAATCCTAGGAAGAGATGCCCCCAAAGTCTCAGGAAGTTCCAAAGTTCCAAGTTTTAAAGTTTTCCTTCTGGAAAAATTCCAAATACACACACACACACACACACACACACACGCACACACACACAGCCACAGTCCCTCAAAGTTTTGAAACCTTCCACACTTCCAACCAAAATTTGTCACATTTCCACTAAAAAGTCACACTGTAACGGTAAATGAGAGGAAATATTTTTCTAGTTCTTGTCAGACGTTTTCTGTCTATATTATTGGATTGTTTTTAATTTTTAGGATAACCTCCAGTTTATGTGACAAAGGTACAGCTGACTAGCATAGTTAGAAAGACTGAGATTTATCCTTTTTTGCTCAATATTTAAGTCCTTTGTGCATTAATTCCCATTGTTAACATCCCTCTCTCTTCTCTTGACCAATCGCCTCAAAATAACCTTTATGGATCACAGAGTTCCAAGAAATATAATGTGCTTAATTAATGAGCTTGTAATACATAACACACCCAGACAAAAATAACCCTTCTTATTTTTTTTTTTGAAGATTTTATTTATTTACTTGAGAGAGACTGAGAGAGAGAATGAGAGAAGGGGAAAAGGTCAGAGGGAGAAGCCGACTCCTCATGGACTGGGAGCCAATGCAGGACTTGATCCCTGGATTCCGGGATCATGACCTGAGCTGAAGGCAGTTGCTTAACCAACTGAGCCACCCAGGCGCCCCCAAAATAACCCTCCTTATAACAATGTTCGGAGTGGTTACTCTTTACCTCATTTTGCTTAGTTGGAAAAGCAAAATTTGGACTCTGATAGAAAATGACTAATCATTCTAGTTATTTGTATGTTGAAAATGCCAAGACAGATACTCATCTTAAAATCCCATGAAAATCTCAACATAATTTTTTGAGCATGACTGTGGGGAGAATTTGAAATACTATTTACTCTAAAACTGTGTACACAACATCAGAGACAGAAAAGTCTTGGACTCTGACACTGTCTTGTTTTGTCTTTCAGAAACAAGTAAAAAATGACAACCAGATGAGACCTGAGAATTTTCTCTTACTTGATCTAGATTCTCATCTGTGTGCGTTTTTTATCATATCATGAATATCATTCACGTGCAGATTCTCAGGCAGTCCACTGATGTACTATGATGCTTGTGTCTTCCCTCAGGGTTCCATATAAAGTTCAAACCTTTTATTATTCACTTTTTTAGAATACATCTTTAGTATTGGGCTGTACAAGCTCATTCATAAAGAGGAACCATATAAGGCTTCTGGCCCATTCTCTCATCTGTGAAGTCCAAAGCCTTTCTTTCTGTTCTCAGTGATAATTGCATTCTGTAGTCATATAATGAAACTGAAAGGGTATTTTTCAAGTCTTTTTGGTGGAATGACTCTTCCTGCCTACATCTGAACTGAAAAATGGATCCCCTGTCTCTTTAGCGCCTTCTCTCTTCCTAAGTAATAGCATTAAACATTGCCCTGATGACAATAGCTGGGGATGCTTCCATTCCATCAATTCATGTTGAACATAAAATAGATTAAGCACATTTGTGACTACTACACTAAAGACAACTTAAAACATTGGATCACCTTTTATCAGAAGTATTTTTCTGGGCACCTGAGTGGCTCAGTGGGTTAAAGCCTCTGCCTTCGGCTCCCATCATGATCCCAGGGTCCTGGGATCAAGCCCCGCATCGGGCTCTCTGCTCAACAGGGAGTCTGCTTCCTCCTCTCTCTCTGCCTGCCTCTTTGCCTACTTGTGATCTCTGTCTGTCAAATAAATAAATAAAATCTTTAAAAAAATAAAAAAGAAGTATTTTTCTGTGAGAAAGAGTATTATTAGGGCCAAAAGGGCCAGTTAAAACCACCTATAATCCCAACACCTAATGATATCCAGTGTTAATAATATTTTGTTGCATTTTTCAGTCTCTTTTGATAAATATTAAAGCATTTTATTCACAGAAATGGAATCCTTCTACATAGATAGTTGGTAGCCTGCTTTTTATAAGGAATGATACATGAAGAACATTTTTTCCAGCTCAGTATGTGTTCTACTGGAACGTCTCTTTTAATTTTCATGTGCTCTTACCTTAAATCAGGTTCTTCAAAAAAATAAGCAAAAGTTAAAATTAGAGGAGAAACTGAAGACTTTCTACATTGAAATGACCAGATTACCCCGTTAGGCAGGACGTTACTTGGCCTGGTCCCAGGAGACTATTACAAGTTGATTCCCCAAAAGGCCAACCACTAGCTGAATAGAAAGGACCACTTCTTCACCGAGGTGTAAGATGCTTAGAAACAGAAGAGAAAGTATTAGGAAAGAATGGGTTAGTAATTTTAATCTAAATGTAGGGCTTGGGTTTTTTTAAGATTGATTTTATTTATTTATTTATTTATGAGAGCTCCCATGTGAACAGGAGGGTGGGGCAGAGAAGCAGATTCTCTGCCGAGCAGGGAGCCTAAAGCAGGTCATTCTGGATCCCAGAACCCCGGGATCCAGATCATGACCTGAGCCAAAGGCAGACAGCGGACTGAGCCACCCAGGATTTTCTAAAACATTATTACTTTGATCCAAATTCAGTTGCAGAGAATAGAATCTACTCTAGCTTTTTTAAGCAGGAAGTACTTTATTATAGGAAAATTTAAAAAAAAAATTACGAAACCCATGAATGGGTTACAGAAATAGGTTTCAGACTAGATTGACATGAGGAACCCCCAGAGACTTAGCATTCAACCATCATCCCTAAGGAAGCAGTGCCTCTTCTATGACTCCAGAAGCTGCTACATTAAGGAAGTTTCCATTACTGCTGACTGCCGCATTGGAGTCTGATGGAAGAGGGTCTCAGGGAGAGGATGTTCCTCACCCTGCTTCACAGCACCTGGGGCCTTTGCTAACGCTGCTGCCAAGTAACCAAATGCCTCGAGTCTCCTTTCCTTTCCAAATCTAACTGAACTATTCCAGTTAGACAGTATAAGTAACATCTAAACATGTACCTACAAAGAAGTCTGGGAAATACCATTTTTAGCTTTTGCATCTTGTGTTTCAGGAAGGTATGCTGCAAAGATTATCAAATGCAACTTGAACACTAATTCATGATATCCGCAGCAAATATCTAATGCACTTTGGAAATATTATATTCATTTATCCTTTTAGAACACTTTTCGATTTGCTTGATAAGAAATTCACAGGCCAGTTTTGTAAAAGACTCCAAAAAAATAAACACGGTCTTTTTAAGAAAGTTGTCTAAGAGTGTTAGGTTCCATAAACACTGTATCTATTTGGTCCATATGTCTTATAAGGATATAATTCCAGTGACGTATTATTGATAATCCATGTGTTATTTGGGTGATTTCTCTGCTATTGAGTAGTTGTAGCTTCGTTGATCTATCTATACACCATCATGCAGTCTTCCTTAAGAACTTGCAAGAGGATGGGGCACCCAGGTGGCTGAGTGCAGTAGGGCCTCTGCCTTCAGCTCAGGTCATGGTCTCAGGGTCCTGGAATCCAGCCCCGCATTGGGCTCGCTGCTCGGCAAGGAGCCTGCTTCCTCCTCTTTCTCCCTGCCTGCCTCTCTGCCTACTTGTGATTTCTGTCTATGAAATAAATAAATAAAATCTTTAAAAAAAAAAACAAAAAAAAACTTGCTAGAGATTTCAAATATTTATTTATCTCTTTGTTTGTTTGTTTGTTTGTATTTGGTGGTAAGACAATAAAGCTGACTCCCTTGCAGCTTTATGAACAAAATCTTGGACACCAACAAGACACTCTAGGCAGGAGAAAACTAGCCCTGTCATGAGTTGGTAGAGATCTGAGTATTGTGTAATGATCAGGGTTAAGCAAACACACTCTGAAGCTTGTCTGAAGTGATTGAGGGATTTCTGTAGATTACATTCTAGGGTTTCTTCAACCACTACAACTTCTTTTCACCTATTCTCAGCAAGAGACGACTGAGGTAAAGATTCCTTTTCTTATATATTGGGTTATTTCAGAATTACTACTGTGAACATTCATTTGAGAATACCCTGATTTGGTGTCTCTGGAAAAATGTAACTGTTACAAAACAAAGGGCCCCACTAATTTTAAAGCTGTAGCTGAGGCCGGTTCAAAATAAAGGAAGAAAAGAGGAAATAAAGGTTTATTCTCCACTCCTTGCAGACAGAGCCTTGGAGGACAGAACTTTTTGATTTCTTTCCTGCTTCCTGTTAACAAATACCCCTCTGTCTTACATGCAAACACACAGTTCAGCCCTTTACTTCTTGCCCTGTGCTCGTGTATCTCCCTGTATGTCCATATTACAATAATTGATACATTAGCTTTGTGATTATATAAGATGAGGTGCAAATACCTAATGACTTTGGTTACTTAAGCATTCTTTTAGAGTTAAGTTTTTTTCTTAAGAAATGGAAAATAGTTAATTATTTAAAGATTGGGGGTAATGAAACAAAGTTCTTTGGTTGAAATAGTCTACTTTTAAAATCCTAAGTTTAATTGAAATTTCAAAGATGATTAGTTCATAATAGAGGTTAATTATTACTAGTAATGAGATTTGTCCCCAACAGCTTGAATAGTTGAACTTTATAAGCATAATTCACAATACTATTTATTAAAATGTAGATTAACAATTGGAATAGTTTTTGACTTTCTTGAGTATTTTTTGTTCCTTTCTCATTAAACAACTTTTCCAGGCTAACCTGGATATGAATTATTTCCATAAATAGCCTGGAATCATATATGCACATGAAATAAAGTAAAGTATTCCATTTCGTTCTCAGGGCTCTGAGCAAATCCAGGTTATTTTTCATCGTTTTTCCTTCATCAGCTGAAGTTTCAGATACTAATTTAGTGATGCTACCAATCTTTTTGCAAAGTACGCCAGATCAAGAAACTTTGATTAAGAAGGTCAAAAGAAAATTCTTCCTGTTGATTAAATTGCACACTGATGTGAGGGATTATGCTATTTGGGTTCTCCTTAATGATGTGTTGTTGACCTTGAATTTTTCTTCTGTAACTCTCTCTCCCATGGATTCCTGGTGATGCATTCTCATTTCTCCTATGGTTTCTCCACCCTCCCCCCTTTGAAAATGATCTTTCATTTGCTAATTCCTCCTTTTTTTTTTTTTTTTTCCTTCCTCTTTCCAAGATCCACTTCTGGGACACTGTGTATTCTCTTTTCCTATATGTTCTTCTTCTGATGACTTTTCTTCAAGTATATCTTATTAAGTTCTATCTCTTTAAGTTATCTCTTATTAAGGCTTTCTTTTTTTTTTTTTTTAAAGATTTTATTTATTTATTTGACAGAGAGAGATCACAGTAGGAGAGAGGAAGGAAAGAAATCACAGAGAGAGGAAGGGAAGCAGGCCCACTGCTGAGCAGAGAGCCCGATGTGGGACTCGATCCCAGGACCCTGAGATCATGACCCGAGCCGAAGGCAGCAGCTTAACCACCTGAGCCACCCAGGCGCCCCTCTTATTAAGGCTTTCTTTTCATGCATAATGGCCCATTAGAATTTTGACATTCAGTGAACTTCTGCAAGTCAAGATTTCTCAAGCTGAACTTTAACTGAAATCCAATCAGAACTTCTCTATTTACTCAACAAAGATACTAAAAATTTAACTGTCAGTCACTGTGTGAGGTATTCAAACTACAATTGAATGCAAAAAACAAATATAATTTTTTTTTCATAGATCTCAGCTTGACTAATATGTCCTCTGTCTTCTCCTCCAGATAGTCTTGTGTTAATCTCTTATAGCTGCTTGTCTTCAGAGGCAAATAAATAGATATTTCTCCACAGGAAAGAGCGACTTTCCTGTGTCGGAAAGGAGTGACTCACAAAGGAAAGGAAAAAACATGAGCCTGGAGGAGGGAATGGAAGTGAAGGAAGAGAGTACATTGAGAAATGAGAGAGACAAAAGTGGCAGAGACTAATGTTTTGAACAGGTTTAAGCAAATGCCAGGATGCATGGAGCTTTGGGAAGAGAAATGTGGGCAAGGAGGGATTTTAAGACGTCCTTGCTGTGTTTGTATTTGTCAGTATAATCTTTCTCGTTCTCTCAATAAAAATTTCGGTATAGAAATATAGTACTAGTCAGAGTTCTGGAGGTAGACTTGTGGATTGGTTTTTAGTTTCAATGTGTCCTGATTTGATATGGCATTTGGGATTGTGAGGTTACTAAGCCTTGTTTTATTAAGGTTATTTCTGTGATGAAAGCACATTCTTGTACTGCACATGTGTATCTTCTTGCATCCGTGTTGAATTTATTGTGTTGTGTTTTATATGGTTGACCTTTGGGAATCATAAACTAAGATTCAACCCCTATGTCAGAGGAGGGAGGCAGGTTAAATATCACGGAAGGGAATGTATATTCCCTAGGCCAATCATCTGCAGATGAAAATTGGCCTTAACCAGCCAGAGAAAGAGATTCTACATCTCTCAAGTCTCTTTTTCTCTCTTTGGTTTGAGATTTGAGGAGTTCAGTTATGTTGGAGGAGTTTCTCCATGGTAGTGAAACATCATGTATATTTATGGGGAGATTCATCAAATTCTCAAAGCTACCCAAGGAGGTTAAATGTCATTGACTTAATTATGTGTTATATACTTTGTGTTAATTTCCATTTTGTTACTCTGAGCCATTAATCATTGGGGAATATACTTGCCTGATCTTGACTCTGAATTGGAAAATTGAGAGGATAGGCTCAGGCGAGGATGTCCAAGAAAGGATGTGTCCCACTCCAAGCCAATGCAGTCATGGTGATTTGCACTTAAGATAAATCTCCAAGGGTGAGATGAGTCTTGGAAACACACAACAAGGATGAGAGATGGACCATTTTCCACCCTTTAACCTGTTATAGAGACTGACCACATCGCTTACCTTGAAGAATTCAGGTTTTATCTGATCTGGAAACCAGCAGTTTTCCTTATATTGCTTGCCAGATATTTTCCCTTCTGAATCCATCACCACAAACTCAACATGTTCAGGAGCAAGTTAATAGTCAACCCACCATGTCCTCATATAATATAGCATGGTCTCTCCTAGAGTTTTCTATTTCTCTGGATTTTCCAAATCATTTAGGCTCATAACAATTTTTGCTCTTTCTGCTTCGCCTCAGTATTTCCCACATCCCCACCATTATTCACACGGTTACCTTTCTCCATCTACTCTTCTTGCTGATCTTTAACACTGTCACCCTTGAGCATCCAAGTAGGGATTCCTCATTCAGGCAATAGCTCAAACCCATCTAGTACACAGAAATGGCTTAAAAGATTTTGTTTTGTTTTGTTTCCCTTCAACTCCTAAAAGTGTGTTTTATTTTTTAACATGGAAGAATAACACTTAATTGCCAACATTTTATTTTTTCCAAATAAGCGTATATAAAAGCAAAATAAAACTTTATTACTCTGGGCAATTATGATTCTTTCAAAAAACATGGAAAATATACTCCTTTCTAACTGAAAAAGTTAACTTTTTGAAATGTTTCTTTCTAATGCTTATTTTTCCCATTTGCCTTGAAGATTGCTCCAAGTTTAAGAATTAGCACCTGTCCTACACTGGATTTTGGAACACAACCCACTGACCTATACCACTGAATATGCATGAGGGTTAAGAGTTAGTGCCATTAGGCTGTCACATACTAATGCTGAGACCTTAGTCAAGTTGCCTTTGCTTGCTAATCCTCATCTGTTTTGATATGAAACAGCATAATTTAAGGGTATGAGAAATATTTGCCTCATAAAATTGAAGTATTGATAACCACATTAATTGATTGAAGATATAATAATTACTGCTACTGTTTTCAAAATCATATTATTTAATTTTTCAGCAATGAAAAGTTAGTTTTTTCCCCCTGAAATATATGTGTTGATTATTTAAACTATGCCAGTTGATGGGACGCCTGGGTGGCTCAGTTGGTTAAGCAGCTGCCTTCGGCTCAGGTCATGATCCCAGCGTCCTGGGATCGAGTCCCACATTGGGCTCCTTGCTCCGCGGGAGCCTGCTTCTCCCTCTGCCTCTGCCTTCCACTCTGTCTGCCTGTGCTCGCTCTTGCTCGCTCTCTCTCTCTCTGACAAATAAATAAATAAAATCTTTAAAAAAAAAAATAAATAAACTATGCCAGTTGCTTGGAAACCTAGTTTATCTTATGAGGGCTCACTAGTTCATTAATTCTTATACTGAGAAACTGTTGCTCTGTTTTATATATTTAAGGTGAGACACTTTTCCAGAAAAGTTGTAATTTCATTGAAGGTTACTGTTCTTACCATTAGAATTTTAACTATGTGACTATTTTCAGAAAATGGACTTCAATTTGGCCTTGCTGTGACCAAAAAAAATGAATGAGATTTTACTGTCTGATCCAGGTTTAACAAAATAACCTAAAAGAATCCCCTTTGGGCAAGACTTCAGATGGGTTTTCTGCACCACTGAATTCCACATTTCCTTATAATTAAAAGGGTGGCTAAAGCCCTCCTTACTTACATCTTAAACCTGAGAATGTTTACCTATACACATCCAAAAGAATACTGGCCTTCTTCCAACATAGAGAGACAGTGAATTATTAATAATATTCCTTAGAGTGATAAAAGATTATAAGAACAAAGACCCATTGGAACTGAAAACCTTTGGCTTTCACAGCAGATACTGAGACAAAATGGGTGAGCAGGCTTTAACTGTTTTGGTGAAAATAACACAGCTGAGTGAAGGACTATGCAAATAGTAAAACCAAATGTATATGAAATAGTAAATTTATTCCTTGGAACTCTTTGAATATAAAAAGCTTATCTCATTAAAAGAGAATTATCCTTGTTGCATACTAGCATAAATCTTTATTTAATTGGGGGTGTGAAAGGGAATAATTAGTGCTCCCTGTTGCATAACTAATTTTCTCATAGGGATAAAAAAAGAACATAGAAGAGATAATTATGCATGTCTTAACTCATACCGCATATCTAGGCACAGAGGAGCTGAAATGTGAACGAGCTGGGAAGTATCATGGGAGGAACAGAGATTGGAACGTTGATCAGGTCTGATCCTAGCACTGACTGGCCTTGAACCCAGCCAGCTCGGACACATTTGAGCTCTAATTTCTTCATCTGTAAAAACAGATTAGGAATAGTATCTTTAAAGGGTTTGGCATAAGGTATTTCATCTGACTAGTAGCTGTAATTAGTGGAACATATCCTAAGTATAATGAAGTGAACTTTGTAGATGGAATCAATATTCCACAGATAACTCCTCACAGATAACGCACACAGATAACTCCTCAGTTCACCAGTTAGTATGGACATTGGAGCAGAGTGTGTGCTAGGCACTGGTGGTAAGCAGTATAATTAGGGACTCTGAACTTATGGTGCTCTTGAGCTATTGGCTGAAACTGGATCACTAGATGTGGTTTCCTTAATATGCTTTATTAAGGTAATTAATGTGTATATGAATCTACGTAAATTTTTTTCACAGCACTTTAGCTAATGACTTAACTCACATTTTCTTAACAGAATGCTTTCTCCTTTTCCAGAAGTTCAAGTCAGCAATGCAATTTTCACACAGACCTAGGACAAAGCATGACTCCATTGGGACCACACATAAAAGGTTAATGAAAGTAAATAAATCAGATTAGCTTAACTATCCTTTTTGTGTGTGTACCGTATTCAAAAATATATGTTAGATCTAATTCATTTGTCTCTGGAAATAAAGCAATGTTTAAACCATTCCATGAACATTACTATCTTTTTGCAAAGAAATATTTTCACTGGGAGTGTTAATAAATCGCAAACTATAGTATATTCCATAACTATTCTGCACGGCCTCCAACTTGAGAAGCTGCTGTATTTCTGCTTTCAATTAAAATAGGTAGTATTGGGGACAAGTGTAAATCAGAAAGTGCCAAATCAAATACACTATTAAAGGTAATATTAATATCCAGCATTTCTTAAGCACATATCATGAGTCAGGCAATATAATAAGAGCTTTAGGAGGAGTAATTCATTTGTTTCTCTCTACAACCTTGCGAGGCAGGTAGCAAGGTAAACTTTCTGTATACACTAGGAAACCGAGGCTTCGGGAGTGTTCGTGGCGGGGTCCAGTCCCACAGCTCATTAACTGGCCATGATCCAATGAGGAGCCCAGGCCAGCTATCTTCAGAGCCTGCCCTCTTAACTACTATTCTTAAGCTGCTTCTCATGAGACTAAGGTCTCTGCTGGAAGCCAAGGTATCTTTCATACCAGGTGTTCTTTAAGCCTCACTGTGTTTCTCTCTCCTTTTCTTCTAACCTCTATAATCATCCACTTACTGAGTCGCCGCTCACAGTGTGTGTGTGGGAGGTCGCCGATAACACACGGCCGTTCGGGCTCTTACTCACGCTCGCCAGCTGTTCTGGCACAATATTTATTTGCCCCATAAATCCCAGACTGTTCCTTTTTGTAAAAAAAAATCTGTCAGTTGACAGTTCATCTTATTTTTCTACTGAAAACACTAGAGCATGAGGTATCCTTGACTTCAGGTTCCGAGTCTCCCAATAAATGGAATTCTGGGCAAGACGCCTGACAGCGCGGAAGTCTGACACAGCAGTGTGAGGTCTACTCACGGAAATTCCAGCAAGTCTGAAATCAAGGTCCCATCTCCACCTGCCCCCAAACTGTGAATGACTCTTTGGACCTTTGTCAGTATAGGTAGGGGCCAACGAAGGTTACATTATTCTAATTTAGATGGACATGTGCCAGCTCTGGGTTTGGGCTGTGCGACAGGTATGAAACAGGTATGCATGCTTCATCCAAAAGGGCCTCTTGACTGGCATCGCTTTTATATCAGCTAATGTCATGTAACAGAAAAGCCGTTCACCCGACGGAAGAGACTAGACCTCTTTCTTCTTTTTCCTATCACTTTTCCTCTAGTCAGGAAAACAATGGGATATGATTGTTCTGAGGTTAACGGTCGTAAGGTGATCATGAGACATTACATCTTTGCCCCCCAAAGTTTAGCCTTTAAAACAGAGTGCTTTGAGTTTCTAGAAAAAACATTTTGATACATCTATTTCCCCTTGGGAGCCATTCCATCTTTTCCTGGATTTGTGGAGTGATTATGGCTCCCTTGTTAGTTCATTAACTTTTCTCTTCCATTAAGCGGTCTGTCTTTTTTGACATTACCTTCTGGCAGCTCAAATGGTAAATGCAAAATAATTTGGGATTAAGGGGAGTCTTGTGCAGCAGCAAAGTAGACCTCTCTCTTTAGGACAGACGTTGAAAGGTATATCCATAGTGTCATTACAATTTTGAGGAAGTTCCTCAAATATATCAGGGCTCATAATTTTCTAGAGAGATTATTCTAAGAATGGAAAAGAGAAAATAGTTGCTATGGGAGAACAAGACATTGGTTACCCTTTTTCCAGTAACTGAAATAACTAATGTTTCTGTTATTTACTGTGCCTCTGAGCTAGCTCTCAAATTCTGTTGCATGTGCCAAACATTTTTATAGCCCTGCCTTAGCCTCCGGGTATTTTTGATATGTTTATATAATAGGAAAACTGTTGAAAGTCGATATGATAGACAGCCGTATACCTGTAGCCTATTTCCGTGTTGGGTGGATTTTATGTTCAACATTTTAAGGAGGCGCATAGTGTTTAGGGAAGAAATGTTTTAATTATGTTCTGTTTTTAACACCTGTTGGGTAAGCAGGAAAGTCTTTGAAGTTGGATATTGCCTTACAGTATACATAGATCGGCAAACTGAAACCAAAAATGTCCACTGTTTTGTTCTATTTGTGTAACTCTGGCATGTTCTAATGCCTGGGGGCTCCATCATTTCTGACCATTTCCTCCTAAGCTGAAAATTGCAGATTCAATTGAGTGGCATTTTTAACTTTAATGGATATTTACAGTAATCTTCATCTTTAGACTGCTCACTCCTGTGGACACGGTTGTAATACTGAGACTTTTGTTTTTGATTTTGGGATTTCTTTGGGGAAAAGACTTTATGTATATGTGTATGTGTGTGTTTGTGTGTGTGTGTGTATATATAATTTATATAATGTAATACTACATATGTATATTATGTAAATACATATGTATATGCATAATATATATTTATGTATTACATAGATATATAAATTTAAAAGATTTTATGTATTTGAGAGAGAGCAAGCATGAGCAGAGGGAGCAGCAGAGGGAGAGGCAGAAGCAGACTCACCACTGAGCAGAGAGCCAGATGCGGGGCACGATCCCAGGACCCTGAGATCTGATCTGAGCCAAAGGCAGATGCTTAACTGACTGAGCCATCCAGGCACCCCAATATATTCATATTTTACAGTTACATGAACCCATATGAGTAAAGCTACTTAAAACTGGGTATGTATATATCTCTCATATATTAAAGTATATATCAGTAAATTATACTACTGGGATATTTCCCATCAATATTTAAAATAATGTGTTCTAGACATATTCAGCTGATGGAAAGTTAGTCAGTGGCCCTCAGTTCCCATTTGTCACATTTGGAAGTTGTCGTGGTCCCCTCAGGACCATGGCCCATGTCCGTTCTATTCTGGGACTTAAAGATCTCTGTGTTGCCTCCTTTCCTAATGGAAAGGATTCTGAAATATGGTGGCGAAAACAAAAGAATGATCCTAAAGCGCTTCACACTGCTGGATAACGTATGAATTAGTAACATTAGCCATATCTTATTTGAAAAGAAGCAATGACCCAGTGGAGGGGATTTAAAGGAGGACAGACATTCTAACACACTCAGAACAGTGGAGTATGGGGAGTGTTTGAAAGCATTAAGAAAGGTTCAATTTGAAAGAGAAGATTTAAAAAGGGCACATGGAAACACTATGGCTGCCTTCACATAATTGGAGTGCTGCCCAGTAAGACATTTCATTTGGTTCTAAACCAAGAAAACAGAATTGGGACAGTGGCATGGCCGTCATAAGGAGGATCATCCTGCCTCCGTACACAGAACTTCCTAACAAAATGCCCTGCTTTTAGATGCAGTCAGTTGCCCTGTGTTAGAGAGGTGTCCCTTCCTGGCTCTATTCTATGAAAACCTAAGGGATTCTGTAGAGGAAAATCTTACATTGGGTTATGCTGGATAATATCTCTGTTAGTGTGCTAGGTCTGCTGTAATAAAATAGCAAAGACTGGGTGCCTTAATCACCCACAACTTATTTTTTCACAGTTCCGGAGCCCAGAAGCCCAAGATTGGGGTATCAGTAAGTTTGGTTTCTTCTAAAGCCTCTCTCTTTGGCTTGTAGGTAGGCACCTTCTTCCTGTGTCCCCACGTGCTCTTTCCTCCATGCGTGCTGCCCTGGTGTCTCTGTGTGTCCAAATTTCTTCTTTTAAGGAAACTGAGGTTCTCTCCAAGAGCCTCATTTTCACGTCATGACTTCTTTAAAGACTCTGTCTCCAAAGACAGCCACTTTCTGAGGTATGGGGTGGGGGTAAGGCTTCAACATACAAATTTGGATCTGGGGGACACAGTTCAGCCCATGACAATCTCTAAGTTCACTTCTCATCTCTTTGAGCTCTTCTTAAGGAGAGAAGGGGAATTTCAGCCCATACAAACACCTGCTCCCTGGAAGAGGGAATGTATCTCAACCAAATGAAGGATTGAGTCACTCAGCACCCTTCTCTAAATTAATTCTTATCACCAGAGAGGTTTCTTGTCATCTCTCCGCAAATGCAGAGTTAGCCATCAACTGTGCTCTTTGGCTTCTGGTTGAATGTGGAGAAGATTAAATTCATTATAATATTAAAGAGATCAGGTGGAATTAGTTTGCAGCAGAGAGCAGCTGCTGGCTCCAGCAGTGTTGTGACAGGCTCCGCCAATTATGCAATGCAAATATAATCATCTGACTTCCACCAGGCCCTGACAAGCCCCATAAGTCTGTTGGGCAATTTCTTCTGATCTGGTCCCACACATGTTTGCTTGGCAGTGACCCTCTTCGAGCACGATGTCTTTGATGGTCATTCAAGACTAAAGCTAAAATTAGAGAGCTTTGGACCTAGAGTGTTTAAAGAGAAATATCCAGGGACATGTGTTCATTTTGCTCTTATTAATATAGTTGGTATTGATTTAGCCACTAGTGGTGCTGCCTGCTTTTTACTTACAGCAGCAAAGTGAAGTTGGGATGCAGATAACTTAGCATCCACTCTATTATGAAGGAGGTATAATTTTGCTGAATGTGTGCATGTGTGATTTTATAACAATATATTCGTTTGAAAGACCGTGCTGCATTTTTATATGGCAGAAAGTGCTGGGGAAAAATGAATCTTTGGTTTTGTCGGATTGGATAGATCTGGTTGGATTGAAATTACTTAATTGGGAACTAAAATGAAGTCTGACCAATTTGAGCAGATGAAAGTGGACCCTCACATAGGGTTTTAAAACAAATTTAGATGTTAATTAGTATATGAGAGGAATCTTTAACCTGGAGAAGAAAGTTTAGATGTTTGGTCGGCTTGTAAACTTGACCACTTAGAGAGATGGGGTACAAGACAGGAAGAAGATTGTGTCTACTGACATTACCAGTAAATGCAAGTAAAAGAATCAGTTACCAAATTCCTTTGTTGGGGTGCCTGGGTGGCTCAGTCGTTAAGCATCTGCCTTTCTGGCTCAGGTCATGATCCCAGGGTGGTGGGATCGAGCCTCACAATGGGCTCCCTGCTCGGGAACTGGGCGGGGAAGCTTGCTTCTCCGTCTCTATTCCCCCTGCTTGTGTTCCCTCTTTTGTTGTATCTCTCTCCATCAAATAAATCTTAAAACAAAACAAAACAAAACAAAAACTTTGTCCCTAAAAACCTAGGCTGCAGAGATTACATGCTTCAGTAATAAAGGATGGTTTCAGTGGAAATGGATCTTAGTACCAGGCCAAAGTAATGCCATTAGAGAAGCTTTCTTCTTAGATGAAAATGAGTTTGGTTATTTTTGCATGTGTATGGGTGCCTGTATGCGCTTTTCCTGGGGTTAGATTTCTTCCAGGAAGGTCATCTTCTACTATCATGTTAGTATCTCAGGAGACAATTAGAAAAATAAAAATAAAGACAGATGATGTGTGCAAAGTTTGAATCGAAGATTCAAACTGAGTTTGTAGGCAGCCTCAGAAGTAGAAGGCAGCATTTTCTCTGTTACCCTCACACTGAAAAGAATCTGCTCTGCTCTAACCACCTGACAAGTTAGCATTCTGATGAAGATGAAGATGGTACGTTCTGCTAATGTATTAGTAAGAAAAATGTACTGGCTCAATATTTACATTCTCCCAAGTAAAATATGTACATTTTGTAAAAGGCCTTTTGATGACACAGTTTTCTCCTCCCTCCAATCCACTGTACACACACACACACACACACACACACACACACTCAAAACTGTTGTTTCAAATGTGGATCAATTATGATAGGCACTTCCAAGAGTGAAGAACATGCCAGAGCTAGTTATCTAGGTTCAAGATCCTTAGGGCTACCCCATGGAGGTGAATGTTTATTCGTGCTTGTAAGCCTTCTGAACTGATGGGTATTTTCTCATGAGCAGTGCAGGTTGCCTTCTAAAGCTTCTTTTGTAAACTTGTCATCTGGAATTTGAAATAAATCCCCATGCGAACACTGTTCTTCTGTCACCAGGAATTTCATTTAACCTTAATAATACAAATTCAAAATTCATCCCTATCTTCATACTAGGTCAGTTTTGACCCTCACTGGGTTTTTGCCCCACTATTGCCAAGAATTGTGTTTCCTTCACAAGTATAGTGGTGCTTATAAAGGAATTTCTTCTTATTCATTCTTTTATTTGTGCTAGAGTGTACTTACGGAGCATCTCTTATATTCCAGATGCTTAAGGAGGGCTTGGAATATAGAGATGAACATGATTCGATTTCGTTTAGAGCAAAGATGCAGGCAAACCAAATGTGCTAGAATGCGACATGTATTTTGATGGCACATTGGCAGGTTCTAGAGACCGAGAAAAGAGCACATGTCCAGGAGCATGGATCTTTCTGTACAACAGTCTGTCTATTTCATCATTGTGGACATATTTACGAATACGTTCTCTTTTGTTATAACAATGTCCAAAAGGCCAACCTGCTTTTCCCCACTCTGTAGTGGTTATCAACTGGCACTGGCCCTTCAGGATTATGTAAATGCCCCTTCCAACAATCTCTACTTGTCACACTTGGCTTCAGAGGGGGATGAGTTGCCTGCCCTTTGAAGGGTTTCACTGCCAATACTTATCAGAAAACAGACAAAATCCTAGAGGTGATAACAAGAGTCTCATAAACTCAGGAAAGTTGTCAAAGGTGAATGGAGATAAAGGGGTTCCAGGAAGATGATATCCTAGGCAGAGGAAAGAGAGAAGGGACATGGAAGTGTAGAGAAGAGAGAGAAGATAGTGTTTTGTCTGGAGTATAGGGCCATCAAGAGCATGGAGTGCAACAAGAGGGCTGTGCTTCCTAGATTTCCAGTTTACCAATACATTCACAAATACACATTCCTCTTATTTGAAGATGTTCTGTTGATATCCTGGAAGTAAATTTTAGAACTTGACACATTACTCTCTCCCCTATAGACAAAATTAAAACAAGTTAAAAAAAAAAAAAAAAAAACAAGTCTTCCTATATATTATCTCCTATATACCCCCTTCACTCCCACTCCACCTTTCTCCCAATGTCAGTCTGTCTTAAACACTCAATCTCAAAATTTTCAGGATAAGATGATTGGGAACCAGAAGCCAATGGCATATTTTTACTAGTCTGCACTGAAGATAAATTTGGCCTGCATTTTAATGAATGACCTAAGCTGAAGAATCTCTTAGAATGTTATCCAAGGAACTAGGGTAAAGGGTCAGGAGTTGAACAGAGAGAAGCATATGGGCAAAGAAGGAACACAGAGGTGACCAAGAGGCTTGGGATGTAGTTTATCTGTCACGTTTTTGGGTACAGGATGGTGTTTACTTGTTCTGCCACTTTCCTGTCTTCTATGCCAGCCCTGTAGGCATGATGCCCACAAAGGACTGATCTTGGAGCGAGACTCAAAGCAGGAGCACTATGCTAGTGATGGGACAGGTGTCTTATTCAGGCATTCAACTGGTGTTTATTTATGGCCTATGCTAAGGAGGCAGTATGAAAAAAGTAAAGCCATCTCTTTAAATAGCTTTATTATATTTCTATCTTTAACAAAATAAAAGCCACTGCAAAGAAGCTTCCAAGGCAATCGAATATACAAATGGTGGGAAAGTCTAGGCATTGGAGCAAACTACATCCATATTTAAACCCCATCTATATCTTTAGCAGATTACTTAATATCTCTGAGTCTCAGACTTTGATGATTAAATGGTGCTAGTAAGACTTACTTCATAGCATCAGTGTAAGGATTAGCTACTGCCTGTTAGAAAAAGGCATCCAAAATGGTACAGATCATCTTTTGTGCTATAAAACAGTGTGGCATAACAGGGCATAGGCTCTTGAGATATGACATTATGACACGTGTGCACACATGGATAGCTTCTGCCCTTGGCAGAATCTCAGTTTCCATCTACTCTGTCCACCTTCTGAGTACACTATTTTGCCTCCATATATCATCTTCATTCCCACTTAATAAACCTAAAGCCATTCAGGTCTATTGGTGGGTTCTGTGAGTAAATATGAGCACACTGTGTGCATGTATCTGTACACAGGTCATGACCTCAAACTCAAGTGACTGTCCTATTACCACAGAAAGAAGATGTAAGGTGCTTTGTTGCACCATAAGCCTGAAAGGTTTTATGATTGTTTCAAGGAAAGCTTCCCTTTTCATTAGGATTTATCTTGAAGCACTCCTAGATATTACATGGTTTATCAAGTCTGGATGCATTTTATTATTTTCTTCATGGTGAACCACTATCAGGATTGAACAAACTCATGATATGCAGCAAAACAAACCCATAAAATTGTACCTTGTGAAAATCGTAAGGAAAAAAAAAGGAGGCGGAGAAAAGAAACAAAAAAATTAGAGCTATGAATTACCAGGAAGAGTATGACAGTGAAAACCAGAGCTGCAATTTCATTGTTTTTTTTTCCCCTTTTCCTTGACCCCTAGAGAATACACAAATAAAATCAATTAATGGGCCTTGAAGAAGAATCACTTTAAACTGTTCAATTAAACCCCGCAATGCAGAGAACAGAAGGGAGAAAAAAAAAAAAAAAAACAATAAATACGTCTTAAAAAATGGACTTGTCAGAGGCGCCAGGGTCCCGACATGCACCATTACTGACGGATCGAATCGCACTTCCATTAACACCATAATCTTATAGACTCCACAGGCTGTAAAAAAGGGATTTACTTTAATCAGGTTTGGTTAGGACTGAATTTGAAAAGGGCTACAAGTGAAAGAAAACATGACCTCCACCTCTTTGATTTTTCTCCAACATTGGTCCCCCAGTATGTAATTTGCTGTCCGCTGATGGGTCATTTTTTAATGACTGTGATCTGCTGGTACATTTCTCTATCTTTTAGTGATGGAAATCATTAATTCAAACCCGCAATATTCTTTCTTAACTATTTTTTCTTCATCTCATCATTTCATTTAACAGATCATTACGAAGTTTCAAATCCCAAAATAGTTCATCTGGATGAGATCTTCTGCTAGGCAAGTGCCTACTCCATGCTTTCTAAAGTTTTCAAAGAATGATCATCAATTTTACTTAAAGTAAGAATGCCATGGACTTTGGTTCAATGCTGAGTGAAACACTCAGCTGAGTGAAAGCTCAACAGCTTTCTTTTTAGTAGCATTTCTCAGGGCTCTTACTACGCTAGAGGGCTCTGCAGACATGTTAGGGCATGAAGCGTTGACCACACTTACGGGCTGTGGGACATTTTTAGAGTTTCTCCTGAGACTTATATTCCAGAGAAAGCACTGTGAGAAATACTGACTGAGGCAGCTTTTATTTATCTCACTCAGTAAATTCCCTACCATAATTTGATTGCTGCCTTGTAGGTAATAAGCACTCACCCAGAGGGTGGCTGGAGTGACTGTGGCAGGCCAGGTGAGATGAATGGCCATTAAAGAGCCTGGGAAGTCTATAAATCCGAAAGGTGTCAGAATAATCTTTTCTCACTGCTTTTCGCCTCAGACTTTGGCCTTCCCAATTTATCAAAAAGAGACCAGCTCCGTATTGAGTTGGATTTCTACCTTTCTTCATACAGCAGCGGTTCTAAGAAGACGGGCCTTCCTAGTGTCAGTTGTTACTCGATCATGCATGTTTTTCAATGTTAAGATGAACTGTGTCTTATTCAGTATAGTTTTTTTTTTTTTTTTAAGATTTTATTTATTTGACAGAGAGAGATCACCAGTAGGCAGAGAGGGAGAGAGACAGAGAGAGGGAGGAGGAAGCAGGCTCCCTGCCCAGCATAGAGCCCGATGCGGGACTCGATCCCAGGACCCTGAGATCATGACCTGAGCTGAAGGCAGAGGCTTAACCCACTGAGCCACCCAGGCAGCCCCTCAGTATAGATTTTTAATTTGTAAGACTGATAAAGGCCGTGGAGCCATATTGTTTTATTGGGCCACATCATACTACGTGGACTTGCTTGAGTCATAACTGGATACTGTTTACACAAGGGTGGGGCTGTGATTTTGGATCACTTTCTTAATGTAAACCCTGACCCTTCATTATAATGCTATGCTTTCTGTGTTTCTATTTATATGTATTCCTATCAGGATTTGATTAAGGTGGGTTTTTTGTTTGTTTGTTTTTGTTTCTTTTTTACTGAATGAAGTCAAATTTCTTCATTATCTTGATTTTCTTCTCTTATCAAAGAGAGCCACAGGTGTAAGAGAAGCGGAGGTTTATGAGAAAGGAATGGATGGGGTTCAGTTGTGCCTTGGAAAATTCTGCTGTAGGAGGAGGATAGTGACCATCCCGCTAACTGAAAAATTCTGCATCATCCGCATGGTTGTCTAATTAGGATTATCTGTCCGAGTGAAAGAGACCAAAGGCTATCTTAGAGGAGGGGTAACTAAAAGTATATTTGATAAAGGAAAAAAGAAAAGGAAGAAAGAAAGACCAAACAAGAAATACTGGCAGAACGATAAAGACGTTGGAGCAAGAAGCACATAGAGTACTAGAAAGCATTGAGGAAACAACTTGAGCAAATATGACAATACTAACATAACAAAGACCTAAATTCACAGATCTGATGGAAGAGGTGGTCATAGAATTTCAAGGTTGATTCTAGAAACACTTTTAAAAACCCCGAAAAGCATAAAATTCACTTTAAAAAAAGCTCCAATTTTAAAAGCTCCCTAGAGGCACTGTAATAGAAGAGGGCTTTTAAATGCTATTTCTATTTTTTCCCTGTTTTCCTTAGGGGCTGTCTCAGAGGGATGATTTATTGTCTATTATATTTAAAGTGACAGGGCCAATTTTGAAGGCCTGCTGCAGTGGTGCTAGCACCAAAGTACATGGGATTGCAGAGTATACCTCGGACAACGGCCAGTCAGTACCTGACTTCTGTTTGGTTTTGGGCAGCATGACTGACAGAAATGGAATGAAAGGCACATGGGCCTCTGTTATTGTGAACAGAAGTATATCCTATTGTTTACATGCAAGTGAGATAATTATTAGAGAAAAATAATTTTTTTAATCAAGAAAAATATTGTCGGGATTGGGATTTTTTTTTCCTGAAAAGGTAAATGAACGCAACTTTTTCGTAAAGGAGACCTAGAGTCCCAATTTTTCAAACCAATATGAAAAGTCTTATTTTTATTAATTAACACATGCAGCATGTGCTCTGGATTCCAGGCACCAATCTAACTGCTTTGTGGAGAACTAAATAATATTGCCCTGTGGAGAAAAGAGGGGGTTGGGGGCAGCAGTGGGGAGGGAAAGAGAAAAAGACATAGACAAAAGACAGTGAGTCTCCTGTCCTGTGATTCCCCTGAAGAGTTTCAATCTAAAGACATGAGTTAGTGTGAGTTAGAGTCTAGATTCCACACGAGGCAGCTGTAAATGAGCTTGAGTGAGTCGTGCAACCTCTTTGAGTAAGAAAAGCATTAATACACAATTTACATACCATGGAGAATGCCACAAGAATCAATTTGAATCAAGACAATTTGTGCCAACACACTGAAAAGCTCCATAGTGATTGTCAAATTTTCTGTCAGCGATTTTTCCATAATTTTTAGTGATTCGTGGAATTAGGGATGTTTGGGCTAACGTGCATTATATCGGAACTCAGAATCATCTTAAATACAATGATTTCAGGTTGTGATAAAGTGGAGTAGTAGTTCCTTTGCCAACACATACTCTCTAATAGAACTTTCTTAATTGGAATAATATCAGTTTTTGTTAGCTTATGGTTTCTCCCTTCACCTTTGATTTTTTTCCCCATATTTTTATTTTTTTCTGACTAATGCAATATTCATTACATAAAATTAGAAAACAGAACAATCAAAAGCAAAAGAAGGACCACTGGTGATCCTATTGCCAAGATTGAAGAAATATTTAACATTATGGGGGTGCCTGGGTGGGCACCGTAGGTTAAGTGTCTGACTCTTGGTTTGGATTCAGGTTGTGATTTCAGAATCCTGAGATCAAACCCCAGGTTGGGCTCAGCACTGAGCGTGGAGTCTGAGTTTCTCTCTTTCTCTGCCCCTCCACCTTCCGCTCTCTCTTTCACTTTAAAATAAATAGATAAATATTTAAAATAAATATTAACATTAAGGTAGATTTTCTTCCAGTCTTTTAAAATACTATGTTTGTCTAAGTATGTTTTTTCAATGTAATTTTAAGCAGAATTTACTTCCTGTTGCTTTTTTCCACTGTGCATTATTCTTTTAAGTAAAATAATTCTCTTAAATATATGAGAAGTTGAAATTCTGTGTATTTCATTAGTTCATGATTTCCTTTGGTTGGAGATATTTGCATAAAATATTTTTACAATTTTATGCTGCAGTGATTATATTTATATATAAATTTTTATCTTTACTTATGCTTGTTTTCTTAGAAATAATAGCTTTCGGGGCACCTGGGTGGCTCAGTGGGGTAAAGCCTCTGCCTTTGGCTCAGGTAGTGATCCCAGTGTCCTGGGATTAAGCCCCGCATTGGGCTCTCTGCTCAGCGGGGAGCCTGCTTCTCCCTCTCTCTGCCTGCCTCTCTGTCTACTTGTGATCTCTCTCTCTTGGTCAAATAAATAAATAAAATCTTAAAAAAAAAAAAAAAAGAATAGCTTTCTATAAATAAAATTTCCTTTTAAAACTAGTTTTACCTATTTTCTTAACCTAATTTTACCTAGTTTTACCTAAATTTTTACCTAATTTAAGGCCACTTATAAAGATTTGCCAAATTCTTTTTCATCATCACCAGGCCACATTCCAGACTGCTTTTTCTCTTTACACCCATAAGTGAATGTTTGTTTATTGTTTTTGAAAGTTTATCAGTTTAAATAATTTTAGTGTGTATGTAGCATAAGATATAAAATATATTTTATTTTTGTGACATAGGATAAATTAGAGTCACATTGTACTTTTGAAAGTAATCTATTCTCTGGAGCAGATATTTCAATCAGCTTATTAACATGATATTTGTGCAATACTTAAATACAACAAAGTATTCAAAAAGGTATGGAACAAATATAAATAAATAATCTGACTTTCCTAGCAGCCAAAACAAAACAAAACAAAAAGAAGTCTATTTTTTCATTATCTGATAGAAGAAAAAAAATACCAGTTCTCCAAGAAAGACAAATATTTTTCAGGGTAATACATGCTAAAATATATTTATTTTATGGAATCTTAAAAGAACTTACTTAATATCACATCAGACAATGTATCTAACCCATGTTATAACAAATCCCCAAAACATGCTTTAAAGTTTTATTTCTATCCTCAGTAAATTATTTTTATTATATCTTTTAATTTAAATTCAATTAACTAACATATAGTGTATTATTAGCTTCAGAAGTAGAGTTCAGTGATTCATCAGTCTTATATAACATAGCACCCAGTACTCATTACTCATTACTCACACGTGCCCTCCTTAATGGCCATTACCCAGTTACCCCATCCCTCCACCCCCATCCTCAGTAAATTATTAAATAATAGACAATGAATTTAGTTCTGTGAAAGATTATGCTATGTTTGTCCAAAATTAGTAAATTTCCAGTGACTGACCCATTTTGATATAAAGGCAATTTGGAATACCTGTGTGGTTATGGTAAGCTCTTAATGTGTCCCTGTATTCATCATAAAATTCGATGAGGTATGTGCTAATGTCTCCATTTTACAGACGAGAATACTGAGGCTTAGAGCAGATAAGGCATTTTCTCAAGGTCATACAGGTAGATTATACTTGAACTAGAACACTAACCAAAGGTCACATTCTCAATGTCACTAGGCAATGCTACTTCCTAATTTTTAGAAGCAGAATTGTTCACTGAAATGATATTAGAATTTCCATTAAAGGTGGTGAAGAAAAAAAAGGAGAAATCAATGAGTGACTTTGCTTTTGTTTGTTTGTGTGTGTGTGTGTGTGTGTGTGTGTGTGTTTTGTTTGTTTGTTTTTTAAATCAGGCCTATGGCAGAGTTTTTTCCTGCAGGGCAAAAGAAAACTAAAAGCTTTGGTCTGTTGTCCAGAGAAAGATGCAGGATTTTTTCCTGTGGAATTTTTCGAGTATGTCGTCTTTTTTCCTGTCTCTTATTTGTTATTGTCTATGCTTCAGTCTGGGCAGACCAAAAGAAAAAAAAAAAAAAAGACATCTTGGTTTTGAATCAAGAAAATATTTGTTAGAATTCCCACATTGTGGACAACTGTGAGATACTCTGCCAGCTTCTGCCGTGTTAACTAGTATTTAGTGAATTGATGCTGCATGTTTCATAATGTGCGTTGTTGATGTTGTTCATTTAAATATTTTGACTTTTGCAGCTTATTTTCATCTCATCAAATCACCCAGTTTGACTGTTGTTATTTTAAAAATACACTTATCCATTTTTAGTTAACCTGTAATTCATACATATAATCAACTCCCATTTATGCAGGAGTCAATTATACAATTTAATAATTAGATGAGCTGCCTTGTGACTTTTCATCTTTTGGCCATTCATTGACACTACTACCTTAGGGTACAGTTAGGGGGGAAAAAAAGCATGAATGACTCCTACTGCAAGTTGTTAGATTTCAGCTGTTGCAAAAGTTAGGTAATAACTAAAATTACTGGACTTCAATTTTTTGTGCGGTAACTTCCTTCATCAGTAATGACAATGACAACAGGCTGAAAATCACATTTTAGCACATAGCCATCCCAGAAGGCTAGTATCAATACCACATTCAATATTGAAATCAGATATCTATCTGTGTCGTTTGTTTAATGTATAGCAATTTTGAAAGCATACACACCTTCACTTGAATACCTCCTGGTTTTCTGAAAAATTTTTAAACAGTTGTTACAATAGCTAACACTCATACAGCCCTTACTGTGTTTCAGGAACTGTTCAAAAGTCTTCCTATACATCAATTCATTTAATTCTTCAGTAACCCAATGAGGAAGGTATATTAATCTTCTGATTTTACAGATGAAGAAACTATGGAGAAGTGATGCCCAAGGTTCTATACACAGCAAGTGACAGAGACAGGATTTGAATGAGAGCACCCAATCTGGAACTTGTACCCTTGAACATTACTCTCTGCAACTCCATCACATAAAATATTTTCATAGAAGTCAAGATTTATTCTTCTTTTGTAGATGACTCATTCTCTCAAGAAAGACTCTACGATGGGCTATTCTTCAATTTTATTCCTATGACCATACACTCATCAAATCTATTTTCATTTAACTCTATTTCTCCTGATTATAGTTAACTGAGGGATTTGTATCTCTCAGGACTTATCACGTTTCCTCTAGATATGCAATAAATAGTTATAGAATTCTCCTATTGTAATAGAGTCAAGGAGTTGTACAGTTGGAAATAATATCATAAGTCATTTAGTCCAGATGCTTAATTGGCTCATGAATCTCTTTTACAGTGTGGGGTTTTGTATAGCTTCTTTTGAACCCCTTCTGTTAGAAGACTATTTATTAGGAAAATTCTACTTGTAAAAAGATCTGTTCATTTGAGTCAGAGTCTATTTCTTTGAAATGTCTATCAATTGATTTTACCCGCAGACCCATTGAGAATAAGCCTAAATCTTTTCCCCATCAAAAAGCTTTTTCACTGTATAAAAAACCCCGTTATCTTGTCATTGTTTCCCTCAAACACACTCTCCTTTGAATCACTTCCTTCAGTTTTTCTTGGACAGTGTTCCAACTCTTCTCACTTACCCTACGTTCTCTTGACTTACCTAAATTTGTCAACATTTTTAAGTGTGGTATCCAGAGTTATAGTAAATGTTTGATCTATACAATGAAAATCATGGCCTATAGCAGATCTATGACCATCCTTGCTCAAACCACTGTACTTTCATTGGGCCTAAGAATGCAGGCATTCTTGGCACCATCAACACAATGTTGAATCATAAATGAGACAGATAGTCAATTACAGTGACTAAGGTGTAATACTGTGCAATTGTACTCACTTGTTGGTACTTTTGGTGAAGTGGTGGGCCAACGTGAAGAAGTTTATACTTGTCCATCTTGGATTTTCTTTTGTTGACTTGTTCAAAATAACCCAGTGTTCATTTTGTACCTTGCTTCTATTATGCCTTAGCTTTACTTCTTAAATTTTGGGAGATGGATTGGTGATCTTGCCAAAGACAAGAAATAGATAAAGATTTATTTTAGCAGAGTCATAATAAACATGTTGAATAGAATAGTACCAACAGTGCAGTCTTTGCTAGGCTGTCAGTCTTTCTCTCAGAGTGCTAGAAATCTATGTATTAGTACTCTTAGACGGTTATTCTAACAATTAAGAACATACCTAACTACTTTGGGTCCAGCCTACGTTTTTTCATTATTTTTAGCAACTGAAATATTTGCTATGTTACTCTTTCAATCATAAGCATTTGTTATTTAAATATCCATTCTTTCCCTTTCAGGGTTTAGGTAAATTATTGGGAACTAATGCTAAATCAGTTCTTTTCATAGTGGAAAACAGAAAGATTAATATTCTATGGCATTGTAAGTCTGTGACCACATCCTGGAAATCATAGCCTCTTCTCGACGTAATGTTACCTGCTATGATGATTATTATGCATTGATATAGGTCTTTCTTTTCTTAAGATGGTATACAATGATTTTTATTAGCTCTTCTTTTCACTAGTTAAATGGGGGGCTTCAGTATTCATAAAAGATTTGGAACTGTCATCACTTCTGTCAAAACATTCTCTTGAGCTGTTAGGTCAAGTTTGATTTTGTATTTGTGAGACTACAAGGTATCCCGGTGTCGCCATCAGCATCCTTGAAAATGGGAGAGTGACAGGCAAGGAAAGAAACATCTTGCCACAAAGCAAGCCTCAAACCATTGGAAGAGGTAGGGCTAGGACTCAGAATTTCTAAGTATTTTCTTTACTGCATAGTAATTGTGCATGCCACACTGCTGCTACGTTGTCTTTCTCTAACGTATGTGTTTTCCTGTCCCATCTGTTTATTTTAAACAGTGTCTTCAAATGTATAAATTGTACTCTCCAAGCTAAATACCACTTAATTTCCTGTTTTAAATTATATGATATGTCACCAAAAGTGGTTTATTAATTGGACAGTCTGGAAGATAAGATGGGAATTGGTTGATAGGGCACTTAATATCATGCTAGCCTGAGATGCTCTACGTAACTCTCCAGAACTTATTTATTGCTCATGGGAAGCTGAGTCTGATGTTCAGTTTGCTTGATTAGTGCTTTGAGAACTGGGGCTCAACAGGTCTCCCTTAACTGTCCCGGTGGTATTGGGCACCACCCTTGCTCGGCTTGGCTCCATAGAAGCCAAGCTCAGTGGACTGCTTTGCATGTTCTAAATGCTGTGTGATGCTTCCTCCCATAATCAGGCCGAGCATCACTGCTTCCCCCAATCCCCCTCTGCACTTAATTGACCAATAGAGCTAGACATATGGAGGATCGAATCACAAACCCAAATCAGCAGTTGTCAGAAGAGATTAATTCAAACAGGAGGCAGCAAAACACTTGTTTTTTTTTTTTTTTTCCCCTCTCACTCTGCGCTCATTTTCAACAGTCTGATGAGAGAAATGATTATTAATATCTCCAGCTGTGCCCTCAGGCAGATGCCAGGAACTTCAGTGAACTGCTTTCCACTTCCCTAGGTCCCTGAAATCTTTCTTCTGGAGATGCTTTTTGGTCCTTTGGTTAACCAGGTGGCCCAGGGGCAAGTCTGGCAAGATTGGTTTACATCTATGCCGTCAAATTCAATATGTACAACACTGTTGGGAGAGTCTCCCCTATGAGCCATGCTAAGAGTCCCTTTCTCTGGCTCTGACTCAGAGGCTGAACTGGAAATGATGAGTGGGACATCCTCAAGGCCTATATCTCCTATATGTAGTTCTCAACCCGTCAAGTTGTTCTGTCAATATGTATTCAATATTTGTACATGCTTTCAGCCCTTTTCTAGGCACTATGAAAAATAGGGAAATAATATATAATCATTGCTCTTGAAAAATCATATAAGTAAAAATGAAAACTAATGCTGATTGAATATCTAATATGTGCAAGGTATTGGATTAAGCATTAGAAACTTAGAGCTTTGTCAGCTGCTTAGTGGCTCACTCATTACATTCTTGTATTTTATCAAATGGTAATAAATAATTCAACTTGGCTCACACTTGCAGGAACAGGTGAATCCTGGGGATCATTGGATGTAGGACCTCTCCATCTCTGGCTCACCAACTGGGGAGTCAAGATGGTGGTGAAGTTTTAGTTACATCCTATTCTTTCAGCAGCTTTGTAGGGAAAAGAGAGAGCTACTCTTTCTTAGTACTTTCTAGAAGAGTCCTGGGCCTGACTCTTACTCGCCTAAAATTGTGGCCTTAGGGTCTGGAAGATACGGATTACTGTCAGTCATAATCCTCCTTAGTAATTAGAAGTAGGTCTGCCTGAGTCCAAATGAAGTTTATGACTTCAATTTATAACCTTGGGCAAGTTACTTAATTTCTCTCTGTCTCTGTTTTATCATGTGTGAAGACAGGGAGGGATCTAGTAACACTTATATTGAGGATTTCGTGGGTTAAGTCATGGAAAATTCTAGAAATAATGTCCAGAACTTTGTTATTGTTTACATTCAGAATGTGTGACATCCAGTTGGGATGGCTCTTTGACATGGGAAATTGGACTAAATGACCTCAAATACAATCTAACTGAACAACTGCATGGTTTCATTACTGGTATTAGAGTAGAAAATTTTAGATTTGGGGGGATAACCCAAGCGGTTAATGTAAGTCTGAAAACACCAGCTATTCCACCAGACCCTTTTCTGGACCAGGAACTTCTTTCTCATCACTGAGAATGTCATGCAGTATACTTCATATCTCACTGTGACAGCACAATCCCCTCAGTGGGGGAGGTGCTTACCCTGCTGCTGTATACAGCAAAATGAAGACAAAATCTGGTTGCAAAAATCCCCAACCAGTGCCATAGTTTGTCCTCCCGGAGAGTGATGGTTTTGAGAGGCAATCTTGAAAGAGATGCCCTGTTGGGGTTGGGCAGTCGCCATCTAGTCAGCACGACATTACCAGTTGTGTGTTTCATATGGACTGGACAGGGAAAGGCAGCAGAAGACACAATAGCATAATAAAGCAAACTGTGAGGAAGGAGTAGTTGAGGCAAAGACATTATGTTGGTAGGAAGGAAATAAAAGAGCGTTGGTAGTATAAGAATCTCAAAGAAGGGCATGACCACGTGAAGGTTGAGTTGGGTTTGATGAATGAGTTGTTTCCCACTTGGAATCTCTCCTTTATATTTGAAAGTTTTCCCGCCCCCCTGTGGTAGCCAAGGAAGAACCTTAAATGCTAGACATGATAGGAAGAGGCTCTGTGTTCCTGCAGTGACTACAGTTCATGATTGTGATTCTGTTAATAGGTACGTGAATATAATTATTACATGGGCAATCGCTGAAGTCTACCATGAGAACAGGGGGATTTAGGGGCTCTGTGGAATATTTCTCTTCTTAAAAATTTGATCCATACCATGTATATGTGCCACCATCAGCTGATCTGCAGTGTTAGAGAAGAGGTGGTGTTAGCAAAGAGGGATTTTATTAGTTACCGCTGAAGAAATAATTTCTGACATCACTTTTATTTAACATAGTCTTGTAAAACTGATCTTCAAATTTCACAGTTTAATGGTCAGAGGTTCTTACAGTGCAGGTTTTTATTGCTTCCTCCCCATGCATGCTAGAATATGGGAAAGAAAGACAGACTTATCTTTACTATTTATCACTGAAAAGATCTTTAAAGCAGGTACATGGGCATCTTCCCCCATTATGCTTCTCCCCCTTCTTTCCTGCCCTCATATTAGCCTGTTTGTTGTCCATAAATATCTCCTCAGTGCCACCTGTGTTTTGTAGCATCATGTTTCAACTTAGGATACATCTAAAGCAGTGTGTCTCAAAGCATGCTCCAGTGACCACCTGTATCAGAAACATCTAGTTTCTGGTTGAAAATGCAAATTTCTTGGCCCTTGGGAATCCGAGTCACTGAGAACCCAGGCGTATGAATTTTTTTCAAGCTCCTTGGGTGACATTTATAAGCATAGTATAAGTATATGCATAAGAACTATTGGAGCCATTGCTTCAGAGCAGTGCTGCTCAAAGGAAATGCAATAGGAGTCATGTAAGACTTTCTAATCTTCTAGTAGACAAGGGTTAAATAGAACAAGTAAAAAGAAATAAGTGAGATTAATTTCAATAATATGCTTTATCTAATAAGCCCAATATATTACAGTTGCAACCTGTGTTCAATATAAAATTATTGCTAAGATATTTTATATTCTTTCTTACATACTAAGTCTTCAAAAATTCAGTGTGTGTTTTATACTTATAAAACAGTTAAATTTCAAGCAGCTACATTTCAGTTTTTCAGTAGACACTTTTGGCTTAGGGCTACCATATTGGACAGTGCCGATCTAGACATAGGAGACTATTTTTAGTACAAACATCTGATATCATCGGAGTTTTATCATGCCACATGGCTTTATTTATCATAAAACACATAATTCTTCTTTTTGGGAACTGACTAAAATGAATGATCACAAAAATCTCACATTTTCTTAGCCATATAGCTATGATATTCCAGCTAGTAGCTTTTGATTACAAAACAAATGTGTTAATTATTTGAAATTTTTTTCTCATTCCCTTTAGGAGTTATTTCACTTCCATTCTGTCACCAAGAGGATGATTTACTCTGAGAAAATATGTAGCAAGAACAAATGCTCTTTCAATGACTGTACTAAAGCCATGAGAAATGGGTTTTCTATGGCAGTAACAGCAATAACAATGTTTATCAAGCACTTGATTTGTGCCAAGTATTATATGATATTCTCCATGTAATGTATATAATTTGTTTCTTATGGCCTCACCAAATCCACATTAATTATCCTCATTTAACAGACTAGGAAATGGAAATTCAGAAAAGTTAAATAACTTACCAAAGGCTATAAGGTTATTAAGGTCCTCTCTGCCATGCGTCGTATTAAAATTGTTCACTTTTAATGTAACTGGAAGTCCCAGAGTTATTAAGGAACATTTTATTAAGAGGTACTCAATTTACTGTTTAGTTTTTTAGCTCTTCCACTAGCCACCTATCTTAATCGGAAAATGTTTTGACAAATGATTCCATACATATGTAAACTGTGAAGTGTCTCCATGGCTTTGTTAATTACCATATTCATGTCTGAGAGTTGTCAACAAGGAAGAGGAAGCACCTCTTTTCATTTTCTCCTTTCTGGTCTCTGTATCTCTTAGACCGTGGACTCTTCTGATTGACTCTCAATCTCCAACATTCACCCTTTTGCACAGTAAATGGAGAAGCTTGAATGATCTGAATGGCATTAGGCTTTTTATGTCTGCTGCCTTTAAGGGCCATGTAAATGGAGATAAATGAAATCCTAACAAAAGCACAGAACCAGTATGAGAGTCTGGCTGTATCCTGTAGGGAAGATGGGGCAGTGAGCGCACGTGAGGGGAAGATCGAGAAAGGAGGCTGAGGAGACGGAAACAGCTGTCTGGTAAAGCCGCGCAGGTGTAGGGGGTACTCATTAGGTTCCCATAGGCTCTGTCATTAAGGCTGTGGCAGATGTTCTCGAATGTGACTGGCATAGTCACAAGGGAGGCAGTAAACTCGGCTTAATGTTCAGAGCATTGGTGTGGCACCGCCGGGCAGAAGGTTGGCACGTTTCACCTCCTTGCCAGAGTGGCAGCTGCTCTTGCCTCCTTAGCTGTGGAGTCTCTGTCGAATTCCTCCTTGGCAGTCTTATCATATCTCACAGGCCCAGTACTACTCCCTTATAACTGCACTTGAGTTAGTAGTGGAAGAAAGTCCCACATATACAGGGGCAACATAAACAAAATCCTTGATACTTAGAGGTTGTAAGATATTCTGAGGCCCAGAATCCTGTGAGAGCATCCCCAATATCAGCCCAGCTTCAGGAAGTCTTCAAAAAATTTGCAGCAGAGAGATAGTTGCATGAGCTGGAGCAAGAAGGCACAGGGCAATCTTAAAAATTTCATTTGATGAAACAAGAGGAAACCAGAGAGGGAGACAAAGCTTAAGATACTCTCGGTCTCAGGAAACAAACTGAGGGTTGCTGGAGCAGAGTAGGAAGGATAGGGTGGCTGGGTGATGGACACTGGGAAGGGTATGTGCTATGGTGAGCGCTGTGAATCATGTAAGACTGATGAATCACAGACCTGTACCCCTGCAACAAATAATACATTATATGTTAATTAAAATAATTGCATTTGAAGCTCTGGAATGTTTTCAATTATACTACATAGAGGATGGTATATCAACAGTCATTTGTTTTTCCTGGAATGTTTTCAATTATACTACATAGGAGATGGCATATCAACAGTCATTTGTTTTTCCTGAAAGTGAAAAAATGGCTATTGAATCCTATATCTGCAATAGAAATACATCACCGTTTTTGTCTTCCTCTAAAAAAAAAAAAAAAAAAAAAAATTACATCCTAAATTTCTAGGACCACACTCTAAGAATAGAGATTGTTGCATTCTCTGGGCATAGACAGAGATAAGGGGAAATACTGGTTACTGGACGTGCAGAACTGTGGCCCTTTAACAGTGCAAGCTGGGTGCTAATTTAGCTTATTGATGGGCTTCTTTGAAGCAGGAATTTGGCATAGTTGAACTAAAAATCACAGACCCCTTCGTGTGTTGTTTTGTATACATTCATTCAAGTCTTAGACTCCAGGTATTACCAAAGTATTTAAGCATTAGACAAGACAGAGTAAATCTTAGTGATTGATATATTTTGTTCAAAAGCAACCTTTCTGCTATCTAACTATCTCTGAGATAGGCTATTCCCCACCCCACCCTCCCTTTTCTTCCTTCCCACTGGGAGATTCCAAATCACTTGGCATCTGGGAAAATCTTGGTTGTCAGTTACTGACATTCTGAAAGAAGATAGATAGAAGTTTTCAGGAGATGACTTTTTAGCTGTTTGCTGAAAGATCTCGCAGTTAGTATACATTTAGTGAATTTATCAAGCTTCTGGGTCTAGCTTTCAGCCCCAGTGGTCTAAATGTCAATCTTATCAGTGTCTAGAGTTGATTGGATTTAGAGAGCTGACTAATAATATTAACACTCAGAAAACACTGAACTATGAGCCAAAATGCCAAGTTATGAATTTAAAGTGATACAAGGATCGGAATAGTAAAATCTGTCTGCCTAGTGCATCCCTTCTTATATAAGCCAATTCATGTGGGATGATGAGTTGCTTAGTTCCCGTGAACGTAAAACAGGGATAATTAGTTGCCTGAGTCACACATACACTGGCATAAATCCTATATCTGTTTCCAAGGTGATAATTATAAACATTTATTGAGGACTAACTATGGGCCAGGCACTCTCCTACACGCTTGATCTGTAATAACTCAGTTATTTTCTCACCAACCCTGATGCTGGATCCTGTCATTATACTCAGATCCAGAGGATAAAACTGGGTCATGAAGATGCAGATACAGTCCCCACAGTTAAAAAATGCGAATCAATCAGAACCCAGGTCATCTGGTGTCAGACTCCATGGCTTTTCAACATTCTGCTATAATGTATGTAAGTGTCATGGACATTGGGCAAGTTGCTGGCACAGGGACTAATTCTTTGGTGGAGTTAGATACTGTAGCAACTTCAGGCCTTATGGTTTCCCTTGTCTACAGCCCAAGCTAATCTTTCTCTCTTTGTTTAGCTTTTCTCTGGACAAGATGCACAATAATTGCTTGGAGTCCAACTTATTAAATTTCAATCAAACTGCATTGCTTTCCCTGGTTCACCTTGATGGAAGTTATAGAGAAAGCTCAAACCTCTTTGTTCACATGTTTATAAATATCAGGACCTGTTTTTTTTGTTTGTTTTGATTTTTTGTTTGTTTGTTTGTTTTTTCTAGAAGTAGCCAATGCACACACATTATCTCTGGATCCAACTAGTTTTGCTCTCAGAGGTCAACCTCATTTCTTAGTCTTCACTGGTGCCTGTACAACTTATACCTTGGTGCCCCCCACATGGGTGACGCCCACAATTCTTGGAACTTCTTCAAACTCTCTACTCTTGTTCAACAATAACTTCTCCCAACGCTGCTTAAACCTGAGGGCTCACTGCTATCCGGTGAAACTTCTTACTTCCCAGGGAGTTCCTGGAAAGGAGCTAGCTGAGGGAGTCTCTAACATGGGTTCAGGGATGCAAAGTCAAATTTTTTGACCAGTGATTGATTATTTATTTAGTTAGTTTGCAAACAGAAAAGAGGGGCTGAAATCCTTATTGATGTGTTCTATGATATTCTGCTGCCTGCTGGGAATATTAAGGAAAGAGCAATTTCTTAGCCCAGTTTGATTGCTTATACTTTAGGGCAAGTGTCCTTCTAAATGTCCTAGATTTAATTTCTAAAGCAGATAGTTTATCCTTGTCCATTCACCTCTATTCTGGGCATATAACAAATTACTTATTGTATCTGGGGTGGGTCCTCCTTTTAAGTCAATAGAAATGTCATGTAATCAAGGGCTTCTATAGAGGGAATCAGGTGCAACTGAATTATTACTAAAAGGGTGGTTGCTTTGCTGTGTTTTCTTTTTGGCTAAAAAATTTAAGGTTAATATATTTTTTCAGAGTTTTATGTTTATGTTGTTTTTAAGCTTAAACGAACTTGTAAGGAGGGTTGTCTCACACAAGTATCTCATGACACACTTTACAAAAACATTTCCCATTTCAATTTCTTCTATCGATACATATGAAAAAACAGCACCATTTTTAAGGGACTAGCAGAATTTTCTTTTCAGTATCTTAACAATGATTTGCAAGCATCAGCTGAAATCTGGAGCATGACTTCTCAAAAAGCACGAATAAGAGTCTGTGAGGTCAGCAGTCTCTGTGGGAGAATTGGAAGAAACCTATCTGTCATCAGAAATGTATAAAAACCAAAACCCAAAGCTAAAAGCAGATTTGTCCATAGTCTCAACACTGATCTACTTTTAATATACGGATTCTGTATTTGCCACTTTTCCTGGATTCCAGAGCACTTTTTTGTATTTAGGATTCATGATGACTTATCATATCCTAAGTATCATTTCAGATAACCCACATATTGGTTGCTATAGATCCATGCAGTCCAGCCTACTAATCATAGATTGTGATTGGGTGTATGTGGCCATTTAAATTTATGTTAATTAACACCTAAAAATTCAGTTCCTTAGTCACACTACTCAAGTGCTACATATTTCAAGTGCTTGATAGCCACAAGTGACTAATAGCTACAAAGTTGGAGTCAGCACAGGTTTGGATGTTTTCTCTCCTCTCTGCGCACTGCTGGAACCCTTTCCACCAGAGCTCTTACAGATCTTTTTCAGATACTTCTTGAATACAGCCTGATGAGAAATAGACTAGTCCCACTAGTCCATAAGACAGCAATTCCTCAGTTGGATTCCTTAAAAAAACAAAAAAACAAACAAACAAAAAAAACCCAAAACTCTCCTTTAAATAAAAGAATAAATGTAACTCCCTTTAGAGTTTTACCCATCAGTCCCGACTAAACAGAAAAGAGTCTGATATAATCCACTGAGTCAAATTACTGGGCTATTACTGAATCATGACATTAACATTCCTTTCTCCATGCAAACCTGTTTACAGAAACAAAGGAGAAAATCAAGCACATTATCAGTCCTTTGACCCTGCTCACAACTACTAAAACAAAATACAACCCAAACTCTCCTCTTTAGTGAAGCTCACAGTTCATACTGATACTGTAATTTGCAAAGAACCATTTCCTGCTGACAACTTTCATGCATGCCTTGAAGGAAGCATTTCACAAGCACCTGTGTCAGATGTCCTCATCTCTCCAAACAAGCAAATGGACTAGAGAACACTATGTACTTACACAGGGCTGGATCCACAATACAGTGTTTTCCAAATAATGGGTCATAAACCATCAACGCATTGTGAACAGCATTATTATTTAAGTAAAATAGAACATAACCAGTAGGATAGCGTGGAAAATAGAAGAGTGCATTGCACACAGTAAAACTATTTTTTGGTTTATTTGTGTGTGAGCAATGGGTCATGATGTTATACATTTCTTGCTGATGGCTGCAATCAGAGTTTGAAGGCTGCTATAAGAGGGAGTATGTCTCTTTGGGGTGTTGTCCATAAGGTACAACTTCTCCTAGACACATTTTGGTGATGATTTTGAGGGAAAAACCTTAGAAATCTGATCTGAATTCATGTGCTTATTTCCCAGTTTATTCTTGGCCCTGAGTAGATTAGACACTTTGTGAAAGTTAAATCCATTAGGTCATTTTATTTGCTAGATAGCAGATGGTCATAGCCTATTACATTGCAATTTGGTCAGTATTCGAAAAGCTGTTCAAATGAGGGTAGTGATGGGATTTCCGTCTCCTCCCGAACACATTTATTAACAGCTATAGGTATTGTGCTCTTTCTCAGTCTGTGTGTTTAAGAACTATGAGGTGCTGGGTAAGGAGCAGTGTTACTAGCTGGATGGCACTTTTGATTGGTCTTAAAATGCGGTTAATATTTTGACAGACCCAAACTCCGCGTAGGGAAGGGTGCCAAGAATGGGAATCTATTGTCTGTTTTTTAGGGAGGAAAAGGTATTAATAGGATGAACACCTTTATTTGTATGAGTTTTAAAGACACTTGAAATTATATACTCAACACCTTAACCTCATGACTAGTGTTATCTTTATTACTGAAGAGAACTGAAACTCTGAGATGTTAAGTGACTTGCCCAGGACCCTATACACATTTAGTTAGTAGACCTAGAACATAGAGCTTTCCAATGGATGCTTTTCTCCAAGTATTCATGGGCATGTGAAAATGGGCCTTGGACAAGGAAAACAAACAGATTAATAAATAATTCTAAAATATTATTTGCTAAAAATGAACTATTATGAGTCTTTTCCAGCTCCTGTAATTTTACTATTTTAGCCAAAATCCACTAAGAATTATAGCATTCCCTTCTTGTTACAGTCACCATAATTTTTTTCCTTATTACAGAGACACATTACTGCAGAGAGGCACGGCTTACTGAATTTCTCTTAGCCCTGCCATCTGATATGTTTTAGGCCTTGGGCATATGAGCTCATAGTAATTTGCATGGTAATTAAACTCATTTAGACAATACACTGCTTAATAGGGGATGGGACAGCTTCTCACCTAACACTTCATTAAGCTACCTGTGCTAAGGCCTTCCTAGATGACAGGGTCAAGTCCATAACGCAATGTTAAATATGTTGTACATTTGTTAAAAAAAAATTAGCCAACTAGGTAACACTGATGTTGGATTCAGAAATAAATGTTCTCCAAATTTGCCTTTTCATCCGCATATTCTGTGTTTCACTGATTTTTCTCTTGTACCTAGTATCCATTTTTTCAAATTAACACACATGTATTAGAAACCAGTTAAGTACAAGATGGGATTGGGAGGGAGACAAACCATAAGTGACTCTTAATCTCACAAAACAAACTGAGGGTTGCTGGGGGGAGGGGGTTTGGGAGAAGGGGGTGGGATTATGGGCATTGGGGAGGGTATGTGCTTTGGTGAGTGCTGTGAAGTGTGTAAACCTGGTGATTCACAGACCTGTACCCCTGGGGATAAAAACATATGTTTATAAAAAATAAAAAATTAAAAAAAAAAAAAAGAAAAAAAGAAACCAGTTAAGTCTAGTTACTTCCATTGGACCGACTAAAGAGATGAGTAAGACAGCCCGCGCCTTCATGAGCTTACAACTTAGAGGTTACGACAGCAAAGAGAGGATGTAATTTGCGAAAAGTTGTGGACAGAAGACGCAATATTGTCAGGGAATAGCAGAAGTTGGATTAATTTGCTAGGGGATTTGCCAAAGAGGAAATAATTATGAATAAGTTTATCAGAGAAGGCTTTTTGGATGTCTGTTTTCTTTTTGTTTTATCTCATTTGCATTAAATGTTATTTAATTCTAATCAAGCATCAAATAGTCTTCAAACCTTCTCATATAAGTTCAGAATCCTATAAGGTCAGAATTCTCCTTATTTTTTTTTTAAAGATTTTATTTATTTATCAGATAGAGATCACAAGTAGGCAGAGAGACAGACAGAGAGAGAGGGGGAAGCAGGCTCCCTGCTGAGCAGAGAGCCCTATTGGGGGGTGGGGGTGGGGCGGCTAGATCCCAGGATGCTGGGATCATGACCTGAGCCAAAGGCAGAGGCTTTAGCCCACTGAGCCACCCAGGTGCCCCCAAATTCTCCTTATTTTCATTTATGGATGGGGAATTGAAACAGAGAGTTAAATATCTTATCCAAGGTTACTCAACTTGATGTGATGGAGCCTGGATTTGAATCCAGTCTGGCTTGGACCACACATTCTTAACCACAGTGCAATATAGCTCTGTTGACCTTGATCAAAACTGTTTTGAAAGGTGATGGGTGAGGTCCAGAGCAGCTGATGATGGAGAATCATGACAAGGGCACAGGCATGGAGGTACCTGTGTCTCTGTTGCTACCATCGACCCAGTTTACAATCACTGGTGTATAGGGCTAGTGATTGAACGTTCAGGGAATGAGGCTGTTAGAAGAGGCCTGGAGAGAAGTGGTAACTTCTTGGGTAAGGATGCAAACAAGAAGGGGCTAAAGACAGAGCCCAGGGGATTGCTGACATTTGCTAACCAGAAGGCACATGGTGAAAGTGTTAGATAGAGAAGTGCCTCTTCTATGTCTTTCATAGAAAAGTAATGGGAAATAATTTGAGAAACAAATACAAACCATGAGGGATCGTGCCTATCAAATATTTATAGAAGAGCTTCCTTTGACCTAGTGCTCTGCGATCACTCTGCAGAACTCATTCACAGAAGATTGGTATAGGAGGAAGGTTAAAAAATCCTCTGGTGAAGGATTCTGATAGATCATACCATACCTACTCAGCTTGTGCTTCCAAGATTTTAACACATAATCTGCCCCCCCAAACATACACTAGACATCACAACCACAGTGATATGTGGAAATGGCAAGAATTAAATAAACAAATAGTACTAAAGAACAATAAAATTTGCATTAATCCCAAAAAGGAAAAAAAAAAAAGTCAAAATAGAAATAAATAGTTCTTTGGCTATTGGAGAGAAAGGGTGGGAGAGAGTTACTTTGTTTTCACTTACAAGACTTCAAAGTCTTTTCTATGCTGATGGGCACAGTGACACACAAGAAGAAAGTTCTGACTTCCCTGGAACCCTCTCTGATAGAGCCCCTTGCAGGATCACTAATGGAACATGCTCTGGGAAATGCTGCTCTGTCAACATGTTTACTAAGTCTTGTGTCCCCTGTGTGGGGTCTACATTTGCCTTATGAGAGCAAAAGAGACAGGCACCCCTAATGAAAGTCTACCCTCGAAAGTAACATTTCCTAAATTGTTCCTCAGCTCAAATGCCAGAGTCTTTCTTTCTTCTAAATTTCTGCAGCACTTTGTATCACTCCTTCAACTTTCATCTCACATTGTCTCCTCTTTTACTAAAACCTCCTTGATCACAAAGATTGCCTCTTCAGCTTTTGAACAAATCTATTTGCCAGGTGAAGTTAAAGAAACTCCTTAGTATATGACAGCACTAAAGCAGGGTGTAGAAAAAGAAACAATGTTTCTGAGACACCTACTTTCTTGCTAAGTGTGTGTAACTATACAGAAGGAGGGGCAGGTAAATCATAGAGTCCAAGAAAGGAAGCTCAGTATTGCTGTGTATAAATTCATTTGTTCATCTGTTACTGTTACCTAATAAGAGGGGAGTCAGAAGTTCGGGATGCTTATCTTGGCCAATATGGCCTGCACCCAGTGAGACTGGGGTCCTGTCACCAAGAAAGGGAAGGTCGGGGTGCATGGCCATCGGGAGAAACTTTGGTTTACTGGTAAAAGCTGAGAGATTCTGAAAGCTGCTTCTGGAGAATGATTAGAAGATAAAGGAGACACATCACCTTGTTTTCTGGTAAGATGCTAACCTAGTCGGAGTAATTGCTTCGGCAGTGGCTGGTACAGATCTGACCACAGGTCCCATCCAAGCTTACCTGCAGAGGAGATGGTGGCCATCAGTCAGAGACACACATCTTAAGAAGACTAACAAACTGGGCGCCTGGGTGGCTCAGTGGGTTAAGCCGCTGCCTTCGGCTCAGGTCATGATCTCAGGGTCCTGGGATTGAGTCCCACATCGGGCTCTCTGCTCAGCAGGGAGCCTGCTTCCTTCTCTCTCTCTCTGCCTGCCTCTCAGTGTACTTGTGATTTCTGTCAAATAAATAAATAAAATCTTAAAAAATAAAATAAAATAAAATAAAAAAGAAGACTAACAAACTGATTTATTTTTGCTTTAAATTGATAGTTTATTTTTATTTATTTATTTATTTATTATTTTATTTTATTTTATTTTTAAAGATTTTATTTATTTATTTGACAGACAGAGATCACAAGTAGGCAGAGAGGCAGGCAGGGAGAGAGAGGAGGAAGCAGGCTCTCTGTGAAGCAGAGAGCCTGATGTGTGGCTTGATCCCAGGACCCTGGGATCATGACCTGAGCTGAAGGCAGAAGCTTTAACCCACTGAGCCACCCAGGTGCCCCAATAGTTTATTTTTAGAAGCATTTGGGGGTATGTGCTCATTTACATGCATGCTTTTGTGTTGTTTCTTTGACTGACTATTACATAGTGGGGAGGTGTGTACTGACCGCAGGATGGTTTCTGGAGCTACAAAGAGGAAGCTTAGCTGTTACATTGTGGTATTTAATTAGTCAACAGTGGCATGCCGACTCCTGACCCCCAGACCCTGGTTGCCTTATTCAGGCTGTCAAGATTGCTTTGACAGATACAGTTATATAAAGTGACCCAAACCACACACTGGAACAATGCATATTTTCTACACTTCCTATGTACTTGAGATGAAAATAGACTAAGGAAGTCATGACAGAAAATGTCTCCGAGCTACCTATAGTACTACCAGATGTGGGTGAATGTGAGTAGAACCCTACCGGTCATTCAGTTTGAACATCAGTGGATGTCAATATACTCACAGAGATCTCCGGTTTGTATTTAACCTTCTGTCAAACTTTGTCTGGTTACCAAGGGATATGGGTGCCTGCTCTTATTTCAGTACTGAAATTGCCTTGAAAGCCGTCCAGCCTGGAGTGAGGAATACTTCACTGCTTCCCACTCATGGAAATTACTCAATACAGGAAAAGCATCGAAGACAGAGTTATTTGTGTCCCCTTCTCTGTTGTTTCTCATTTCCTCCAATTGGCAAGACTTATTCTTTTTCATTTTCTCTACAAATCTTCTACTTTGGTGTTTTTCTTTGCTTTTTTAATCCCCCTTTTCTGCCCAGAGCCATCATGTAAGGCTTGCTTTTCCTCTTATATTCCTCATTTAGAAGATAATAAATTCAGGTGGTTTTTCTTAGATGATTTTCCTTAATAAAAACACCAGAAAAATAATTACTGTATCTTTAACTTTATTCAGCAACTTCATTAGTGCAGTATCAACCAGAGGGTGAAGACTCTAATTTGTAGAGAAAGTATCTAACACAAACACTTAGTGAGTCTGTCCGTGGCTGGTAATTTATTATATTTCTAGTAGGAAGGTCTCTGACCTGTTGCTGTCCCCTGGGTTGGTGATTTGGTAATTGTAATACGTGAAGTATAACACTTACCTTTAATTCGGGAAGCTTCTGGGAAATGCATGTATTTTCAGAGTAAAGGGAGAAGTGTGAGAAAAGAGAGGTCATTGCAGGGAACGTCGTCTGGCTGAGTTAGGGAGGATGCGGGTGGTCTCTAAGTATAAAACAATCTGGTAGTCTTTCCTTTATCCAAATTATAATCTATTCTATCTCCTATTGAAGAAGAATATGTGGAGGATCTTGGGGGATGGGTGCAGGGAGGAGAGACCGAAGAGAGCAGGAAGGCCAAGACAAGGAGGAGGCGAAAGGGATCGAGGGGCAAAGAAAAAGGAGAAAGAGCGTAGGAAGACTAACTAAGGTACTGTGGGAAAATAAGAGAGGGAGAGAGGGAGATACGGAACCGTAATTAGTACTTCCTACATTTTCCCTGAACCCTGAAGATTTACATTCAGCTTCAGAGTCTGTGTGTCTAGGCTCAGGGTCCCAGCTGCAGTCACCGTCGGCATCCTCACTCCTCTCGCCTCTATTCCATAGCAGCCCCCAGCGACCTCCTATGGCCCAACATTCAGGGACTTGCCCACAGAAGAGGAGAAGGAAATGCAAAAACTAAAATTAGAGAAACCTAGCAAGAGCTGCTGTGGTTTGAGTGGGAGGGAGAAGGGGGGCAGCTCTCCATGGAGGGCCTAACAAGCCCCCGCCATCTCTGCAGTTTCTTTCTCAATCCTTATGGCAGCTCACTCTCAGACCCGGGGTTGCTGGGTTCGGTTCTGACTCTGATCCCTTGTACCAAGATCTCAAGGGGAAAAGGAAAGAAAGCTGTTTAGGGCCCCCTATGTGCCAGATGCTTCCTAATACATTGTCATTTATTTCTCACTGCAATGTGCCATAAGCATTCTTATCTTTCAGTTACGCTTGTAGAAAAGATGACTCATAATTGTTGTAAGTTTTCCCAGTTTGCACACAAGTCAGGGGCAGCTCAGAGACTGGACCCAGGTCATTATGGCTCTGAAGACTGTGCTCTTTACAAGATATCCAACCTGCAACCATGCTGTGCTTCAGTGGGGGGGTGGGTGGAGGTGGGTGTGCATCCTAATTTGAACTGCTAAATGGGGGCATCTGGGTGGCTCAGTCAGTTGAAAGTCTGCCTTCAGCTTAGGTCAAGATCTCAGGGTCCTGGGATCAAGCCCCACATCAGGCTCCCTGCTCAGCAGAGAGCCTGCTTCTCCCTCTCCCTCATTCTGCCACTCCCCCTGCTCCTGCTCTCTCTGTCAAATAAATAAATAAAATCTTTAAAAAAATTTAGAACTGATAAATGAAAGTAGACTTTTGCTTTGGGTATTTCCCTCTCCAGATACATAAAGCTTTATGCTTCTATAGGGCCGGGTACTTTAGCAGAGAGAAAGAAACTTTTACCATTGTGACTTCTTTCTAGAATAAATTCTAGAGAATTTTATTTTTAGCATCTATTTTTTCATAAATAATATATACTCACTATAGAAATGATAGAAAATGCATGTGAACAAAAAGAGGAACCAATAAAGAGTCTGGTTCTACTATCCAGAGATAACTAGTACAGAAGTTATGTTGTGTATTCCTTTATGTTTTGTGGTTATTCATAAACTGTGATAAATTACCATGTACATAATTTTGCAAATGGCATTTCCTATTTAATATTATATCTTCAAAATAGCATAATTATATGTGAATGGATATACTTCTGTTGTACTGTTCTGAATGGCTGCCAACTACCCTGTTGTTAGGATTTCTATAAAATTTATTTCATAAGCCCCCATTGTTTGACATTTAAGTTGGCTTTTTCTCCCCACATTATAAACAAAAATCAAATGAATCTCTCACAACTAATTCTTTGTGAACAGTCCCAGTTGTTTCTTTAATTATTTATAATTAAATAATCTAACTAATTACACATTCTTAAAAATATAGAAATTGCTTTTTCAAATTATTACACCTATTTTTTAAAAAGATTTGTTAAATATTGCCATGTTTGTCCCAGAAAGTTTGTACAAGTTACAAATTCCAGCAACACCCTTACCAACATCAGGGAAACCATTTGCTTTTATCTTTCTTAATTTAATGGGCAAATGGTTGTTTTATTCTAATTTATATTTCTTGACAATTTGCTTTCATAATATTAATATATTTTTCTTAAAAATAGTCTGCCCATGTAATGGTTTTTTCCAACTGTATTTTACTTTTCTGAGAGCTTACATATTTTGTATTTAAATCATTACTATTTCCCATTTTTCCTTCATGTTTTATGACCTTGGCATGATTCTCAGGAAATTCATTCTCATGTTAGAATTATGTTGGGATGCCTGGGTGGCTTGGTCAGTTAAGCGTCTGCCTTTGGCTGTGGTCGTGATCCCAGGGTCCTGGGATTGAGTCCTGTATCTGGGGCCTTGCTTAGCAGGGAGCCTGCTTCTTCCTCTCCCTCTCCCTGCTGCTCCCCCTGCTTGTGCGCTCTCTCTCTTTCTCTCTTAAATAAATAAATAAAATCTAAAAAAAAAAAAAAAAAGAATTATGCAAGTATGTAAGCATGTGTTCTTACTAGGAGATCCCTATAAAGACATCCTGGCCCAGTCAAGTTGCAAAGTATAGATTTCAGATTGAGGTCTTTGGATTCTCTTAAATAGGTTGATATCAGAAAGGGCATAGAGGAAACCATCCCATCACCCATTTAAAAATACCCAGAGCATGGTGTAGTGTACAAATGTGCCTTCCTCTGGTGACTGTTAGCTTAACAGCTTTGTGGGGAAAACAGAAAACTGGAGAGAGAGGCTACTGCTTTCCACTTAAAGAACTGGCCCCAAAAATGAAACTACCTTTCAGCCCATAGAACTTTGTGCCCTGCTCTTGCTTTTTCAAAGGCCTTAAGGTGCAGTTTGCACAAGCATTCCATCAAGCTTCCTAAGGTCCTGCCCAGGCTGGCCTCCCTTGGTAGTACAGAACCCAGCAAGTGCAACCAGTCCAGAGAACTTCATCTACACAGCCTGGTGAAGCCAGGTGGGGCTTGGACTTGTAGATGGATGTCAGACTAGTTCCAGTAGAAGGCAAAATTTGCATTCATCTCTGGTTCTGGATGAGGATGAATCACCTTCGTGTGTGCTCTAGGCTGAAATAAAGCTCCCTTAAAAAAAATCCCAAGGCTCTATTTTCATATTTCATGAGGTCTGTTCAAATTGTTTATTTTCCTTCAAAAAGAACAACTTTTTGCCGCTCTTGACTTACTATTGCATACATCAGCAAATATTGAACCCCTAATGTTGACGTGATGTTCTGCCTTAGGAAAAAAAAAAAAAGAAGAAGAAGCCTGGTCCCATCTCTGATGATAGTTAGATACGTGACCCCTGAACGGCTAACTCAGTAGCAAAAGTCACGACCTCATGATACCAGAGAATATGTGAGTCAGCTGGGCAGAGCCTAGATTTTTCACATGTCTACTGAATATGTTGAATACCTGGTTCACATGCTCTCATACATAAGTGGAAGGAATGAATTTTAGACTCATACCAAATAATAATGCCATAGGCAGAAGGATGTGAGCACCGATGATGGAAGAACCCAGAGTGTAGAATTTAGAATTTCCTCTTGGACCTTAACACCAGTGATTATATTGTAAATAGAGTCAGATAGCTTGAGTAAAGACTAGGGAAAAAATGCAGTTCATGACAACAGGATATCTCTTAACCATTGATTGGTTTAATACAGTATTAGGCAGAGTTAAAAATTGGAAAGGAGTGTGAGACACAGTTCCTGCTTCTACTGTTAAAAAAATAAATTATTATTACTTTTTTCATTTATAAAAGCTACTTGAGTTTTTAATCAAGGATACCAGTTCTCTGCCCTAGTGGAACAGTTGAATCCACTCCTTTGTTTGTTGTTTGTTTGTTTTGAAGCTTTTATTTATTTATTTGACAGAGAGAGAGAATATAAGCAGGGGGAGGCAGCAGAGGGAGAGACAGGCTTCCCACTGAGCAAGGAGGCTGATGTAGAGCTTGATTCTAGGACGTGATCTGATCATGACCTGAGCTGAAGGCAGACGCCTAACCAACTGAGACACCCAGGGGTCCCTGAATCCTCCCCTTTTTTGCTGTTCATTCTCCTCTGCTTATCAACTGACAGAAATCCTTACATAAGATCAAGGAATTGTATGTAGACAAACCTGGTCTAGTACATCAGTAAGACTATCCCACCGAGAAAGGTAGATCTGCAGAACTTCAGGTCCTAAAATATTAAATTGCATCTTTACTTGCTCTTTATTCCAGAAATTTTTGACTAATTAGGAACTATGTAACAGCATTTTCTGGTATCAATTACAATAGTCATCACCATGTATTTCTCATTATAAAATCAGCACTTTATTAGAATTTATTATTTGCTGTGTGATTCATCACTCCTTTTCCTCTTCTTTAGTCATCAGATCCATGGTCTACACATAGAAGTTGGCTTGAGGAGAGAGGGCGCTAAAGGGAGAGCCACATGGATACAACCCTACCAGTCAGCTTGGTTTTGTTGGGAAATTTTGTCAATAGTTTTCTTGAAAGAATGAATGTATTTCTAGGTACTTTCCATCTTAAAAATGAAAATTGTCCTAGAACATGAACAAGTGCTTTATTTTACCTCTAAATGAAAGCCAGGAAAAGCTCAGGGCCAGACTTTGCTGAAGTTATTAGACCAGGCAGAGAGAGAAAATGAGCAATGGCTTCCTTGAGCTGAGAGTCTCATCAACACACCTGGCTTCTCTGGAGCCCGCTCAGCCACACATTCCTCATTCCATACAGTAAAGGTGTCCCTATGTACTCGTCATGTATGTGGACCTCTCTGCAAAGAATCAATTATTATGTTGTGATTCAAAGTAAAGAATTTAAGCAGATGAGTATTATGTAGTCTACTACATATGAGACACTATGCTAGGTTCTAGGATTGGCTTTTTGAAAAAGATATAATCTCTCCTGTCAGGGACCTGAAAATGAAAGTGACAGGGGGACGTTTATAGAGAAAGCTATACCAAGGCGCGAAGTGTGTTAATCAGGGAGATAGACAGATAGATATGTATAAGAAATAAAATGGTTGTATCAGAGTGACCAGAAATTCAGAGCTCATCAATGCCTTTATCAAACTTACATGCCGGTGGGGAAAAGATATAAATCAAAAGATAGAAATATAGGGTGCCTGGGTGGCTCACTTGGTTGGGTAACTGCCTTCGGCTCAGGTCATGATCCTGGAGTCCCGGGACTGAGTTCCACATCAGGCTCCCACTCCACAGGGAGTTTGCATCTCCCTCTGACTCCCCTCTCATACTCTCTTCACTGTCTCTCACTCAAATAAATAAATAGAATCTTTTTTTAAAAAAATGCAAATATAGAAATAGGTCATTTAAAAAAAAAAAAAAAAAAAAAAACTTCTGTTGACCTTGATGGGCACACAGGTTTACATGAGGGTGTGCAATACATGTGCATAGGTGTGTGTGCACGCACATCCTATATTAAGAGTGTCTTGATACTAAGCTGCATCTGTGGGAAAGTGGGGGCAATAAAATAAGCTGGTACATATAGCTAAAGGTAGTTGGATCCTGTAGCAGATTTATAAAGATATGGCCATTGCATTCCCTTTGATAATGGGGAGAAGAAGCTATGCTGTTTCCCACTGTACTCTCTTACTCCAGCTAAGAGGTTATCCTGACAGCTTAATAGCTGTGAGCTGAAGCCATATTATGACAGCCTTCTTGGTGTCTAGCTCACTCTTTCACAAATATAGGGTGGCTGGTTAGGGGAGAAGGGGCATTTTGGGTACACCATTCTTTCATGTAATCATTACATCTTGAAGTTAACTTTGTGATTAATTTTATATATATATATATAAAATTTATATATATATATATAAAATTTTATATATATATAATTTTAAGTACCTGAAAATTTTCTGTAGGGAATGGGAAACATCATTATATAAAAACATCATTATATAAAAATAAGTATGTATTAACAAACTGCTTCTCATGGCAACAGATATATTATTATTATCCAAATTTAATGGATAAGAAAACTGAGACCAATGTGAGTAGGAGGGTCTGCCCGGGTTACACAAAAAATTAACATGTAAAGCTTAACTTTGCTTTACTTCTGTGCCATATCCCCATCATTCTTGGACTAACTCTAAAAATTTATTTTCCTTATATGAATATTTAATATTCTTTTTACAGATTTCCTATCTATGAGTCCACTGACAATATCTGGCCCTTTTTCCTGTCCATGCAAAGAGACATTTTTGTTGGTAAAAATTCTAGAGAAAGTTCATAGGATGTATACTAACCTAAGTCTCACTTCTACAGAAATGAACTAGAAGTAACTACACAGAAGTCTTTTCTTCCTGGTATTAATTTTACTAGTAGAGAATGCTCAGAGACACTGCATATCACCTAAGCACTCCCCAAATCTTAGGAGCAAACAGACCTCATTCTGCTGCTTGATTGTCCTTAATAATAGGTCTCTGCGACGGAAAGGCCCAGCTCCTTTTTGGACCAGGGGACTTCATCAGTATGCAAGCAGCATTTTCTCTCCTTGCTGGGAGTCTTCTTAGATGGGACCTTGAGATGTGAATACCCAAAATCCTTGCTCTTTTTACCGTCAGCAATGAACTCCTGTGCCACAGGATCTCATTGTCCTTCAGACAGAGACGTATTTTAATTCATCATATCTCTGTAACCTGATGTTGGCTCCCGCTCTGAAATGCAAATCTCCTTCCGCCAGCCCCTGTTGCCTCCTCAGAGGTGACTTAAAGGAGCACAGAGACAATACCTTTGACAAGCTCCACTTTCAAGAGATCTGAAAGGTGAGGGTTTTTGTAACGTATGCTTTCAATTCTGTTGCCACAGACCGCTCTGACTTTCACAAGACACGTATAGGCCAGAGTACATTAAATTTGATTAAAACTGTGGATTTTGTTTACACGTAGGAGAGAATTTTGAGCTCACTTAACAGATGCCTTCACAACCCTGATACCAATCAGTGGAAAGTGCAGGGTCTGCTGCAAAAAATCAATACACCATTCGCTTTGGACATTTCAAAAGAAAGATAGAGTTTCTGAAGTTAGAAATATGTTTGTCCCCAAATAATTCATTTTAACTCTACTTCCAGAGCTCTCTTTCTAACTTTTTTGGTTATTTTTTGTTTGTCTGTTTGTTTTTTCCCACCTCGTTGATTAAAGCAAGCATTGGCAAAGTGAAATCCCTATAGAATGCACCAAGGCTGGGCCAGAATAGTAAATGAATGAGCCCACCATGTTTATCTTCTTCTGTGATATGGGTCATATAATCCAGCAGCAAAGAAAAACACTAGTTGCGGACAGTTTTCAACAACTACCACATTATTTCCATCTAGGAAAGTGTGTTTTTTCAGTGACTGTGTCTTCTGATCCATATGCGTAGAAGTATTTCAGTTGTAAATGGTGTGATCACTGAAGTGTGGAAAGAAGTCTGATTCAGTATTGAGAACACAAATAAACAGAAAAAACGGTTAGGTAAGAAGCAATAAGATCAAAACAATTGAGTAATACAAGTAACACCTTTTTTGTTGGTGCAAGCTAAGTGCGTTTTAATATTCAGTAACTCACTGCCATCCTGTATATATGCCTATTTGTGTTGGTTTTTGTAGCTTATACTATTGTAAAAGCTTTGAAACACAATTGTTTTCACCTTTGGAAAGATTTTATCTTCCAGTTTATTGCAATACGTCCCAAACAAAAATGACTCTAGGTTTTTTTCCGGGCACTGTGAGTCAGAAATAAACTAAACTCTGAAAACATTTTTATGTCAAAACCACTTCTCAGGGCAAGTTTAATCCATTGCTTTGAATTGTCCCAATCACTGTATTTATTAATCACCGCTGTTCCGCAGTCAGCTTGTGTGTCTCAACATCCTGTCCTTAGAGAAGCAAGAGTACTGTTTTTTAAGAATTCAGTACCATTCCACAGTACTTAAAAAATACATAGACATAGAAAGGTACTGGGTATATATTTTAAATAGCATAGAATACATATATGTATTTATAATACCATCTTTCTTGTTAAGAATGCTTGCAGAACCACTTTCAGAATAGAAGCAATTATTACAATGACCGTATCAGCAGTTAATTTGAATAGTAGGACAGCTGCGTGTCTTCAGACTCTTTCTTCCAGTCATATAATATGTGAAATTGCCGATAATTTCAGGCAAAATAAAGACTATTGTGCAAGAGGGAATTTTCAGGCCATAATATTCTGATGGGCTATTTGGTTTGATTTCACCATATATAATTTGTCAAATCTCCATTTATCTTGCTTGCTTAGATAAATCCAAATGACACAGGTGCCTCCTGGTAGAAATAGGTATAGATTAAAAAAAAATCCATCCCCAATCCTCTGGTTGATTAGACAGGGCAAATATTTTCAGTCTTAAATAGGCTTGCAGTGGAAATCCTACTATGACATGAATCCCTGCTTACAGAAATTCCATTCGGCAAATACTTTCACTGCCTCTGTGTGTACAGTGTGTTGCGTGCTCTGCATGAGACACCCTACAAAGAAATCCAGGACACGAACATTCTCTTTAAATTTCTGAGTATTCAATGGCTGGTAAATATTTCCATTTCTATATTCTAGGTGGGAAAATACAACTTAGCTTGTCAGAAATTTTGTGTAGTTCAGCAGGTGAAATTGCAAGGGGAACGTGCCTTATGATCCAATCGTGCTATTAAAAATAACATTTTGAGGTACCTGGCTTTTGATAAGTAGGTCCGATAAAAACCGAGGGCCCAAGAAAAATGTTTTCCTGATGTTTCTTTTGGGACCTGTGAATGGGCTAGAGTTCGATTAGGTTTGCCCAACTTTTAATTAGTAAGTAAATAAATGCATAAGTAAATAAAACAGTCTTCACAATGATTTTTATTATGTTGTCTATTTCCAGACAAAAACTGACCAAGATATTATTGGGAGGGGTAGATGGTAAATTAAATCTCCTTTTGTGCATACTCTATTATAGTCAGCATTGATCCTTGTTACTTGCTGTAAGAAAAGATAAATTTGAGGATTTATTTTTTCCTCCCACCTAATAGTTAATGTGTACTATGTCACTGCTGCTTTGAGAGACATTCATTGTTATGACACATTTATAGAGTAGATTGGATGAGACTCTAGGTCATATGAGAAATACATATGTGAATAAATAAATATGAGTTAAAGTGAATTCATAATTCTCATACAAATGAGAATTAAATACCTATGTGAATAAATGCATAAATATAGATTTGTGTTTCGGAGAGAATGGAAAAATGAGAAGGAAGATATCCTTTTTTGCCTTTTTTTCCCTAATGATTATTGACAACAAGAGGCACGTAAATATGAATGATATATATAATCAGATGGCCTTAACACTGACTTTTAATGTGCTGTAGAAAGCTGTGGCTAAAAGAATGAGCTTTGGTATCAATCACAGAAGCTTGAGTTAACATTCTATCCCATCACTTATTAATAGCTGTTATGGACAAATTCATTAACTTCACTAACTCTCTGTGTCCTTACATGTAAAGTAGGCTAATAAAAGTACTTAGTGACAGGTCTGTTGTATTAAATAAATGAATGTAGGGAAAACATAGAAAACAGTCACCTCTCAACAGTTTTACTTATTATTAGCAGTTGTCCTGGGGAAAAATATTGCAAGTGTTGACAGAAGTGAAGAATTTTATTTTTCCTTTAATAAGAACCCAGTGAAATGTCATGGCTGAAGGGATTCAGAGTAACCCAGTGTGAAAGAAGAGGTGTGCACCATATCGACAACCCAGGCCTCACGCACCCCTGCATCCATGTTCGTGAACGTTAGCTGCGCGTCTCCTGTGTGCAGGCCAGGCTCATAACTAGCTTGAGGGATAAAAGTGTGAATGTGAGAATCGTGATCCCTGATTTGAGGAATTGATAGTCTAATTGTAAAGACAGATGCATTTTCAACCAGCAAATAAATAAAATAATTAGAAGCTGTGGTAAATGCTGTAAAGAACAAACAGAATTCTGAGATGGAGAAAAATGTCCTTATGCAGGGGAATCAGGGAAGGCGTCCCTGAGGAGGAGTCCTCAAGCAGAGACCCAGTGGAGGGGAGAGAACCCACCCATCGCAGGGCAGAGGCACTCAGACTAAGTTGAGAGCTCTGAGTGGGGAAATGCCTGTTTTACTTCATCGTCATTCTTAACAGTAGTAGCAAATTGTCCTGCTGCAAATCACGAGGTGTAATTTTGGTTAAGTTCAGCCTTGTTTCGATTTATTTTTACTAGCGAACTAATTGGTATTTCAGGAAATTATAACCCAAACGATTGAAACGGTTTTGAAAACAGATGCCATTTGTTTACTTTAAAAACAAACAAAACAAAAGAACAACACAGTTTGGTTTCTTATGTTGAGAGTTAATGTACTAAGGCCAAATGTGTGTCCCCCCTGTGGTCATTACTCCTTGTCAAGCAAGAAGCAGGACCTAAAAATAAAAATACTATAAGTAGATACTAGGTTAGGCAGCTTTGAATAGACACTACGGGCCCCACTGTAATATATTTTCTCCATTTTATGTTATGCCATATCTGGGTCATCATAAAATACCTAGAATAAAAATTTTTTGTCTTTGGAGAGCCCACATTTAGGTCGGCCCCTTTCCGCTGGGATGCTAGATTGCTCCCAGGAGCAGACGCACCACGGCACGATAAAGACCAGAGTGTGTTTGGAGATAGAAGGAGACAAAAGAATTGGTCAGAGATAATACCCTCATCCTAACTTAAAATATGAAAAGTTCAATAACTCTGCAGAAACCTCCTCAAACCTAATAGCACTTCTAATAGCTCTTCTGAAATATCCACCCTCCCCTCAGGACCCAGCAATCTTCCCAGAGCTATGTTGAAATACGTTTTCAAAAAGCATTGTCTAGACCATTGCTTTTTCTACCTTTTCATTTCCACACCACACCTGTAAAATTGTTTCCGTTTTATAGCCCGACCCTTGTAAATACATTCAACTCTCAATTACCTTCACCAACGAAGGGGAGCATTAGTGCAGATAATTGAAATTGGTGAATGATCTGCTCCACTGGGGTGTAGCCAGCTCCTCCTACCCGGGTTGGAAGTGTGTGTGTGTGTGTGTGTGTGTGTGTGTGTGTGTGTGTGTGTTGTGTGATGGGAGAAGACAGGGCCTGTGCTCTGAGAATGAGCTTCCACTGGAAAAGAATCTTGTTTCCCACCACTCTGACTAGATGACGCTCAGGTCTACAGACTTGAGAAGAGTACCTACGTGTCACTCTAACTGCAAAGACCTTCCTCTAGATTGGAAGTTGGGCACTGAGGGCTCTAAAACATTCTCTCAAAGGCCCAGAGATGACTGAGCAAGTGGGCGTTTCCTAGACACACCCACGTCTACGTGGCTCAATAAACCCATGACTTAGCTGCACTCACTCAGAGTTTGGGGCACAGTCCGGCATGCCTCCTCATGCTGCTTCTATTACTTCTCTACTGTGGGGTACCGCAGGCAGCTGTTGGTATGTAGGACATTTCTCTCCTTGAGGAATATTAACAGAGGCTGTCCAAGTTTTAATATTCTTTTAAAAATAATGAGCATTCATGGAATTTCTCAAGGCAGAATCGCCTCTTCTGTGAGCAGTTCTGGGTGGTGATGACTCTTTAGAGGAACACGGCTGTTGGGAGGGATTGGTTGGAGAACCAGGGTTCAGTCACTCAGAGTCCTCGTCCTGAAGACCAGGCTTGAGCCCACTGGAAAAACCACTGGGACCCTGAGACTGAGCTGGGGCAGACTGTCATGAATCTGTGGGAGACGTTTTCCTTCCTGTCATCTGGTCCGTCTCTGCCGCTGGGCAGCCCCTTCTCCTTTCCCATCTCCATCCAGCTTCATCTCTCTTCTACCGGCCTTTCTCTGCCCTCCTTCCTTCCTCTTCGTCCTGAGATTTCACTTCCCTCACCTCCTGATTTTCACTCCCTGGGCCTGCTCCTTCTTTTGTAAAACTTCTCGCCCCCTGAATTCACTTCCCAATTATTTTAACACCTCCCCTAGCTTCCCACCCCAATATTTTCACTTTTCTCACTCCCCTCTGGCCTAGCCTCCTGCATTCTGATTAGATGCCATATGTATAACAAGGTAGACAGATGCTTTGCTGTTAAACTAAAGGGCTTTTTAATCTACCAGAACAGAAACCACAAGCTTTCTTTTTGTTTGGGGACATCAGCAATTCATGGCAAAGGGTTTAGGAATACAAATGAGGGTGTTTTCTTCAAGCAGCATGGAGTCTCAGCATGTCTCTCTTACTCTCTCCTTATTGTACTTGATCTGCAAAGAAAAAACCTGCACATGGTGATGGATTCATAAATACCACTAATGACACGGAGATCTCTGGGTGCACAGTGCTTTTCGCCAGTGGAGGCAGCTGGCATATGTCTGTGACTGTCCATGCATTTTACCTATTTAGTTTTCTACGTATTTTTTTAAAATCTATTACCATCGACAGTGTTTATTTTGATGGGTTTCTCGAGTTACAATTACTCAAACCTTTATCCAAATTGAAAGTGTTTTTGTTCCTTTCTGGCACTCTCTTTGTAATCGGGCATGTCTTTTGAGTAGACCGGGAAGCCACACAAACAGCGTGTCAGACCACATCGCGAGGTAGGTCATATCCATGGTGCCGTTTCCGACAGCCATTACCCTGTAGGGATCATCCGGTGCCAGCCTTGGCCCAAAAGTCAAAAACTGAGGACAGGAGCCAGTAGTTTGGGGACAGGGTCACCCAGATGAAGATTGCCCAGTCCCTGCCTGTGTTTGGAGTAGAACCCCTGGGGTAAGAGTCAGCTTCCGGCTCTCTCTGGGATGCGATGGCTCCTCTGACCCAGCCAAGGGGCCATCCTGCTACACAGCCAGCAGTCAATAGCATCTGGGGAAGGATTAGGCTGCTATGGAGGGAGGGAGCTCACGCCACCCTCGGAGACCTTCCCAGGAGTATTTATCCCCAGGGCACCGAGAGCTCTCAGGGGGATTCAAGTAAGGCAACATTTCGGGGTCTCACACACTTTTCTGTACCTACAATTTCAGTAAAAGAGCTTGATGATTTTGTCTTCTCTGAACTACTCTCTCATGATCTAGACTTCAGGGCAAGTGTCATGTAGGTCCAAACCACTTCCTTCCCCCCCACCACCGACCCACCCCGCCACCACCTTTTCCCTTTCTCTGCCATGTTAATGCCCCCTTACTCTACTAACCCAGAAGTTTGCACTTACTAGCAGCACCAGAACATCAACCCTCTCCACCCACTCTGGCCAAGAAGCTGACATCCAGGACCTTGCCTGCTAGAACCCGACTGACCACAGTGGCCCCTCTTTGCAGATTCCAGTGCTGAGTGAAGGGGAGGCAAGCGTCATCCGTGGTGATGCTGAGTTTTTCTAAGTCAGGCAAAATTGCCATCGCTTCTGAAAACACGCGTCGGATACTTCTCACTGCCCCACAAAGCAAGTTCTCCCGCAGCCATGGATTTCTTTAAACTTAGTGACATTTTTCTCGATTGTACTTTAGTGTCTGCAGACACTTTTAACCTGACCTTGTGACTTTGTACTTCACATTCACAACGTAAATTTTTGATTTTGGTTTTTGCTACTGCATGGTTTTCTCTAAAAGCTTTCCCCCATGAAGGGAAATAAAACAATTACTAGTTTCCATGTTTTACAGATGTGGGAACTGAGGTATAGATAACAAAGTAGCCTCTCCCACAGAGAGATTCAAATAAGTGATTATAATTGAACAGTCATAATACTTTTTTTGGTCCTTACGGGGAGAAGAAAAAGTTTATCTTTTCTGCATGAGTGAGATTTGACACTCTCTCGAACCACAGGCTATGGGACTGAGACAGAAAGGGCTTACCTGTTATGGAGGTTACACGGGTCTGGAGATAATTCTCCGCTGTTCACACAAATAAACTTCAACACCACAGGTCACTTCTTCTCCCTTCCCTTTGTGTTCATAGCACCCTGCCGTGCTGCCAAGCCATTTACCCCATTTTAATTGAGCAGACCTGGCCTTTTTCTGCCTGTGCCTTTTTTGGCTCGTTCCTGCTACAGTTAATAATTAACACTGTGAGAAAAATTAATAATGCCTAATACAGAAGCCAAAGTCCACCACCACCAAGGGAGCTTCTGCTGGAGCTCCCAGGTGCCATGGGAAGCCAACACGTGGGGACGATGCTGGCCAACATTGTACGGTGACAGCAGGGACTGGTGCCCTCACACCAGTTAGCAGAACACAGGGCACAGTGGAATTCAGAGTTATCGTGTCTCTCGCACGGAGTCCTCTCTGGTCAATGAGGAGGCCCAGGAATTCACTCCCTCCGTTTTCTAAGAACAGGGGAATGGGTGGCCTGGAAATCCCCAGCTGTCTGGGTCTGGTCCTCTGTGGGCAGCAAGAAGTCCGGGGAAGTCCGCAAGCAGGACCCGTCTCTGAGCACAGTAGGATGCGCTCTCCCTCCTCAGGGAGCCAGCCGCCTCCCCGTGGAGCACAACCACCAAGTCACAGAGTCGTCAGCTCGCGAAGCTATTCTGGTCACTTTGAGTTAGCGCGCTCTTCCCCGGTCCTCTCTTCGGAAGCCTCGTCCACCCCCACGCGCTTCAGAACTTCCGTTCACTTTCAAGTTTCCGTGTTTGTTCTTTTGTGAAGATCATTTCTCTTCAAGTCACTCAAAGCTTCTTTGAGGATTCTCAGAGACACAAAGCGCTTCTTTGGGATTGTATCCCTGGTCGTTTCCAGGAGGTGGCTGAGAACGAGAGCCGCGTGTGTCCGCGTGCACACGGCCCCCTGCGTCGGGAGCGTGGGGGCGCTGGCCTGCGAGGGTGCAGGGGTGGGTAACCCCACAGCTCACTGCCCGAGGGCGCATAACCTGTGGGGTCTGAGGGGAGGTAGGTTTGCATTCTTACCCTGAGCTCGTCCGTACCCTTGTAGATGCCGTACCACCAATCTTCTCTGTAAGGTCAAGATCATATGTTGGTCACCTAACTTCATTTTTTCACAGGTAAATGGGGTACGTGGCTGACTATTAGATTGTTATATTGCCTGATCTTTAAATATACCCATGAGTGGATATACACTTCCTGGGATCCTCAACACCCCCGCTTCAGGGTAGAATTCTGCCGCGTAGGGAGGCAGCAAGGGCAGCGTTCAGAGCCTGATTTCCGGGATCCCAGTTCTGTCGCTCCTAGCTGTGCCCCCTGTTTCCTCTGATGAAGTGCAGGACAAGAGACGTCTTGCTGCATAGGGCTGTTAGGAGATTTCATGAGCAGATGTAGAAAGAAACTTTCAGTGTGTGGCATCTTCCTGCTGTCCCATAAATGGGAACAGTGTTGTTCCTGCCTAATAGATGACTGAGATCCAGCCTCACAAGCTCTTCAGGTCTAATACACTGAGAATTTTCCTGACTCAAGAGACCAACATGCTTTTACTTGTTGTTCCCTCACTCCCCACCCCCACTCCAAAAGCCACCTCCTGTTTAGCTTTACCTCAGTTTCAAGTTCACCCACCGGAAGTCCTTTTGTGACCTTTGACTCTAAATGACCTCTCTCATTGTATGCTCTATCTCATTATCTCATCTGTTATTTATAGTGCTTATCAGAGTCTATAATGATTGCTTACTTATCTCTTGTAATGAGTATGATCCCTCCCAGTAGGTTCCGGTATGCTTTTTTTTTTTTTTTTAAGATTTTGTTTATTTATTTGACAGACAGAGATCACAGGTAGGCAGAGAGGCAGGCAGAGAGAGAGGAGGAACCAGGCTCCCCGCTGAGCAGAGAGCCCGATGTGGGGCTCGATCCCAGGACCCTGAGATCATGACCTGAGTCGAAGGCAGAGGCTTAACCCACTGAGCCACCCAGGCGCCCCAGGTCCTGATATTCTTATGGGGAATAACCACATCTGCCTTTTCCATTGAATTTCCTGCCCCATTTTATTCATTCAGTGGATATTCATTAAGGGTTTGCTTTATGCCAAGTACTCTAAATGTTCTAGATTTATCAGTGAAACAAACAAACAAATCCCTGCCTTCATGCAGCTTGCAGTTTGGTTAGAAACCTAAAAGGCAAGTCACCGAAATATATAGTATGGTAGATGATGATAAATATTAAGGAGAATAATAAAGCAAGAAAAGGGGATATGAAGTGTTGGGGGAAGGGTTGCACTTTTCCACAGAAGGACCAGGACAGGTGTCACTGGGGTTAGGTACAGGGTGAGTACCTATCCTGGGGCAAATGAAGGGAGACTGAAAGGAAATGGGTCCAAGGGTAAAAAAACAAACAAACAACAACAACAACAGAAAAAACCAACTTGTGTTTTTACTGAGTGGACTGAGGTGCCTTGGAGAAGAAGGGTGCATGACTTAGATTTCTACAAGGATCAGTGTAAATGCTGAGTTCAGAATAGACTGAGAGAGAGCGGGGGCAGAAGCAGAGAGACCAATTAGGAAACCCTTCCAAGAATCCAGGGATAATGGAAACTCAATAAGTACTTGCAAATAAATGAATAAATAAAGATGTTTGCACACACTTTTGGAAGACTGAGTGTCTACGTGGTTAGTTTCGGTGTTGGCGCACTGAGGTGCTGAGATCGGGTTTCTTGTACACCCCTGTGTTTCTTTGTGTTCAGCTAATGATATCTGCCCCTTTTCCATCCACCTCAAAGCTGCAAAAGACGAAATGTTGATGATGATGGATAAAGCCAGTGAGATTTATGAGACAGACTACTAAGCCAGTGTTGTTCTAAAGCAATGCCTTGCTTTTGATCTGTGAAGCAGGCATTTCTTTCTCCTTCATCACCTACCAACAAAATGAGCATCATTTTTAATACAGAGGGAAAAACAGGAAGACAAAAAGAAGTGGGCATAAAAGAACAAGAAAGTGCAGTCAGCATATGGAGTGTCAGCAAGTTGGTCAGCAGGGTTCTGACTCAGATGAACTTGTCTTTGTACTTTCTTGTCCTTGAAACAAAGGAGAAATCTCTTCGGGTTTTCACCCCTTAGGAATGCCTTTGTCTAGTGTTTTTGCTTCATAATAACTTGCTAAGTATTTAGCTAACAGCCTAATGACTTTAATCAATAACTGCAGTAGCTTCCAGAATGAATAGGACTTTGAGATTTCTAGACCATAATCCATTTAAAAATCAGTATAAATAAATGGAGAAAGACCTGAGACTCTGTTTAGACAAGAATATTGCTGATCATTTGATGTCATGAAAAAAGTTCTTTAGCGTTTCATAAAATCCAAGCACTTGATTAGTATAAAATTACTCTCAAAGGGAAAACAAAAAACAAAAAACAAAATATCTGAGTGCTATTTTTGAATTTATGCCAAAAGGTCTGTTGTTACATTAATAAAACATGCCCAGATCATTGAATATAGATTTCTTCACCTCCAGTTTTTCTTCAGATTTAGGAGAACATTCCAGGGAAGTATGTTGGGGAGGTGAGGATAAAAGGAGGGGGTGTGCAAAGTAACTTTCTTTATTGATTGCCAAAGAGCGAGTTGAATTTAAGCGTGGTTCCTGTTTTTCCTAGCACAGAAATTTCACGTAGGGTTTAGAGGAGTCTTTCAGGGTTGAGGATCATATTTTTTAAGTTAAGAATGAGATATAAAACAGTTGTTCCTGACAATATTAGGTGGTGGGGGGGGGTGGATTCAGAAAGGCAAAGTTGAGCTTTTAAGACCTGAATATCAGAAAAGGTTCCCATTCGTCCAGTATGCTCATATAGTTACAGAATGAGCATTGCAAAGTGATGGTTTGGTGGCATATTGTGACACGAAAATAGCCAATCCTACCCCAATAATTTGGTCATTTTTATTAATCCAGTTTTATACTGAAGACTTGGAAACACTTCCTAAGGCTTTCCTCTTCCCATTTATTTCCCGTCAGAGTCATTGCCCATTTTCTAGAGGACACTGATAGGTTGTAAGAATGTTCTCTGTGGGGATGATTGAGCACTACTCCAAAGTTGATGATGTTTCTGCCAAACCCCCCATATGTCTTAAGTTTCCCAAATGGACATATAAAACATAATATATTGTTGTTTCTTTCAAAAGCCTGAACTTGCAGAATATTTCTGGTAGTAAGCATCACAGGTCAGTATTCAGTCACATCCTGACTACTGTAAGGTGTTTAAAGATCTGAAATAACAGATAAGTGGAGGGAAAAAATGCTTCGAAGGAGGAAACATAGCAAAGAAGAGAGGAGAATGAGATAGACGTGAATGAAATAGATGAGAACGAGCAGCCAGCGAGAAATAAGAGGGAAGTAATAGAGTTTTTGTTGTTTTGTTTTGTTTTTGTTGTTTGATTTGTTTGTTTTGTTTGTTTTGTTGTTTGTTTTTGTTTTTAGTTTACTTTTTAGTGACTCAGTATCTCTGAAAGCATTAGAATCCAGTGCCCATGTCTGAGCTCCTTCCGCCAGAAATCAAAGAGAAAAAAACACCAATCAACTATAAAATAAAGGTGAAGAAAAGAAAGGCAGAGACAGAACAACGTAGCAGTTTGTAAGGTAGTAAAATTGAAAGATGCAGGTGATTTAAGAGAGAGAGAGAGATATGGTGAGAGACTGGAAATCAAGGAAGGAGAAAGAGGGAGCTCTGAATGAAGCAACCCACAGAAGAATAAAAGCACAGAGGTACTTGGGACAGCTGGCTGCTGTTTGGGAAAGGTCACATATGTGCCCCTTGGCTCCCAGCTATCAAAGAGCTCCTGGTGACTGTCAGGGCAGACAAACAGGGAGAATGGGATTGGATACAGTTTACAACTAACTTGTCATCTGGGAAGGGAGTGGGAGATGAATTGCTCATCCCTCCTAGGTTGTCAGGACTTTGAGGAGGACACACCTTGGCCTCATTAAAAAACAGTAGGTAGAAAAGGATACCCCCATATTCAGCCCTCCCTGGAAGATTGAGGTCCTCCCTGCACTGGCTACCTTCTGGCATGAGGGCCTTTTCTTCCCCATAGTTGAGTCTGTGAGCTGGGTTCTGGTTAGCCATGGTTATGTGGAAGTGATATCCTTTGAAAAGTGGGGAGTTTGTGAGCTGAAATTCCTGGTGCTTTGGATTCTCAAAGACAAAACAAAACATTGTTCCACTGCCTATGGATTTTTCTGGAGAGGTAACTCTCTTCAGATGGATTCCTAGGCTGTGAAAATGTAAATGCAATGAGCAAGAGAACTTTGATGATGGATTTTCCTCATCAAAAACTTGCACATTTAAATGAAGTCTTGGATAAGGAAGGAATGCACAGATGTGTGGAAATCAACAACAGAGGGTGACATTCAACATAGCTCAATTGTTTTCATTTTATTTCAAATACTCAATGCCTTTCTGATTCCCACACACTGTTAAAAAAAAAAAAAATTCTCATTTTGGGACTGAACCGTGAATTTCCCAGACAGAAGGACTGGGTGGGGGAGTGGGAATGCCTCTCCCAGCCTAGACTGTTCTTAAGAGAAATATAACTTAGCTCTGTACATTTTAAATTTGGTCACATTTTTGGCAGTATGCCTGGTGCCATAGCTTTAGTTCAGACCACCAATATTTGATGGGATATCCATATCCTGTTTAAAAGCCTGTGAAATACTGCCCATTGTCCTGAAAAGGGATAATGGACTGGAAATAGACGTTAATTGTTTCTCAAAGCTAATGCTCTTGAATTTCTCAGAATCAGAGTAACAGAATGGCCATCCAACTGTGAGGAAATATGACAAAATTCTTTTCCATGTTGGTTCTTTGCTTTGTGGAAGGGGGGGCAGTGGGAGGGGGCAGCAGAAGCTGATCTGATTGTGAGGCTTGGGATAGACATTAGGGGGAAATTAGAGTCGTGTATTTATTCCAGTGTGATTTGTAGATTTCAGAATCCATGTGCTATCTAAATGATGTCAAGAAGCAAGAAGCTCTGTCCACCGGGCCTGCCCTTTTCATCCCTGTGCTCTAGGGACATCATGAATGCCTGCAGTTTCTAGTTTCCCACTCTCCAGGCCTCCCTGTGGAGCAGTGGGGGTGACAGGACAACCAGCACTGTCAGCCTTCAGGAGCTCTGCCATTGTACTTGTTGTTTATCACGTTCGCTGTACTCTCTGTGCACCTTCAGTTCATTGATAGCACAGTGCGTTGGACTCAGAAGCATCAAATCGGTCCCACTCTACTCCCTCGGAGCCTGCACTAGCACTTCTGTGCTTGGCAAAATGGGTAATTCTGCACACACAAACACACCTGTAGTGCCAAGATAGGAACCAGGGTCATCAAAGGAATATGGGTGGGATGTAAAGATAATTCTCTTTTAAGCATTGGTCATAGAAGATAAGAGAAAGGAAAAAACAAACAGTTCCCACCCACAAACAAAAGCACAAAAATAATGTGAGTCTGTTACTGGATTATACGCAGACTGGAAAAAAACAGAAAACTGAAAGTTTCACGCAAGATAGTGCTTATATCAATAGAGCATCTAGTATCTTAAGGAAGCTGGTTTAAAAAAATCTGAAAACGACTCAAACATATCGTGCATAGGGTAAGCAATGATCTAAATGCACACTCATTGGATATCTGTTGAGCTTTCAGCTTTAATCAATAGTGTGTCATTCTTGGGACATGGGTGTGTGTGTGTGTGTGTGTGTGTGTGTGTGTGTTTGGGTGTTTGTGTGTGGCACAACTTAAACTGCACCTTTTTTATTGTTGTTCCTATGGTATTTGTTAATGGTCAAATGGACCTTGTAGGATCCTCTGATTTTCAGTACTGGAAATACACTGGATAGAATTGGAATGATGCTGCTGGAATGACTGTCCATCTGTCTGCTGGCGTGAGACAGACTTGCCACTGTATTTCATTTCAGAGAGGGCGGGAACTGCTCAGTTTTCCTTACCAGAGGAGTATCTAAGATCACTCCTCATGGGAACACTTCATTCAATATTCAGCTCTCATTTAAATGTTACACAACCAGGGCTTCTGGGTGGCTTGGTTGATAAAGTGTCTATCTTGGGCTCAGGTCATGATCTCAGGGTCCCTGTGTCCGGCTCCCTGCTCACTGAGCAGTCACTGAGTCACTCTGCTACTCTCTCTCTCTCTTTCTTGCTCTCTCTCTCTCTGTGTCAAATAAATAAATAAAATCTTTAAAAAAAAAAAAAAAAGAAAGAAAGAAAGAAATGATACAAGAACCAGCAAAGATTTCCTTATACACCTCACACTTTTCAAATGAGTTCCTTATAATTCTGCAGATATGGAGACATGGTCTCTGTTGAGGCAAGCTTGAGTTTTCTATTTTCCTGTGACTTTGAAACTTGCAAGTTTCATGTTCTTTTTCCTTTTCCAAAAACTTACAAGTTAATGGGAATGGGAAGGATAAACTCAGAAAGCAAAATAAAATAAATAAAATAAAATAAAATCGTAGACAGAAGGGGAAGACAAGGGTTTGGTAACAAGAGAAAGCAGTTTCAAGAAAATGGGAAAAAGCTACAGACGCAACAAGAAAGAAGAACCAACAGGACTGCTATTTTTAAAAATAGAAAAGGATTATGAGGAGCACAGAGAAGGTGGAAAGACAATGGAGAAGTAAAAAACAAATTGAGGCAAGTATATGATTCCAGAAGAGAAACTCATCGAGGGGACAGAGGTGAGTGCAGGAGATAAAAGTCGCTCAAAGCAGGCCCCCTAAATAAGGTCCCATCAAGTTTGCAAATATATCAAAAGAGCTGCAAAGAAAGAGCAACAGTGTAACCGATGAAACCTTCCATTGTTCATCTCCATTCAGTTCCATCTCCCAGGCCCTTCCCACACGTGGAAAACATCTTCTGATTTCTTTCTTTTTTGTACATTTAAATTTCTTTCTTTCTTTTTTTTTTTTTTGTGGAAAAGAAAGAAATAGCAATTTTAAAACATCCATCTACCACAGGGAAACACCAATTTCAGCTTCTATTTAAAACATCGCAAGTGTAAGCTCTCTTGATGGTGATTTAACCTATGATGACAGGTTACAAACCTCAAAAAAGAAACAACGGCTGAAGGTTTATTTATTTGACATGCCACATATTCTTCATAAATAAGTAAGTATTTATGGAAACTCATTCCTTCACTATTGTTTACCCATCACTCAAGCTTGTCGTTCCGTAATAGACTGTAATGTTAAAAAGCCATAGCTTTATTAATTTGGTGCTAGTTGATTTCGTGGAGGAAGGCTGGAAAGGGAGGAAGTTGTTCTGTACAGAACTGAACCTGGAAAGCAGTCCTCTTTATCCCAAGAAGTCTTCCACTCCACTGGCAGTACCTATGGCTTTTCTGGATATCAGAGGTACACTGTCTGGTTTCTGGTCAGCACCAGATGGACCCTCCAAGGTGGCTCGTATCTTTGCTATTCTGGGGACTGGGAGTTTCAGCTCATTAACCATACAGAGACATCAGACACAAAAGAGAGCCCAGCCCTGGATTATGAATTGTAGCATGGAACTCTGTCTTGCTTCCATTGGTCCTCCAAGCCAGGGTAGTGGTAGCTAGGCTGTCTGGAGCTACTCCAATCTTTCTCTTTTTCCTTGAGGGGTAGCTTAGACTCGTTGAGGTGAGGTTGGAACAAGCTTGCTTACCCCCTGCATGGATCATTTGCACATATAGCCACAATTGAATTATAATGCATTATTACAACCACCATTGTCTCCATGAAATAGTTTTCTCCGTAACTGAACTATCTCACTAAGAAAATATACAATAATCTGTTGCTTCTCAGAGATACATAGACAAAAGCTTTCTGTGTGGTATTTTTTCTACTCATGTATTAGCCACACCCATCCCACCAAAAGTTTACTCTCTGGATTGTGGGTATGTATGAGTGCGTGTTTGTGTGTAAATGACAAGAATTGGCTTGTGTATATAATCCTGGATGGAACTGTGACATGTGGACAATTCTGGCTTCTCCAGGTAAATGTGTAAAGTTTGCTAGAGGAAAACAGAGCCTCCATGTGTAAACGGGCAGATAATACTTCTGTTGGTGTTATAGCTCAGAAAAGGGTCTCCCACTTCCCATGTGACAGCAGCTCTTGGTGTTGTTAACAGCTACAGTTGCCTTAGGGAAGAGCTCGGTTTCCTGAACACATTGAATATTCTGCCTGAGTTTCACAAATAGGTCTAGTGCCCTGGCCTTTTCCAGATCCCTCCTGGCTGGTCCTTTCCCTGCTCTACCCCTGCTCAAGCAGCTCCCTCCCATTTAATGTTTTCAGCTTGTCAGTGATGGTAAGAGAAGAACACAGGGGCCCTGGAATAAGATGCATAGATCCCCTCATCCTCACTGTGTTTAAACCTGGTGCACATCCAAGAAACAACTTGGGGCATGTGAGGCAAAAGAGGAGGAGGGAAACCATTAGCAGCATTTTTAAAATTAGTGTGCTTTTTTTTTTTTTTTTTTTTTTAGGGATACAGGAATGGGGTTCTATTACCAAATGAAACTTTTGAAGGCTATTATAACATGGAAGAAAGAATTCACAAACAGTAGTGGGAGGAGAAAGGATTAGATTGGCTGAGGCCAAAATAGGGAAGGAACTTCTGAACATAGTCAAGAAAGGAAACTCTAAATCACAGACGGCTGTAAGGATGCAGCAGGCTTGGGTCAGGACACAAGCCAAAATTTAATGCAAATGCACAGGCAGTTTTTTTTTTTTTCTTTTTTTTTTTTTAACATGATAATCTTTAACTCTTCTTCTCCTTTTTAAAAAAAATTTTAATTTTATATTTTCAGTGCTCCAAGATTCATTGTTTTTGTACCACACCCAGTGCTCCATGCAATACGTGCCCTCCACAGTGCCCATCACCAGGCTCATCCTTCCCCGCACCCTTCTCCCCTCCAAAACCCTCAGTTTGTTTCTCAGAGTCCACAGTCAGTTCTTAATAGACTTAGATCCAAAATTTTCCCATAACTGAAATTTTATGGGTGTGCATACATATTGTGTGCTAACTTTATAAATTAAAAGGTTGGTTTGGGGAGAATATCGGTATACCCTGTGTTGTAATAACCCAGTGTCCCCCACCCACTCACCCAAGGTCACCCAGGGCTCATCCCGAAAGCCGCACTGAATGACCCCTGTGGGATTTGCGTGCTAGTTTTCAGCCATCGTACTCACTGTGTGACCTTGTGGAAACCTCAGTTTGCCTCCGCTTCCTTACTGATAAGAACGTGATTGATGGCAATGTCTGTCACCAAACAGTGATAACTTGCAAACTAAATGCATAATACAGTGGGCTAAATTTGAAGATGCGAAGTGATAATGCAAAGCACACAGAGCCTTCAGAGATAGGCATCCTATAAACTTCACATAGGCACAGAAGCTTGTCTTCTTTCTTGTTCCTTGTAATTTATTCTTTACACTCTCCTATATTATAGAAGTCTATAAAGTGTTCGGAGGATATACAATTTGTATGAAAGAGGCCATAGAGAAGAAAGATGATTCATTCTAAACATATATAACCTGGAAACCCTTTTTCCCCCCAGTATGTTGCAAAGGAGGAACGTGCGCTTTACCTGATATACAGTATTGGACTTAAAAGTCAATGGAAATGGTTCATAGGGATCGGCAGTCAATTTATGGTTCATAGTTTGTGTATTAATTTGAAAAATATTTTCGAATGGTTTATAGTGAGCTGTCTCAAATCAATTGCAATACCATTATTATTGGAAAAAACAAAAGACTTGAACTCTGTCTCTTGTGAAGGTTAAATTGAAGAGATGCCTGACTGTTTACTTTTGTAGCTGGGCCTTTTCTAAATTGTGAAAGGGTGAACCTAGAAGGCAGACAGAGGAGAGGAGGCAGTGAGCAGATCTTGCTTCCTCCCCATGGTCACATTCCAGCGTAATGACTCTCTCCTTTAGGTTCCAGTATGGAGTGCTGGTGTGAAATGGTCTCAGTGTGGTCTGAACTTGGAACTTTTTCTAATTAAATTTTGAAGTGTTTAGTGTGTTTTCATTTTGGTTTTCTAATTTGATAGGTCTCGTTTGTGTCATTACTATGGATTTCTTAAACCCTTGCTTCGGTTATTAATTTCTCAATTGTCCCAGGCCAAGTCGTTATGCTTTGATCTACACATAACAGAGAGGAGAACTGGAGAAATTATCCAGAGAATTGAGGTCCAACTAGCATGATTGTCTGAAAAAGCCTCTTTTGGAGATAAAATGTGTGGTTTGCATAAATTACTTGAGTGATGCCTTGACCCTCTACCTCTCTGAAGGCAGTCACACCCTTAAGCTTTGGGGAATTGACTCTCATTCTAATGATTTAGGGGAAATCTGGGAGTGGGGGATTTACAGCTTCAAGATTGTGACTCATTATTTCAGTCTGAAAAAAAAGCCTGTCATGTCAGGAAGGTCAGTCATATCCTTTGAGTAGTTCCCTAGATAATCTAAAAGTAACTGTCATTAGCCCAGTTCTCATTTAGTAGCATCTCAGGATACTACTTTGTGATGGGAAAGGGGGCAGATGAGTTTCCCCACTGATGTAAATCTTCAGAGGGTTCCTCTGTATAACTTAGGACAAACAGGATCCTAAATCTGTGGGCCAGAAAATTGGACTGACTATTGTTTATGAAATTCTGTCTGAAATGGTAAGTCTTAAATTCATGTTTTGAACTCTAACACTGATTTTATTTTTTTATTCAATTTTTAAAATTATGATCAATTAGCCAACATACAGTTTGAATGAAATTTCCGTGGTAGTTCAAAAAGGTCAGTTGAACAGACCTTATAGCACAGTTTTAACAGAAAGCTTGAAAACTGGACCGTTCTTTATCTCCTGGTATCTCTGGTTCAGTGTGTTCTTCATTCCAGTTGAGGGTGCTAGGGATAGTGCTGACTACAGAATCTTTGATGAGGAAACAATATGTCATCTTTCTTTGAGGTACTTGCTTACTGATCTGGGAATATGTCCCCCATGCCCACCAATCTGCCCTGCCTCGCCCCCCGGGACCTCTTCACCTCTTCTGTAGAAGGGATGCTCTGTGAGCTGTTGAAGAAGGAGTGGTATTGGGCCTGGGATAATGAGACTTTTGGAAGAGTAGTTTTCAGATTGAGCTGTGTATCTCAAGGTGGCTTGAGGAGCTAGGAAGGAGAACTCTTTAGAAAGAGCATCTTAAAGTAGCCACAGGCTGGGAGCAAGAATAGGAACTTATGGCTAATAGTCAATGTATTATTGTGTTATTTAATGCAAGATTTGATATCATTGGGGAACCTTGGTATATAGGCATGTTAAACTCTTACTTGATAATTGCAGAACACATGTATATTAACTCAATAATGCTCAAGCTATAGAAAGATGAAAATAATTTGCTCATATATTATAAAGAAGGATTCTATAGTAAGAAATATTAAACATATCATTCAGGTCTACCCAGAAAGTGAAAGAAAATTTCATATAAAAATATCTTAGAGTACTGATTTCAATAGTCAAGTCATACTCCTTATACTTTATTAACTTACATAATGTTTTTGAAAGGGGCCCTTAATATAATTTGTATGTTATATAATCTTAATACTCTAAATGGCTACATTTCCAATAATCCCCCAACCTTCAGTGCAGCTGGCATGGGTCAAAAAACAATTAAGATTAGTTGATGGTAAATTGGCAGAACCTGTAACGTTCTCTCCTGAGTAATGGAAAGTTAATTGGCTAACACCACTGCATTTATCAGAGACTTTCAGCACAAAATACACAAGCATATTTTCAAATGGGGAGATATCCCATTTCTTTTCCTCCATTCTGGCTGTAGAAATTTGATCCCTAATGTTGGAGGCCAATAATAGGCAGTAAGTCCCTACAGTTGCTCCCACACACTATGCTGGATATTGGGGATCCACACAGAATGAAGACCTGGGAATCTAGCTTTTGTAGAGAAACAGTCATGAAGAACATGAAGATATTCAGTGGTAAGTTCTGTAATAGAGGGAGGTTCAAGTTACAGTCGGAACCCAGTGTTGGGGGGTCCCCTTACAAACCTAACATGAAAGGTGGGAAGTGGAGGGAGAAGTGAGGGAAATCTTCATAGAAGGACACTCTTTTGAAACATAAGTAACAGCTCCCCCTAATGTCATGGGTACGGTAGCAAACGGTAGGTGAAAAAGTAAAGATCCGAATAAAAGATATTCAAGTAGCTTTTCCACGAAGGGAAGAAAAAAGAAAGGACAGGGGAAGGCGGAAGTGAGGGTGGTTTCTTTTTCAAGGTAGAGGACGTTTAACATATTTCTAGCCTGAAAGGATGAAACCAACAGAGAGGGAGAGTTTGAAGGTAGAGGAGAGGGAGAAAAGGGGTGGTACCCGTAGACCAACCAGGTATCAGAGAGGGAAGAGCTGGAGGGTAGGAGGGAGGATTAGCTTTTGACATGACTGACAGCCCCAACTCCCAAGACCAAACAAGGACAAATCAGTGGTCGCCGTGTTCATACATACCGGCCAAGTACAGTACAGACTGAAAATCCCCTTTGTAATAGTGACTTCATCCCACCGTTATTAATGTAACCTAGAAACCAGAGTCTGTAGGAAGGTGCCTCTATTTGTTTCTTGCTCTACAACTGTGTCTAAATTATGTCACTATCTCTGCCAGAATAAAGAAAGTAATCACGGTTAAGCTATGGATTTAGATTTATTGATATTCTTGGATAATATTCATAGTGACACCACGGGCTACCAGGTTCCACACTGAGGAATTAAAAATAGGTTAAGGGGGGAAATAAGACTCCCATATGATATCCATTCCGGCAATCAGAGGCAATTGCTACAGACATAGGAAGAACAAAAAGGAAGTTTAATATGAGAAGACAGACATGCACCTTTTAAGGGAGGATACTGTCACAGTGTTCGGAATGTTATGCCCTAGCTGTGAAATGCATTCTCAGGAAAATATCTGAATTTATTCAAACTCAGAGTGCACAGCTTATTTGATAAAATGCCAGTTTGCTGGATGAGGAGAGGAGATATAATTTCCTTTAAAACAGCAGGTACCATTTGAAAGCTAGATTATAAACTGTGTATTGAAGCTGTCATTTTTCGGTTTGGAAAATTAACTCTGTGTGGGTCAGGCACAGGGTTAACACTTACTTGGAAATACAAGGACAGGCAAATCCTGGGTCCTCAAGAAACTTCTAGTCTGGAGCAGACATTTCTCTGCTTTAAAATGTTGACAGACATTTGATCAGAGAAGATATTTCATGGTCCAGGACAACGTTCACTAAGAAATTTATCTAAATAAATTATTTATTTTGTTACAAGATTTCCCGAAGACTTTATTAGGGAAACTGGTCATGGGGAAGCATCAAGAGGAGGATTTCCTTTACAACACACCTCTAAATTTACTAAACATGGAATTTTATCCTTAAGATTACAAGCAATATCTTATAAAACATAGATGGTAATCCTAGCCCCATATTAGCTGCCAATGTAATCCTAGCCCCATATTAGCTGCTTCACCATAAAGGGGCACAGCCATAACAATTTTTGTTCTATAAATGTGATAATATCTGGTTAAACTGAATAATTCACAAAATGGCCATTGTTCTTTTGACTAAAGGAAATCGATATAATGAAATGGAGTACATCACTGCCTAGTGAATTTTTCTAAAATAAATATCTAATCCAAACAATCCAAGCCACTGTTAAGACTTTTTGTTCCATGACTGATTTTAAACTGAATCATGCAAATCATAGTCCTAATTTTCACTTGACACAGAAAGGGGTATTATTCCTTACCTTTTTGATCAGGGACCACAGATCAAAGAGGAACAGTGAAAGCAAATATAGCCCTTCCTTGTACTGATGTCCTGAAGTGACTGCTACCCTTTATAGTCTTGTTCTTTCCCACTAAACCCCATTTGACAATGTAGAATCTGTCTGTAAGTGGGAGAGTGAATTGCTTTACGGAAAATGTTCAGGACCTGGCCTTTTTTTTTTTTTCTTCCCCTTTTTATATTCCCTGAACATCAAGTTTCCATGTTTAGCAATTAAATTAAAAAATGAAATGGTAAGTTCTACATACCAGATTAATCAGTTAAGTGCTACTCAAAATATTAAAGTTTGTCTCTAATTATATATATATATATATATTTTTTTTTTTTTCTTTTTCCTTCTGAGCACTATGTGCCCATTCAAACTCAGGAACTGTTCTACCAAAATGAATCAATGGCCCACTTAGTCTAGAATCCAGCTTCCAATAGCAGTTAGTAGCCAATGCTTCAAAGAAAGATGGAAACATTTAATAATGATTTCTATCTTGTGGAAAAACCTCTACTTCTTACAGAATGAATACTTACAGATGGCACTGAAATGTGGAATGAACCTGATTATAAGCAGGTAGCCCCAAGTCTTTAGTTAATGCCCACTATTATTTTGAAACATATTTTTGTTCAAGTCAATACAGAACCAGTGATGCAAACCTGATCCTAAAAAGAACCAAGCTATCAACCCAAACTTTGAGATGTGAATTTACTGATTATTTTGCAGAATTTTTTTTTCCCCTTCTGGACTTACAGTGACAGTTTTCTCTCTTACTCATCTTTGCATTTTTATCTCCTAACACAGAATAGCTAAGATGATTTTAAAGAATTACATCAAATATGATTTACCCTTAAAAATGGAACTATCCATTGGTGGAGGTTTTCATGTCTAATATGTATGTGTGAATGTGTATACAAAGTCAATATATGTATGTAGAATATAAATTTTGTATATACATATAAATGCACATACACATGCATGCTGATAGTATTTTAGTAGTTTCAGCAATAACCTGAGGCTTAAACATAAATTTATTCACATCATCTATGACCTCATATGAGCCGAGAGGTTCACAGATGGAGGAAAAGAAAAGGAAAAGTTATGTCTATTCATAAGTGTAGCATTCAGGACATTATAGTTCAAGGAAGTTGTGATATACAGCGCTTTGATTTCCACCATGAAATGCATTCACATTATTGTACATCCCTGGGACCAGACAGTCCAATTAATTCAAAACCCATGCACTGGGTCTGACAGACCCAATGGTCTTATTTGGCGATAAATGTTGAAAATGTCAACCTCATAATATGGCAAAACCTGATTTCTCTTGCTTAAAGTCACCACAAACCATTTATTGATTTTTTAAAAAAGAGAAATAAGAAGAATCATGTACCAATTGAATAGGAAGTCAGACAATCCAATTACAGTTATGAGACTGAAGCATTAGGTCTGACAGGACCACTGATTGGGAACGAGTGCCAGAAAATGCAAGGGAATAGTTGCCCACCTGCGTGTGCACATACCCAATGATGTGTCTCCCAGAGCAATGAAGTAGCTAAAACGAATAGTCACGGAAGGCCAAAGGGCACAATTTTATTACCTATTTATGATAGTCATATTGAACTGTATTATACATTTGAAAGTTCACCAGTGGTCAGTGGCCGCCGAGGGAATTTTCTTTCGATTATGTTCTACTGTTGAATGATCTCGACCATCTGAAATCTGTACATAAAATGAAATTATTATTTATTGTGCCAGATAAAAACTGACCTCTTTCAGCTCAGCAGCACAGTCTTTACTCTGTGGCTTAAACTTTATCCATCATCATCCAATATTTATTGATTGTCCATTTGATTCATAACGTTGTATAAAGGTGCTGCCAGGAAAGCTTGTTGAAATAAATCACAGAAAGATTTGATCCCTAGACTTGGAGAGGGGTGGGAGCTTTGTTAAGCAGATAACCTAGAAGTGATCATCTATGAGAGAAAACAGGTTATTTCTGAAATATGTATGTGACAAAATTTACCCATTCCCTTTATCTCCTCTGCAACCAGCTCAGCTGAATACTAGCCCATAGCGCCCCCCACCCCCACCCCTTGTGATGAGAACTCTCAGAATGATGCCCTCTGTCTGGATGGTGGGAGAGAGAACATGAAGGGTTGGCATTCTCTGAAGACATCCTTCGAGGAGGTGAGCTTTGCTTTCTTAAAGCAGCCCACTCCCTCCCCTTGTAGGATGTGAGTTAGTCACTGTTGTAGGAGTGGAAGAACCTCCCTTAGATTGCTTACATTTGGGTTGTTTGGGTTTCATTTATAGAAGAAGCCAAGCCTGTCTCATATCTCTTGTCTCTCTGTTGTGGCAGAAAGTTTGTAAAGACCTCTGATAAGAAACAAATAAATGGAAGTTCAGTTTCTAACCCTGTCTGAGTTAAGGGCTCTGTTTTCCCATTAATACTGAGAAGCTGCTGCTGCTGTGGTTTGTAGACAGGGAAGAGGACCCGTTCAGAGTTCAGCAAGGTCCTTTAGATCCAGAGCCCAATGTCTCTACATAAAATTAAATGCAATCCCCTACCACTTCTGGGGTCACTGCAATCATAGGCTATTTCTACACTCCCTATCTGTAGTGTCCAAGGAGCTGTGAAGCATTGACTTTTTGACCCTAGTTCCTAACTCTGCCTTGTAGACATCTCAGATACTGTGGAAAACTAGAAAGTAAAAACCATGCTTCCTCAATCTTGTAACCTGGGTTCAGAGATACATTATCCGATTATTCTACCATAGCTTTTCCTTGACCCCTTGTGACCCACACCAGCTGCCTAGCAGAATTCTACCTTTTGTTGATGCACTGTACTAATCACTGTTAGCTCTAGTCCTTCAGTGTTCAATGATGGAAGTCCAAGACACATTTTCTTCTAGAATAGAAAGGCTAAAACTGATCAGCACCAACGATTGTCTCCACTGTACGGAATTCATCCAAAAAGACTTAGGTAATAGAACAGTATATCCACAATCGAGGTATCACTCAAAATACAAAAGAATCAGAGATTAAAAAATGTGTACACCAGAGAGGATTTTTAATAACCCCTGCCATCGCCTAAAGATATGTGTGTGTTCTTCAACTCAAAATTGGGAAATAAGGAGAAGTTATTGAGGAGAGAGCTCATTCAACTCCTTATCCATCTTCTTATTCTGGGAGAATCGGTTTCCATAACAACTGGCTTTATTTCTTTATTCTTGTTCCCATGTTATCTTTTCTTGTCACTCTTACAACATTCCCTGCCATAACAACAAATAACATGCAAAAGGCAGCCAGATCTTGTTGGTAAGTCCCAGCATCTTTTGCTTTGCAAGCAAATGTGTTATTCTTTCAAAAGATTGAAAGGAAAAGTGAATGACATTTGGCTAGGTAACATTTCACTAAATATCTGTGGAGATATTCATTTCTTCACTCATTTAAAATCGATATTTTTAATTGCTTACTCAGAAATGGTGAACGTAAATAGTACTCCATAAAGTTAGAGATTCATCAGGGGCAAGAGCTCAGTTTATGGTTTTTATGGCTTAGAGCTACATAACAGCGTCTATTACTCTAATGATTGTTGACCCCACAGAGTTTTATCAATCTGTCTCTCATCTTAATTGAGGAGGGGAGAAAAGAAACTAGCATGATGCTGGGCGATTTACAAAGTCTCCCCAAATTATTTAAAAAATATTATAGTGTCACCATTTTGAAGAGAAAATTAACATGCAGAAAGAATAAGCCACAGCAAAATGCCATTAAAGGGAGGAATCAGATTTTGATTCGAGTTGTTTAGGTTCCATAGTCTGATTCTTTCTAGACCACCTTGCTGAAAACCATATAATTCCCCTTCTCTTGTAACTAACACCCTCGAGGATGTATTGCTTTTTACCACTGGCTTAATTAAGTCATTAACGTTTATGGTATTTTCACTTGTGAGTATTTGGAAACTATAATTTCTAAGGTGAAAGTTGGTATACAAATATCTCTGTCATTGGTTTCTTTTCTTTGTGTCTGAGTCAGGAGAGCTGATGAATCAACAGAGATCAAAGTTACCCATGTAAAGTGACCCAGGTAGGTGAAAAAGCTTAGGTTGTAGAAGTAAACACAAAGTAAAATATTCAGACATGAAATAGATTTCTGTTCAGATCTTTTGTATTTTGAAGATCAGTTTAATTTATTGGATCATAAACTTCTAAAGGAAATGTGTCAAAGTTGGGAATTCCTTAGGCACCTTAATCCGTCTTGCTTAGCATATCACAAAAGAGGACAGACACATGGCCAGGCACAAAGAGTTGGAAGACTTCACTCATGATCATAGGCAATTCATGTACTTCTAAGGCATTTCTGGTTGTGTTTAAGCCATTCATTTATTGGCAGTCAGCCATCCTGTCTGTTTGTTGAAACTGAAGAAGTGAAATAAAAAGCTCTGTTCTTGGTCCTTGAGGAGAAAACCGTCTCTTGTGGGAAGACAGACACATGAACAGCCACAGTTTCACTTCATGGTTACAGATTTTAGTGGGTGAAGACATGCTTATGTACTCCCAGGGTTTCACAAAAGAAATATTTCCTGAACATGGAAGATGCTTCGTATGTGTATGTAGAATGAATGACTATAAGAAATTGTGGGTTGTTCCATATTTTGCCTTCACATTAATTTACATATGTGTCCAGAATTATCTGAAAATATGAAAATATGAATATTGCTGAGTGGAGTGCCATTCAGACAGTAAGACCCTGGACGATAATGGCCAGAATTCCAGATAGAAGCATTATGTCATGTTTTTGTTTTGTTTTGTTTTGTTTTGTTTTAATCCAGTCTCTAGAATGATAAACTCTTTAACTGTGGAAAATCTCAAAACCAAAGGTGTTTTTGCTTTTTTTTTTTAAGTGGAAATTTTGATATTATAACTCCTCTCTCTTTTTCATCAAGATGTTTATACTTTGTATCTTCAGCCGAATATCCTGCTGCAACGTTTACACAACTTTCTCTGTTTATTGCTTAATTTTACTGCATTTTGATATGAAAGTTTCATTCCCTGCTGGCAAAAATTACCTTGAATTCATGGGGAAAAGAAAAATTTTAATTTTTTTAAAAATTTTTATTGCTTTGAGATTTATCTTTAGAATACAGAAGATGATACTTATACTTTTGACGAAACAATCCTTACAGTTAAGACCAGATAGTAGATGGTGACTAAATGGCCAGATCAGCCCTGATGTTGATTGGCTTATTGTTGGTCACTTTCAGAGAAATTAGAAATTGACTGAACCATAAAAAACAATAATAACAATTTCATATCTAGGGTTATTTCTCCTTATTTATATTTGCAATGGGATGTAGAGAGTTCAGATGAAGCTGTGATAGGAAGGCACATGGATCCAAATTTCTTGTTTTGTTCCAAGCAACAGAATATTTAGAATTTAGATAGCTGCTGAAGAGCTCAATTTTTAAAAAGAAGTAGAGGAACCAGGAGGACTGGTAAAAAGTGGAAATGTTTCCCTGAGGAAGAGAAGCCTAGATGATGCCTAGTCCACTTAAACAAAGAAGAGCTACGGAGAGTAGTAGTAGTAGAGGCAGATCAATTGCCCTATGTGTTTGCTGAGGACATAGTCTGTTAGGACGATAGCCTCATTGATATAAAAGTGATTATAATAGCAAACAGGCTACAAAGAGAGATATTTGAATCATTATCTTAAAACTTCTTAAAATAAGATGGAAACTGTTGTCAGCTCAGTTCCCCATATTTTTAATCATAAAAAGATAGTTTTCTCTCTTTTTTTAAATTATTGAAATATCATTGCCATACAATGTTATATTAGTTTCAAGTATAATGATTAGACAAATATACATTATGTTATACTCAGCACAAGACTGTTATAATACCACTGACTATATTCCCTATGCTGGACCTTTTATCCCCATGATTTATTCATTCCATAACTGGGAGCCTGTGTCTCCCACTCCTCTTCACCCATTTTTCCCATTCTCCCATCCCTTTCCCCTCTGGCCACCATTAGTTTATTCTCTGTATTTATGGATATGTTTCTGCTTTTTTTCATTTATTCATTTTTTGGCTTTTTAGATTCCACATACAAGTAAAATCATATGGCTTTTGTCTTTCTCTGTCTGACTTATTTCACTTAGTGTCGTACCCTCTAGATCCATCCATGCTGTTGCAAATGCCAAGATCTCACTTTTCTTTAATGTTTCAGTATATTCCACTATATGTATATGTACACACACACACACACACACACACACCCCTTCTGTATCCATTTGTCTATTGATAGATACTTGGGTTGCTTCCTTATCTTTTGTAAATAATGCTGCATTAAATATGTGGGTGCATGTAATTTTCAGATTAGTGTTTTTATTTTCTTTGGGTAATGTTCAGTAGTGGAAAATGGTCCTTCTATTTTTAATTTTTGGCGAACCGCCATGCTGGCTTCCACAGTGGCTTCCCTTGCTTGCATTCCCACCCACAGTACATGAGGGTTCCTTTTCTTCCACATCTCACCAATACTTGTTATTTCTTATCTTTTTGATTGTAGGCATTCTGACAGGTGTACAGTGATAGTTTTTTGTGTTTTTTGATTTGCAATTCCCCGAGAGTAGTGATGTGGAACATCTTTTCATATGTCTGTTGGCCAACAGTGTATCTTCTTTATTTCTTTATTTCTTTCTTTATTTGGGGTATATCTTCTTTAGACAACTGTCTATTCAGGTTCTCTGCCCATTTTAATTGGATTATTTGGTTTCCGGCATTGAGTTATATGAATTCTTTATATTTTCTGTATGTTAACCCCTTATTTGATATATCATTTGCAAATATCTTTTCCCATTCCATAGGTGCTTTTTTGTTTTGTTGATGGTTTCCTTTGTTGTACAAAAACTGTTTATTTTCGTATAGTCCCAGTAGTTTATTTTTGCTTTTCTTTCCTTTGCAAAGAAGATGTTTCTAGGAAAATGCTACTAAGGGTGATGGCAAATTACTGCCTATGTTTTCGTCCAGGAATTTTGTGGTTTTTGGTCTTGCATTTAGATCTTTAATCCATTTGAGTTTGTTTTTGTGTATGGTATAAGAACGTGGTCCAGTTTCATTCTTTTGCATTTGCCTGCCCAGTTTTCCCAGCACCATTTATTGAAGAGACTATGTTTCCCCTTTGGGTATTCTTGCCTCTGTGGTCGTTGATTAATTATCCATTAAGTTGTGGGATTATTTCTGGGTTCTCTAATCTGTTCCATTGTCTATGTGTCTATTTTTATTCCAGTACCACATTGCTTTGATTCTTACAGCTTTGTACTATATAAAATGGTGCTTTCCTTTAAACATTGAAATTTCTGGGTATGGAGTTACCATTTTTTCCCTCTGTAGGAGAGATCCTAAAAGAAGTCAGAAAGTGCTACCACTCTTATACTTGTGTCCCCAATCCTCAGAAATGCCACCAATCACACGTGAGTTGAAAAAATTGTGGCAACCAGCCTTAATATTACTAGTATATTTCTGCCTACTTCCTTTAGCTGTTATTAATCAATATGTACCTGTGTACTTTGATGCCTCTTCCAGTGGTATATTTCTGAAATTCTATAATAAAGAAGCATCTATTGTTTCTCTGTTTGAGATAGAAAACTAACACACTTTTAAAGAAATTATTTCCATCTGTGGTAGATCTAATAATAAGAACAGAGAAAATAGGGGTACATGAGGATGAAAAGAAAATAAGGGAAAAAAATGAATACAAGGTAAATATTTGAAACAGAACTCTGAAACTAAAGACAAGTCCAGAATTGCCTACAAAAGAAAAAAAATAGCTTTTCATATCTGAATTCAGATCTGAATTTTTTCAGATATATTCTGAACAACCTGCCATGAAAATGTCTTATGCATTCTATATAGACAATATTAGAAAAATGGACAAAGGTATGCTGTAAATGTGTCATGAAGTAATCATTGTATGGGCAGATTAAATTATAGTACAAAAATAACAATTCTTCCTCCAAGTTCTCTAAACTCTAAGTTCCTGAATGAGTTTAGGAATAAGTTGATCTTTGGAAGGAAAGTAGAGACCTGTGCATAGATGAGGCTGTAATGATCTGAATTGAATTTTGCTCCAAAGTACTCCGAAATGTGGTCCCAGAAGAGAGTAATGTACTTTGGGAGTGTACCCCGGATCCCAGGGCTTTAGCACACCCTAGTAATAGCGTGATGTGTATCATGGGAGTCAGCAGTCATAGGGAAAGAGAAAGAGGTTGAGATTTCTTTCAAGAAAGCTTAGATTCATTTTGACATAGAGAAATTTAATGTGAAAGTGACAAATAAAATAAATGACCAATTAGAAGACAACAAGTTGTGTGTGTGCGTGTGTGTGTGTGTGTGTGTGTGTGTGTGTGTGTGTGTGTTTAGATGGAGGGAAAGAGAAAAAAAAGTATAGGATGAGAGTACTAGAAATAGGAAAAAAAACCAAACTGGAACTGTAGTCGTTTGAATATTTTTATGATTAACTTTTATATGAGATTTATTCCTTTGTCCTTTATATAATGGTAAATGTAAGAGGAAAAGTAACTATTCAAAAAATGATGATTAAATCATAGCTGTTTGATTTGACACGTTAAATGAGAGAATTAAAAATGAGTCTACTTTTCCAGGAATAAAACCTTGAATACTTGAATTTATATTGGGTTTCATACATTTAATGTCCCTTTCATTTATCTCCGGAGCAACCCCACAGGAGAAGATCCTTAGCACAGGACATGATGCACCATCTAAACATTGATACTGGTGATGGTGTTGGAGAAGCCAGACTGGGAAAGGTCTCATCAATTAAAGAGCTAAAAAAGTGGTACTTTATAGACCCATGGGAGTCACTGAAGCCTATTAAATTAATATCATCAACAAGAAACCTAAATGTAGTTTGTGGAGAAAAGCCAAGGGTAAGATTATTCAGGGATGGGGAATGAGACACTCTTACCTCCAGAAGTTGAGAATGGAAACTGTTCTCTCCTAGCAGGAATGCAGGCTTCATGGCTAGAACCTGCAGAGTGAAAAGGGCAGATTGATTAAATGTGTTGCTTCCCACTCCAGCCATCCACAATTTATCATTTCTAGCTACTGTGATTATTTTGCATTCAGCACAAAGATGGCAATCTGGCAGGTTTGTGAGCCTTGAGACTCCAACAGATTGAGGCTGAATTCTTACTTGTTTGTCAAGGCAACAGAGCACGCTCCCGTCAGTCAATATGCCTTTTCTTGCCTTGTCGAAACCATTTCTACTCTATGCCAGTGTCAGTTGCATTTCGCAGATATGGTTCCAAAATACCGTAACAAAAGTTACTATTTAATTTGAAGTTGTTTTGGCAGGTGAGCTCTACTGTTGTAAATTGTGATTCTAAATCAATAATTTACAGAGGAACAAGCCCTTGTTGAAATGTGAATGCTATTTAACTTCTATAAAACATAAAAAGCTCTTCACTCAGTCTTTTAATTAGTCTAATGACATTATTTCTTGAGTACCTACTAGGCACTGAAGCCATAACCAGTGCTTGGGGGAAATACAGAAGAAAAATGTTGGTTCATCCCTCCAAGAAATTTCTCCATTTGAGAAAGTAGGATGTATCCAAATAACTAAGGACATTTTCAACATTAACTGATTTTTTAAAGACAAGACAAGACAGTGAATACAAAATACCAGAATGTGGTTCATCCTTGAATAAAAATACAACTTGGTGAGTTAAGGCCAAGGACATTATATGATGTATAGGACATTGTATGATGGACATTGTATGATGACAAGGTTTTAGTATGTATGATGACAAGGTTTTAGTATGATGATTCCATGTATGACACAACTTACTAAGATTGAATGAGTATGAATAAATATATCTTCCTCTTACAATTGAATAAAATGGTATATATTCCAAGTAGTTACTTTCCTTAAGCACTTAAAATTTTCTTCAAATCAGTAAGCATGTGTCTGCCAGGATCCTTGGCTAAGTAGCCAGTTGGCATAGTGAGAAAGCAGAGATATGAAAGTTCCCAGCAAAGTAAAGATTCTCTTACTTGATGGTGCAGCAGTGAAGTTGTGACAGTTTTCCACCATGTTCCACATGCCTCCAGAATACTGACCACCAGAGTTGAGGAGAATGTGAGCAGAGTCAGTGACAGAGCACCATGTATAGGTTGCTCCCATCAGCTTCCATTGTCCTGTGATAAATACTGGAGTTAGGGTTCTAGAAAACAGTCCATATCTGGCATGAGTATTTCTGTAATGAAGTTGTACTGTTGGGGAGGCATGAAGACAAAAGAAGTAAAAGAAGAAAAGAGGATATGGCTGTGTTGCGGCCCCTCTCGGAGTTTTGACTGATAATCTTGACCTCTTGGAATGAATCCTTCCAGTGTGGTAGATGTTTCTCAGACCTGTTCACCATCCTTATTTGTTTTCCAAAAGTGCCTTTCCAGTTCTTGTTTGGTCAGATCTTTTTTTCCCAATCTTTCCTGCTTTTCAACACAACTCTTCCTTCTCCCTTTTTATTCAGTCATTCCCTTAAATGTAAAGACAGTGAGTTTTTTCAAATTTTTTGAGTCTTTTCTGAAGTTGGAATCTGAAATGGATGGTTGCTGGGAGCAGGTCATCTCAGATGTCAACTGGAACCAACAGATGGTGACTGTTGGCTAAGAGGGAGTGAATATCTGGAACCTCCCTGCTCCCCGGCAAATTGGTCTTACTTGGCTCTATTTGAAACAACCAGGGCTTTGGAGAATATTTAACTGTAATATGATCAGAAAAGTTGACCTGATTTAATAATTCTTTTTAAAAATTTAATTTAATTTAATTTTTTAAGTGTTCGAAAATTCATTGTTTATGCACCAGACCCAGTGCCCCATGCAATACATGCCCTCCTTAATACCCACCACCAGGCTCAACCTCATCTCCTCCCCTCGAAAACCCTCAAAGTTCTCAAAGTTTGTTTCTCAAAGTCCGTAGTCCCTCATATTCATCCTTTCTGATGGAGGCATAACATTCTGTTGTATATATGGACTATATCTTCTTTATCCATTTGCGTTGAAGGGCATCTCAGGTCTTTCCACAGTTCGGTGATTATGGCCATTGCTGCTATGAACATTGGGGTACAGATGGCCCTTCTTTTCACTACATCCGTATCTTTGGGGTAAATACCCAGTAGTGCAATTGCAGGGTCATAGGGTAGCTCTATTTTCAATTTCTTAAAATCTCCACACTGTTTTCCAAAGTGGCTACACCAACTTGCATTCCCACCAACAGGGTAAGAGGGTTCCCCTTTCTCCACATCCTCTCCAACACTTGTTGTTTATTGTCTTCTTAATTTTGGCCATTCTGATTGGTGTAAGGTGGGATCTCAATGTGGTTTTGATTTGAATCTTCCTGATGGCTAATAATCATGAACATTTTTTCATGTGTCTGTTAGCCATTTGTATGTCTTCTTTGGAGAAGTGTCTGTTTATATCTTCTGCTCATTTTTTGATGTGATTATCTGTTTTGTGTGTGTTGAGGAATTCTTTGTAGATCTTGGCTATCAGCCCATTGTCTATAGTGTCATTTGTGAATATCTTCTCCCATTCCGTGGGTTGCCTCTTTGTTTTGTTGACTGTTTCCTTTGCTGTGCAGAAGACTTTTATCTTGATGAAGGCCCAAAAGTTTATTTTTGCTTTTGTTTCTTTTACTTTTGGAAACATGTCTTGAAAGAAGTTGCTGTGGCTGATGTTGAAGAGGTTACTGCCTATGTTCTCCTCTATGATTTTGATAGATTCCTGCCTCACATTAAAGTCTTTTATCCATTTGAGTTTATCTTTGTGTATGGTGTAAGAGAATGGTCAAGTTTCATTCTTCTTGGGGCCATGAGATGGTATGTGTTGGAGCTATCAAAATTCTAGCGCTTTGTCTTTAGCATTTTCTTGTTATGCTATGTGATTGGTGATATGTTTAATTATAACATCTTACATTAATATATGTATTTCCATTTAGAAAATACCATCAGATATGTAATCTGTTTATTTTCATTCCTATCACACTCCTGTATGATAGGTAAGGGAAGCATTATTATCCTCATATTTTAATACAGGGTACTAGCTTGAGAAATTAAATGGCCAGGTAGGTTATATTCAGAATCATATTCAACCGTTATTCATAGAGCATATAACACGTACTAGGAAATTTGCTACATGCTGGCACCTGTATTAGCTCCTGTTATTGTTCATAACAATCCGCAGAATTGATGGCATTATTTGCATTGAGCTGATAAGTTTGAGAGCATGTAAGCTACTGTTGAGAATCATACACCTTTTAAGGAATAAAGCTGAGATTTAAACTCAGGCAGAGTGAATCCAAGTTTACTACACTGTATACTTACGATGTTAAATGCAACACTCTAAGCTGTCACCATGGTATAATATTTGGGTCACACTACCAGTCTTTCAAATTATGTTCTTATTCATCCTGATTTCCTTTTAGATCCATGTTCTAAAATTATTTTCTCATCATGCCAGCCAGGCAGCAGGAAGCACAGACATGGGCATGATAATTGTGTTAAGAACAAAAGCTAGCACTTACTGGCCATCTACCAGGTGCACTATGCGAAATTCTTTATAGGCTTCAATAGTCTGCCTGCATTTTTGATGTTTGATTGCCAACAGCTTTCAAGCCCCACCACTCCCCTATACCCTCTGTCTTACATCTTGACAACCTGTAATGAAAGCCTTAGGTGCTCCCTCCTTTGACACCAGCAGGATATTCAAACCATGCAAGGCTGAGCCTGTGCAAGGGAAGGGAACCCTCACCTCAGCCCCACTCCCTAACGCTCAGAAAACCCTCTGTTCTGTGAATCCATTTTTGAATCTTCTTAGGAGCCCGTTCTGTTCTTTCCAGAACGCTACATTTTGTGAGGGATAAACCTTTCATACTTCCTTGCTGTGTGTGTGGCATCATCTGTCTTACCATGCAAACCAGATTTAGAGTGGGAAGTCCTTCCCACTTGTTGGAGCTCCGAACACATACATTACCACTAATCCCGTGACCATGTATTTGTTATTATTTACATTTTACAGATGAGGACCTCGGAACACGAATGAAGAACTGTTATGTGTGTGGGTGTGTGGGGGTGTACAGAGTGATGGAAATGGGCTAGGTGGCTAAAGGAAGAAATTGGAAAGGAATTTATTTTTATAAGCTTAATAAAATCCTTATTAGCCTTCCCTGAGAAATGTTGACTTGAAAGATTAAACTACCACATGATTAATAGTTCAGTTAGATAATGTTTTGTAAAGTTTTATAAGATCCTTGGTAGGTGTTCCAGAGACAGCTATAATGAAAATTGATACTCCACAAGTTCCTGCATGTTCATAATCAAATTTTGTCCTTTGGATTTATAAAAGCTCACCCTCAAAATGGTTCTTAGGTATGTTCCCTGAAGAAATAAGCTGGAAAATAAAATACTGGGTGAATTTTCTCCCCTTGTTGATTTGTAGAAAGCTTAATTAAAATCTGTTCACTTCTAGAATCCCTCATTAGAGTTTCAGTGAAACTAGGATGGGGTTTTCAGAGCCTTTCTTCTCCTCTTCTCTGCCCTTCCCTAAACCAAACCTTTATCTGAACACGGTAGTGAGCTCCTGTTGTCACCAGTAACTCTAATCTCATCATCTCTGAGAGCTCCAGGCCTGAAAGAGAGGCATGAGTTCCACTTTCTGCCAAGATGAGGACATCCTCTGAGTTTTTTGACTGCACCAAATCAGAGGACATCATTTGTTAGAGATATTTATAAGAACTCAAGCCAGAGTTCATGAAATGCTACCTCCTCTTCCCATTTTTCCTCTAAAAATGATTCCACAAGTATTTTGTTAAAAGATCATGAAACCCCCTTCTAGTGTAACTTATTCTATTTTATACAATTTGCAGTTGGTACTCTTGAAATGCAGCTTCATTTACTAGCCACCAATTCGATTTCAAGGTATTAAACTCCTTTAATGGCTCACATTTCTTTGTAATTGTTTTCTTACACAAACATCATTCACTATGGTCATAGATGTTTTTTCTTGACCTTAACTATAGACAACTTATCTCCTCTAGTTTTGCACTTGTCTGCACATTTTTTTTTATTCTACAAACTCATTTCCAATCTATCTTTTCTTTTCACATACTCTTAACATGTCAAGTACAAGGGAATCACTCCTGGGCATGGGCCCTTTGTCATGAAAGAGAAGCTTTTTATAGGAGATTGTTATGATTTAAGGGGAACTCAAAAATCAGGCTGGAGTGGTGTGCAATGGATGTTTGACTATTGCTGATAACAGAAGATGGAAGACAAATAGAGCCAGAAAAGCTTCTAAGAAATGTGAAAATAATAGCTTCAACTTCAAATGAAATGAAAATGGAGATGCCTGTTAAAAGCTACATTATGCCATTAAATAATGCAGAGAAAACCATTGCACCATACTTGGGGTTGCCTCCCTGTAGCATCTGCTCTGTTATTCAAGATCTCCATGCCCTCTCTGCAGGAGAACAAGCATTGTGATTTGCCTGTATGTGCAGTAAGTTAAAGAAGACATCACATAGGAAAAGGAATGCAGAGGAGGTGAAAGAAAGGCACAATCTAGAATTTCCCAGCAATCTAGAAAGCATTGACTGAGAACTTATTCTTGGAGATCCCTGGAGACTTTAGAGAACCATAACTGATGCTCTACTAGTGATTTGAGAAAATTCCTTAAAAAGACCATGGAACATTGACTTGAGAATAGTTGTAGGTCTTTATAATATTAAAACATTTTATATTTTGTTTTTTTTCTTTTGATCAAATGCAAGTCAGGTAATTTCCAATAATCTCCTATCCAGCTCGTTTTGTGTGGCAGGGTCTGTGTCCATTTTCAGAGTGGAAATCAGAGTATATGGGTTCATATTTTACCTCTTTATTTAGTCTTTGAATAATAAGGCATGTCATTTAAAATTCCTCTGAACCACAATTTTCTCATCTTTAAAATGGGCATATTATACTCTCTCTTATAAAAGCGCTGTATAAATTGAGTGAGATAATCCTTGGAGACTGTGAATTCTACACAGATGTTAACTGTTATTTTTGCCCCTCCCTCCAACCCCAGTGTAGACTATTAGAAATTGAATCAACTTTATATGACTCGGGTTATCATTTTATTGCATGCGTGCTTTTATTTCATTTGATGGTGAGGGTGTTGGAAATGATGGTGTTTTGAAGTATGCTTCTTATGAAAATCAGCTAAGCAGCTAATTTTTCCCTTTTCCACTTCATTTTCTGAGCTGTGTTATATTGTGACTCGCAGAAACAAATGCCATAGACCTGGAAACACAAACAAACAGACTAAACACAAATAAATCCTAGGCTACATGCTTTAATGTAAACCAGAGGACACCTTCTCTATAATGTTTTGCCAGGATTAATTAAAGCAAAATACAATGAGCTGGAAAAGGCTTTGTACCCTGTGGACATAAACACTAAACATCTCGCCCCAAGCTATTAGTATTTAGAATTCCCTCATGATTTCAAAATTATTATCGGAAATTTGTGAAATTCCAAATGTGCCATAGAGGTATGTAGCTTTACAAAATGAGGGCAGAGGGAATGGATTGGTTGAAAGAGCTCTCATAATACAATAAAAAACTGAAACACCTCACACATAAATTTTTGTTTGACATTTGGAATCAAAGTGTTATAGATTCAAATCAGCTTGTTTTGAGGGAACCAAGCATCCAGACCAAAATAATAAATTAATTGATCAATTAATTAAACTCAAGGAAGTGAGTTGGTATAAATTCTGGAGTGGGCTATAGGGAGGGACACAAAGCACACTTCCTAAGTGTTAGATAAATGTGCCCTTTTCTAGGTGAAGTTTGCAATACAAAACTCCCAGGCCTCATTCCTTAATCTAATTTTGTCTCACGATATTAGATTCACAAGTTATTATTATCGCCCTGAGGAGGAAGCCACAATATCTAGAGATGTAAAGTAGCTTTGCCAAGGAGACATAGCTACCAAGTTCTAGAACTAAGTTCTGGACTTCAAGTTTCCTACTCTGAGTAAAGTGATTCCTCTCCACACTGGCACTTTTTATTTTTATTTTTATTATTTTTTTTAAGATTTTACTTATTTATTTGACAGGAGAGAGAGATCACAAATAGGCAGAGAGGCAGGTAGAGAGAGGGGGGAAGCAGGCTCCCCACGGAGCAGAGACCGTGATGCGGGACTCCATCCCAGGACCCTGAGATCATGACCTGAGCCCAAGGCAGAGACAACCCACTGAGCCACCCAGGTGCCCCTGGAGGGTTTTTAAATCAAAGAGACATAGCTGCTCTCATTGACCAACTTCTGTAATAGTTTTATCAGAAAAATAGGGACACATCCTCTTGGGAGATTCAGGTTAAATTACCCCAGGGGATAATGAGACACTTGACGGTTGATCTGCATCTGTGACCTGACCAGGAAAAAATGCGGCTCTCTCAAAGTGAAGGACTTGCCCTCTGCCTGCAGATTTGGTATCCATGAAATCCACCATGGAGTGTCAGGCCCTGCTTTCAAAATGCTTGTGATTCAAGTCCCAGTGGATGACCCGCCCCAACAGTCAACACCCCCTCGGTAAACCAGAGGCACTCACATGGGTTCATAATCTTCACATAATCTCACCCAGAAGAAATGTCAGAGAGATCATTGCAGTGCTGTTCTTTCCATGGTTAAATATATTATCCATACAATGAATGTCTTGAACAGAAGCACTTTTAAGCAACTTCTGTATATTTAACCACGCAAGTCTGCTTTTTACTGTACCTCGGTCGATCCCAGACAAGTATGTATAGGTAAGCATTTGTGTTAGATGTTTTTCTCTTTTAAAACATACTCGATTTATTTTTCTAATACCCTGTTTTGAGAAACAAAGTGGATCATCCTGAAGGTGAACTGGTTTCTTAATGGACACAGAAAAAAAAAAATGAGTTATTACTAAAAATCCTATGCTAAGGGAGTGTGAAAGTCAACAAGAAACATGACATCTAAAATGCCATGAGAAACAAAAAGGATGTGTGATCTTTAATTAACTGATTGATCAGGCAAGGCGACACAGCCCTGTCCAATATTTGAATCCAGTAATAGACTCTGAGATCTGGTTTTTAGAAGTTCCAAGCTGTTATCCTCTCCTTTGCTCCTTTTCTTTTGTCAAAGTTTGTACTGACCTTCTAGAAAAAGCCGTGGAGGATGAATAAGACCAACCCCCCAGTTCTGGGTAAAAATGTGCCTTTTGCATTTTTTCTCAAGACCCTGTTAACACCGGGTAAAGGAACCTGTGGGCACCAACCACTTGTGGTATAGGTTTACAGTGCCCTGAGTCTCTACCATGTATAAGGAAGATAAATTTAATGAGGGATTTTTTTTTCGTAATTCCAATATCCTGAGCCCATTTTGTGTGTTAGTTAGGAGGCATTATACAATGAGAAGCCGGTAGAAATTGACACAAAGGCAGATGGGGTAAGTGGCATGACATGTAGTGGAAGGACAGCTTTGGGTCCTGAATGGACTATCAAATGGAGACTGTCCCCCCTACTTGCTGAATAATCTTGAGCACATGCTACTTAACCTCTCAGAGGTTTGGTCTCCTTCTCTCTAAATAGGGCCAATAATGTTATTTTTCTGAGTAATTATTATGGCTAAGTGGTACTTGACTTATTCATTCTGTACCTATTCAGTATTACTATGCATGAGTCTGGGACTTGGTCTTCCTTATAAAACGGTAACATTGCAAGTCAACACCAGCAGTGACCACAGGAGAGGAAAACTTCCATCCATCACTCTTATGGAATGCAAAAGGACAACTGACAACCTCTGCGAAGTATAAATTTTTAGAGTAAATTGTTCAAATCGAAGTGATGGATACTCTGACATGGCTGTTACTTTCTTTCTTTTTGCATGAAAACAATAGCACCCAGTTTTTAATTTTTTTCAAACTGCCATTCTCAAAGCCATTAATTCCCATGCCAGGATAAGCCATGATCAAGAATTAGTCACTCTTGATGTAGGTACCTGTGGCACATTGAGGCAAGGGCCACAATGTCAAGTTTGAAACACAAAACCCTCATTTTGAGTTCCCTCTCCAAACTGTCCTGGGAGAAATAATTCCCAACGGAAAGCTCTTTTTTTCCATTTGAAAATGGCCTGGGAAAACCCTCTCTAATAGAGGTCGGATCCCAGCTTCCGGAGAAGGAACAGACCTGCTTTCTATCCTTCCTCTCCTCCCCTCCCCCTTCTTTCCTCTTTCACTTTCTCCGCCCCTTCACTTCTCTCTCTCCCTCCTCCCTCTGTCTCATTTCCCTCTCCCCCTCCTCTCTCCCTGTCTACTCTCTCTCTCTCCCACCTTCCTCTCTCTCTTTTCCCTCTCTCCACCACACAGGTACCTCATTGAAGCATCCTGTGACTTGGAATTCAGAGCAAAAGTGGTGGCTGCATAAAGAGGGCAATAAACATAAATGATACCTGTGGGTAATAGGTTTGAAATTGCTGTGTTCCTTGGTAACTAGATATAATTACAAGTACCCTGGATTCCGCGGGGCTACGGTGCAATTATCACTCTCATTTCCAGAATAAAAGGGAGGGATTACAACAGTGTTGCCACAATTCAGTAATGTGAGGAAAGGGATCTTACCAGAAAGATATCAGTAGTTCTGTATATTTTTCTCCATGCTTATTTCACATTGGGAGACTGTGTACTTATAAATCGAAAAGCACACAAATCTATGTGATTAAACCCATATAAGTTATAATACATCACCATTATAGTAAGGCTACTGCAGGGGTCCATAGTAAGTTAAAAAAAAAAAAAGGGTTGGAAAGTAATGAGTGATATGACTACACTGTAGGCAGTGGGCAGGTTACCATATATTTGGGAAGTAATTAGAGACGATTGAGTGATACTTCCCAGCCTAATGAGTGATTCTGCCACAGCCTCGCAGCAGGGAGGCCCCTGTGTGCTGCTGCACATTTCCACAGTATTTACTGGGGTAATGAGTGTTATTGCTGTGGTGTAACAGCAGGGTGCACTGCTCACTGAGTTTCCCCGAGAGCTCTGTCATAATTACAAGGCAAAATGTGATTGCTGTTTTGCTAGACACCACTCGTGATCTATCCCTATATCATTCCATAGTAATTACCAAATAGCATAGTGGTATTTACCAGGGGGTTCACTTTGGACAAACAAGGGAGATGTTATTTATTTATTTGTTCATTTATTTATTTTTGCCATTGTGACTTAATGACATCATTTCTAATTCAATTGTGAAATTGTTACTGACTTGTAATCACTGATTCGTACACCATGTTTTTCCTTGCTTCTCCTGTGGCTTGGGTGTGGGATTTCCATTGCAGCCGTGGCGTGGTTCATGCATCCCAGGGCCGGCAGGAGGGAGGGTGTGGCAGAAAGGAGAAGGTTGGCGTGTCACAAGTGGTCGGTCCTTTATACCTTTAGCAGTTAGATTTTGAATATTCTGCATCCGCAGAATGATTCTAGGAAGAGTACCAGTGTATCAATCAAGAGGACATATAGTCAGCAGAACAAAGGCTCAAATCAGTCAATATTTTGATTTGACTTTACATGATGTAGGTACAGAGAACTCTCTTTGCTTGCAGTATTTTGACTCACCGTCCACATCACTGACTGAAATATTCCGTGCATCCTTAGGTTTTCTCTTTGGAATCTGTCACTGTCTCCTCCCTTAATTGTCATTTGAAACATGTGACCATGAGCTCTGGGTAGCAGGGTCTGAGTATGCAATTCTGGTCTGACTCTACCCTTAGATCTCATCTGACCATCAAGAGTGATGGTAAAGGATGTGTGCCTTGGTGTTGGACGGCCTGAGGTCAAGTTTCAACTTTATCTCGGATAAATGTCATAATGTCTCTGAGCCTGCCTCCTCACTTGTGAAAGGGGGGAAATAATAGTATCTCCTCATAGGTTTATTACAAGATTTGATGAAAGAATTATGCCAGACGTTTTTCAAATGCCTGTACAGAGTACATTGTTATTAAGTGTTAGCTATGATTATTTAACTTGTCAAGTCTTAATAGGAAGGAGTTCTTATTTGCTCCCTAAGCTTCCTTCTGTCTTCCTGCAACTTGGATTCTGTGATGTTTTATATTTGTGGCTCTGACAAAAGAAAGCAGAGAATAGACACACATTTTCAATTAGGCCTACTCCATGACCTGAAATATCTTATTTACTCAGTTTTCCGGCTTACAGATGGAACTATCAATAAATCTGAATTCTGAGTAGTAGAAATAAGAAAGAACCTCAGACTGATCAAATTGGAAGAAAAACCCATCTACCATTACCACTGGCATTTACAGCATTCCATGTGAAATTAAACTCAGAAGTATCAGCCAGATGAGAGAAAGCTGTTAAAAGGTAAAATCAGTGAGGTTTACAGACTACTCTTCCTCGGAGTCTCTGTGAGAAGTCTGGAGACTTTATGTCTTCTCTCAAGAAAAAGGACTTAAAGGTGAATGACGCCCACCTATCCATTTTCACCCATGTACCATTTAGTTTCCCTGTAAATTTCTTCAACTTGAAATTGCTTTATACCATCAGAGATTCTGGGGCTAAAAGAATTTCTCCTGTTGCGACGTAACACAGAGAGACTTGGAAGTGAATCTCTCAATAGATGGGCTAGAACTGTAGTCAGTTCTGGGAATACACTGCTGTAGTTAGTGTTGTGGGAAGTGAGAATAGGAGAGTGAGACTTCCGAGTTAGTGCTTCTGTGCAATGCTAGGCATTAGGCATTTGATGGAAACCTCCCACTTCTATTGAACGAGAGCCCTTAAAGAATGATTCTGATTTCCCTGCAGTTAGTGCCAAAGCTCTCTAAACATGGAAGCCCATGCTGACAGCAAATAACACAAGACCTGAATGTCTCGGGATCTACCAAAGATACAAACTGCGTAGATCGGAAAGTTAGTAAGACCCAGATGTATCATCCTTCAAGCCGGGAGTCCACGGATTTCAGCAACCCATACCGTATAGTATCACAGTGTGACATGCATAATAGCATACATATTGCTTGTTCAGTAAACCCAGTGCATTTATCATTCTAGCTCGTGGATTCTTAGAGTGTGAGTTCACACTTTTATTGTCTTCATTAGAGCCTGGGTAGAGAAGTCAATGGAACAGATCAAGATGATGATTGCAGATCAGGTTTCCTAGATGCTGAGATGCCAGGTCTGGTGGCGGTCCTTCCCTGTGTCTTATTTCTCGTGCTCCGAGGCACCTGTGGTCCTGCAAATCTTTTCCCTGCTAATGCTGTGTCCTCCATCATTTCACTGTGGCATGTCCGTCCATCTTTGTGAGCACAATTTTTTATTCATCAGCGAAACGTTTGGGCCTTTGAAATTGAAATGGATTTCAGTCTTCTTTATATATTAATTATTGATAAATGGAGCCTGGGAGACAAGGAAGAAGCCTGGCATGATTATAGACAGATAGTTTTTAATTTTATGTCTCTTGCAGTGACAGAGAAATTTAGTTTAATAGGAGTAATTTTTCAAAGGAGATGCAATCATGAGGGAGGGGGTGTAGAAAATGGGCTAAGCATACTGAAAAAGAAAGAACTTGTAGGAGACATAGCCCACTTCTGTACTGAAAAATGTCCTAGAAGGCCTTCTGTCAAGAAGTAGAGGTAGAAATCTTTTGGAAAATTAGTTTTGTACATTTGTGGGTATGAACCGCAACCCTAAAACCAGATCCTATTATTTTCAGAAAGGCCCACAGTCTCAACTAAGACAATTTTGTGTCTTTTACATTGTTTCAGAATCTCCTAAATTATACAAAGTCTCAAACCGCCTTCATTATGTAGCATCCCAGACATGTGTAAAAAGGCCATGAGGCGTAGTGGGAAAGGTGTCAGGCGCACAGACACTGAGGTCCAACCCAGCTCGTCCCTTATTAGCCTGCCTTGAGGTCAGCTTATAACCTTCTAGGGTCTCAGTTTCTCCGTATGGAAAATGACGACACTCTTCCTTCCACCAGGCCCATCTGAGGATCGAGGGAAGAAATCACCATGAATAGTTTCTGAGGTTGTTCTTAGCTCCAAAAATCTAAGGTTTTCTGATAAAAGAGAAATAATTCCATCAGTTACTAATTACTCCATGAAAGCATAGTTAGTTTTTATTCTCCGCATATACGACGAATCTACTTTGACACCACAAAAATACTTGAGCCCTGGGATGCTTTTCCAGAGTCTATCCTGGGATTTGGATATTTAAAAAAAAAAAAAAAAAAAAAAAAAGAAAGAAAGAAAAGAAAGAAAGAAAAAGAAGAAGAAGGAGAAGAAGAAAGAAAAAGAAACCAAGGCTGCACCCCTAAGGTTACCCCATTGCTCAGATCTCATGTCTTGGTGAAGTATCCACATTTTCTGTGGGCTCTTATAAACGTGACACGACCTCTCCGCCTCACTGCTGGGTTCGCACGGTGAGCCCTGCACTGTGGTGTTTAGAAGAGTCAACGAGGACAGGAAAAGCCTGACATTAGCATGGCTAATGCAGGGAGAAGGAAGGAGAGCCAGCGATGGATTTGGTTTTGTTCAGAAGTGTGAGAACAGCCCTGGACCAAGGCTCAGCCTCCAGTCTGCACACTTCATACTTGGCGATCCGAATGATAGGGGGAGAAAAGGTCCCCGCACCCTTCCCTGCCCTGCCAATTTTACTGATAATCGGTTAACTGGCGCTCTGTATTAATCTTCCTAACACCTTTTCCTTATGTTCTTAGCCTGCTCAAAAGCCTTCGATGGCTCTTGCTGGCACGGCATTTCTTTCCTCCTTCCAATCTCTGTCCCTCTTTCTGCATTTCTTTCCTCCTTCCGATCTCTGTCCCTCTTCAGTTCATTTTGTGTTTGGATGTGTCTCCTACCAGCTCAATAATGCTGCTGGCTCCCATCCAATGTGAAGCTCGTCTTACCTTTATTCCCTGGTAATGTAGAGACAGGAGGGATCCCTCAGTGCTCCTGGATTGGCTGAAACTCTGTAATGCAGCCCTTGCTTTTGTAGTTTTATGTTCTCTTCTGATTTTGGTGAGCATAACTGTTTTCACAATGGATTATAATTGTTTTTAAATAATAATGTTGCCTTGAACTTCTTGTACACTTACAGGATCTGTCAGCATTAGATTTCGAAGAGGTCCTTGTTAATTGATTGATATGAAGATGGAAGTTTTGCTGGCAATAAAGCCATTCGTCTGAAGTTCATAGAAAGAATTAATGTAGGACATCCTTTCCTGGTCTGCCTACCCCTTCCTTTCCTCTGGCAGCTCAACATGCATGTGTACACACAAGGACCCACAAACCTGTCAGGAATAATTCGTGTTAAAATTCCATTCTGTGGGAGCTGTTACATCCCATTTCTCTGCTCTGGGCTCCAGAATCTCTACTGTGATTGACAGAGCCCTGCCCAGCACAGTTCTCTGTCTATAGCACCTGTAAGCATACTTTAAGGACTTTGGGACACAACCTAGATAGTAGTTGAGAAAGACTGAACTTCTGCATATAATGAGAAGGGCATGCGGTCTACCACAAATTGCTTAAACATGCTACTAATTACAGCCATTGCTTAACACGCATAAAATTGGGCAAAAGATTAATTGCCCTTCGTGCCCGTTCTCTATTCTTCTTTCTGTTTCTGCATATTTCCTTCGGTATAGTCCACTTCTTTTTCCCCTGCTATGTGTGCTGGGATTGGACAGGTCTTTGTATCAAGGTCTTATTACTATTTTCAGAAAATTCTAATTCTTTATCACAGCTTTACCAAGGAGGCTTTGCTTCCCTCCAATGAGCTTTGTATAATGCTGGCTGCCAGCCTTACTTATTAGGCCAGAAATGACTGTGCTGTGCCCCCGCTCACCCTTTTTTCTAATCTGAGGATTCTGGGTTCTAGCCAAC